>NC_137470.1:114067879-114816490 GCF_964235325.1 Thermobia domestica
AACCGCGTTGTTTGAAAGTTATACGATGCCGAAAACGAGGAAAGTGTAACTTTAACGCTGCCTAGCTCGAAAACTATAAAACATATTAAAGGCGGTTAATGAAATATCGCAGGAACTAGTACACTCTCTATGTTTCAGAGTTAGATCATACTGCCGCAACGACTTTTACAGAGGGAGCTGGGGTATCGGAACCCTGATTTAAGCACGGATAGTAGAAAAGAAGATATGTTTTGATAGGAAATGACTAATTATCGGTTTATTAAACTGTTATGTCATGTACATGAGTATTATCTTTTGTAAATTTCACACTATCGCTAATTTTAAAATATGCAACTATGCAACCACACGTAACACAGTTTAACATCAAAGAAAAGTTGTTGCGAACACTTGCAAACCAATTTTCAACGTTAAAAACCATTTGATGACGGTCATTTAAGCTGGAAAAAGTCATCAATTAAAAGATCATGAACAAATGATTTCAGAGATACATAAATCCGATGATTTCAGAGATACATAAATCCGAAATGTTTCAATACGGACATCAGAGCAAACGATTCAAAAAGCTACTTAGCGAAGTGCGTAGGTTCTGCAGCTCAGAAGAATGTTACATTTATGTTCACAAAGTATACAAGTTTATATGGGCCAAAATGAGCATGGAGAAATTATTAAGGACAAAAACAAAAATAGTGTATTTAAGATGACAGTTTATTCTATTTGTGTGAGTATGTACAGTACATATAATCTAGAACAGAGTAAATGGAAAGAAATGAAATCTTACATTTAATATCACAGTTTCTACCCTTAAGGTTCAGGAGTTAAGTGAATGTTGAAAGTGAATGATTACGAAAACGTCTGTGAAATAAGAAAATAAGAGGAAAAAGAGTAAGTGAAATGAGGTGAAGACGAGATATTGGTATTTGTTGTGCGGGTAAAGTTAGGTTTGAATGCAAATTAACATCTTTAGGGGAAAGTCCTATTGTCTCGCTTTCTGACGTTTCATTTCTTTAAATGGATTCATTTTCTAACATGTTAAGACTATTGGATTGTACACTTTCTTTAAATAAAAATGACTTGCCGATTCCGAAACCTCATTGAACTCTGAAAAACACGGGAGAAAGTACATTAAGCAATTTAAGTATAAAGATCATAAACATAGTAAACAAACCTTATATTCGGTAAACGAACCTGGTATTCTTGTACTTGGTGCACACACCCGCACTTGTTTCATCTGAATAGATACACCTGGTGTCGTCCTCTAACAGGCGTGTTTGATTTTGCTGTAATTCTCGTAGGCAGTTTAGTTGAATAAAACACATGGTGCAGTGCGTGGCGTTAGATGCTTTGGTGTATTATGTTCATCTCATGTATGGTATTACTCAAATGGGATCAATGTGGTGTACATATTTAATGAAATGGCAGATATGCATCTTTTGTATGGTCGTGTTCATGGGAACCCACACGAAGCACGACTATATCATGAATATATTCCAAATCGTGTTTTTCCTAACCTCAGTACTTTTGCTGCTATCGTTACGGCATATGCGTGTTACATATCATTCAGTTGGGCACCCTCGGACAGTCTTGAGTCCTGATCGAGAAAAGAGAATTCTTCAGATAATTAAAGAAGATACTTGTACCAGTAGAAAAAGGCTAGCAATGCTAGAGGGTGTTTCCCATGGGACCGTGTGGAAAGTGTTTCGGGAACAACTGTATCCCTACCACTTGCAACATGTGCAAGAAATAGAAGAAAGAGATTATCTTCCGCGAAGATGCTTTTGTGAGTAATATCTTAATCGATCTGTGGAAAACCCTCTGTTTCCTTCATTAATGATATTTACTGACGACGTTTGGTTGACGTAAGATGGTGTTAACATCCAAAACGAACACAATGGGCAAAAGAAAACCCTACCTGGCACCTGGCACCAACATCAATTATCGATTAATGTGTGGTTAGACATATTGGGGGACGAATTTTTAGGGAAATAAATTTTTATCATCTCACAGGTGCAACATACCTGCAATTCCTTTAACAAAATCTTCCGGAATGGTTTGAAAATGTTCCCTTCTGGAGAAAGTCTATGCGCAATGGTGCTCCACCACACTTTCTGCGAAATATTCGTGTATTTCTTGATCATCAATTCCAAGAAAGATGAATAGGGCGAGTAGTACCTATACACTCGCCTCCTCTCTTCCTTGACCTACATCTTTTGATTTTTTAATTGTGGGAACACCTCAAAAGTATACTGTACATAACACAAATAAACAAAATACACGAATTGGAGCAAAGAATTCATGATAGATTTGCAATTATTCGTAATACTCCTATGCATTTCAATCGTGTAGGTGAATCACTGTCAACTCGTTCAGAGTACTGTAGTGAGGCTGACGGAGGACACACCGAGGATCTGTTGTATTTATTATTCTTACCTGAATTCTTGTTCAGAGCAGCAAGCAGAACACAAAAGATGTATATTCTATTAATACGTCATAGTACGTAAATTCGTGGTGGACGACATCGTATTAATGGGTTTACTCCAGATTTCCTCCAACTTTTCATTCTATCATTTCTTTCATCATCAAATACTCGCAATATGTACCGTATCTACTGTTGGATAGAAAAAGTGAGATGTCAGTGAAGGTATCATGCTACACCCTCTCTTCGATAGTTTTTCGAATCCTTTGCCCGATGTTCGTTTTCACAGCATTTCAGAATTCTCTGTATTTGTTTATCATATTTTGTTTGTATGACATTTATCTTGCTTATATGACCGACATTAAATGATTTTTAACGTTGGAATTTGGTTTGCAAGTGTTATCAACAACTTTTCTTTGGTGTTAATCTTTGTTATGTGGGGTTGCATAATTGCAGGTATTAAAATTAGTGATAATGTGAAATTTACGAAAGATAATACTCATGTACAGGACATGACATACCTTAATAAACCGATAATTAGTCATTTTCTATCAAAATATATCTTCTTTTCTCCTATCCGTGCTTAAATCACGGTTTCGATACCCCAGCTCCCTCTATAAAATTCGTTGCGCCAGTACGACCTAACTCTGAAACATGGATATTTAGATAGAGAGTGTACTAGTTCATGTGATATTTCTTTATCCGCCTTTAATATGTTTTATAGTTTTCGAGCTAGGCAGCCTCAAAGTTACACTTGTCTCGTTTTCGGCATCGCGTAACTTTGAAACGACGCAGTTTTCGCCCTATGTCCATATGTTTTGTTTAATTTGTTTAAGTGAGAGGATTTCACCAGTATTTTTTGGCTACTTAATAAATTACCACCCTGTATATAACCACAAGAATTGGCACCACAGGAAAGCCGCCAAAGAAGTTGTTTCGTGATAGGTTCCAATAGTGCACGTGACTAAATTGTTCATTGGATATAGCTCACAGAAGCAAATCCTGTGGAAAGAACAAGCAACAATTGGATGGTTCAATTATAGTATGGTGTTTTGTAATCTTAATTGTTTATACCATTCGATATATGTGATTCATCGAGTGCTCTATACAAGAATATAGTTGTCACTAAGTTGGATACTTGCTTAACTTGGTCCGATTTTTGGGAAACCTGCATTCAGTCATAAGATGTGCACTACTTATCTCTATTTTTATATAAAGTAGCTTAACCTGCGCTCACTATTCAGCACATCATTCCCATATGAGCATGAATCTCCTTGTCGTTCCTCACAACATCTGTGAATGTCCCTTTACATGCACAAGTGAAGGACGTCTTGACAAAAGTCGGGAAGGGGGGATTATTATTATATTTTTTTTTAAATATCTCGCACCGTTTGCAAGAATTGAGCCTACTTTCCCTTTTAGTTTCTAATTCATGTGCGATCAGTGTTTTCTTTCTTCTTGCATGCAGTATGTAATAACCATGTCGATCTCGGCGTCCCCCACAGGAGATATAAAATATGACGATATTATCCTTTCTTTCTTTCTTTACAACTTTAAAATCAGACTGTTTACAGGTCATGATCCATTTATGCAAATGAAATATTTCCTAGAGTGCAATGTTAGCTTTAGCCCATTCTAACTCCTATATCTTTAGACCAGATTTCGTATTTTTACTGATTTCGGTTAGTACTTTACGAATATAAATACAATGTCTAGATCCTCGACTGTTGGACGAGAATGTTTACTTGTAAGACCTTACAGTACTTCAGACGCTGAAGATTCTAGCCTACCGTGAAACTTAAATATATTTTTTTCGATACATTAGAACGCCTGTTTGGATATTTGTAATAAGTAACTATTCCTAATAGAAATAAGAATATATTTCCAATTTTATGCCTCGAAAGTGTTGACATTTTTTAGATATGCGAGAAGAGCATGGTTCATCAAATAGCATTCTCCAGTCGAGAGGTTAACGTCATGACTTCGTAACTCGAGAGGTTCTTGGTTCGAAACCCGTCTTCGAAAGCCGTGAGTGTTTTAATTCTTCATTCTCCAAATGTTACAATAAAAAGAGTTCTCCACCTTAATTAGACAACTACGAGTGTGATGCTCGAAGATTCGACTGAAAACGTTTGATTCTTGTGCTTCACAAAATCACAATTTTTCTCCGAATATGAATGTTGTCCGATCATTTCTTTCTCCAATTCCAATCTTGTATATGTGCGTGTATCACTCTCTGTCCTCATATTTGAATCTCTCTCTCAATGTAGTCCGTCACGAACTCATATGGCTTGGAACTAAACCTCCGACTCTTGAAACCAGATGTAAGCGCTCTACCAATATGCCATCGTGATTCCCTATAAAGTTCGTTTTTAGTAGGGTGCGGATATTTAAGGATTTCAAACAGGAAACATAACATACAAAAATCAGTAAAACTGTTGCTTTCGTTCTGGAAATTTCTATGCCCAAGATGTTCCTTGTAGTGGGCAACCAAATACAGAACAAAATGGATGATATTCTGCCAAATGTTGAGCAAGACAAGCATGTGAACAACCGTGACATCGTCAATTACCCAAACATCCATCATCAGTGTTAAATCATTTGGAGAAAGCGGGCAAAACAATTGTTCTTGCCCCCGGATGTTATGCCTGCCTTTGTTGATTTTCTGGTTGCACCATATTTTAAGATATTTTTCACATTAGACGCAGCAAAAATGTGTGTTTTTTTAAATAAATAATTATTATATCCTTACAAATATTTTATACGTATAAAAATTACTTGGGAATTGCTTATTCGATTAGCGAAAACCACATCAAAATATGACCAACAGTTCTCGAGATAATCACTTACAACTCTACATACATGCTGTGCCGATGCGGGGTGACAGTTATATTAGCTCAGATAATAAATTATGATTTAAAAATAAATCACTATAAATTTTCAAATGGGGATGAAAACTGACAACTCACACGCATCTGATATAATGAGATGTCCAAAATTATTGTCGCATGTCTATAAATATGTTGTTGTAGGAATATCATTTGATAACGAATTCGCACGGTATTTCTTATAATGTTATTATGTGTATAATCGGCAAAGACATGTATGTGGCAAATTTCATGTCAAAAGAGCAGTAAATAAGAACAATAAAACGAAAATAAAGCTTTCTTGTCCATTTGGCAACATTTTGTTTTACTCATTCTAATTTTCGTATTTATAATTCTTTTCCTATGAAATTTACCAAAAATATACATTTCCCGATTATACACATGGTATCAGTATTAAAGGTATCCTGCAAAATCATTTTCAAATTATATTCTTACAAGAAGACAGTTATAGATATGCGACAATCATTTTGGACATGAGTGTACATCAGGGGCGGATCCAGGACGGACTTCTGGGGGGGGGCGGTCGGCGGTAATACTGCTACTTTTAAGAGCTCCAAACTTGTTATGAATGGGTTTATTTATATATAAAATAAGAAAGTTTCCTCTTGTGGGGGGGCGATCGCCCCCCTCTGGATCCGCCCCTGGTGTACATCACTGTAGGACACTGCACAATACACACATACATATACGTCAAACTAAGATTTTTTTTTTTTAAGTCGGTCAAAGAAAGGAAACCTTTTTCACAGAAGGTAATGAACATGCTTGACATTCCGAACTTCTTACATGATGTAGCTATGATCCACGCTGATGAAATCGAAGAGGAATCCATGATGACAATGATTAACCTGATTTATTCAGATAATTTGTCAATTTGTCATTTGCTAAAATATTATGTATCGTTAAATAAAAGTGGAATTATTTTTCTCTTTTCCATTTGATTGACAGTATTTATCATAATGTAATCCTCATGATTGTGTAACCTTTTTTTTTTAAAAAAAAAAAAAAAAAAAAAAAAAACTTCTGAATCCTCTTCCGTGCAGCCGCTGCAATTATTTTTCCAACCATTATAGTTTTGTTCACCAAAACTGCATTTTACCGTATGAAGGCCAGCGCGAACTTCGGATTCAACTCCATGTTTGGGGTCGCATGAAAGATCTGGTATAATGAAGAAAAGCACCATCCGCAGAAGAGTTGACAGAAAGAGAGAGAGAGGATGCTGACAACTGCGCAGGACATAAAAGACACGTTCTCATCGCGAGTTACAGTGACTGAAGTTTGTAGGCTGCGTGTTTGCATAGGCAACTAAGACAAACAATTCTAACAAGATTTGTAATTTGTGAGTTTATTTTTGATGTTTCATTAAAATGGATTACATTGTGCATTTTCCCATTTATTTCTCTACATTAAAAATTTCTCACGCTCGAGTGCATTTACGAATCAAATTGAAATTAGTATTACGGTTCTTTTTTTTTTTTTTTTTTTCAAAACCTTTCGAAACATTCGTGCCGTTGTGAAAAGCTGGTGAAATGAAATGAAGTAGTCATTCCAGCAATTTGTGTACCAATTGTCTCAACATTTTTTTTTCAGTTATTCGCTTTGATATAAAGTCTAAGAGAAAAATAAATACTATGATTTGCGATTTATGACCCATTTATATCTCGTCTTCTGGTAATTTTGGACACTCTTTCATATAGTAATACTTAATTTATCAACGATTAGAATACTAACAATTTAGTGGTCAGAGTAGAATTCTCAGTTTTCAGTTTAAGTCGAAAAAAAAAAAAAGCTGAATTACTCCGAGACCGCTGATTTTTGACATCCAGTTCATAGGGATAAATTTGTTCCAAATCAGATGTAGGATAAAACATTTCAAGGAACAGATCGAATTACCCGACACCCTGGATATTCCCATAAAAAAAAAAATAATAATTTAACACATTTTTTCTTTAATAAATCCAAAATTTAATGAACAATAAACATACATTGACGTCAAGCCTACTTGTGGTTGCGTTGCAATATTGGTATTTTAAAAAAAATCTCTGACTCAGCTTTGATTCCCGGCGGAACTCACGTGGTTCAGATTACACATTAATCAGTAGGTCGACGTCTCATATAGCCTCGCTGCTCAAAGGGACATTAAATTCAACTCAAATCTCTGACAACGAACAGAAAGAAAGAAAGCATAGAAAAATAAATTATCGCTAGACTGTGTCGTAAACGCATTATCATAAATTTTCTTGATAGTGGGACACGTTCGGTTATTATAAGTAGAATTCGTGTAGTAAATTAGTCTTCCTTCAGTAGCAGTAATCACAATAAATAAATAAATAAATAAATAAATAAATAAATAAATAAATAAATAAAACAAAATAAAAATGAAAGACCGAGTACAAGGCTTATTATAATTTGAATGTTACAGGTTTGAGTATCACTTTTAATCTGTATAATGTACGATCATTGGTACACTCATGTCCAAAATTATTGTCGCATGTCTATAAATATGTTGTTGTAGGAATATAACTTGATAACGAATTAGCGCGGTATTTCTTATAATGTTAGTATGTGTATATTCGGCAAAGACATGTATAAGGCAAACTTCATGTCTAAAGAACAGTAAATAAGAACAATAAAACGAAAATAATGCTTTCTTGTCCATTTAGCAACATTTTGTTTTACTCATTCTAATTTTCGTATTTATAATTCTTTCCCTATGAACTTTACCACAAATATACATTTCCCGATTACACACATAATATCAGTATTAAAAGTACCCTGCAAAATCATTATCAAATTATATTCTTACAAGAAGACAGTTATAGATATGCGACAATCATTTTGGACATGAGTGTACATTGGTAAAAATCATTAGTACTTAACATAAGATCACAGAAAAAGTCTAGCCCTCATCGAAGATTCATCCGTGCGGAACAATGTCAGATTGATAGCCTAAAATGTTTAATTTAGATAAACAATATAATAGCAATTTATAAGATCTCAACCTTAACAAGAGGTCTCATGTGTGATTTCTTTCTCTCTAAGAGTATTCAAGGTCTGTTTGTTTACATTCTCATTATATGTAGCAGTATCGCGCAAGGTTCAGTGTTTACAAGAAACCTCTTCGCGCTAATATATTCTTTGTAGTACCGGAACTTGTTAAGGCCTGCTCTCCTTTAAATACCCCGTCCAAGGGAGAGTCCTATTTAAGTTAAATTTTCGTCCTTCATACGATACGATACGAACATACAGTGAGTGCTCACTGAATTGCCACCACCCCTCCACACAAGAAAGTGTGACCAGCAGCCGAGCTGATGACATGACCACCCCGACTGCCAGCATTGCAAAGAAAGAACACAGTCGAGGCTACATGTTGGCAGACAGCACACTGTTATAAAGGAAGGTGGGCAGGATTTATCCGCATTCCAATAGCGCATGATTGTGGGTACCCGAGCAATAGGTGCGTCAATAACCCAAACAGGAATACTTGTCGGATGCACCCGTTCCTGTGTAGTGAATATGTACAAGGAGTGGGAAGAAAATGGGGTAACGGTCTGCAAGAGACAGAATTGTAGGGGCGTACGGAAGTTCAAAATGTGGGGCGTGAGTCGCGTCAAACAGCTCATACAGCCAAACGAACCGTCAGTATCTGGGAGTTACGTGAATAATACAATGGTGGATGCACAGCACCCATATCCCACGCAACTATACGGAGTACACTGGCGCGAATGAAGTTCCACAGCAGACGACCCACTCCCTACGACTTCTCATCGCCGACTTTGTCGTGCTTGGGCACAGGAACACGCTAATTGGATTGTGGATGATTGGAGAAGCGTGTGTTGGTCCGATGAATCACGGTTTGTGCTATACCACTCGGACGGAAGCATGCGTGTGTGGCGCCAACAGCACGAAGCTATTGACCCCTCGTGCATGATGTGTATTGTACAGGCACCTGGGGACGGCTGTATAGTTTGGGGATGTTTATATTGGTATAGGGATGCTTCTATGGACTGAGATTGTTGGTGTGCACGAATCACAGCGAGACATCGTTGTGTACTTGTAGGTGTTAGAGGATCACATAAACCCTACAATGCAACACTTCTACCCAGACGAAGACGGCATTTTCCAGGACGACAATACACGGTGTCACCAAACCAGGAGTGTACTTGCTTGGCTTAAGGATCATCCCACAAAGCTGCAGCATATGAATTGGCCCCCTAACTCACCGGATCTTAATCCTATAGAACATTTATGGGAAGTTGTGGAACGACCTTTTCACATTATGACTCCTGCACCGACATCTGTGGGCTCATCGTGGGATGACATCAGGAATATATGGTGTCAGATCCTCGTGGAAACAGATCAGCAACTACCAGAATCCAAGCTACGCCGTGTCCAGGCCGTCCTCTAAGCAAAAGGTGGACCAACAAAATATTAGGTAGGTGGTTGCAGCTCAGTGTTAATGTATAAATGAAGAGATAGGGAATAAGTTCACCATATATACGTGACCTGGGCCAATTTGGTTAACATGTCTACTATTAGAGGTTAGGGCCTCGAGAAGTAACATGTATTTCATATATGTAAGTAACATGTATGATCAAAGTTTCGTCACATATGAAAGGAAAAAGTCTCAGTGAGACACTCAAAAAAAAAAAATGTCATAACATAAAACTGGCTGCGTTATGTTAACAACATCATACGTTTAGGCCTACAAAAAAATTAATAGTAATATGTAATTCATTTCACCTCTCCAAACGCTCTCTTTCATCATCAATATTCCTGTCTTCAGTATCTTTTTCTTTCTTTTCCTATTCGTCTCGTCGTTGATTTATTGCTTCTGTAAAACGAGTACGTGCATTTCGAGCATGATGAATCACGGATAGTTTCTCAAGACCACCCCAAGAACCTACTGAATCTACACAAGTCTGAGTACCACTAAAGTTTGTTCTTTTGAATTATAAAGGTAACCAAGAAAGTTCTGTCGCTTTTGTGGAGGTATGTGTTCAATTGGCCATCACACCGTGAGTTAAATGCGAGTGGAGATAAGGCGAAGGCCAGTTGTTGGTGTGGGTATATCCAATATACTACCTGGTTGTGCCAGTTCAGTTACACCGTGAACGTGCGTAAGAAAAGAGTGAACATGGAACCTCCAGAGAGCGTCATAAGGACGTGTTTGCTGTACGCGTTCAAACTGGGGTCAAACGCCGCTGCAGCGGGGCGGAAGATACGCCAGGCCTTTGAGGAGGGTGTAATGACTACGTAGACAGTGAGGCAATGGTTTAACAAGTTTAAGGACGGTGACGAAACACTCGAAGACGCACCACGTGCCGGAAGACCAACACATGTACGAAATAAAGATCTTCAGACAGCAATTGAGGTGACCAGATATGTGAGGAACTGGGACTACAATTCAGTGTGAGTGGAGAAACCATTCGGCAGCACCTCCGTAACTTGGGAAGCACTACAAGTTGGACCGATGGGTCCCACATGATTTGACTCCGGACTAGAAGGCAACGCGAGCAGACACCTGTGCTTCTTTCCTGCCTCGTCTGAGGAAGGAGCCATTTCTTGACAGAGTGTTGACATGTGATAAGAAGTGGGTCCTGTACGAAGCTCCACGGTGCCGTCATCATTGATTAGCATCCAATGAAACGGTTCCAAAACAGCCGAAGGTCCTCCTGTGTGTTTGGTGGACTGCTCGTGTCATCATGCATCAGGAACTGCTACCAGCTGCTCAGAGCATCAATGCAACTGTGTACTGTCAGCAGTAAAGGCGTGTTCAGCAAAAATTCAAAACTTTGGGGCCAGCACTTCTGAGTCGCAAAAGGGTCGTCCTGTCGCGAAGACAACGCTAAGCCCCATGTGGCTAGGATGACCCGGGACACCATTTTACGCCTTGGATGGGAAACACTATTGCATCCGCCATACTCACCGGACATTGTACCGTCCGATTATCACCTGCTCCACTCCTTGGACATCAGCTTAGAGGATGCCAGTTCGAATCCCTAGTAGAGGTGCAAAATGCACTTGATACCTTCTTCGCTTCACGGCGCACCAAGTTCTACCGCGATGGAATTCATGGCCTTTCAGAACGTTAATGCTGATTTTTGATCAGATCGTTAATGCTGATTTTTTATCAGATCGTTAATGCTGATTTTGATGGGACTATTTTTGATCTTCCATTTACGTCTTAGGTGACATATCGATATTCGAAGGTGGTGGGGGAAAATGCGACAGAACTTTCTTGGTTACCTTTATATCTGCTACACATTGTACGTTCGTTGAAAATTTTTCTCGATTCGAATGTTCATAAGAGAAAATCAAGACCATTTTAACATCCTTAATCATGCTACTCTGAAATACGCAAATTCTTTAGCCAAATGTCATCCAAACACTGACAAGTTATAGAGCACTGACCTATAATTGTTTTCCAATTTGGGCTTGAAGAAAACTCTTTTGCTGCCTTAGTACTCTGTCTGCCTTATGCCATCTAACCAATTATTTTCAACTAGTTCAGCCAAATGAGACTTATGCAGTTCACTCCAACATCAGACCCTGCAGAAGCAGTAAGATCCAAACACAAAGGAGTTTTAGGCAATTTATAATTTAAAGGTCACTCCTCCAGAAGTTTAGGAACAAATTTCTGTAAATGCTTTCTGCAATTTCGGCAATCTCCAAAATGTCCATTAATTTTCTGTTTTACTTGAGATGACGATTGTATTGCTCCATCTATGATATATGTTACCGTTATCTAAATTGAGTTTAGGTCATTTGGTCCTGGTGAAAAGGAACATTTTTCTCTGTGTTATTAGAACATGGGGATAAAATCGTGCTGCATTCTATGTTATGTCTTGTATCCTGCAGGGACACTAAGGGAGAAGCCACGCTTCTGGCCTCTCGAAATATCTGCAGGATACAGGACATAACATAGAATGCACCCAAGTTTTATACCAATGTTTTAATAATACAGAAATAAATGTTTTTGAGTTTTGTTTCATCAGGACCAGAAAACCTAACCTGGATAAGGCCAACCTAGGTAACAAATGAAACAATATATTCATAATCTCAAGTAAAACATAAAATTAATGGACAATATTTATTCATATTTTATTCGATTATTTAGATTTTTGTTGCAGACCGTTTCAGGTTTACGCAAGTTCACCGTTAAGAAGGTTAGCAGTCTTATTAAGAGGGAGAAGGAGTGCGCCACAGCGGCCGGAATATTGGTGTTCAATTTAACATGGGATCTCAACCATTTTTTAGGCAAATCACGGTTTCATTTCGTTCTTTCGCAAAAATGTCTCAGTAGCGCACTAAATATGATGCATCTCATTTTAAAGGTGCAATTTGAACGCTGTGCGTGATATTTTCTTCTTATAAATACAGATAATTATAATCCAAATTCCCATAAGAAAATGATCAAAATCAGACGGAAAAGTCTTCTGTTTTTTTACAGTAAGGAAAAGAGCTAAAAACTCCGGACTTTTTTGAGAATGGAGTACAATCTTTGTATTTGTGCGCTACTGTACTATTTTTTCGCTGTTTCCAAAGACATCCATTTCACAATCGATGAGAAATTATATCCTTCATAATTGAATCTACAGAAATCAGAAATCAGATTTTTTCGTGTTCACGTACTTGGCCGTATAACTGCTAGATGGCACTATAGTCATTCCTCATCCCCCTTTCCTTCTCAGCGGGAGCCAGTCCTTTTGAAAATCTACTTTGAACTTCTTAACAGGGGCGGGAGGAAGGAAATCATTGTGAAGAACGGAAACTTCAAACACGAGGAATGGCAAAATTTATGACCTCTTTGGTTGATGGTTTCTGTTTCATCAGTACAGTGTGTTTGTAGATGGTTTCTGTGAGAAGAAGTAATTTGTGTTTGTAGCGATAAAGTCAACCTTCCGACAAAAATTTGTGAAGGAGAAGCCGAACCAAAGTCTTCGTTTATCTATTCCAAGAAAGAAATGAAAACTTCTGCAGGCTAAGACTATACATGCAAGAGAAAAAATAAGATACATTATTATAATCTTTAGGATAGATTAATTCCCGAAATATTCTTTGTTTACCTGTCAAAAAATCAAGAATAATATGGTATAAAGCTCTTTCATTACCTTCCATCGTACAACATACTAGACACACACATTTATATACATACATATATATATATATATATATATATATATATATATATATATATATATATAGTGGCGGATCCAGGATATGATCAAGGGAGGAGGTAAACCATAGTTTGCCTCTTTATTCAGAGTAAACAGGATTGAAGCCCATTTTATCCAGTGTATACCTGAGCGTCAAGGGGGGGGGGGAGCTATAGCCTCTATAGCCACCCTTGGATCCGCGCCTGTATATGTATACTATTTACAGTGCCGGAGTTACGTGTAAGCGAAACGAGCTATAGCTTAGGGCCCCGCTCTCTTGGGGGCCCCAAAATCTAAAGAAAAATTGGATTTCTAAAATATAAGAAAATTTAAAAAAATAAAGTAAAATTTATATATACGTAGCAACAGTGCTTCCTGCTGTGTAGCCTACGTTCGTGTAATTAATAGGGCTCCTTCTACCAGTCTGCTTCCTAAATTATCTCTAGTTTCTTCATTGCTGTATGTAGGGTGCGTATGTTCATCTGGACACATAAAGGACCCCATTACCTTCAACAGCTTGGGGCCCCACTAAACCTAAATCCGACTCTGACTATTTATGCATGTTTGCTCCCTCTTTTTTCGAAGCAGTGCTTCTTTGATATTGCTTCCAATTTCGGCAGGTTTTACCAAGGGGGGAAGAGTCCTTACTCATTCCAGGCATTCAAACTAGGGACTGGACTACTTGCTTCCAACATTCTGTCCCCCATGTTTCCCGGTCTGAATCAATTGTCTAAAGCCCATAAAACATTCAAATTCACATGTAGATGTTGCTCATCAGTGTCGACACCTAAATATTTCTCAATCAACGGTAGGGGTGTTTGGTATCCTCAATCTGTCTCCCTCTTATTAGCGGAGCGGTAGTAATATTCGGTAGTAATTCTTTTAAAAAAATGTTTTTTAATGTATGTAGTAACGCATAGGAAACTAAATTTTAATATACCCTAGTAGTATAGAAACGTACCATACGGTACCTTACCAAAATAAACGCCCTATGCCAAGGACGCAAACATTAACAATAATAAAAAAAGATAATAATAAACATTTTAAAGATATTCTTTCATTAATCAAGTCGCACTTAAAAGTTTAAAAAAAAATGTTTATGCGTGACTAAAAAGTTAAAAATAATTTTGTTTATGCAAGACTAAATAAAAAGGGATGCGCTCTCATATAGGCTTACAGTTACTTTATAAATTCTTAAAATGACGCACTCCATTCTTTTTATTTAGTCTTGCATAAACAAAATTATTTTTAACTTTTTAGTGGAAATTTATCAACAAAAGAATGTCTTTAAAAGGTGTCTTATCATTTTTTTTTTAATTCGTTGGACACCTTTTTCAAATCCTAAAGTGATATGCAACCAGGGATACCAGGGCTGGTTAAAGGCTAGTATTTATTTTAGGATAAGGAAGTTGAAAATAAAAACATATTAAAATTTGCTTTTAAAATAAATAGATATATTGCAAAGTATGAAAGTAAGAATGTAATATTGTATTGTCACCGGACTTACATCGCTCTGCAACAGTTCTTAGTTCTATGACGTCAGGAAATAAGTTCAATTTATACGAACACTTATTTAATGTTTGAAACAAACACCTGTTACATCCTTGTACACTCATGTCCAAAATGATTGTCTCATTTCTATAACTGTCTTCTTGTAAAAATATCATGTAATAATGATTTTGCAGGAGACTTTTAATACTGATACTATGTGTACAATCGGGAAATATATGTGGTAAATTTCATAGGAAAATACAGTAATTATAAATACGAAGATTAGAATGAGTAAAATAAAATGTTGCTAAATGGACACGAAAGTTTTGTTTTCGTTTTATTGTTCTTATTTACTGCTCTTTTGACATGAAATTTGCCACATACATGTCTTTGCCGATTGTACGCATACTAACATTATAAGAAATACCGGGTGAATTCGTTATCAAATTATATTCCTACAATAACATATTTATAGACATGCGACAATAATTTTGGACATGAGTGACACATCTTTTAATTCTATTGTTAATGAAGTGGTCTATTTCCCCCAATAAAAACCAACATCAAGCAGGGCATGTGCTCCCTCCTGTCCTTCTAAGCCGGCCCCCAAGGCTGAATGTAACATTGCGGCTTTTTCCTGTTATAATAGGAAAAACTCAGGATGGTCAGCAACTGGTATCGAACCCAGGACCATTCGAATGTGAAGGCGAGAGAGAGAGTAAATCTGGTGGTCATATTTTGAAAAGAAAATGAGGAAATGGATTTCACTAAAAAAATGATTCACATTGTCAATACATTTCAAATCTTTGTCTGGGTTTTCTGCCTTTCAATTCCAAGTTTTTTAAAAAAAAAAAATCACGAAGGCTCTAAATAAATTAGAATATCGACTCTCCCGTGTGTGTGTGTGTGTTTTTTAACATTGGCATGGTTCTTCATTTTATATCATATTCTTCCCGCACTATTCTGTTATTTACCATAGGTAGAATCCTTTGAGAAAGAGACAGGCGACAAGTGCTTTAGTTCTCTATGGTATGTTTGTGACCGTTGTAGATATTTGAGTGGCTCTCTGACAGGGGGCTGACGGCTGATATCATGTTGGTCCCTCTTATTTATTTGTTTCTTCAGTTCTGTTTCTCTTTTAGCCAAAAGAAAAGAATTTCACTCTTCTGTCCCATTTACAGCCGTAACCATCCCCCTCCTACGCTGTCCAACTTTGACCACATGCAGGGGAAAATGAAGGAAAAGGACGGGTGCATTTGCTTTGACGGCATTTCAGCGACAACCCCATCTGTTGCCAAAATAAGGAAACACTTTGCTCTGCGATATCTTCGATTTGTCAAGGTCACTTGACTCCCACCGGCTCTTAAGGAACCTAAATAGCGTCTCAACAGGTATTTTCTCAGGATATTTACATTACTTCAAAATTTGGATCTAGACACATCGCCCTCACTTGGAGTTAAACTGTGAATTGAAAATTATTTCACAAATTCACACCTGGCCTCCCCCTCCCTCTCTCCCAAAAGACAAAAAAAAAAAAAAAAAAAAAAAAAGTAGAACTAGCTTTTAGAACAAAATCATGTAAGACAAAATAGGTGTTCAACTACTTTAGTCCTAAAATATACAAAATTTGCTAAGTATTAAATCAGCCAGTGCAATTAATGTTTACAATAACCAAAAATAAATTGAGGGACAACCACATAGAGAATATATTATAGACATACTGTGGAACTCCGCATAAATTAATGTGAATACTGATTATATATATATATATATATATATATATATATAACCAAATCCATGTTATGATACTATTCTTGCGATAGTACAGGTATCGTGTCAGATGATTCCATGACAGAAAGATAATGTTAAATCATTCATGAAAGAATGTTAGAGTGATCCCAGGGTTGGAAATTATCTTTTGGATTCATCGAGGAACATACATTGCATTACGTTGAGCAATATAAAGGAAATATAATGTGGATACTTCAATCTAAGACAAACAAATAAAGGTAGCTGTTAAGTTAAATATGAATGCCACTGTGGACTTTATTTAACATTAGTCTATCAGAAAGGCAACGAGAACCAAAGACATAAAAATTCTTATTTGCTTTATTGGCGTAAGCAAAGGAAATTGTAAGAAGGAATGCTTTTAGATTCGTGGGGTATTATTAATTTAAAATGCATAAGTGTTATTTTCACATAATGAAACATTAGTATTATTATTGTATTTTAAGAATTCAAATTTCTCTTCCTGGTAAAAGGTAGAATTGTTATGAAATTTAGCTTAAAATACTTTTTGGGGAAGTCCAGGGACCCATGCGCGGCAGACATAGATATAACAAACAAATTACTATTTAATAAAGACCCATAATTTTAAAACTCCTCCTCATCGTATTTGTATGTTTATTTTAAATACTACTCACAGAGTCATTGCTGAAGGACTTTACAGAAAATAAATTACAGAAGACTTTATCTGTTTTCCTGACAAAATAATCGTTTTAAGAGCCTAGCTTATAATGAAGAAAGTAATTTGCCTTATGTACAGCAAAATTTATTCAATTTCTTTCTTTCTGATGTAGTATATTCTGTTAAAAAAAAAAAAAAAAAACTGTGGCATGAAGGTTGTAATACTGACCTTACAATTAAATATGATTTTACTTTAATTCTAAAAATCTCCAACCCTGTTAGAAACAAAGACCGAATTCTTCTCAATCTCCTCTGCAAGAGGCAGGTCGGGTCAATCACATGTTATAATACCAGAAAACAGCAGAATGTTTTCAAATATTGTTTCTTTTACCCTGCCGATATCAGTTTTTTTTTTTTTCATAAATTTCTCCCTAGTTTTGACTCCAAGGGAGGTAACCGGACAAAGTTATGTTTTGAGGAAAGCTTTCAGAATGCTCGAATTGACAGTGAAGCAATTAATGAATCACATAAAGCAGATGGTTAATCATTGTAGTCAATTGTAGTTATGATATTTCGCCTACTTTCATCGCTTTTTAAATCGTTCGAAATTAAAAATACAAATAATGTATCAAATTTGGGTCTTAAGATTACTAAATTACCTGTATTGTAGCTATTTTGTTTATATATACCGAAATTATAGTTCAATTTCCACCCCTGACTGTGGCAAAAGTGCAGGGAAAATGATCCAGACCTAAAAGGAATTTGTAAGGATCTAAGGTCATATTTTCGAACTTTGCCTCTGGAAGGCGACACCATATTTTGTGACCAGAACCGCACCAAAAATCATCAAAATCGGTATAGCGATCTAGCAGTTAGTCGCCAATAATTGTTACATTCACATGCATTTATATAGATGTAAGGCGTCGAGTGCACCGAAAACCGTGTGAAGCATTTCACCACAGTGTATGGTTTAACCTATAGAAGGTCTGTGATAGTGTGGAGTTTTTGTACCATGACTTGGGCTCACTGATACAGATGAATGTAAATATGAAGCTGCATGTTTATTTGGACATCCTCAGTGACCAGGTATTATCACTTCTGAGTATCTGAAACGGATTGAGCATGTATTGAAAGGGTCACGCAGTTTGATTTTTAATTATTAGGAACACCTAGTAGATGAAAAAAATCGATGTTGTCACCTTCCAGCAGGTGCACTGCAGAAGTCTGCAGAAGTCGAGGTGCACTGCGCGGGATCTGTTTGCTAAAGCTTTTCTATCTGTGGAACGGTAAATGATAGAAAGGAGATTCCAACGCATTGGATTTTTAAAATTATGTAGTAAATAATTGTTCAATACCACTAAAACCATCTATCTCACCCAAATCAAGTAAATTAAATATTTGTTAGTAGAAATGTGTTTTCGATGGACTTAATTATAAAAGTTAACGTATGCACGTTAATCTGTGTATGATTGAATTATTAAAACGTCTATAAACCTATCATGCTGCAGCCGATTGAAAGAATAATAGCCTGTTTAGGCTAACAGGGCTCACCAGCGCCAACAAAACTACACAGACAGGAAACCTAATGAATTAGTATTGCGTGTTTAAACAATGTTTTTGGGTGTACTAAAATCTGTGCAACTCGTTTACTTGTTTTGCGCAGTTCATTACTGAGTTTGTGATAAACATTTGTTGCTTACCTTTCTTTCTTCAGGACATCACGAAAAAAAAAATCAAGTATTATTAACATTTTCTTTAAAAAACGTAATAGCATTTACTTCTGTTAATAATACCCATTAAATATAGCGACTTTTATTCCCTAGAAGATAGGCTACTCCCCACCGGATTTAAGTTAGATCCAGCCAATAGTTAATGAAAAACAAAGAAGCACATGCAATCAATTTGAACCGACCAGCCCTGTCTTTGGCAGAGCCCGGCCACCAAATACATATCATTTCTTATTCCCTTGGCCATGGGCCATTTGCATATCAAATCTGATTTATATTTGATCATAAATCATACCGAGAAATAAAGTACCACATACACATATACCTGAAGTGAAACTATAAGCTTCCGTTTGCTTTCGGAGCTCCCTCGTGGCTAAGCGTTAGCGTACGCGCCTTTGGCGTGGGAGACCTGGGTTCGATTCCCGGCGGGAGCTCATGTGGTTCGGATTCCACGTTAATCAGTAGGTCCACGTCTCATATAGCCTCGCTGCTGAACGGGACGCTAAACTAAAATCACCTCACCTCCGTTTGCTTTCGCCTGGAGGTAATAAACACGTTGAAATGCTGAACTTCCCAAATGGCGTTTGACTTAAATTTAACAAAGAGAAAGAAATGATCTAACATTTTATCTTTTTTGTTTTCGCAGGAAGAAAAGAATGGTTCTTTTGTTAATAAAGCAAAGGATGTATGTAATAAACTGGTGTGCCCAGCTCAGACAATTTAATCATTTTATTTTAAAGGCTGCTACTTCTTCATACATAGTGTAACTAATCGTTGTATGTTCTCACAACGGATATATTAGCAGCGAAGCAGACGATAGTAGCCGACGGCCTTGGCTATCGTCAGCAGCCAATCACAGCCCTACCTGTATTTACGTCACTCTGGTAGGTGGAACTCACGTGAGCAGCAGGGACAAAGAAGCTGCATGACGTAACCGACATTGGGCGCTGAGACTCCGATTCAGGACTAGCACTTTACATATGCTGCTCAAGAAAACTCATTGAAAAATGTAAAGTTGTGTATATCCATTTGTATTTTTAAACTCAGAAGACATCCACATTCCCTACTGTTAAAATTTTGTCCATATCATTTGTAGAGATGTAAGTATGGTGCTTAATGCCAAATATAATCACTATTTTATGCGTACCATTGGCATTATTCTGACCCGGAAATTGTCACCTCATGTTCTTCTGTTCTGTTGCGTATGGTGCAGTGTATATTGATACAAACCACTTATTATTATTCTATGTTCTCTTTCAATCCAAATGACGCTGAAGTGTTATTCTGTTCATAAGTTTAAGGTTGTTGTTTGAATTTTCGCTTACGAGTGGTTAGCGGTGAAAGAAGTTATTACTCTAGCAATAATTTGTTTCGTCGTTAATGCTCGGGCATAATATTCAATCAATGACTTCTAATGTAATGTTTGCTCTATTTGGATTCCCATTCTATAGGATAAGCATCAAAAGGAGTCTTCTGTAAAGAACACTACGAAAAGCTAGTATTCGTAGGTGTGATGGCATATGTAGTCTCTTAGGCAGTGTTGAAGAAGCGATTTCTTTTAACTGGCATAGGAACTGTTATGCTGCATAGGTAAGTAACCAAAATGTCGAAAGATTAAAATATAAAACAATAAAATAAAATAAGATTAAAATCAGAACGTAGTAAGAACAATGAGACCATTTTCATCAAATACCTTGGTTACAAGAAGCATTATTCTGAAATGTGATTTTAATAAATGTACTTTTTGTCAGAATTATTCTAAAAAGGGAATACAGAAAGTCTGCCAAAAAGTTGCTTAGGTTATGTAAAGAGGAACATGACCATGCAGCGTTGAAAACATTTTTGCAGCAGACGTGTTCTACCATACCATTCAGATAATATATAGACCTAGAGGTGCCCTTCCCTATGTCGCAATATTGATTCGAGCGTACTCTCGATTGTAGCGTTCGATTCGAGTTTTCCATACGTAAGATGGCGTATTCCGCAAGTTTCAGTCAGCTGATATATGTAAAGAAACAAAACGCACATATCAGAGCTCCATTTGTATACAATGTACAAGCATCAGATAACCAAAATGGTGTTCGTGTATCCAATTCGATTATCGATTTTTTATCCATTCGTGCGTGAATGGTTACAAAAGTAGAATAAAATTAAACTATGTTTGTTGTAAAATATGGACATTTACTTTAGCAGACGGTTTTACCAAATTTTTACACATTTCTTACATTTTCAGGTTAGGTTAGAGCTTTGTATTTCTTTTAGCAGAGCATGCACTAAATGAGGAGCTTCATTAATACTTGTAGATTGACTTCAGGAAGGCTCTGTATAAACACGTTGTAGACTTATGGCATAACAATTACGGTGCATAAAACACGAACTTGTGGTAGGTGGTAACCAAACCGCACGAATGCTATGTAACCGAGTAAGGTCAGAAGATCAGCAAAAAGCCCGAGCGGAAGCCAGGCAGTGCGGCAGTAGGGAGCAGGCACGGGAGCGACGGAGGGCATACGCATATTTACACATACAATACATGTGGAAGACCACATTTACACATACAATATTTAACTAGCCCACCATATGTGTACTATGAAAATTTATAAGTAAAATACGATGTGAAATATTTTGCGCGAAGGAATCGAAGTATGAATATAAGTAATAACCATCAGTGCACAGCACATTGAAATGAATTTTGAGTGATAGTGAAAGTATTGTATGTGTGTGCTATTCCACTATCCTTGTTTATGCGTATACCCTCTGTCACTGACGAGCCTGCTCCCTACGCTCGCACCACATCGCATAGGGCTCCCTGCTATGCTCCTGCCCTGACTTGGTTGCATAGCATTTGTTCTTTTCAGTGGCCACCTACAACAAATTTGTTCCGTTTTATGCTCTATAGTGTTTATGCCATACGTCAACTCCGTATTATACAGAGCAGCCGTAAAGTCAATCTGGAAGTAGTAATGGTGCTGCTCATTTAATGCATGCTCAGCTAAAAGAAATACAAAGCTTTAACCTACCCTGAAAATGTAAGAAATATGTCAAAATTTGGTAGAATCGTCTGGTAAAGTGAACGTGAACCCATTTGCAAATATACTTTTTGTACAGAATATCGATAAATAACGTACGATTTGTATAATTGATAGGGCTATTGTTCCTTTAAACAGTGACTGAGGATTGTTTTATGCAGTAATTGACATCATTAGCAATTTTTAACGTAGGCAAAGTAGGCCTTCTCCATACAGCTGCGTTGCCAAGGAGTCACAGAACACTTGTAGGTTCCATAATTTTGGCAAACTTACCAACAACTCATAAACATACAGTTTAATTAATAAGCAAATTTAATAATAGTTTGACAATTTTCTAGGCAGTAGTCTTTACGAGCCATTCGACAGTGTAAATACAATGCATATACCTATTCAGCCAATATTATTACAAGTACAGAACCAAGTTTTATTATCGATTTAAAAATTAAGGGAAGGAAGAAAATGACACAAATATTATGAAATTCCAAGAGAAAGGTGGATTCATTCGCCCTAAATTCCTCTTCAGAACACAAAAATGATTTATTATTGAGCTTTACGTGAAAACGTCTCGTTTTTCCTACATAGTATGGCGGATCGATTCAATATATGCGAGTTCGCTACCATCAAAGATCTTGCGTTAGGGCACCTCTAGGTCGTTATATTATCTCGATGTACCATACATTAATCCTATTGGAATACTTTAATGATAGAAGTAAATAAGAATTTCAGCCACAATTCAGCAATGTTCAGGATTAGAATAAGCTTTCTTGAAACCAGTTTTAGAAGTAGACAGAGAATTGAATGGAAAGTGCTTTGAGGTATCTTACTTAACACAAGGATTGCGTCAACTTTACGATGGTAGTGAAGTGCCTACAAACAACTAACTAACTAACCCAGAGGTTCAATGCCGCGTTCACAAAAGCTCTCCTTCTATCCTTAGCTAATTGCATCCAGTTTCTACTCTGTATTCCAATCTCTGCGAGATCCATCTTAATATTGTCCTCCCATCTGCGTCTAGGTCTTCCTAATGGTCGTTTTCCGATTGGTCTTCCAGTCAAGACTTTGAAAGCGTTTCTACTTTCTTCCATTCTAGCTACATGACCCGCTCACCTGAGCCTCCTAGACTTGACGACCCTAACAATGTTGGGTAAACCATTTAACTTATGTAGTTCCTCGTTATGAAGTTTCCGCCATTCCCCATTCTCGTTCCTCTTGGGTCCGAATATTCGTCTCAGGATCTTGTTCTCAAATACTTTCAGTCTATGTTCTTCCCTCAGAGTAAGTGACCATGTTTCGCAACCATACAGAACAACAGGCATGATTATCGTTTTGTATATTTTAAGCTTCAAATTCCTCGACAGAATTCGCGACGACAGGAGATTTTGAACAAATAACACGAATTCCCTGCTTTTAGTCGACATTTAATTTCTTCGTGAAAAGCCTACAAACAACAGATCTACAAAACGACTGCTAATCCAGCATTATGGGGAAAATTTATTTTGTCCCATCAATCTGATCAATCTAAGTCATCTTTAGTTGTTAAAACACGTTTAAAGCCAAATGAGTTAGTTCAAAAATTAAACGTCTGAAACACATAAACCCAGACACACTCGAGAAAACATCAAGAACAATATTTTCGAATTAAATGAATTTTTGTGCAATGATTCTTCAATAGATAAAGTTTTTGATGATTTTAAGCTTTCTCCATCACGGAAATCTTTTTCTAGACAAGTTGTCGCCAAAGGTAGAGTATTTACAGATGATCTGAAAAGAAAATGTATTCAAGTATATATGGATTTGCATTATTTAATAAACGATGGCGACTTTATTCCTAAGCATGTGGCTGTAGCACAACTTATCCACCACTATACAAGCTCAAAGTTCCTTATAAGTGTACTAAATAGATTACGACACCATGAAGAATAGCATTCTAACCACATTTAATGATCAAGTTGTGACGCAGACAGTGAAAATCGGAAACATAATATACCAATGACATCCAACAATTTTATTCATGGAGCCATAGGCAATGACGATTTCAACGAGGAAACACGTGATGGCAAAGAAACTACTCATGTTACTGTGATTTAGAAACCCAACGACACGCACAAAATAACAAGATTCGTCTCTCAAAGTATAAGTAAAGTTGGAGAACTAATGGAATGGCAAAAATTAAAAAAAAAAAAAAAAAAAATGCCTTACAAAAAACAAAAAGCAAGAACATTTTCCAAAATTAACCAGTTGACATGACAAACACTCCTCCAACAGATCATCTCACCTGGATATTATCAACACTTGATATTGGTTGTGAATATGATGAACATGTACTATCAAAACATGCTTGTTCTCCAAGTTGGACTTCCTTCAATCAATATCTATTTAAGATATTCCTATAACTAACATTGGATTTTGTACACTATTCCCAGCATCCCCACCACTACCGATTCTGTGTATACAGTAATATGCAATTTCTTAAAGATAAATGATCAGTTAGACCAAGTTATTCAGTTCTTAGTTGTGATGGCTGTGTATCTAAATTGCAAAATTAGTTTGATTCCAAACAGCTGGGTTTGACTCTTTTTAAGAATAGGAACGTTTCCGTCATAACAAAAACTGAAATTGTAGAATAATTCAGTTTATTTTTTTTATTTTTTTTTTTTTAAATAAAATTCTTCAAACTGAAAACTTTGACGAAACCAAACAGTTAGTGAAGAACGTACGAACATCTATAATGCGTATGGAAGACCGCTGCTTCTACCATTTTTTAAATTCATACAAGAGAAACATTTTGGTATATTTGAGGAATTCTGTTTCCTTGAAAGAACTATCAAAGAAGAAGGAGACTTCTATGAAAAGGGTGGTTCCATAATTTTTATTGCAGGGTTCCTACTGATCTGGAGAAATTTATTTCCCTCACTTTCCATGACCTTTGGCAGGAAATTCTCTGACTTTCATGACAGGTATCGGATGACGTTGATATGAATAAGGAATACATAACGGTGAATATTTACATATGAGAACATTTATTCTATAGAGACAAATAGTAATCAATTCTCATACGTACATTCCACTTATGTCCCATATAATGATGGTTGGCTAAGCTGAAATTGGTGAAATGAAATCTTTGAGTTTTACGTCCCACGGTTATGGCGGCTAAGCTAAATGAAACTGTGATGATGAGAAATGAATGAAATGGTGGAATGAAGAAAGTGGAAGGAAACGGGAGAACCCCGACGAAACCCACGCACACGGTGTTGCTAAAATTGGTGTACAATTAATGTTAGAAAAATGCATTTTATAAAATTTCCCAGACTTTCCCTGATTTCCAATCTTTTTTCTGAGCTTTCCTGACCTGTGCCATTTTCCCTGAGTCTTCCCAGACTTCTCTGACCAGTAGGAGCCCTGTATTGTTTAACCACTATAACTATGCTCCATGTTGTATATTGTGTTCGGAAAAAATATCAACTGTACTTGAACAGATATTGAGTGCCTTCAAACAGGGATACTTCTCAGTTTAAGAAGCCACAGGGCATATTTAATGGAGTTGCAGCAGAGCATGCCCTAGAGCAGTTACTCAACCGCTCGTCTAAGGTACAAGGAAGTTTGATAGCTATCTTATCTATCGAATCTGTGACAGAAAATACAGCTTCTGTATCACCACAAAGTAAGACTTTCAGTCTCTTAAACTTTTGTAATATGACTCTCAAGACCCAACGGGTAATATCAGCAATGAAAAACAAAAATGAAATGAAATATTACAGTTTAACGACCCAGGATTATCCCTCTTTAGTCTAAGATAGGCGATGATTAAAGCAATTGAATGATGATGTTAGAATTGGTAGAATGAGAAAGTCTAAGGAAACGGGAGTACTCCGAGAAAATCCACGGACACGATGTTGTCTACCACAAACTTACCTGGTCGGAAGTCAAACCAGGGACCCCAAGTACCAGAACTAAGCGCTCTACCACTGGGCCACCGTGCCCCTCATAAAGAAAAGAGTAAGCCCAGAATCGTCGAAAACAAAAATGACGGTTAAGTTATATTTTATATGGAACATCATAACCCATTTTTCGAATCTAACACGTCACTGAGAAATATAGTCAACCGCACAACAGTTTCAAAAGAATCATCGTTTTCGTTGAACTTAAACAAAAATGCAATGAAGAAGTTTGAAAAATTTAAAAAACGCCAGAATTATCAAGAAATTAAAAAGTTTGTACGCACCGTTGGAACAAAATGAAATCTTACTATTCAGCTCTTCAACAAACGAAGAACAAAATTGAATAAACATCAGTAAAACAGAAACTGAAATTAGTCAGACTATACTACTGGCTCCGCAAAAACTGTTCGAGTTTATGAATTTGTAAAACACGAGCTAATGTCTTATCCACCAAACCTTGCACTTGTGACCTACTACAAGCCGAGGAAAATAAATTAGGTGTGTATTGAAACTTCGAACAACTTAAAAGAATTAGGTTAATATTTTTGATTGAATGACACTGATTCATAGCATACCAAATGTAGTAATATCTAAAATGGAGTTTTTAAGAAGAGGCAAAAAGATCAAATAATGCAGATTGAGAAAGCCCTACAGGAGGGAAACACAATCCGAGTAAATGTTGTCTACGATTGTTAGGACAAGTCATCACTGAAGTATATAGGACATGAACGCGGAACCATAGAAAAGTCTCCTTTGATGAATATTCACGGTGACTTAACCAAAGTTTTCAGCACAGTGGTCTCGTGTGATCTGTTTTGCACCAAGAACAAAATGAAACTGGTTCAGTACACTCCAAAATACATTTTAAGTAACATACACATTGCTTCTGGAAAAGTATTGTGTTTATCTAGCTGCTTGTCTGACGGAAGTTTATGTTTTGACGAAGATAGCACTCAAAATATTTTATTATGGCCAAACTTCATAACTAACCATGTAGAAGCGGACACTAGGATGTTTTATCATGTCACACTGCTTGGATTATAATGTGAATAAATATCACGTTTTCATACACAGGCCAGACACAGACGCATTTGCTCAAGGAATAAGGTTCTACAATTTTAAACAACTTATCTATCAAGGGTTAGGACTTATAGTTGGTGTAGGTGATAAGAAAAGAACCTTGGGATGTCATGTGGCTGCTGAAGCTCTTGGAAGTAAGTTCTACAAAGTATTCCTCGCACTGCATTTTCTAACAGAAAGAGATACGACAAGTACAATAGAGAGGAAAAAAAGAGCCTATTAGTTTTACAAGAGAGCACATTCAAGCTATTGATGAACTGTACTTATTAAATAACCGATTTTTCGATAAAGATGCTTAAGATAGCTAAAGTCACTGTACATACAACTTGTGAAGGAAAATGGCATGACATGCGATGAAAGTCGCTATATACAAATTACAACCACCTCATGTGCCATTAATGATATAAGATGACATACACATTTGGCAACTACCGGGGGAATTAGGGAATTGGGAATTAGATTTCTGGGTTTTCAGCATCTACGGCCATGCTAGCCCGTCACGTATGAGAGATGATGTCCCTCTGCGAGCACACTATCCAAGAAAAGGGAAGGAAGAAAGGATTGGGGGGAGGGGAAGGGAGCAGCCTGGGACCTGTATGTTAGGTAAAATCCCTGCATTTGCCTCGTGTGAATGAGGAAAATCCACGGAATCCTCACTTCGGGAAAGTCTCGAGGATTTGTTACTTGCGAAAGTCTCGAAATACATGTAATAAATTTTAACAGTAAATTTATTTAAATCGTATTGGCTTTTCACAGTTGTCCAGCCTTGCATGTAGTTGCATCACAGCCAGCTACCGGCGTCAACTATCACACATCTCTTCGATACAAATGTCAATGAGTGGTACTTTTTGAAAAAAATTATTACAAATCACTATTTTATTTTATATACGAAGTACTAAACATCTCATATTATAAAATTGAAAGTGACTGTTTTTGACTCTTAATCTCTTGAACCGCCCGACCAATCTCGATCAAATTTTTGGCGTAGATGCGGTTCTAGCCTGAGAGCCTGGAAAGATTTCAAGTGAAGAAAGGCATTTATGAACTCAAATAATATTTTGTCTGTTTTATAATAAGATTTAAAGAGAAATATCAAAATTCTTGCTTCAACTTCTTAAATCACCTTATGCTGCAGATATTACTGAAACATTTATTTATGAAATATAAACAAAATAATAATATACGTTTTCGGAAAACTTCGCAGAGTAAATTATTCCTCATAACTGCCTACTATTGTCCAGGATTAAACTATTGGTTGTATATTTATCACGAGAAATTTCATGTTTCATATTGTAGTGTTGTTATAGAAATATTTATTTCTATCTCAAGGCTGAAACCTCGCAAGCCGAAATCTCACCTATCCAAAATCTCCAGTGGCCGAAACCATGCCGTCCAAATTCTCGCGGGCCAAAATTTCGCTTCGCCAGAACGTGCGCACCAAATCTAGTTTAGCCAAAACTCGCAGGCCGAATTTTCGTAAGAAAAAAATCTCGCCATAAGAATACACTTGTAGATCCTGTAAGAGTTTCTGAGGTTAATATAATAAATTAATTTGAAATGTATTTATTGGGAACAAGCAACATTACAGCCATAAGTGCCCTAAAAAAAAGAAGAAAGAAAGAGAAAAACGAAAAAAGTATTAACAAGCATAAGGTGCATGCAAATAGAATATAACAACGTGCTATAGTCTAAAATACAACTGATCATACAAAATATAGATGACATAGATAAAATATTGGTTAAAAAAAAGATAACATAAAAAACATGCAGTATCTATGACAAACTAAAAAAATACAAAAATAACAATAATGAAAAATAAAATCATAATTAACATAACTTACAAGTAGAATAAATACACCATACAAAATATAAAAATAGATTATTATTCACAATATAGTTAAATATGTGTTTTTATGTTTACAAAATAATAAAAGGACAAAAAAGTTTTATAAAATACAATATATATTTGCTGTTACAGATTGAAAATAAATATTTCTAAATTAAACACATCAAATACAATATACTCATAGCACGCAAATTAAATAAGGTTAGAAGAAAGGGAAAAGATGAAATAATAATAATTTTAATTGGTGTCAGGAAATTACAGACACAAATAATACATGAATTAACAATACAAACAAAGGAACATGCATAAAAAATGTAAAGCATAAAAATTGAAAGATACAAAATACATTAAGTGAAACATACAGAACAACCATAATAAAAAATTGTACAGCCATAATAATAACAATCATGCACGCAAAACAATACGATAAAAAGAACCAACACAAATCAAAACATGCCAAAGAGAATAAAATTTATAACAATGATAGATTATAAATTGCCTCTGAATTGAAAAAAAAATGCAGTAAAAAATATCTAAAATATGTGAGTAACTGTTAGTATTTGTCAAGCATTTATATACTAGAACAACAGGATTATGTTTAAAAATTTTTAAAATTTCTCACAGATATATTAGGGGCATCAAGATTTACAGTTCCTATTAATGGTAATTTGCCCATCAAAATATTATGATGAAGGTTCATATCAAATAAGGTTCTTCGTTCAGATAATTTAAATAAACCAAGTAAATCCCTAATTTCGTCACGGGGAGAGGTAATAATAATAATTTGAAAATGCTTAATTTAGATCCTAGAAACGAAAAAAAAAGTTTACGTTTGAAACTGAATTAACATATAACTGTGAAATAAACTCTTAGAAGAAGAAGCATTGTCCAGCTAGTTTGGTTAAATTATTTGGGGATAGTGAACTACGAACCCCTTGAGCTGAGACACTATTTTCAAGAAAATCGCAAATTATGATTTTTCACCGTCCAGTAAAGTGCCTTAATCTTGGTGGGTAGGAAGAAAATACGAAAAATCCACCTAGCAAATCTTATAAAAAAACTTAAGTTTAAAACTTGATTCTGATGCGCTAAACGGTATCGCTCTAGGTGAATATACATACTTTAGAATGAACAAACATGCAAAAAAAAAAAAAAAAAAAAAAAAGTATGTTTTTCAGCAATGTAATGTGTAAATCCGTTGAAATCTCTCGAACTTCTTTTTTTTTTTTTCTCTCATGATCATCATGCTTTCTTGTCTCCTTTCATCATTCGAAGATAAAAGTACACAAAGCTTTAACTAAGATTCATTTAGCACTATTTCAGCCCTTGTGTACTATGTAATCAATTATAAATTTATCTCTTAACTGATCAAGAATACTAATAGGGTTAATAATTATTCCGATTGTTCCTTTGAGATGCTTTCAACTTAAGTTAAATAAAATATAATCTATCTATCTATATACATACATTATATATATATATATATATATATATATATATATATATATATATATATACATTATATATATAGATAGATAGATAGATACTGTCTTACTCTCTTTTACGCTAACATGGCGATGGCCAGTCCCCATTTCAAACAGTAACTTCATTCACATATGTTCTGGGTCCAGTTAAATGGCAACGTTGCATTTTCATTTAACATTGGGCGCATAAAGAGTGTACAGCCCAAACGGCTCATTAGATTTTTTAAAAAAAATCCTTCACTTTAGATTGAAAACATCATATTTGGAGATGTTTCCCCTCTTACATTTTGTTGTAATTCTGCTAATAACAGTTAGCTTATGACAAGGGACTTTTGAGACAGCCTGTATATATATAAATGAAAGTGACTATGTTTGTGACTTCTTACCGCTTGAACCACACGACCGATCTCGATCAAATTTTCAATATCATGGGAAATTTTATATCATTTTACTTTGACTGTACAACGCAGAGAAGGGGGAGAAGGGAGATATAAAAAAATAAATAAAACTTAACTTCTGAACCAGGAGACCGATGTCGAGCAAGTTTGCCACATAGATGAGGTTCGGGCTTGGGATGGTTTCTATTATTTCACCCTCGTGGTGCAACTTATGGGAGGGGGGAAGTGGGAGATATTTAAAAATGATCGAAAATCGAAGTGACTATCTTTGTGATTTAGTAACTTTTAACCACCAAACCGATCTCGATCAAATTTTCAACATAGATGAGGTTCGGGGCTGGGATTTTTTTTTTATCATTTCATCTTTACAGTGCAACTTAGGGGAGGGGGAGATATATAAAAATGATCGAAAATTACCGATATTAGTGTTAAGTCCATAGTTTTTGGGGTTGCCGAGACGAAAATTTGCACTTCTGATGTCGTCTTAAGCAAAATTCAGCTCTTTATGTCCAAAATCAAATATATTCTCCCCGTCCGAAGAACGGGTAGTCTGCTAGTAAATAATTAAAAGAATATATAACCGCCACCAGGTTATAGAAGTATTTTTGTAGACGCTTTGTATATTTCGTAAAGACAGTGATTATTTCCGATTTATACTTTGTTCTGCGACGCAAATAAGTTCTTTCTTCGGTGGGAATTGCTTCTTTCCACCACAACTGGACAAATAAGTCTCTTATTGTTTTCTCATATATATATTTAAAACAATGCTTTTTGGTCACATTGGTTTTGCAGCTCGTTATCTGTACTTTCTCACGCCACAGTTATCGCAATGTCTCGTGCATCGTAGCCAGTAGACTAAATTAAAATAAATTATTTTCTGTATTCTGTTTGCATGTGCATACAGGTGATCTAACTGAGTGGTTTTTGGAATGAACTGCCAACACTCTTCAGTCAACCATTGCAGTTTGCATCTTGAACTTTTGAGCTCGGGGAGTTTGACTCCGGTATTGTGTGCAGCCATCACGCACGTTGCGTCGGGAATTAAGTATGATTTTGTGTTAAGGGGCACAAGTTATTAGCCGGCGAAGGACGTTTTCTTACGGCTAGCCCCAACTAGTGAAGTCCCAGGTTCACAAACCTTGTGCGTTTAAAAAGTTATACACGCGCCCCCCAACATCAGCATTCTACTTTCTTTTTTTATTATTTGCTGAAGACTCATCTTTACGCTTCAGGATTGTTTGCCGCAGCAATTGGATTTTTACATGGGATTATCCAGACAACTTTTCCCCCAGTGCTAATCCTCCAAGTGCGTCAGTGGTGTGAGAGAAGCATTCACAGTGAAATCTGAATTATAATCTTATATATATAAAAAGGGCTACAGTGCATTAGAAAAGCAAAGTGTGATTTCAATAATGTAAATAATCACACATATTCTGTGTTAAGTGTTTTGTTCATTTCTCTTCGTTATTTTTTATATATTAGTATTCTAATAAATAAGTATAATGTTTTTTAATCCAGGGTGTTTTCGTTGTTTGTGTGAATGATGTTTGTGTGCGTTGTGGTCTGGATGACCGTCTGATCGTCCGTGAGGTTTTCGGGACGAGACATCCGAACCTCTTGACGCCTAATGCTCGTCTCATCATTGAGACCGACGAGCGATTTGGAAACAGTTTGTAACCCCTTCTTGGAGAGGTCTTTCATCGTCCTATCCAGGTAAGTTCTGGTCTCAGGAGAATACTTATTGACAGGACCACGGAGATCAGAACCACGAACAGAGACCTCGAACACGGATTGGTTACAAATAAATGGCGCCCGAACAGGGACCCGACGCCCGGGTGGTTACAAATAAATGTTCGCCCGAATAACGACACGAATTCAAGGTGGTTACAAATAAATATATAAATAACTTTCTAAGCATATTAATATAAAACCTTTTCTGTGTGTTGTTTGTTACATATATTACTACACCTCTACTAAAAAGAAGTCGCCCCTTAGTACTTAAGTCTAAAAATTATCTTTAAAGCAATCTTCATTTTTCGGAATCATTTGACAATTATAGATACTGTACTGTACGTACTTTAAGCAGTTTCTGATCTGATACTGACTCTAGTAGAAAAGGTAACAATGAAGAAAGAAAGGGGTGAGTTGAATAAATTGTTAAGTTGTATTCCCTTTACCGCCTACTGCTATTGTTTCTTTTTGTCGGCTGTGAACTTCAATTATTACAATTGTTTAGAGATTAGTTTCATAGCCTCGCTGTAAAGCTTCCTTCTACAGAAATCATCTATTTGCTTGATTCTAAAGAAGTTTCGCTCACAGAAAGTTGATTGAAATGAGTAGAAAGCATAGTATAACGTATCTCAGTCCAAGATAGTAAGGAATCGAATATTCGAGGATCATGTGTCCAAGAAAGAAAGTGGAAGATGATTAGATATTCATCCAAAAACTGTCACAAATATTGTACAGCAGAATGTACAGACTCAAATTACAGACTGTAGAAGAGGAAGTGGAATAAAACGGATTATAACAACTAGGGAGAATTGTAAACTGAAGCTTACAGCAAACATTACAAGCATTCACGAAGACGGTCTATCCGCAGTGCAGCTAACGTTCGGAACACTGAAATCGAAAAGGAGGTATTGGGACAAACAACGAAAAGAAGGCGTCCAGAAATGAAACTGAAGAAGAAATCACACTTAACAGTGCAACAAAAGTGCGCTTATCGGAAATTTGAAATATACGGTAAGTGGAGTGAAGAAGACTAGTGACGCCGCTTTTAGTGACGAAAACTAGTTTTGAGTATAGGGAATGACGGTGATGTAGAAATATGGAAAGAGAATGGTGAAGAACTGAAAGCCGAATGTGTTATAAACACAAAAAATGCTGCGAATATGATGATGATCTGGGGATGCTTTTCTGCAAAGGAGCTGGCATGTTCACTTTTGACGGGTAATTTAATTAGGATGAATACATTTCCAGTTTGAAAAATGAATTGAGGAGCGCGGCAAATATTTTTTTACAAAGCGAATTTGTATTGTAGGATCTTTCCGGACAACACCACATGCCATACTGCGAACGAAAACTCGAAATCAATGCCAAATGACATGAATTTCATACTTTGGTATCTTCGCGATATTTTCTGGAAGGGGGCATTATATAGAGCTTAGAAGCCATCTGCTGCAATTTTTTATTCTCTGTTCCCAGTAGGCTTTATTATCGGATGAATGACAGCATACCACACAAGGCTCTTACCAATAGACTGATCAGTGATCACAGTGTCTGATAACAGTGATAAACGGTATTTCACAGTCAACTGCTGTTAGAATGTGGCAAGTGCAAGAGGAACTGGTGCATTTTCAGTTCTTGAAATTTTGAATGATAAGGGAAGATTAAAATTATAATCACTTGTGGAGCGTAAGGAACAGACTACAATATAATGGATTACTCACTCACTAATACTCCTTCAATTTTCTTCCAATATTTTGAGTGTTGCACTAGGACACTTTTCTTCACACAAATACAGTGGCTTAAACCCTTTTTGGATCAAAAGTTCCAATAAATTTCAATCAAAAATTTTCTTGTACGCCTTATATCTGGGGAACTACATATAGTGTAGCCAAACCCAAACTATCACTTAACTCTGCATGGTGTGCTTATTCCGTAAAAAAATACGAAAACTCGATTTAGGGGTCTGTTCAGAAATTTTGTGGCCCCTGGTTCAAAAACTATTTATTGGCCAAGATCACAATATTTTGATAAATTTTTTCTATCATTCCTAAAATTCTTGGCCAAGATCACAATCTTTTGATCCGTTTTTTTTTTTTTACCACACTTAGAATTCTTGCTTCATAACACTATTCTGCATGCATTCTAATGTTTTCAAACAAACATTTTCTGAACTGGATTCTTACTAATTTCAAATATGAAATCAGTTCTTTTCTATTACGTCAGGTTTTTAGAGAATTCGATATATTCGAAAATCAAGGTTTAGTATAAAAACTACTTATGTATATGGGAAAAACTACTAGAAAGCATGAATGAATATATTCTAGTAATTGCTAGAAGATTGACATTAACTTTACTATGGGTGAGTCCTGCGATGTCTTCACTTTAACCCTTGACTACTTTCTTTTGGTATAGGCAAAGAGAACATGAGATCTTTTATTGCTGAGCACGGAACAATGGTTTACCGCCGTGACATACCAAGACATATAGAATGGTTTGGTGTGACTTACAATGCTTCTGATTGGAGACTTTTTTTATCGATTAATCGAAATCAAGTTTGAAAGGCGCCTTACTTCACAATGGCAATATCCTTGGGTCTATTCCTCTTGCATATTCTATTCATATGAAAGAGACATATGAAAATGTTAAGTGGTTGCTAGATTGTGTGAATTACAAGAACACCAATGGATTCTGTGTGTCGATTTTAAAGTTACAGGCCTCCTGCTGGACTTCAATCAGGCTACACAATACATCCTTGTTATTTCTGCGGATGGAACAGTCGTGCATTAGGTTAGGAAAGAATGGCCATCTCAAAAATCTCTGTCACCTGGCGTGAAGAATGTTGAACATGAATAACTTGTGGAACGTTCAAACATTTTACTCCCTCCCCTGCATATAAAGTTAGGCATCATGACACAGTTAGTTCGTTCTCTAAATAAGAACGGTAAGTGTTTTAAGTACAAATGCAATGTATTTAGTACAATGAGCGTCGAAAAAACTCACAGCTTGTATATTTACTGGTCCACAGATAAGAAAACTTTTCAATGATCTACATTTTGAGAATATCATGACTCAAATGGAAAAGAAAGCATGGCAAAGCTTCAGAAATGTTGCGAAGAACTTCCTGGGTAATACAAAAAGCCCTGATTACTAACATATTGTAGAAGGGTTCCTACAAGATCTTAGAAATCTTGGGTGTAGTATGAGTGTCTTGGAGAATTTCCCACAAAATCTTGGTGTCTGTAGTGAAAAACACGGTGAAAGCTTTCACCAGGACCTAAAAGATTTCGAAAAGAGGTATCAAGGTGGTTGGACCATGAATTTGATGGCGGACTATTGTTGGTTGCTGATAAAGTAGGATACAGGCGTTGTAAGTCCTGAAAAAATGGCAAAACGAAGGAAATTATTTCATAAGTAGTAGGATTTTATATGATTAATTGTACATATTTGAGTAAATTATGGTATGTTTGCATTTGTGTGTATTTAGCTACTTTTGACATTTTGAAACCATTGTATGTAACTGTAAATTATGTAATACATATGTATTTTATATTTAACGTACTTTATACGTATTCATATAAAAATACCTCCCCATTTCTAGGAAAACGTGGCATGATGGGGGGAGGGGGAATCTACGTTGTATTGGTAATTACTGCCCCAAAATTATAAGAAAACACTACTCAAACCAAAATCATCGCAACTTTTTTTTTTAATGCAGAGCAGTGTAAAATGATCTTTACATAAGTTTTGTGTTAAGAGTGATATTTTAACACGAAAACATGAGCAGCACCAATGGTCGATTGTCGTTACTCCTAATCTGTCTTAGCCGCCCAGGCATAATGATCGAACGTTAAACTCAAACTCGTTATTCCTATTATTTCACTATATACAACAATATATATAAATATATATCCTAAGATTAATGCATTAACCTACTACTTACATCCTATTCTAACGCATTTACTAATAATTCCAAGTTTCTTCAAGAAATGGATTTTTCTCAACTGGATTCGTAGTTCTAATCACTCCCGAAGCAACTTATTTAAAACAAAAGTGTGCACACTGTAGCCCGATCACACTATTATCCTAACTTTTGTATTCACATCCACATCACATTTTTTTCTAAAAAGTTAATGTATTCAGAATGTATTATGTATATTAAAAATACAGGGTGTCAATAAGCTCCTGAACAATATTACCATATTATTACGGACACCATGTAAGAAGTAGTGTTGTAATTTTTTTGTAATAATATTACGTGTGTACCAAAGTTTCTTCTTAGCAATTTTTGTTTCGTTTTTCAGAACCATTGTGATGAACTAGACGCCAGATGTGAAAATGTGAACTCCACAAAACTGGCGAGATGTGTTACCCGGTTTATAAGAACCAAATCTAACAAACAGACACAAAGTAAATGCCGAACAATGTATAGAAGAATGGCCCCTTCAAGGACTATTTGTCACCATAGTCCGGAAGGTCACGGAAACGGGATCGGTGTGTGATAGGGACCGTAGTCGTCAATCAGGCACTTTACATGAAGAAACTGAAAGACTACAGATTTTTTTTCACATGTAGCCCAGTGAAATCTATCCGCAAAGCGTCTGTAGAGTTACAAATGTCTCGATTGGTGTGCATAAGGTCATACATAAACGTTTGCATTTGTTTGCATACAAAGTTAAGCTGTTGCAGGAACTTAAACCAGGCGACAAACCACGAATGACTGCCTACGCTGCGAAAATACAGTATAAGATTGAAAACGAACCTGACTATCTGACTCGTGTTTACTTTACTGAGGGGCACCCTTTTATCTAGGTGGGAAATTAAATACACACAATGTAAGGATTTGGGGTTCCGAGAACCCTCATGTCAAATAGGAGTTTAAGTGGGTCAGCCCGAAAGTAATATTCGGTGCGGGACGCTGCATTACAAGATTTTGGGTGCTTTTGATTTAATGAACAAACAATAACAGCCGGAATGTACCTTGATACATTGACTGATTACATTTGCGAATAGTTGGAGGACTGTCAGCTATTCGTCATTTATCAGCTGGATTGCGCACCACTACACTGGACATTGTGTGTTCGCAGTTTTCTCGAAAGAACTTTCTCCAACAGATGATTGAAAGGGATGGGCCCATTCAATGGTCGCCACTTTCGCCAGAAATAAACCCATTGGGCTTCTTTCTACGGAAGGGGGAGGGAGGTATGTTAAAGACATTGTTTAAGTTTGAAAGTCCACAACATTGCAGACCTTAATACCAGAACAAGGAATGCCACTGCAGCTGTTGGTCACACGATGTTGCAACGAAAATGGACAAAAATAGAATATCGACTAACTCCTATCCTAGCTTGTGAAAGTGTAACCAGCAACCCTGGCCTAAGTTGTTCAGGAGCTTTGTGAACACACCCTGTACATATGTAATAAAGCTTTTAAAGCTAATGTTTGTTTTGTTGATGTATATAATTGGTAATGACCCAATTTTTATCCAGATTCTATCAATATTCAGTTTTGAATTTCTGTTCTAATGTAATATGTTTCATATTCATTTCTTTCAGTATCTGAGATAGCACGCTGAAGAGAATTTATATCATGCACCACCTACGCTTAAGTTCGTCTATGGTATTTTCATGAAGAGTTGCTAATTTATAAGCTCTATATGAAAGGAGGAAACAATCGATTTATTTTACACACCACAATCCTCTGCAGGTGCGAATTAAACAACTTACAAAGAGTGAAAAAGTGTCTTGACTGGACCGAGACTTGAACCCGAGATCTCCGGCATACCTTGCCGATGCGTTAACCACGACGCCACCCAGTCCGCTTCCCACAACAGCCAAACACTCCCTCACTCCTGCAGTCGGTGCTCTCTCTCGCATCGGCACGGTATGCCGGAGATCTCGGGTTCAAGTCTCGGTCCAGTCAAGACACTTTTTCACTCTGTAAGTTCTCTCATGTGTATGTTTATCCATACGTGAGCTTTCACCTGCCATGGATAGGTAGATGAATTGTGAACTAAGTAATAATTAGTCAATGGTTCTCTAAAGACTTTTGACTGGAACTTATCTCTAGAAAGTAATGTCCAAAAACTTTTTTTTTTTTTTAAAGGAAAAATCTAATTCGCACGGGCACTTTATATATTTGAATCAATATGTTGTAATTTTTTCAACAAAAAGTGAAGTTGGTCATCATTCTTGTACATTATAAGCAAATTGTCTGCATACGGAAAATGTTACATACTTACCAGTATATATATTTCAATTGTGGATTATATATGATGCTAGTATCATAATGATTGATCACTACGTTAAACAATAAGGAAGACTGAGTACATTTTTGTCAATTCGTAAATTTAATGGTTAATAAATTTGTTGTTTCTAAGCCAATCTCGTGAGCAAGTAATGGCTAAATTAATAAGTATGGAGATAAACATGTCTACTTACTATATCAACTGGAGCTAATTTTAATATGTCAGGGTTGACCAAGGAACACAATTCTGTTTCCACCTAAAGACGGATATTCATAACGTATTTGAACAAAAATCATGTTAAGATCATATCGTAAAACGTGTACAGCGCCACGTGTACACCACGTGAAGGAATTTGGCTTACATGGCGTGATATTTTCTCAATTAATATTCAAACAAGAAGCGGTAGTAAGTTCTACCGCTTCCGATTTTAGTAGAGAGATCAGAGTGGAGACGGAACATATTCTTGGAACGCTCAATTGAAAGCAGACAAGTACTTCTCGCTACCCTCCATCGTTTCTACTTTATTGTAATCAACGTTAAAACTGAGAGTAATTGATTTCTTCTACTTCCAGTTTGAATTTGAAAAAACCGCCCGCTTCAAGCTATCTCTTATCATGTTTGTTCTATATAAATAGTGTTCCATCAAGAATAAAACTTGTGAAATGTCAGCGATTTCTGTTCTAGAAAGTTAACAACACTGAACGTCACACGATTTTCATCTGTTGTGTTTGTGATTAGTAGTCACGGAGAGCCCAATAGCATGATCGTTATCTTTTTTTCTGTACGTGTAGGAATGGAACGCTTCATGAGGAAACAGTGCTCCATTCCTACCCGTACAGGCAACAGGTAACGATCAGGTGCTATTCAGAGCTCCGTGACTACTAACCACAAAGACAACAGATGAAAATCGTTTAACGTTCAGTATACTGCCAACTTACTAGAACAGAAATGGCGGGCATTTCAAAAGTTGCGTTCTTTATGGGACACCCTTTACATTAATATTGAAACCGGAAATTGTAGTGGATTTCTATCACTTCGGTTTTAGTAGGGAGTAACGGCTGGAGCTAAAATGTGTTGTGTTAAGCTTAATCGATCTCAGGTAATCGAATCTCGCTTTCTGTTACTGTTCTTGCTCTACAGTGATTAATGTAAAATCCGAAAAACGTTTATTTCTATCACTTGTGGTTTGAATAGAGGGTTAAGAGAAATAGTACCGAACTTCTAAATATTAGCCCCCCCCCCCCCCCCGCAAAAAAAGCACTTCTCACTATCTATTGCTGCTTTTACTGCAAAGCAGTCAACGTTAAAACTGAAAGTCGTCGATTTCTGGGACATTTGATTTTAATAGAGAGAAAAGATGTTAGTTATTCTTAGAACGCTAAAACGATCCCGAAAAGAACGCTTCTCGTCATCTTTTATCATTTTTCATCTATGCAGATCAATATTGGTCAACGTTGAAACCGGAAATGACTAATTTCTATCACTTCCGGTTTGAATATCACATTCATGAACGAACTCAATTCCTAAGTTTAGAGTATTGATGGCCAATTCCGGAATTTTTACTTTCCGGAATCCGGAAAGTAAAATCGGAAAATTTCCGGATTTTGGGAAAAAATCTGGATTCCGGAAAATTTTGTCCATCCCTACTTTTCACCCACTATATCCTGGCCAAATTCATCCTGATCCTTCATGTAGTTCTCGAGGCTTTTTGTCACACGCATACAGTAAATATACAAAAGTGAATTTGCAATGTTTCTAGAATTCGAACAGCAGGTGCATATATATATATATATATATATATATATATATATATATATATATATATATATATGCCGTAATCGCGCGTAAGTACAAAATCAAATCGGCCCAACAGATAGAATGACAAGCGGACTATTTAAAACGGAGGCCAGCACTCTGTCAGTATCTTGTCAGATTTTAGTGATAGTGAAGGTGAGCTGTATGAGTTCGAACTTGGGCGTAACGCTGTGGCAGCAACCAATACATTCATCATGCAAAAGGGAAAGGTGTAGTGAACCACAGCACTGCAACGCGTTGGACCCAAAAATTTCGTGCAGGTTGTAAAAATGTCAACGATCAACACCAGAATAACAGATTCTGAAGGTGACACACTGCTGAAGAAAATCCATGCGCCTGTACACGACAATTGTCAATCCAACTCGGCATGTCTCAGTCCATTGAAGTGTGTCAACTTCACGAACTACGGAAAACCATCAGAAGCTGCCGCATTGTGCCATGTGAGTTTACAGCGCTGAAGCCCAGAGGTAAATGGATGTGTGCCGACAACTGCTGCAAAGTCCGCGTGAGTTGTGTTTCCTGAAATGGACTGTCAGTAAGCGAGAATCATTCGTCAAAAGGAGCCGTTTCGTGCATAAAGTCATACTCTGTGTGTAGTGGAGTTACAAAGGGTAATTCACTTCGGAGTTCATCCCTAACGGTCAGCCTATCAATGCTGACTTTTATTCCGAATTGTTGGAGCAGATGTATGCTCCATTACACCAAATATATCCTCCATTGGTAAACTGAAAGCCCACCCACCTGCAAAGAGAAAAGGGAAAACACACTCAGCTTGAAAAGAGCAACAAATATGCAGAAACTTCAACGCATTGAACTGATGTCAGACTTGGTATATAGTCCTAACCTTTCCCCTTCGGATTACTACCTGTTTTGGTCCATGGCGCAGTTCCTTAAGTCATGATGGTTCACCAACCAGTTGAAAGTGGAAACAGTAGTGACTGACTTCTTTGTCTCTTTGGACAAGACATATTATAGACGTGGAATCGAGAAACTGGCAGGAAAATGGCCGCAGACAGTCCAACACGAGGGTTTATACTTTGAATCTTAGCATGCTTTCAATGTACTTAAATAAATACAGATATATCATATGCCAGAATATTGCAAGACTTATGACTCTTCCTTGTATAAGGGGTTTTGGTAAACCGAACTCCTTAAGCCATTGTATGGCCGTGAAGAAGAGTGTCTGAGTGCAACACTCCACTCGAAATATTGGAAGAAAAATTGAAGGAACATTAGCAAGGAAGTAATTCATTGTAACAAAAAAATAAAATAAAATAAAATAAATAAAAAACAAAACAAAAATAAAAATAAATAAATTTAAAAAATAACAAAGTTGGCATTTACTATCTACCTCAAATCCATCAACTGCTCCGGAGACGGTACTGTTATACGCCCAGTGTCGCTGACGCGCCTGCTCCCTACTAACGCACTCTCTCTCTAGCATTTGGGTCCCCCTGATGCACTCCTGCCCTAACTCGGTTAGACAGCATTCGTGCCTTTTAGTTGCATTCGTACCTAATACGAGTTGGTTTCGTGTTTTATGCACTGTAGATTTTATGCCATATATTCACACTGTATTTACACTCATGACTGCATCATAGTTACAAATAACGAAACGTAATCACTACCAAGTCAGCCAGTCACTGCCAAGTGATTTGGGGGAGAAACTAAAAATCTTTAGTTTTACGTCCCACGCTTATGCCGGTTAGGCTAAAGGAGACGGTGGTGATGAGAAATGAATGAAAGGGTGGAATGAAGAAAGTGGGAGGAAACGGGAGAACCCCGAGAAAACCCACGCACAAGGTGTTTGTCCACCACAAAGTTCACTTGGCGGGAGCTGGGATCGAACCGGGGGCCCCAAGCACCAGAGGTGAACGCTCTACCACTGAGCCACCGCCCCCCCCCCCCCCCCCAAAAAAAAGTCAGGTATCAGTTGCTGTTCAATGTCTCATGGATGCCTATAAGCACGCCATTCTAGGAAAGAAAAGATGGAAATTTTTGAATGAATTTTCGTGTAATCTGTTTCCAACAGAAAGTTCTGTACTGTTTTAAATAGTAAGACTATTCATGGCTTTGGATTAATTGTTTTAACAAAAGAGACACTGACCAAAGCTTAAAACTTTACTTTATTTTAAATTATAATTTGTAACTTATAATGAAGTAATGAATGTAATGAAGAAGGATATGCTAGATATCCGAAACAGTTACAAATTATAATTTAAAATAAAGTAAAGTTTTAAGCTTTGGTCAGTGTCTCTTTTGTTAAAACTGTTTTAAACTTGAAGAAACTAGTTTCCGCGAAATAACATATTTTTTGTCACACGCCATATAAGCACTGCAAAACAAATCTGTGAAAACACGCAAATCACATCGTTCACAACCTTGTTTAAACATTCACAAATATTCCCCGTCGTGTAGTAGCAGCATTGCGAATGATCTCTCTAAAGCTGTAACTAATGCAGACATCTCTTTTTCTCATTCCTATAACCAATAAACATTATCTTAAACTTAGTCCGAAATCCCCTAGGAATACTAAAAGGTCATTAAGCCAAACATAAATTTATTATACAGAGAATCACATTTTAAGTGATATATATATATATATATATATATATATATATATATATATATATATATATATATATATATATATATATATATATATATATTTGTAAGTGTAATACAATCTATATAGAAATGACGACAATAAATATTGGTACTAGGCTAAAAGAACACAGAAGGTAGTTTCGAGAGCACAAAGAAGCTATGACAGGTTTATCAAAGCATATACAAGTTACTGAACACTCGGTACAGAATTTGAAATTTTACATACCGCTACCTCAAATATTGGAAGAAATATATTTAATCACATTTCATAAGGACAAAACAAGCCAATGCTAAAAACCGACAAAGGAAATCTTGATAGGGACTAGAATGAGATTGTTTATCAACAGAACAAAGAAAGAAAAAAAAAACATTAATACACATTTATCGGTTAGAAGAAAAACTGTTGATTTACAAGACTAAATATTTGAGGTTTACATGTGATTATTGAAAAAAGTAGTTTGACCTGGGTACATTGTGAATATACGGATATAAATTGGTTATTTGTTAAGTGGTTATGGTGACATGCTGACTGAGAGGAATCCATCGGAAAGGACAACTAAAAATAAAAGTGATCAGTAATGCAGTTAGTGCACTAACATTAGGGAAAATGAAAGCTTTAAGTTTTACGTCCCACAGTTATGCTCGCTAGGCTAAAGGAGACCATGATGAGAAATAAATGAAATGGTGGAATGAAAAAAAAGTAGGAGGAAACGGGAGAACCCCAAGAAAACCCACACACAAAGCTCACTTGGCACGAGATGGGATTGAACTAGGGACCCCATATACTAGAGGTGAACGCTGTACCATTAAGCCACTGCGGCCCCCATCAACATTAGGGCTACATACATATATTGTCATGTGTGGGAAAAACAAGAACATGCTATTATTATTGGAAAAGATAAGCAACCATCAGTATCGATAACATTTACATAATATTATTTAACTACCATTTGGGACACACACACATACAAAAAAAAAAAAAAAAAAAAAAAAAAAAGGGGGAAGATCGTGTTGTAGAAAAGGACTTAACCCACTGGGTACTCCTGAGAATGAATGACCGAGTATCCCATTCGAAATGTCGGAGAAAAAAATGAAAGGTGTTAGTAGGCAAGTAATTTGACTACGATACTTGATTAGGTTTTAATTAAATATAACTATTTATTGTTCTTAGTTTATGCTCTCTAAGAAAGGCAGTTATTTTAATTTCTACACCACCCAGTTCGAACTCCTTAATTTCTTAGAAAGGAATGAAGCCATTTATTCTCTGCCTTGGCCTAATTCCCTAGTTAGAATCTAGTCCTTTCTATATCCATAAAAAGTATTAAAGGATTCTATCTACAATCATTTTAAAGAAAATATCACTAAAGGAATGAAGATATGCCCTCTTTCGGTCAAGAGGGTGTGACTATCACTTAAGACGTTTCTTTTTATACTTCGGGAGGTGGTTAAAAGGAAAAATTCTCTAAGCATACTCTCCTATCTCAGAACACAGAGATTGCAGTATACTAGAGACTTCACTACAACACTCTTCTCATTCAGAATTCGGGCTGGACAAAAAACTGACTTGAACTCAATTTCTTACTATAGAACCTGTTAGATCTTTAAACCTAAAACTTGGCTCTTTCTTAAAGCAAGAACGAGATTCACTTCTCTTAGCAATTCCAAACTGAAATAGCTCCACATTGCTTTATTCTGTTAGTAGGAACTTCTAATAAAAAACATTTCATTAAGTGCGAAAAAAAGCTAACTAGTAAAAATCAACTAACAGCCTCATTTGGTACTCCTCCCATATTTGAGAGTATTCCCTCCTCTTCCAGGATATTCAGCAGACTCTTTTGTTCGAGAAATCGTTACCGCTAGACTAGTAAGCTGATGCAGTCTTTCGAAACTGATCAGTCAGGACCCAAACATGTCCTTCTTCCGACTGATAAAAAGCAACGGGCGTGATCTCTTTCTATAGTTATGCCAACTAACAAATACATTCACTAGCACAGAAAAACAATCTTTTTAAAAAGAAGAAACCTCGACCCCAATCTCCTAATCTATTAGAAGACTTTGAAGCTAATACACAATAAAAGCTAGCCTCTTACTGGTATCTGACGTTTCACAACTTTTCATCTGCTCCCCAGAATTTCTTAGGATGATATAAAATGAAAAAGAATTTCCTTAAAACACAATGAAAAATAACTATTATCCAATATACATAGTAACATAAAATAAACACGCACAATATATATTTAAAAGAAGACCTAGGTGATTGACTGATCAACGCCCAGGCCAGACTGCTAAAGCTAGAAATTTGAAATTTTGACAATACATAGGATTTTTGACATAAGGTACAACTGAGGAAGTACTTTTGAAAATTCGACGGGAAAGGGGTGTTTTTTCTTCCCTTCTAAGGGAAATATCACAAAATGGCGAAACATGTGTCTAATTATTTTAAAAAAGAAGTCAATATACCAAATTTCATGTCTCTACTCTTCAGAGATTCTTCGGAGATACGACATTGTCTTCTCTATATATAAAACAAGAAGTCGTAAGTAAATGGGTGACTGATTATTGCCAAGGTGAAACTGCTTATGCTAGAAATTTGAAATTTTGACAGTGTATAGGATTTGAAACATAAGGTATAATTAAAGATAGATTTTTGGAAATTCGATGGAGACGGGGGGAGAGTAGCAAACTGTCCATACTCCGAATCTCTAAAGAATACAGCCATGAAATTTAATATATACACATTAACTTTCCATCTAAAATAATTAGACATACGTATCAATGTTTTTAGATACTCCACCTATAAGGAAAGAAAAAAGCGAGAAGGAAAATATATACAAGGTGCTCCATAATTATGTATTCCAGAGTCAACCGTTCCGCCATACACTAACTGTTCTAAGTCCAGTGATCGTTATCCCCACTCTCAGGTTATACGGTGTTGCCATATCGAAGCTTTTTGTGTACAATTACAAATACTACAGAAGTTAAACATTATATTACATAATTATGGGCCACCCTGTATCTCTCTATATAAGAGAAGTACTAAGTGACTAACTGATCAACCTCCAGCCAAAGTGCTTAAGCTAGAAATTTGAAATTTTGACAGTGCATAGGATTTGCGACTTAAGGTACTACTAAAAAAGAATTTTTGGCAAGTCGACGGAGTAACGGGGGTAGTAAACTGTCATTATCTCCGAATCTCTGAGAGGTACAGCCATGAAATTTAATATATGTATGTATGAATTTTCAATTTAAAATAAATAGCCACGTGTTTCAGCGCTTTTTTGGTATTTCCCCCAGAAGAGACGAAGAGATGCGAGAATAAAAAAAGAAGAAAAATACTCGTAAAATAATAATAATAAAAAAACGGTGGGGTTACAATTGTTATAACAAGGTATCAATATCTAGAAATCCCTTACGGTTGGACATGAAATTTAGTATTTAGACTTCCCATTTAAAATAACAAGACGTGTTTCAGCGTCTTTTGATGTTCCACTGAGAAGAAGAAAAAAATGGAAAGATAAAAGGTTCATTTGATTTGATGTTGCGTTTAGGATAGCGTTCAGCAGCGAGGCTGTATAAAACGTGAACCTATAGTTTTAACATGGGATCCGAACTACATGAGCTCTCACCGGGAATCGAACCCCGGTCTCCCACGCCAAAGGTGCGTATTAACTGCTTAGTCACGAAGAAGTTCGGGAAGAAACAAGGGTGTGGGTTGCAATTGTTACAATAAAATGCCCATATCTCGAAAATAGAGATATTCTCGGAATTCTCGTTTTTAACGAGAAAAAAGAGGCATTTTTTTTTTTTTTTTTTTTTGTATAACATATAAAAATGACTTCGAGATTGTTGGTCTCATCATCAGGAGAAAAGTGGAGATAAACCATTTAAAATGACTTTCTAAACACAGCATTTGGACCGATATGGGTTTTTATTATTTCACTTTGTTCGAAATGTGTATGCAAAGGGAGAAAGGGGTTTAAAGCTTTCGCAAATAATAATACCATAAACGTATTCTTGCCATGCAAAAAATGGAATAAAAGGCTGAAATATGAGGTGCGAGGCTGTAGACCGAGCAAATTCGAGGCAACGTCTGTAGCTGGCCGAAGTCTAATATATATATATATATATATATATATATATATATATATATATATATATCGGGTGTTCTAAAAATGCGCCCACGGACCACTAAGCATTATTTTATAAGTCAAAATTAAGTAATCTATCTATATATATATGAAGGGTAAGGGGAAAAAACGAGGAATGTCCATACATGTACTTTATCAGGTGCTTTGTCGTATCTGTTGGTGACTCTTGGTACTATTTGACTGTATATGCCATGCATGCGTAGATGTAGAAATGTCCATGTAAAAAGGGGCGAAAGATTTAATAACCCTGTACTTTGTACGCGGTTTTCAATATTAAAACGCCGTTTTCTCGAAAATGCAATTTTGTGACATTTCTTCTTTTTTCCCCTTAGCCTTTATCTATCTATCTATATATATTTGTATACCTTTCGAGTCCTCGTCTGGAGAGACAAATTGCACTATGTGGCAACGTTGCAAGTAAAGAACCATAGATTAGATCTACCAATCTATCAAATAGTTATATCGATTCTTTCCAGATGGCAGCTGAAGTCGATATTGATTGATACTAGCATCACTTACTAGTGTAGCATTCGATTCAACTGCTTGTTGTATTCGTAGAGCAATGCTAATGGCTCCAAGTTGGCATCTGCGACACTGCCACATTGTGAAATTTTAATTCCCATAAGGGGCTGAAGGAGGCCCCGGAGGGTATACCATCATATAACATGTTCGCTTGATTTTGGTCTGTAGAATAGTGCTTTGTGGTCCGTATATATATATTTCAAAATTATACTCTACTACATCTGGTTAATTAAATTAATCATAGAATATATACTAGCTGGTTACTATAAATTTAATAAAAATAATAATGTAATATAATATATAACGGCAAGTTTCCAAAGGAAATATGTGCATCTTCAAGTAGCAAATGGTGTCCATCTGTGTCAGTGCTTAAAGTTCTTACATGATGAAATTTCGTACTTCCTTCTCCAATATTGCGTCCATGAAGGTGGAGGATACTACTTTCAAGACATGCCGAAGTTTATATAAGGTTTAAACGCAACATGTAATGTTTCATTTGTGGCCGAATAAAACTGTTCCAAGTTTTCACTATGCTTTATAGTTTCCTAGGCACATAAATACGCGTCACCCTGTGCCTGAAAAAGTACGTGCTTAAAAAAGACATACCTAAAACGACGTTATTCGCAACTGCATTCCCGCAAACAGTTGAGTAAACTGGTAATCGAACTATCCGTAAAAGCTCCAACAATTGTATACCAGACCTGGAAGTACGTATTCTTCAGATACTGACGCTCGCTCTGGTTCTTCAGTGTCCTTAGCTGTTGGTGTGCGATACCTGTAATAAGGAAAACCTATAATGAACCTGAAAATTTAAGATATTTATGAATTTTACACATTTTCAGGACGCTAAGCTTCCTCCCTCTAGTTTCATGGCAGAAACAAAAAGAAGAAACGTGTTATTATGTAAATTGCAGATACCATCTCTGCACTTTAATCAAAATAGGTACCTTCAATATGTGCGCATGAAACTTGGACAGTATATGAATATTACAACAAAGAAATCCCAAAGCGAAATGACCCATTTAAATACTAAAAATAATGAAAAGATACTTACAACTCTAGTACACTAAATGTATTTTCGCTAAATACTTTATCAGATAAGAGAGTAACTAGTTAGACAAGAAATATTGAAGAGTAGAAATCAAGTGTTCAGGGCTTAGTATTAAAATCTCTCAGTTTAATGCCCCACGATTATGCCCTTTAGGCTAAGGGAGACGGATGATTATGACAAGTGAATGGTGATCGAAGAGCTGGTGGAGTGAAAGTGTGGGAGAAAACGGGAATACCCTGAGAAAAACCACGGACACGATGTTATCCACCGCAAACTTGCTTGGTCGGGGATCAAACCAGGGACCCCACGTACCAGAGGTAGGAGCTCCACCACTGAGCCATTGTGCCCCCCAGAGCGCAATATTAGAATGCAGAGTTACGTGATAAATGTTACAAGGTTGAAAGTATATAAGGGATAGAACTAATAAGGTAGAGCAATAGGAGTGCAGGAAAGCCATGGAAAATGCAGGAAAAAAATAAAATCTTTGAGTTTTACGTCCCACGTTTATGCCCGTTAGGCTAAAGGAGACGGTGATTATGAGAAATGAGTGAAATGGTGGAATGAAGAAAGTGGAAGGAAAAGGGAGAACCCCAAAGAAACCCACGCACACGGTGTTTGTCCACCACAAAATTCATTTCGTGCAAACTGGAATCGAACTAAGGACCCCAGGCACGAGAGGTGAACGCTCTACCACTGAGCCACCGCAGCCCCACAGTAGAGAAAAAGGATTGACAAATAAAAATATATAAATTATCAGAAATATATAGAGTAAAATGCAAGAATTACGAAATTTTGGGGACCTCTGAAATTAATTTGTTGTAACGAAATTTTGTTACCTATACTAATATATACAAGAGCGTGTGTGTATCATACGACTTCTGGAAACAAAGAAGCCGCCAAATGTTGTATACAAATATATCTTCACCAGATCTAATCTCGTACGAAGCCGGTTTTCAATTTTCAACTCAAGGGGGGATTTACACATTCTGGAGGTTCCAAAAATGTAGAGTGTGTCAGAAGACTCTCAACTTACACGACCCAAACTAATCTACTATTTGATAGGTTGCAAACTGTTCAGTCCATGCGAAGAACGGGTTTTGCTGCTAGTATTGAGGTAAGTCAATTTTCAAGGACCTACATATTGCTATATACACTGCAAAATCTACAGTGTGAGTCGAGAGTTTCATTATCCCTTATTTACAGGGTGTTACAAAACAGTTTCACAATATTTTGGGAATAGATTCGTCACATCAAAATAAGGAAAAAAAAATCATACGGACCTGTGCTCAGAAGTGGATAGTTTCGGAGTTCTATGGTACCGAAAACGTGGGACAAATGAACTTTAAAAGTTCATAGCTCCACTACTATTGGACCTATCGTAGTCGGGTCAAGACATCACTGAGGAACTGGTACGTTTGGGCTGTGCGCTTTTTATGCGCCGAATGTTAAATGAAAATGCAACGTTGCCATTTACCGGGAGGTGGATACGTTTTGTAAGAGTATGGTAAGTAGAAGAATGTTTGAAACTGGCGCTGGCCATCGATACGTTAGCGTAAAACACAGTAACTCTATTCACTTACGTTGTGGGTCCAGGTAAATGGCAACGTTGCATTTTCATTTAACATTGGGCGCATCAAGAGTGTACAGCCCAAAGGGCTAGTCCGATTAAAAAATTCCTCCACTCTAGATTGAAAACATCATATTTGGAGGCGGTTTTTCCTCTTACATTTTGTTGTAACTCTGATAATAACAGAGTTATCCTATGTCAAGGGAGACTTTTGGGACACCCTATTACATTTACAAGATACCTTAGCCTCATATTGTATACTGTAAATGCATTAAAAATTTGAGGTAGCTTGGGACACCATTTAATCATTGACGTAATTAGGATATTTTCCTAGGGGGGGCATGGCCCCTTAGTTCTGAAAATTGCAAGAATCTTTTAGAAGACCTTGTTTTATATATATATATATATATATATATATATATATATATATATATATATATATACAAATTATTTCTTTCTGAGTTCCCTTTAACCCTCACTCATTATCATCTCTTCAAGTTATTTAGTCCTCCTAATACTACACTGTCATGTAACAGTGCAGTGAAAATCTACATTACATCAGAAATTTGCTTAAAATTGTATACTCCCTATATTCTGTTGCTACTAAATAACTACCCAAAATCTACTCTACTTCTGAGAGCTCATAATTTTTTATTACTGCTTTACTCGTGCAATTCTGAGCGAAATCACATTATTCACAAACGTTAACGACCATGTTCTCAGTTTACTCTTATATGGGCTAATTTTTTATTCATTTCTGTATTTAAAGTGTAAAATCTTTTCATTTTAAGGTTTACAATAAATTGTTGTCGTTTACTAGTGTTGCAGCTTAATTACACAAACCTTTGCCAACAAAGAAATACAGTCATTTTTATACACAAAACATTTTTAATTAAATATAATAATAGTATGTAAAACTACCGAATCGGAGATAATAATAGTATGTAAAACATAATTGGCCAACTTCCCGTACAACTTAAATGTTTTTAAAAAATGCAATTAAACGACAAGCAAGTCACTTACTTGTAGAGAGACAGCAATAGCAATCATATTAAATTTGTAGTGAAAGCATCATGTTTATGAAAAGTAGTATTTCTAAGATTGCTAGTAAGTACAAATTTCTATTACATACCATAATTTACATGTCTACTAAAATCTACATGTCTTATATAAACGAAGTCAAAATTAAAATTAGTTCCCTTAAAGATTCTAAGTGGAAGTGAGTTGTCTACAACCTCAAAATATAAAAAAATAATTATCTATATAAAATCTAAGCTACGCATTCATACACTGCAATATTTTTAAATATTAATATTTCCGAATTGCTTAAATTCCAGTTCGCTACACATTTTGGTGATTTTATAAGGAATATATTCAACGTTTTGCAGCATATATAAGACAACTCTTGTATATTTCTGGATTACATATGAGTCTCTTAGCGTACTGGTATAGTTGGATCGTTAGTATCAACCGTCGGAAAATATGGTTACAGCCAGAGGGCACCCACGGAGGGGTCCACTGGATCCGAACGCTCAGATAATCTTTTTTTTTTTTTTTAATGATTGTGTTTTGTTTGTACAGGGGCGCACTCATGGAAAGTCCATCCGATCTGGACCGCATGCAATCTTAGTAACTTGACAGACATTTGTGCACTTTCTTAATAAAACTATACTTTCTTTAATAGTGAAATTATTAATGTGGCTTAAAGAGTTGATCTTACACTATATCTGTATTATTTCCTTTCTTATAAAAAAACAATCTAGTTCTTTAATTTTGTCACGGCAATATAGGTAAAGTAGGGGAAGTCGTGCATTCGAGGGACACAATGTACCAGGTGACATGACACCTACAGCCCTCCTGAATTTCGTACCAATTTTACCTTCCTATCACTGAATTCAGTTTTCTATACTTTATTTGTAAACAACATACAGTAATTGCAACATAAAGTAATTGCATATAGAGAGAAACAAGTGAACAGGAAGACAATATGGGCCTTATGCAGAGTCGTTTTGACTCGTGATTAGTGCTATACTAAAGAGTTCTACTAACATATGTTTCCTGCAGTAGTCAGACCTTTAGAATGACGTTAATCATACGTCAAAAAGACTCTGCATAAGGCCCTGTATGTTTTTCGTATATCAAAGTATTTTTTTCTTGCTGACATTTGGAGAGTTTTCTTGCTGCCCATAAGTGGAAATAACAAGTAAATGCTCGATGATATTTAAAATACCTATGTATTGCTTCTACATTCTGATGACTTTAATTTATTATATACTCCTTTCGTTAAATTTACTTTTATTTATAAATAGGGAGATGCAAATACCAAGGGACACAAATTTTCATGTATCAAGGGACAATATTTTGCATATGATGATAGCTATTTGATGTAACCCTACTAAACTTACATTAAAAAAAAAAAAAAAAAAAAAAAAAAACAATATGCCTAGTTCCATACTTATTGCATGCTATTTTAACAAATAATGTGATAAAACTGCAATATTATTTGTTGTATAGAACATTAAACTTATTCCTTGTATTTACAAAGTTACTTGACAATGCAAAAATTCTCATTCTATTGAGAATAAGGAAGCAAGCTATGGTTTCTCTATTGTACTTATCATTGTTTAATTTAACAATCATCAGATTTATGGTTGTCTCTAGGTATAATAATTTAAGTCCCTTGGTACATGCCCTCCCCGTACGAAGAGACGACATGACCTACTCAGTTAAAATTGCTCTGTCTTTTTTGATTGCTGCGATATTCATGTCACTTTTACAGTATGAAACTAAAATATCAGGTTATCAGGAATATACTTTTTCTTTAGCATAGCACTAATAAACTCATTCCTCGAAAGCAAAATATAAAAAGTGTTCATAGTGTGCATGACTTCCGCTATTGGAAATTAGTTATCGTTTCCTCGGGTGCAGAATAACGTCGCGTTCCCTCGAGAGCAGAATAACGTCGTGTAGAAGGGAACAATCACTTCAGTTTAGCAGTTTAAGAATTCGGCTTCTTTTCCTTTCTGTTGCTTTTTTGTTAGTGTACCTTAATAATTTGCTCTGAAAATCTTAACTATTCAAACATAACTATACTATAAATAAATAATAAGACTGGTCTACCATACATATATAAACAAGAAAATCTTATTACATCAATAATGTTAATTACTTCAAACAATACAAAAGTAATTTATATTAATCAAGCTATCAAATATATATATATATAAATACGCATATTGTGCAAGTTGACAGATCGCTATACTGCCCACTATCACATTGGTCCAGGGATTTTATTACATCCAGACACCAGACCATATTTTAAAAATCGATGGGCGGACGAATATAGACACTATTAAATATGTCGAACGCAAGCATCACTAAAATTGTTATGTGTAAATTGAGATAAATTAATAACATTATTTTCGTCCAGTAGAAAAGTTCTAGGGGCGGAGGTCTGCTTCTGAGGAGGGCTGCCTCCCCTGGCACCTCTCTAGTTTCGCCTATGCATTTAATATTATTCAATTGAAGTAATTTCTCTCATGGGTTACTTTGGTCTGATATGTAGGGGGTGAGATTCATAAAAACTTGAAAATCGAAAAATAAGGATCGCCCTAATGTATACGAAGAATGCTTGGAAGGAAGGTTACAAAGCCTATTATGTCTTATGTGAGACAGCTGAAAAATCAACGCACCTTTACACTAGTCCTCAATGTAATTACTTTTTTTTTTTTTTTTCAAGCAATTGTCACAGCGGTAGATGAGGTTTTTCACACTAGTTGCACAGAAATCCATGTCAAGTTTTCGTAGCCACCGTGAGGCAGCAGTTTTGACATTACAAGTCAGATAATGGTGACCAGCCATGTTCTACTTGAGAGCATTGAAAGGGTGAAAGTCACTGGAGGATATGTTAGAGCTCAAGGGGAGTGCAGTTGTTCCAAACATAAACGCTGAATACACTGATTTTTTTTTTTTTTTTTTTTTTTTTTTTTTTTGTGCTGAACGGGATCTCGCATCATCTTCTAGAGGAGTCACACTACAGCAGAGGAGATCAGGACGTTTTCGTCTGATGGCATCCCACAACTCCAAAAACGTCTTGCAACACCTTTCAGCATTCACAATTTCTCTCTGCTCCAAATGATCACTAGCACACCTGATACGTACCAAAATACAGTGCACAAAAATTTCCTGGACGAAGCAACAACTTTGACTTTCTTCCTCTGTGGAGAGGATGCATGCTTCCATTCCATGGATGCCTGCTTCCTTCATGGAGTGAACCGATGTAATATTGCTTCATTTTCAGTCACTACCAAGTGAAGATATTGTTTCCGTCCACTGCGTAACGCTGCAGAATATTCTGCAACATCGCCATTCTGGTTGTCTTATGGTTCTCGGATAGTGCCTGTGTCACCCATTTCGTGCACACTTTCCTATACTTAAGGATTAACCACAATGTTCTGCACCAACGGCATATGGTGGTTCTAGCTCAGCTTATATTGAGCGTAATGTTCTGTCTACAACAATACCCTCATCCACACAAGCAGTGTTTATGTCAGGGATTGAGGTACCTTGCTGTGCCCAGGGTTGTCATTAACAATACTGGTCCGTCGTTTTTTGAAGGACGACCCTACTTAGCTACATCTTGTCTTGAAATTTAGCTCTCCCCATACACCTCCACAATCTGCCTATGAATATCTGCAGGTGCAATCTTTTTGGCCCACAGGAACCACACGACAGATTTCACTTCTATGTCTGTCCATTTGTTCAGACGAATCAATTTTGAATGTCTGCTTCTCGAGTACACATGGTCAGAATTCGATGTCCTCAAACTTGCAACAAGACAAACATATTATTAATCTACAAACAAATTTTCGTTCAGTTACAGTGATACTTTGCAACTCTCTTTTTTTCTCTTCCATCATCCCTCGTTTATATATATTCACTTCACTTCCTATGGTGGTAAAACAAGCGTGCGAAATATTATATTATGGTGTGCAGGTTTTGGTGCCCGAGTTATAAGCCATGAAATTTCGAATCTGAACTTTATTATACAGAAGGTTGATCCACCTATATGTGTCCGATTTTAGACCTTCACCCCTGCTCTCAGAATCGACCGATCCCAATGCTTCGAAAAGCAGAAGAAGGCCAAAAGCCTCAGTGTCACATCAAGTTCGCATATGTGTGGTATATGTATTATGGCTACCAAGGTGAACCTGTTTTGGGGAGGCTACGTCGAAGCACTTCTCCACGCCAAGTTTTCCGTGACACAAATTCAAAAACAGTGCAGGGAAAATGGATGTGCATCGGAATCAACGACCACTAACAAGAAGTATAACAAGATGGCGGAGGTGCTGGTTGGTGTGTAATTTCGCTCTCTCTACTATTGTCAGTTTCTTGTGGTAAATGCTGCTACTCACAATTATATTAGTTCAACGTCTGACCAACAGTGATGGCTCAGTATATAAATAGTGTTTTTGCTTTCATATGAACTGATAGCCGGGTATTTATTAACAGATATTTGTGCCTAAGATCTGAAAAGAAAAAAACAGTGTTTTGCTTCATTTGTCTTCTGTTGGTGTCTTCATACAGTGTTGCAAACTTCGTTAGCAATGGTGAATCCAAAGGGTAAAAAGGTGGAAAAGTCTGTGGAGAAGTCACTCGAAAATAGATGTGATTCCCTGGAGAAAACAATTAGCAAATTAGAAGAAACTGTCTCAAAGGCACTAGAATCTCCGAAATCATCAGCAAGTGTACAGGGCAGTGGACTGCGGAGCGATGAAGACAAGAAGGATGCGGACTTGGTGTCTGTATTAAGTGAGATACAAAAGATTAAAACTGAAATCACGATACTGCGCAAAGATATTGACAGCATAAAGTCGTCCCTTGCTTCGAATCAGGACCAAATTGATGAATTGGAGCAATATAGTCGCCGTAACTGTCTGCTAATCCATGGGCTACCCGAGACTCCTAATGAAGATGCGACCACTATGATCTTAGATGTTTTCAAAAACAAATTGAATGTTGAATTAGACGTCGCAGTAATAGATCGGTGTCATAGGGTGGGAACTCCCCGTAGAAGAAATGCTGCTACAGTGGTGAAAGAAGGTCATCGACCTCTCATAGTGAAATTTATCTCCTATCGCTACAGGGACCTTGTATGGAAAAGCAAGAAAAAACTGAAGGGCTCGAAAATACTTGTAACGGAGTCCCTCACCAAGAATAGACAGAAGCTGCTTAGGAGTGCGAAGGAAAAGTTTGGGATTCGGAATTGTTGGACTTCCGATGGACGAATTGTAATTTTGTGTGGACGGCAGAAATACACAATTAGCAATGCAAATGAACTTTCCATGATTCAGATGGGGGAGGAACAAACTTAAACAGTGTGGAGTGCAAATAAGTATCTTAGTAGACTTTAAGCACAAAGTTTGAGCCAAGCCTTTTTCATAAAAAAAAAAAAAAAAAAAAAAAAACTACAGACGATGGTAGTGAGGAGGACAGAGGGTGTAGTATAAATTACGTTCAATGAAGTGTGAAGATGAATGTATTGTGCATCAATGTTTGTTTGTGTCTTTGTCAGTGTGTGTTTTTTGGGTGTTTATGTATATTCTTTTATGTGAGTTTCTGGTTACCTCAATGTTTTTATCCATTAGTGTGCTAGGTTCTCAGTATGAACTAGATATAGTACTAACGCTATTATTTTCAAGTGTTATTCGCAAAGTTTATAATAGCCTCGTAAGAGTTTATGTGCTTACGTCTAACGTGAAGTTTGAAGTGTTACTGATGATAAGTTATAAAGTCCGCAATGTCCCGAGATTGGTAAGTGTTGATGTTCTGTTTACTCAATTAATCTTTTTTTTTTTTTTTACATCGTGATTTCTAAGTAGCATGGTACTTGGTGATATCGATATTGAGTTAGAAACACTGTTCCCTGAATGGCTGTCAAAGTTGGGTGATGTCACGGTGAATGACCTAGAAGAATCCCCCTCGAGAGACAATGGCGGTACCGTAAACCCACCCGCTCTGAGACTTTCTCTCCAACTGCAGGGGGCGGTTGGTAAACATCCACAAGCTATGCACATTTGTCATCTGAATGCTCAGTCTCTTTTGAAGAAAATAGACGAATTCAAAGCTACTTTTAACTCCTTAAACATGCATGCCATCTTAATATCGGAAAGCTGGATGAAACCATCGTTGAGTAACGCTTTGATCGAACTCCCAAACTATCAACTTTTGAGAGTCGATCGCACGGGGAAGGGGGCGGGAGGAGTATGTGCGTATCTACGAAACGACCTAAAAGCGAAAGTGGTGAGTCAATCGCCTAATATTTATACATGCGAGAGTGAATTCCTTATATTAGAAGTGAATTTAAACCACCAAAAGGTGCTCTTAGCAGTGGTGTATAGACCACCTAAAGCAAAATTTGACAACTTCCTAAAAGAGATATCTAAATATATTCCCGTATACCAACATATCATGGTTTGTGGGGACACAAACTATGATTTACTTTCGACGAAAGATGAGTGTAAAAAGTACAAAGAATCCCTTCTCTCACTTAACCTTTCACTGTGTGCGTTGAAGGCAACGCACCATACAATAAATAGTGAAAGCCTCTTAGATCATATTATAACTGCAGACCCCTCTAGAATTGTCAGTCATGGGCAATTTCCTGCCCCCGGTTTTTCACGTCATGATTTAATATACGCTAGCTATTCACTAAAAGTTCCTAAATATAGACCTAAAATTTCCACTTTTAGAAATTTAAAACACATAAATGATGAAGCATTAGATAGGGACGCAGCGCAAATACCCTGGAATGACATCCTAATTATACCTTCCACTGAAGGCAAGCTAGAATTATTTAATAGCTTTATTCACACTCTCCTCAATAAACATGCACCTAAAAAAACCAAAAGATTTAAAAAAACCTGCTAACCCATGGATCACACCAGACATTTTGCAGCTCATGAAAGAACGGGACTTGGCATATCAGAAATTTAAATGGTCCAAGAAAATTAATCCTAGTGGTTCTGCCAATACTTTTGAAGAATATAGAATCCTCAGAAATAAATGTACACAAAAAGTTCGAACTGCTAAAATTAGATTTGCTGCTGATCTATGCACTCAAAGCAATAACCCCAAATACCTTTGGAATAAGTTACGCATGTTCGGTATAGGAAACCGTCAGACTGACGTACAATCTATACACATTCCGCTTAACGAACTAAACGATCACTTTGCTCAGGTCCCAACTATAGACGGTGTTACAAAAGAATCTACTTTGAAAAACATACGCGAAAACCCAAGCATTCACGAAGAATTTAAATTTAGAACGGTTTCTGTCCCAGAAATAGAGGTAGCTCTGAAAAAAATTACATCCAATTCAATAGGGGCTGATGACATCCCACTACAATTCCTTAAGAAGATCACGAGATACATTCTGTTCCCTTTAATGGACATATGCAATTCCTCCCTACTTTCGGGTTGTTTTCCTAGCCAGTGGAAATTTTCTCTCATTCATCCCCTCAAGAAAATTGCACAACCAATAACGGCGAACGATTATAGACCAATAAATGTGACGTCGTGTATTTCGAAAGTTTTGGAGCATATTGTATTACATCAAATGTTAGATTTTATAACTTCCCATGATCTCTTATGTCCATATCAGTCTGGTTTTAAAAAAGGACACTCCACACATACGGCTCTTATAAAAATTACAGATGACATTAGAGAAAGCATAGACAAGAAACAACTCACAATACTTTTACTTTTAGATTTCACTAAAGCATTCCAGTCGGTCGATCACGAAATTCTTTTAACAAAACTTAAGTCATTCTTTCATTTCACAGATACGTCGGTTAAATGGTTTCGTTCGTACATTCAAAATAGATATCAGCGTGTTTCTGTTCTGGACATTCAAAGTTCATGGACAACAGTGCACTGTGGAGTCAGTCAAGGAACAGTCTTAGCACCGATCCTGTTCTCTATATACATAAATGACTTGTCTCAACAAATTCGTCACCTTAAATATCACTTATATGCAGATGATGTACAAGTATATACTTCGACAGATCTTGGAGACATAAATGACACTATCTCACTCATAAATTTAGACCTGGAACGCATAAGTGCCTGGGCCCAATCTAATAATTTATATCTAAATCCCAATAAATCTAAATGTATCATAATTGGTTCGAGAAATATCCTTTCCAGACTGCAGAGCACTGAGCTTCCTAAAATTACATTAAATGGCACACATATAGCGTTTGATGAAAAAGTGAAAAATCTTGGCCTCATATTTGATCAGAATCTTCTATGGGCAGATCATATAAATTATGTATGCAAAAAGGCGTTTGGTGCACTGCACTCTCTATACCGTTTGAAAAATATGTTGCCGTATCCAATTAAGGCATCTATAGTACAAAGCCTCGTACTATCACATATTGATTATTGCATTGGAGCTTATGGCAATGTAAATAAAGAAGCGCTAAGAAAGTTACAGAGGGTTCAGAATGCATGCGTTCGGTTTGTTTTTAATCTCAAATGTTCTGATCACTTGACGCCTTTTTTTAATGAATTGGGCTGGTTAAACATCCAAGCTCGCTACATATACCAATCAATGACAATTTTATTTAAAGTTTTGAAATTTGGTGTGCCTATATATCTTTACAATAAACTGCAGTATGTTAGAGATAGCCACAATCGTGATACTCGCTCTAGCAGATCAACACTGTTGTCGATACCTCGTCATAATACGAATCAAATGGCTAATTCATTCACAATCTCTGGTATTAGAGAATGGAACAGACTTCCACCAGATGTAAGGAATTCACCCTCAATTGCGACATTCAAAAGAAATTTGAAGCAATATCTGATAGCCTTAGCCAATGTACACCAATCTCGGGAATGATGTTCTTTTTTTTTTTTTTTTCTTTCTTTCTTTCTTTCTTCACAAAGATGAGCAGTAGCAACCAAATGTAAACAGAAACTTGAGGTATGTATCTATAATACTAGGTTTGTGGGAAGGTATGGGGGAGGGGGGAATGTAAGGTAATATACTTCTAAGAATATATATATCGTTCTGTGTATGCTGTATGTATAGTTTTCTTGTTTTTATGATAAATAGTATGAGGATATGGGGGGATGGGGTATGTAAGGGAGTATATTCGTGTGTAGGGGTATATATGTGTGTATATACATATGCATTAATGTAGTAATTGTAATCTTTATGGATTAGATGATAATGGTAGTATGTATATCTCGTATACATTTTAGTTGGTTGAGTGTAAGAAAAGGCAAATATAGCCTTAACTCTGCCGTTAAATAAATAAATAAAATAAATAAATAAATAAGAACAAAATTAATCGACATAAACACCACGACGTTCCAGCACTTCGTTTACCCAGTAAGGGGAATAGAAAGCGGCCGTATAGTGCTGTGACTTTCCATGTAACTCGGAAGTTGTACAGAATGGCCCAGCAGGTAAACCTTCCTACACAACGTATGATGGTAAGACGATTGCACGTGACACAGCCAAGTATGAATCGCAACCTATATGGTAAATTAATGCCGATTGTGTTTAAAAATTGTGGACATGTTCTTACTGCGGTCCATCAGAGGAAGAGAAAGATTCACTGTAGGCACCTCTACGAACACATCTATCCAGGGAAGAGTGGAAGTTTATGGTCAAACTCGATGAAGCATGGATTTATCTATCACATTGTGGCAAAATTCGAGCCGTAACGTACACTTTACGAGGCACAAAAATCCGTCAGTGCAAACAAATTTCTCCAAGGCATTTCTAACTGTCGCGGGATACTGTTATGAAGGCAAGTTAATGATACAACACGTGCCTAAAAACTGTAAAACCAACTCAGAATTTTATCAGCAACATATCCTCACATCAACTTATACAGAAGATCTGCCCTACTTATATGGAAATTCAATAAATCAAGTATGTGTGCATATGGATAAGACTTTGTCACATACATCCTATTCTACACAGACATTTCTGCAACAAATGGTGGAAGATACCGGCGCCCAGGCTATTCCCTTCCAGGACATTCCAGTGATGTCACCTGATGCCAGTCCCATGGGTTTTTGTGGGTTTGGCCTATTGGAAATAGCACTTGCATCTTGTCGTGTCACCACTGTCCGTGGCGTCTGGAAAGCCTGCCAGGAAGAGTGACTCAAAATTTCCGTTCCTGTACTTCAACGGAGCCTCCTACAATGGAAGTTACGGTGCAGGGTTATTGCTAAGACACATGGTGTTCACATTAAGGGCACTCGATGGTGGTCCCATGCTTTTATGTAAGGTAGGTGAGACATAAAATCGAACACATATAGATAAATCAACCTTCAGTATTTTAGATTAAAAAATACTCATCCGCTGTGGATCGGAATTGGCTTTTGGTAACCGACTCATGGCCTTTGGGTTTTGTACTTGGCAAAAAAAAACACCTGAACTCATCTGTATCAAACTTGACATAGTGGTAGAACTTGATTTGCTTCCCAAGCTTGTGAAATATTGTGGTGTGTAAGTTTTTGGTCCATAAGTTATGATCCATGAAAGTATGGGTCTGGACTTTTCGAGAAAAAAAATCAATTGAACTCATCCGATCTGAATCAAATTTGACATAGTGCTAGCCCTGCTACACGAGGTTGTAAAATATGGTGTATAGGATTTTGGTCTCAAAGATATGTCATAAAATTCTTTTTTATTTTATTTTTTATTATTATTATTATTATTTTAATATTAGGATGTGCAGGCTTCTGGTTCCCGAGTTATGGGCCATGAAATGTAGAGTGTGGACTTAGTGAAATTTTGGCAAAACAATTAATGAAGATTTGCTTAGGAAATCAATTAAGAATGACATTTTCCGAAATTGAGAAGTTATAAGCTCTGGGGATGGATAGAATTTGGAATTATAGAAGTATTTATTAATATGTATATGAGTACAAAACAGTTACTTAATCTTTATAAACAACTCAGAGAGAGGCCGAACTTCTGCTGTTTGTGATTCTCTCTTTCAGAAATTATTTACATATTATAGGATGGCAGGTAAATACTTAATAAATGTAACTAACAGAAAATTACACTAGGTTATAAAATTACTTGATAAGTTCATATTATTATTATTATTATTATTATTATTATATTAATAATAATAATAATAATAATAATAATAATAATAATAATAATAATAATAATAATAATAATAATAATAATAACACACTAGCATGGTAGTGAGGCCGCTATGACTCAATGGTAGAGCAGGGATGCAAATAAGCAATACAATTTTACTCGCCCAAGAAAAAAAAAAAACTACTAGCCCACACCCCACAATAGAAATGATTTACTTACCTTTAGTATGATACTAAATACTCGCCCGCACCGATGAACCACTCGCCCCGGGCGAGTGCTTGTTTGCATCCCTGATGGTAGAGCATTTAGTTCTGGTGCATGGGGTCCCTGGTTCGATCCCAGCTCACACCAAGTGAACTTTGTGGTGGACAAACATCGTATGCGTGCGTTTTATCGGGGTGCTCCTGTTCCCTCCCACTTTCTTTATTCCACTATTTCATTCATTTCTCATCATCACCGTCCTCTTTAGCCTAGCCAGCATAACCGTTGGACGTAAAATTTAAAGATTTTTTAACATGGTAGTGTCCCAATTTTCAAATACTCTTTCAGCTGTTTTTTAAATTTGCCAAAAGTTTGTAGTCCTCTGATACTCAGTGGTAGGGCTTTCGAGGCCTTAGGACATTGGTAAATGATACTTTTGATATCATAACTTAATCGTGGGATATATTTACGATAAATAAAGTTAATATTTGAGAATGGAATTTACTTATGTGTTTTCTGTTTTCCCTCTGCTGGGATGTGACCTACGACAAATACACTCAATTGGTGAAGCGATAATGTTATGTTTGTAAGAACCAGTTTGCATTCTCGTTTCGTTGATAAATAAGCAGGGATATTTGAAATCCGAAACTGAGCTAAGTGTGCTTCCCAACATCGACTGTGTAATGTACAAATTGAAATTAACTATTAGTAAGTACACAGAAGGGATCGCTGGCCACCATTCTTCACGGACACAGTCCATCTTTGTTATGTTGACACACAAAATGATCTGTTTACGTAAGAATTCATAGACCTAGACGTTATGCTCAGTTGTGGTTACACAAGGCAGTTTCATGGTCCTTCTCATTTTTCTTAAGGTAATGACGATACATTGAAAGGAAAGAACTCAGACATTTGCACCATCAAATATACCATTTTTATATTTCAGAATATTGTATAAAACAGTGATTATGGAACATTATTTACTTTATCCAAAACTTTTTTTATATATATATATATATATATATATATTTACTTATTCAATATAAATACTAGTATTTTATCAATGGTATTAAGGTCTAACAAGAAGTGTCTTATAAGCTAAGGTCATAATTCCGTCTCACTTACAGAAAATGTAGGATCCGTGTTCTAGAGAAATACTGAACTACTTGAAAGGTGTGCCAGCGAAGGGAACAGGTTTTTCGCTGCTCCGGCCATACTTTGAAATGTTGCCATAAGGACCTTCTCCCTGCGACTGCGAACACTATGCATTTAAGTTTGTGGTAGGCAATGTCGTGTCCGTGGGGTTTCTCAGGATTCGGCTATTTTCTTTCATATTCTAATGGAGCAACTCTTTAACAACATTCACTTCTATTAACCATTCGTTTTCCTTTGGGCATAATCATCGTATGTTAAATTAAAGATTTTATTTCATTCTTTGTTTCAAACAATATGTAAAGTTTGGTGAAGGCTGTAAGGAGAATCTCACAGGAGTATGGTGGCAAAGAGCACATTAATGAACAACATTGTACAAGTATTGAGCTCCAGAAGCAGCCTCAGCTAAATTGTACAATATTATTAGCGCTAAACAAGATAAAAAGAATGACTAAAGGTGATATATAAAAGCAGAATACCAGTTCTTCGCACGGAAGGGTGTGTGAACATGTTCCATTTTGGACATAAAGGGCACCAAAACTGTCACAAATCAACTTAAGGACTCCAAAAGCAATGAACTCAACACTAATATCGGTTATTTGCAATTATTTTTCCAGGTCACCATTCCCCCCCCCCCCTTAGGAGTACTAATGGGCGCTGAATCTGGATTTAGACGGAATCAGAAGTGTCACTGTTCATCTCAGCGACCCCAAAAACTATGGATTCGGCACTAATATTGGTCATTTTCGATCATTTTTATATATCTTCCTCTCTCCCCAAGTTGTGGGGCTGAATTTGGATTTAAATGGCATCGGAAGTGTCACTGTTCATCTCAGCAACCCCGAAAAATATGGATTCGGCACTAATATTGGTCATTTTCGATCATTTTTATATCCCCCCCCCCCCTAAGTTGCAGCAGCAAAGTGAAATGATAGAAAACATCCCAGGCCCGAACGTCATCTATGTTGAATATTTGATCGAGATTGGTCGGGTGGTTCAAGAGTTATTAAGTCACCAACATAGTCACTTTCATTTTCATTTATATATATAGATATACACCAGTCGATAGGTCAATCGATTTTAACAAAATTATATTGATGAGTGTAGGTTTCTTACGCGTAGCTTTAGAAAAATTGGGGAAAACAAATATTTATATAAGCAAAAAGTTTACGATGTACGGTAATGACCTTACCTACTACAATGAGAATTAATGCTGAAGGATACCCTAATCAAATTTTTATTATGACACAAGCAAGATGCCGGTATGCAGTATCGTTAATGACATATAGCTCAAACCTATAATTACGTCTTAGAACATTTATTTTTGTTTAACTATGTCATTCTCCAAATACAAGACATATATAGATCACATTGAGATAAACAAAATTATGTACTTGAGAGTAAATTGTAAAAGAAAAAGAAAAAATGTAAAATACATCGAAGATCGAGAAAAAAGTCTTTCAACTAGAGCTGGAGGTAGAAAAGGAAGAAGCCATGACCTCCTTACACATGAAGATAAGGAAGGGAGGATAATCACGGAATAGCATCAGAAAAGTTGTGCGTCGGGAAACTACTGTCATGCTAGGAGTAACATGGACCGCTCAACGAGAAGAAACTTCATTTACAACGTGGAAGAGAGGGTTAGGCAGGTAACAGTTAGAAAGAAAGAACGGAGGAAGATATAAAAGTTTTCCGCAAGCAGTTAACGGGAAATGGGTAGGATAAGAGAAAACTAGAGTACAGAAGGAGAAGTGAGACCAAGAAAGGAGAAAGATGAAATGAAAGAGAAGTAGGAAGACTTTAAGGAAATAAAAAAATCAAGAAGAGCACAAGATAATATAATGGTGGAATATAAAGTATAGGGGAAGACACAGAAATAATAAAAATAATGCTAAAGAAAATGGGAGGTATCTCGACGTACGGGAAAGAAAGCAAGAGGTTATTGGAGATACTAAGGGACAGCAAGAAGAAGAAAGGGGAAAAGAAGAGATAGGATAATGGAGAAAAAAGAAGTAATTATAGAATCCAGTACACTGAATACAATGTGTGCTATGTTGGAGAAACAGAAAAGAAATTAAAGGAACGAATTAAACAGCATAAAGTTATAAAGAAATGAAAATGCAGTCTACAAACATATAAGAGACACGGGACATGAGGTTACTTGGAATCAGACAAAAGTGCTAGGTCAAGAGGACAGGAAGATGATCCGGAAATGGAAAGAGGCAACATTTAGTGAAAGCGAAGGTGATAATGTGATGAACTAGAACTCAAGAATTAAAATTGATGAATAGTGGAATAAGCTAATTAGGAAGCATTAAGAGAGAAATTTTGTGTAATTTTTGTTATTGTGGTTATTATTAGGGATATATTATTATGTTTTGTAAATTCATTTGCTAGTTCTTCGTTATTAAGTATGTGTGCATACAATCTAAGCAGGAGGAAAGGGATTTAACAGGTTTTGTATCTATTTTGATTTTGCAAGGTGATTAGCTGTCACGAGTGTAGGACATCGCTCGGTAACAGTCTTGCGTTAGAAGTGCGGACAAAAGCTCACTTAAAAATAAAATGTATAATCTTATTTACAATTATTTTTATATATTTATTCAGTTCTACTTTTTGTTGTTATTAAATTAGATGTTTCTGTTTCTCTTCCATAACTAGCTCCTTGTTGGTTCGAAACAGCCTACGATTGTTCGGATCTAGTTCACTTCAAAAACGATAATTTTTATTGAATTACCTCCCTTTCACTTTAAACTAACAATATAATAGGCAAGTATTCCCCAAGGAAATGTGAAACATATACGAAGTCACACTTAGGGGAACTTAAAGAACAAATAATTTAAGTGAATAGTGGAATCGTAGATTTTCCGGTTTCACCAATAGAGGTCAACGATCCTTCTAGGAAGTTCTGAGCAACATTAGAAAGGATAAAAAAAAAAAAAGAAAGAAATGAAATCTTTAAGTTTTACGTCCCACGATTATGCCGGTTAGGCTAAAGGAGACAGTGATGATAAGGAATGAATGAAATGGTCGATTGAAGAAAGTGGGAAGAAACGGGAGAACCCCGAGAAAACCCACGCACACGGTGTCTGTCCACCACAAGGTTCACTTGGCACGAGTAGAAAGGATGAAGTTCATCCAGAATAATCATTCTACAGCATCAATTAGGACTTTTCCCGTAAAACGTCAAAAGAGAGAAGATAGAATACTAGGTCAAAAGTTATTGTTTCTGTGTAAATTAATAACAGACGGCAAAAGGAGTGTCTAGAGCTTTCTACGTCCTATTGGTCATATTATCAGTCTTTAAGTTCTGAAGTTTCAAATTGTGTAATTCAAATTATCTATTGCAATTCAAATTGGGCATGGGAATTCTATGTCTTTAAAATTCTGTATTATGTCCTACTTCGACAAAGCTATTCTGCAATAGTGTGTTTTTAATTATGTTTACTGTAAATAATGTTTTATGAACTGTGTACTCTCTGTTATAGTTCAATAAAAAAGATCCTATATTTGACATACTGTCTTGTGTATAATTTACGGCATCTTTTCCAAATGTTCAAATGTTATAGAGTTATCCACTGAAGCTTTCCTGGCGACGTACCACAAACAGGTCTTCTCAAGTTAGCAGCCATGTAAATACTGCTGTATCTTGCAACGTTTCGAGGGCTGACATTGTCCTCAACTTCAGACAAATATGCCTGAAGATGAGGACATGTCAGCCCTCTAAACGTTGCAAGATACAGCAGTATTTACATGGCTGCTAACTTGATATTTGTTTGCTATAGAGTTATCTACAAAGGTCGTCGGAGTGATTTATTCAGCTTCTACAGAGATTTTCAACCATGAGGGATTTTTTGGGGCTCTTCAGTCCGTCTGTAGCACCATCACTGGTTATTTACTGCAATTAGCAGTAGTCATTATTTATTTATTTATTAGTTATTATTTTGTAATACAATTGTATTATTCATGGTGAGCTTAGCTCGGTGTTCGGTTAGCTCTTGTCCACTTTTACTATGAATATAGGCGAGCTTATATTCATGTAAACCGGCGAGTTTTCTGCCGTGCTCAGCAATCGGTTTATTTTTAATTATAGTATGTAATAGGCAAATATGGTATAATGGAGAATATTACTTTTATTTTACGTTTGTTTTAGGTGAATTTTTAATTTGTTTTTGTTTTTCAAGCTGTCTAAAACATCTGAGTTTTTAAGTTGTATTTTCTTTTGTATCTTTTCAGTTTCTTCTCAGCTCTTTAACTTTTCCGTATACTCATTTACCATCGCATGTTATTTATTTTTTGTAACTCCCGTTTCTTTCTCGATTTACTAGGAGGAAGATCATTATCACTGTCTTAATTACTATTTTTACTGGTATTATGAGAGCGTACATTAGGTTCAGAGTTAGAAGCTCTAGATCTGGATATCGCTGTAGGTGGAACTTCGTTTTTATTAAGATCAGGGCTGTCAATATCAATGCTATTACCTCGTTTGATTACGGTACTTACGAATATACACTTACCACTTCATTTTCCGCCTTCTTTTCTCGTTCGGTAGTTAATTAATTGGCTGTTCTTATCTTCCCTATATTTCTGCGGCGGTGATATATTTCACGTTCCTTTCGCTGTGCTTCTTCAAACAGTTGAGAATCATTTCTTATTTGCTCGATTCTTTGCCCCTCATATTGCTTTCTTTCCGGCGTCTGGACTCTTTTTTTCTTTTTGATGTTGAATTTCTTCTTTTTGATGTTGAATGTCTTAGTCATTCTGAAATGAAAAATAAGTTTTTGTGTAGGGTGATACGGCTATGAGTAAATTTACGTACTTTATATGATTTGTAGACATCTACATATTTTATCGTTTAATTACAGTGAGAAAGTGCGAACATTATACACACACCACATTATTGTCATATTTTCGCACCAACAGATAGACGTTGATGCATACTGCACATGTACACAGAGATTCGCCCGCAAGAAATCAGTTTTTTTGCAACTCAATATCGATTTTCTTCATTTTGTACATTTTTTATTTTACACTTTTGATACTTTCTTTCGTTACTACACAAAAGCGTTAACAATTCCAAAATTGGTCATGATATCGAAAATATCTACATAGAAAACGCTTACATTTGTTTCGAGTCTCAGGTCTTTATCGTTCTTAGATCAAAAGATATACGCAATCAAACTTTGGGTTGCGTAACTTTACGAACACACTGTATATGATGAGATGAATTCAAAATTACCATCGCCAACATCAAGCAACGAAAATCTAAATTTGTAGCAGGTTGGTGTAATTTCTGCATGAAATATCACTTTTTTAATTGTTGTTGTACAGAATAGTTGATTGGAACAAGCCCTCCGATCCCAAAGTTGATGGAAGTTTCTATTATTTTGTGTCTTATAGGTGCAATAAAATTCATGAGATAAACCCAGACATAAAGGACTCATTAGTTATTGGTATGATCATAAATTTGACCCCTTTTACTATAGACGTAAACTGACCACGTTGTCTACCCTTAATTTGTCATCTGTTTTGGCTGTAATTCAAAAACTAGAAGCTATATCTAGATATGATAATCATAATAAGTACAACCTAAGGTATTTGGAAGTTAATCATGTTTCTCCTTCTGGGTAGTTTCAATTATTCGAAAAAGCAACGAAACAATGGCAACAATAGTGATGACTTTTCGCAAAATCAATCTAACGGAAATTCAAATTCTTGAGTTAATAGAAAAAGAAAAAAATCCGTCACGTAGAAATAAGAGAAGGAATTGGAACAATGATAACAATTTTGATACACAGGAGGAAAAAGTGTGTTGTTGTAGTCATGTATCAGGTGTTAATGGTAGCAATTCTTGTGTCAACCTGGTAAATTATGTTACTAATGTTAGTAGTAGACCTGAGAACGATGGTTCAAATATTGGGATTCCACCATATAACAGTCAAACGAATGAAAATTCTGTAAACCGTCAAAATTTTAGTAATCAAACAGGTGTTAGCTCTCTACGACCTAATTTTGTGAATGTTCCGTCTAGTAATACAAGTTTTCCATACAGGTTTCCTTCCCCAAGCTACATTTTCCCTGCGTGAAGAGTGCGCATGGCAAGGAACAACATAGGATTGTATCAGTTCTAGTAATGCATTCAATCCAGATTGCCAGATTGGATAAAAATCTAATTAACTCTTAATTACTAACCCATGGTGAAAAAAACCTAAGAGAATTATTTTCGTTTACCGCCAAAAGAGGTAAGCACCTACAAAGCTGCCTTTCGGTCTATTTTTTTTTTTTTTTTTTCTTATCACTCAGTATGTGTGGCAGTGGAAGTGTACAGACGTCTGGAATTTGACTACTGCATTGAACATAGGGTGAAAATACACCTGGGATTAGTAACAGTGTGATTATACAAATGGTTAGTAGTTAAGAGTTAATGTAGTTAAGTGGGATAGCGATGTTTCATCTGACAAACAAGAAACGAAAGCAGGTCGAAGATTCCAGGTTCGAGTTCCGACTCAGTCATCCAATTTTTCACTCTTTGTACAGTCCGCAGCAAAAAACCTGCAACATGAGCATGTAAATTTATTGTGAAACTACACCTAACAGCGCAGGGAATCAACATAACGTCTTAAGTGGCACGAATCACGCCAGAAGAAACCTCGGCGTCCTCCCCTGCACACTTATTTTGGAGCAAAAGACTTCGTCGTTCCACAAGAAACTTACATGCTCATGTTGCAAGTTTTTTGCTGCAGACTGTACATCACTGAATTTGCAGCTACAGAAGATTGGTGTTGCGAAAGTCCGGTTGTTTTCTTCATTCATTTATATATATATATATATATATATATATATACAGGGTGTCTCACCTAACTTTGCGACCTCAAATATTTCCGAAATGACAAAAAAATGTGACAAATCTAGTTACGTAAGAATGTACTCATATCAAGGGCCTGTAAAATTCTGTAAACAACAAGTGCCCCAAGGGGTTCCATCATAGGACCCCAGGGGCCAACTTGAAAATTTCGAATAGAAACCCCCTATTTTAATGCAGACTCTGATTCTGCGATCGAAACTAAGCACCTTTTACTTGAAGCACTTTTTCGTTATTCTATTAGATGACGCTGTAATCGCAAAAAAAATTAATATCGTACGTCTCCTAACTTTGCGACCTCAAATATTTCCGAAATGACATAAAATGTGACAAATCTAGTTACGTACAATATACCTATGTCAAAGGCCTGTAAAATTCTGTAAACAACAAGTGCCCCCAGGGGTCCCATCATAGGGCCCCAGGGGCCAACTTGAAAATTTCAAATACAAACCCCCTATTTTTAATGCAGATTCTGATTCTGCGATCGAAACTAAGCACCTTTTACTTGAAGTACTTTTCGTTATACTACTAGATGGCGCTGTAACCACACACACAAAAAAGAAATATCATCGTACCCTACCTGGGATTGATAATAAACTAAGTATCTCGAGAAATACACGTGCAATTATAAAGCACGAAATACGTGTTCAATATTTTAAAAAAGCTTAGCATAAAATGAAATTGCTTTCATTTACATTTGAATGCAACCGTGGTAGACCATTATGATATAGAAAGGAAAGTTTTTGTTTTGCAACAAGAAACATCTTCCCTTGAATTGTAAAGCTCAAGTAGACCAATATATTTGTTAAATATCACGTGACACGGACAGATTAAGTAAAATCATTATTTGACACTAGTACGTAAACGCAAAAATGACAAAGGAGATTTTACAGAAGAAGAAATTTAGAAAACCGGATAAAGGGCAAAGAAACTTAATTGATACACAGGGCTATTGTAAATTATCTTCCCGATTTCAAAGGTTAATAACTCACGTGTGTTTAGTCACAATATGATGCTTATGTTAAACGACAGAAAACTCAAAATTACTTTTTGTTTATAAATACGTGCGTGTTACGTTCCTTGTCAAAGTTGCTCAAGATGAGTGCCGTTTGTAATTCAACATACATCAGTTTGATAGTCTAATTCTTGGCACACTATTTTCCACATTCCACAGTCAGGAGATCCATCTGGTTCTTAAATGCATTCTTAAAGTTCAGTTTAATTGTTAGGGATGGGTGACTGATACACTTGTATTTAACATAAGCCTAACTTCGTTGAAAATTCCGTTTCACGTGAAAGTAGAGAATAACAATATATATATATTAAAAAAAAAAAAAAAAAAAAAAGTGCTTTCTTCGTTTCCTGATATTTAGATTTACTGTTACCCTAGTTACGGAATGCGTAAGTACATATCACCTTTACTAGCCACGTAACGTCTTCCCGTTTTTATATATATATATATATATATATATATATATATATATATATATATATATATATATATATATATTTCGAAGAACTTGATTATCACGAGTCTCCTTGCCTCTCGCGACTTGGTTATCTAAAATTGGCAGATGAACAAAGTGTAACTGATGTTTCAAAGCATGTGATCAAACTGCGCACCTCTCTCGGTATGGGAGTGATCAATTCGATGGTAAAACAAAAATACTACATTCCTGATGATGTCCAGTTCAATAAGAGCAAAATCATTAATAATCCTTTGACGAAGATTATCCAAAGTGGTTGGCATTGTTTGATATACTCGGATTTTTTGGCAAACCCAGAAAAAGTAGTTTAGTGGCGATAAATCAGGGGAACAGAGAAACAGCGGGCCTCTCAATCTCACCTCCTCTGCCAATCCGTTATTTTGGAAATTCCATGTTAAGAAACTGCCGAACGGTTGTGCGGTCCTGCACATCTTGCTGAAAACATTTATGGGCACAATTGTCTTCTGTAGTGTCTCTTATTGCTTGATTTCGAAGCATCTCCTCACACAGTTCAGAAGGCAAATCGTTATTAATATGAAAAGGGACCAATCTTGTATATTTAGCATTGCCGCCAGATATTCAACTTTTCAGGATATAGAACGTTTTGAAAGGACCAATGAGATTACTGTCAAATCAAAACCTGCAATGACTTCTGTTAATGTAACCGGTTAGGTGGAACATGATTTCATCAGAGAACACATTGCTGGTAAGAAAAGTACGATCATCATTGATTTATTTCGTCATATCTTCACAAAATTCTATACGCCGATCAAAGACATTCATTCAGCTGGTGTATCAGATGAACTTTGTATGGGTGGAACTTCATTTTCTTCATTCTTTCCGCAGAAATGTGACTAATGTCATGTTGTTCAGCAGCTTTATGAATGCTAAGTTGAGTATTTTCAACAAATGACTGCAACATTAAGCAGTTTGTCGCCGATTTAGGTCGACCAGGAATATTACAATCCTTTATAGTTACCGTTTCCTCGATGCGTCTTACAATGCTCTCAACAGTAGATCTCGAAATGGAATTGTGTGGAATTTTTTTCGTTAAATATTACCCTTACTTCAGCACATGACCTTTGGTGATTGCCCCATCCTCGTATCATCGAGCGCGTTAGAACTTTACTTTGAGAGCTCTAATAGAAACCAGTTGAAATATAGCTTGAGTATTCAGAGGTTCTCTGTAATAATGCTTGCTGCTACAAATATCTAATGGCTTCTACGTTGCTGGACCGTCATTTACAAACAACCATAAGAATTTACAGAACATGACATATTGGTGACACATGTGTGTCTTCTGGTCAAATGTTATTTGTTACACTAAATTTATCAGAACACATTTGCTCTATTAGATCTACGGATCAACTTTACATGTTCATATTTACTTTCACATCTCAGATGGAATTACATGCAGTTTCAAATCAAATCATAATTATACACATTTACATAGATCCACCGATCAACCTTACGTGTTCACTTTCACTTTTACCTCTCATGTTTATACATATCTAAATAAACATGACAAAAATTAATAACTTAATTCTCTTTTGACACTATGTCCGATTAATTGAAACTTCATGTCCCAACGGAGAGCTAATCAAATTTCATAGGGTCTACAAGCTCACAGAAAAATCTCAGTTCCTGAAGAATATTATTACAAACATGTTCATAACTTTATTTGTTTGCAAGTCTTAGCACCAACATCACACAGCATGTCCAATTCTTAAACCGGGCTTTCATTTATCAACCTCAGGTGATATACAATGATATTATTTTTGCGATTTATGTTTTATGTAGGAGGACAACGAAAAAATACATAAACTAAAAGTTGCGTAGTTGCAGTATCCGAGCCTGCATTAATGTAGAGGGTTTCTATTTGGAATTTTAGGAAGATGAAGGCAACTTTATTTTATGTTAGTTGAATAGATATTTTAAAATGATTGGACACGTCCTTAAATTGCAAGGCATTTCCCGAGGTATTTAGTTCATCGTCAGCCTTAGGTGGGAAACGTGATATCCATTTTTTTGTTATTACAGCTCCATCTAGTAGAATAACGAAAAAGTGTTTCAAATAAAGTTGTTTACTTTCGATCGCAGAATCAGAATTTGCAATAAAAAAAGAATGTTTTCATTTAAAACTATCAAGTTTTGTCCCGGTGCCCTGTAATAGAGCTCTGGGAGCACTTTTAGTTTACAGAATTTTATAAGCCCTTTACATGGGTATATTCTTACGTAACTAAATTTGTCACATCTTTTGTCATTTCGGATATTTGAAGTCGCAAAGTCAGGAGATGTACGTACGATGATATTCATTTTTGCGATGACAGCGCCATCTATTAGAATAACGAAAAAGTGCTTCAAGTAAAAGTTGCTTAATTTCGATCGCAGAATCAGAATCTGCATTAAAAATAGGGGGTTTCTATTTGAAATTTTCAAGTTGGTCCCTGGGGCCCTATGATGGGACCGTTGGAGGCACTTGTTGTTTACAGAATTTTATAGGCCCTTGACATGGGTACATTCTTACATAACTAGATTTGTCACATTTTTTGTCATTTCGGAAATATTTCAGGTCGCAAAGTTAGGTGAGACACCCTGAACTTTATATATATATAAATAAATAAAAAATAATATATATATAAATAAAGAAACAAAAGAGTTTAGCAAGAGTATTTTACCGCTTCATGTCACTGCTGAAATTAGTATCTAAGTTACGAACGGAGATTTTTTCGCTTTATGTGATTCAAGGGGCATCTACTAGCTTGTTAAGTTTTGATATGAGGTAAAAGATATCGAGTATTGTATCAGATACGCAATTGCAACCCCCACCTCAAATTGTTCTTGCCGATTATAGTGGTAAAAAAATGTTAAGCGTGAGGTTCCCTTTGTGTAAAAATTGGATCTGTGAGGATTATAACATGAGGTTTACAGTTATTAGTGGCCTAAATTGTAGTTGTTTGTTAGGTGGGAATTTCCTGTCGCTAGCTAATGTGTAATTAGATTTTGGGCAGAAGTAAAGTAAAAATACTGACAAAGCTACCTAACGATGAGGTTGGTTTACATATGAATAAAGTGATGATTGATTATACAGGTTCCACAAGTTATAGTGAGCTGGAAAAGAGTGATGTACTCGTGCAAAATTGTCCAGTAATAAATAATCTAAATAAAATGAGGTAATAATAATAATAATAATAATAATAATAATAATAAAACTGGCAGATGAATGGATGAGTAGCTTGTGTGAAAGTGGTAAAGCTTTCGAACATTCTAGAAATAGTATTCAAGGTGAAGGAATAAATATAAAACACCTAAAGCAGTCTTGTTTGAACGAAGCTGAAAAAATTACATTTTTGTTTAATTTTTATGGTGAGCAAATCAGAAAAATTGTCGAGGAAATTGATAATTCTGAGATTCAAAATTGATCAAAATGTTTGTAAAGCGGAAAAGGCCAATGAAGCTGTAAGAAATAATTTTCCTTCTGTGGAGGAAATCAGAAAGTTCATGAAACTATTGATGTAGATAATTCTCAAAAACAACAGCTATACGAATTGTTACTCAAGCATAGGGAAGTATTTAGCAATTTACCTGAAAATGTAATGAATTCCAATGTTCTCTTAAAATTGATACAGATAAACCAACTCTCAACCGTCAGTATCCTTTGCCGTTTAAATATAAAGAAAATATTGAATAGCAAATAGCACAATAGTTAGATTATGGTAGTGTAGAAAAATGCGTTTCTATTCATAGTCATCCTTTATTGTGATTAGCTAAGAAAAAATGGTTAGATCTTGCTAAAAAGCTTGTAAGTGGAAAGGAATTCGATTTAGTAAATCAAAGCAGTTCTAACGTGGATTCAATTGAACCTGAAACTTCATTAACTGTTAGCTTTTGAGATGCAAGAGAAGTAAACTTATCTGTTTTTGATACCAATAAATCCAATCAGTTGAATGTTGAACTGTTATTGAAAGAACTCACGAAATGTGATTCATATTTACAATATTCGATACATAAACTGAATTTTTTCCTTCTAACTAGCATGCTACAGAAAAGTAACTTTCACGATAATTTGCAAGCGTACTCTTTTATTTAGTGCGTCCACTATTTAAAATACTATTTGTTAATTGTATTATTTCAGTGTTCTCTGACACCTTCTTCATCAGACTTAGCAACTCAAGTACCATTCATCCCACTTTATAAAATATTTTTTCTTGCATTATTTTGTGTACAAGAACATTTTCACTGAACCTTGCCTTGTATATTTCCATCCCACCGGAGTTCAAATCATGGTTTGCTGATTAACTAAACACGACAAAAATATTCATTTAGCAACCAGGTCGGATTGCTTTGTGCTGTGAAAAAAACTACTTGTTTCACCCGAGCCTTCCTCCCGCAGTACACTATAGGTTAAAATCGTACTTAAAACCTCTGGAAGGTGTATCAGAAGTTGTGACTCATCTTTTGAGTGATCAGTATATTTTTATTATAAACAAGAATGGCATGATACAAAATTGTAAGTACAGAGGAATAATGTAAAAATCAAGTGCTTTACAGTATCTAATCCCTATTCCCTATTTGGAGGTCCACCTGGCGGCCATTAACATCGATGCATGCCTGCATCCGGAGACGTACATTTCTGCACGGATTTCGGCACATCTGACCGGGAATTATGTTGAATTCCTCGGTGATTCGAGCCGTTAATTCTGCAACACTCTTTATGGGTCTTGCATATACCTTGTCCTTCAAATGGCTCTATAGAAAGAATTCGGGAGTGGTGAGGTCTGGCGACCGTGCCGGCTATTTCACTGTTCCCCAACAACCAATCCATCGCCCAGGAAAGGTGTTGTTTAAAAAGTCACGGACAATACGGGCAAAGTGTAGTAGAACACTGTCTTACTGTCACCACAATGTGTCAAAATCATCCCTCTCCTGCAAAAGAGGTATCACAGACTCCTCCATAATTTCAAGTACGTCTCCCCAATCACCGAACCATCAAGGAAAAACTACTCCAGTAAACTGTCAAGCGTTACCCCACCCCAAACCATCACACCAGGATTCTGATGACCATGTTCAATCACTACATTTGGATTTTCAGGACGCCAGTACACACAGTTGTGACGGTCCACTGATCCTTACACATGGAACTTTGCCTCGTCCTTCCAGGCTATGTGGTTCTCGAAGTTGGGATTTTCCTCCACCGTCCGCAGGTACCACTCAGTAAACTCAATATGGTGATCGGGAACATCCTAAATTCAGTGCGTGCAGCAGGCGAGGATGATACGGGCGCAGTTTTAGATCCTTGAGAACCCTGACAACCAATGACTTCGGGATATTCTGGGTGCGGGACAACCGTCGAATCGATTTCAACTTCTGCGGTGACGTTGCACGTTCCGCATATATCCGAGCCGCATTTGTGGGATTGTTGATAGACTTAGGCCTACCCAGCCTCTTAGCATCAGTTACACCACCAGTGGTATCAAACTCTTTGTTTACCTTTGTTATTGTCTTCTGTTGTGGAGCAGGATCACCGTACAACTCCTTCATTCGTCGCTGGACTTCCGTAATGTTGTGTGTCTCAGAAAATAGTCGAACAACTTGAACACATTTCTCAAGCGTCAGGCGATCTGCCATCTTGTAGTGTTGCGAACTGAAAAAAAAAAAAAGGGAAAAGGAAAATCACCATTACACTACAACACAAACAAAACAAGAAATAAACAAGCAACATCAATCATACAGCCTATGAGTCACTACTTCTGGGACACCTATAATTATTTACATGTAACATTTATTTATTCATTATTTTTAAGTTCGCCCACCAACTAACTGCGATTACACAAATATTAATTGCTTCCGGGCTCCTACAAGTTCTGATTAGAAAAAAAAAAAAAACTGACTCTTTCCTGACTTTATAAGAATTCCATGCCTACAGCAAATTCTTATGAAGTTGGTCTCCTTGTCTCGTATAGCCAACCCACCCTGACCAATTGAGCAATTCCTCTTTAGATTTTTTTTTTTTTTTTTTTTTTTATCTACTGACTTTGTTTTTATTTTCATATGTATTGTTACCTTCTTATAAATAATATCCACAATTACCACAAACAAGATCACATATCTTTACATGTAATACGTACAAATATGAACAAAACCTTTAAACAGAAAAACAAAAACAGCAGTTTATTTGATTTAAAACTATTAAACTACATCAAGGAATAGGACATATTTAAAATGCATTTATGGGTCATGTGGAACACAACATTTACTGCCAACTACGTGGAGCACATAGCCAAAGGCTGGAGTTTTGCACTCTGTTCACTGTTTGAAGATTATATTCCTTAGATGGGCACCACCATGATGAGCACATTCTTTAGCCTTAAGAATCATGTTCAGCATAGTTTGGCGCAGGGTTTCGCCAGGATTGCTGCTATCTCCCTTCCGATGCTGTCCTTCAGATCATTGATGGTAGTGGGGTTTGTGGTGTACACCCTCTCCTTTAGATAACCTCACACGAAATAGCCCGGTGGAGTTAGATCGGGGAATCTGGGTGGTCAACGGATATCACCGAATTCGGAGATAAGGCGTCCCCAGAAGAGTCATCGAAGGTTTCTCATTGATACTACTGCAGTATGTCTAGTGGCACAATCCTACTGCATCTACATATCCCTTAGGCCAAGTTGTCTCATGTATTCAATGTTCGTAACACTGTGTTGTACCGCTACACAGGCATAACTCCTGTACACAGTAATCGTGGCACTGTGCAATGGCTTTTTATGCAACAGTTGCGGTTTCTAGCCAAAAGTCGAGAGTTTGTTTATTGACATAACCACTGAGGCGGAAATGAGCTTCGTTCGACGTGATAAAGTGTTGCACAAAGTCATCTCCTTTGTTGCTTAGCCAATCACAGAATGTAGTTCGCTGAATCTTATCTTGGTCGAACAAATTAGGAACCACCTGTTACTTGTATGGATACAGTTTTAAGTCTCTATTAAGGATTCGCCGGACCTGGTATGTGCAATATGCACTTAACCACACAATTGCCGAGTTGACTGCTTTGGACTTTGGCCCATGGCATTGGACATGTATTCAATGTTTAATACAGTACGCAACGCTCGAGGTCTCCCAGGGGACTTTCATTTAAAATAGCATCTTCTGATGATTTGCACAAGTTTACCTCTTGCACCTGGTTATGAATATGCCTTTCTGTCACAATTAGTGTTGTGAATTTTGGGTATATATATATATATATATATATATATATATATATATATATATATATATAAAGTCTTTTACAGTTTTTCTTTTCAAAAAGTTTCGGAAAAAATAAAATTTTCGAACATTTTACTACGTTATACTTTCAAAATGAATACTATTTTATAATTACTACTTTACAGTTAAGATCATTGAGTACTTATGTTTCTTGTATTAGAATAGGAAAATTTTATGGCTACAAATACATGTACACCACTTATCCAAACACTTTAAAATTAGATGCGTGATAGAATGGAGTTATGGCTGCAAAAGAAACTAAAATATAATCCTAGGTCGCATTTAAATTATCTTAATCAATCTTATGAAGTTCCGACTTGATGGTAGTGTTAACGGGGCCAGAATCATTTTAATTAATATATTAAAGTCAAATATATATACCTTATAGAGATACATTACTTGTGCTATGTAAAATTTCTGGAAATTTTGAACGCATTAGAAAAACTCTTTTGTTCGAAAAAATATTGCTGAAAACTGTAAAACATAATTTTAAAAATATTTCCTTGTTTGATACTAATCTTACTTGCTGTAACCAGTCTGCAGCATATATACAAAGAATTTTGCTAGTAGGAAAATTACTTAAAGCAACAAGTTTTAATTTTACTTTCTAGTTGTCTGATTTGTATATCTTTCGATCAACTCAAGGGGGGGGGGTACGATGGCTCAGTGATAGAGTTCTTACCTCTGGTGCGTGGAGTCCTTGGTTCGATTCCCGGCCAAGTAAATTTGTGTTGGACAATATCGTACTTCCGCTTCCTCCCACTTTTCATTACACCAATTCTTGCATCAAAATTCACTTGCTTGCTTTAATCATTGTCTCCCTTAGCCTAACGGGCATATCATTGGCCGTTAAGCTCAGAACGTTTCGTTTCATTTTTTCGAAGAACTCAAAAAGAGAGATAATCTTATTTACACACAAACACACACACACACATACACCGTACAAGTGAATAAATTTGAGCAGCGAGAAAATTATTAAAGTGTTGATATTTGAAACTTCTGTTCAATTTATTTTTATAAAAATACAAAAAAACTGCCACACCGTGCAAATTATGAATGCGAATGGTTAGTGATTTTCTTTCTCTCTTAGGACTTAATTCATATTCAAATATTTCTTTCAAATATTTCAGCTCTCCATTCACAGTGAAGTGTATCATTTTTTCTTTCTTGTTTACATAACTAGAAGAGTTACAATACATATGCGACAATAACAAAATGAAAAACATTTGTTTCAATTGGTGATGTTGAAGTTACTTCAGCAAAATGCGTTACATTTTTCACACAATATTTCGTTATTATTACAGATAATTTGTCGCACTAGAGAACAGGTATTTATTTTTATATACGTTTCTGTTCATAAAGTTTATACAAAATTCTATGTTAAAATATTAAATAATAGTAATTATATTTTTTAGTGCATGAGTATTAGCGAAATTTACCTACTGCTCTTTTGTTTTAAGAAGTAATTTGCTTCAAATTAACAAAACTTTACCAGATCAAAGAACATACTAAGAAGGCAGTTGCACTCAAGAGCCCTATTTGTTGTAACAGAAATGCTTCATGATGGTAGACTTGTATGCAACTGTAAAAGTTCTCCAATTAATGCACATCGACAATTAAACGGCTACAAAGCACATAAAGGAAATCAATGCAATTTTCAAAAGTAACTGCAAGAGTTGTATTTTCGAGTGCTTTTAAAAAAAGAAAAAGAAATATATTCTCAATATTAAAATTTCTCAACTTACATTTTCCAGCGTTCGAAAAAAAAATCCGTTACTAGCAAAATTAATCTAATACAAAGATTTTTGTTCTTTTCCCAATTTTTCGGGAATTTTTTTTTTCTAACGTTCAAAATTTCCTGAGATTTTACAACACTAGGCACAATAGTATTTTTATTCATATTTCTACTAAAAGTGTTTTATTGATGTAAAACTATTTCGAATGCTACATTTCTGTACAAGAATGGCAGCCGATTATTATTATTATTATTCAGTGCCAACAAGAAACTTGCTGCAAACAGCGTCAAGCCCTGATTCTTTAGTACTCTGGAAGACTTCTTCAAGTTCTGCTTAGTTTAGATTTCAGAAAGAGATGTATTCTTTTCCAGAGTTTTCAGCAGGTACACCATCTATGATGTCAGACTATGCAGCTCGTCTAGAAGAAGAAAGAACCTTTCCTGACTTATATGGGGTGAATGTTGAATTACCTTAGAATCTAACGAGGACAGATCTTTAACTGCTTTGTACTCTAAAGAAGTATTCTGTTGAAGTTTGGTAACCACAGAGCTTAGGATCCAGTGGTTGCAATGTAAAAATTCCAGTTTTTGTTGTTCCCTGGTCTGTTTCTATTTGAGCGAGAAAACATCAGGTAGCAAATTTAATGTTGCCATTTTTGCTCATAAGATTTTCTGCTTCTACCATATCAACACTTAATAGCCCTGAATCTGTACATTTGAGAAGCTTTGGTTTCACACAATGAACCATGAGATATTGTAAAAGGTTTCCTATAGCATCAAAGACGAATGAGTCCATTAGCCTTGAAATCTGAAACCTATGAAGAAATTCTAGCTGGTGTTGAATGGCTACCATCTTGCAGAAAGTTAGTTTGCACTTTGTAAATAGATCGTTTGCTGTCTTCTTCAGGGCTTCAATAGGTCTGCTGTTTGGCAGCTTTTCTTGTTGTGGACATTTAAGTACATAGTCCTAAATTTTCAACGCTCTCTAAAAGCAGTTGAAATTTTCCAATCACCGGGCGCTACACAACTTCACTGGAAATTTTTGTGCATCCTGTGATATCAGTAAACTTTCCTCTACGAGCTGGAGAGTCACTGAAAAAGGAGTGCAAGTGATGTAGTAGGTTATACATGTTCCAGTCCATCGATTCATCGCGGCATCGGTGATTCATAATGGCTTTATGTTAAAAGATTTTTTTTATCATTTTTAAGTCGTCTTCATTATCGAAACAAAAACGTCCAAAGAAACATCAAATTTTCCCCTGAATTTCCACAACTCTCATTCGGTTTTCCTAACATTCCCTGATCATCTTTAATTTCCCTCATTTTTCAGTTTGTAAGAACCCTGTGCTTCAATACAGGATGCCATTACCAGTTACCTGGACCCACAACATAAGTGAATAAAGTTACTGTATTTTACACTAAGGTGTCGATGGCCAGCCCCCATTTCAAACATGCCCCCACTTACTTTATCTTGTGGATCCAGGTAAATGGCAACATTGCATTTTCATTTAACATTGGGCGCATAAAGAATGTACACCCCAAACAGCTCGTCCGATTTAAAAAAAATTCTTCACTTTAGATTGAAAACATCATATTTGGAGAAGGTTTTTCGTCTTACATTTTGTTGTAACTCTGGTAATAACAGAGTTACCCTATGTCAGGAAACTTTTGAGACACCCGTATAGTTACGGCCAAACTTCTAATAAAAAACAGCAACCATGTTCAGTATCATCTCTATACATTTGAAAATAATTACACTGAAACAATACAGTTTAGATTGCAATTATATGTTAGAATGTATTACTGTAGAACTATTAATACACAAATATTAATACTCTATTCTGAATATGATACGATTCTTGTCCTATTTTGAAATACTTGAATTGAAACAATAGAGTTTTCGAGCTGCAGTTAAATCGCCACAATAGTTTTAAATCGACAAATTGCACGCTAGCGGCATCTATTGGTATCAGACAGGCAACCAGCAAACCTAGCGACATCTATTAGTATGACTGTTTACAATTAGGAATCACCGTGACACACTGACATGTTTGTCTTTTATAGCACAAATTTAAACTTTTTGCCTGAATGGACAAAACTAAGTCATTTTAACTAAATCGACCCTCCTGAACACGTAAATCGTAATAATAAGTTTCTCTAACACGTAACTTTTTGTGTGTGTGACAGAAATGAGTTGGGCTCAGGTGAGAACTACAAATTACTTTAGCTAGATAAAAAGTACACTCAATTGACACAGAATGCACTATATTAATGTTTAGTTCGCAAAATCAGTATCTGAATTGAATACGACTTAACAAACTGTTCTATTTCTGACAGCTACTTAAACTTACTTTAATATACTTTCAAGGAATCAAATGTTTTAAATTGCAAGTTTGATAAAAGACATTTCAATGTTTATTTCGTACATTAAGCCAAGTTTTTGAAAAAAATGTACCTTTTATAATTACCAAAACTATCAGAATTAGTGTTTCTATAATGATTTTACTGCTAGTACATCAAACATGCAGCTAAAATACAAAGTATAAATATTATAAAACATGACTAAAAAAAATACTTACAGTTCTTTCTATTATAATGCATGTTCCTTTTTCTAACTAAACACCAACAGTAGCTTCCTACCATTTGAAGGTACTTCTGTTCCATTTTCTTAATGACATGATTGAGATTTTTCTTCAGCTCGTCCCTCACAGTTCCTAAGTTCTCGGCGAGAAGTCTAGGTGAGAAGGTACGAAGTGAATTTTCACCAGAGCTATCCATGGCTATAACAAGGCTGTTAATTAATTAAATATAATTAAATATTAATATATATATTAATATAATATTAATATAATTAAATTTTATATTTAACCCAATTTTATATTTAACCTTCTTTTATCCAACTTAAATGTCTCAACTTACTTACCAAATGGGGTGCAAACGCACCCCACACATAAATCACTGTTTTTAATAAACATATTTAATTATTATAATACATAAATGTTGGAATGGGACATATATTGCATAGTTAATATTTCGACATATAAAATAACGTAATATATTCGTATGTATTCTCACAAATACAGTATAGTTTGAATTTTGTGTAAACTTCAAAGTCTTGAAATAACAAATGCGTTATCCAGTTTTCAGACAAATCCATTCTATTAGCCATTACTATATCCTAGCCGAAGAAATAATAAAACCACGAAATATTACTTTACATATTTTCAGAGTAATACTAAAAAGTTATTATCACTAACATTGGAGAGAAGTAACGTTCGTGTAATACCCAAGACTCATTTACCTTTAAATAGAGCACAAGACAGAAAAGAAAGGTAAAGCGTTATACTATCACTTATCACTACACTTCCATATTTGTGCATGATAATTGTACAATAGGAACAATTAACTATGGAAAGCATGCTAAAATGACCTACCACCTAGTGATCATTGAGGAAAACAACGCATCTTTAGAAAGTAACATGATTTACCAAGTGGGGTGTACTTACACCTACTCTAGTAATTTATAAATATTTAGAAGACAATTCGTTTAGTATAATTGCCTTCCCATAAAAACATTTCATATAAATAAATAATTAAAGTCTCTGAGTCCCATCCTTTTAAAAATACTTTTACAACAGTAACAACAAGATAATTAGCACTGGGGTATGTTTGCAGCCACTTGGTAAAAAGAAGGTTAAAGAAAGGAGCAAGCAGTAATTTATGTGGATTTACTAAAAGAACATATTTAACCCTACAATGCATAGTGAGACAGATACGGGTCATAGTGGTAAATAATCTGTGCTTTAGTACATAACGATATGTACATACTAATGCATGTTGAACCAGAATGCACGTTCGAAGATAGTTGTAATGTCACAGTTTCCGCATGGATAGCACTATTAACCTTACCGGTACTTCCGTTATTCATTTTTGTTTTCTCTTACAAAACTATTTTTTCAGAGAGAAAAAAAAAAAAAAAACATGCATTGTAGGGTTAAGTTGTGATGTCCTGGTATAAAAGTTTTCCTCAGAGTCCAATCTCTCACAGTATAGTGTTACTCAACTGCTGTGCTGTACCAGAAAAAAAAAAAAAAAAAAAAAAACTATATTATAAATTATCCCTGTGATCCCAATAATATAACATGGACCTTACAATTTCCCCAAATTTGCCAGAAGCACCTGTAATAATAACTCATATCTACAAACACAGACACACTATCACATATTTATTATTCCAATTGTAAAATAATAGTGCTCTGACGCTAGTTTACAAGGGTTGATAAAGATCTCCGTTCTTCAGTGGAGTGTTAGAGTTCCCATATCCAAATCATCTATATTTATACAAGTACAGAGAAAGTTTTTTTTCATTACACAACAACTCGAAAATAGTTCATGTATGTTCTTAACAAAATTAAATTCTAATGCTGGAATTCAGTAAATTTCAATCCTGTAGTCTTTGCCCAAGTAGCTCCACTTGATGCTTAGTCCGATTCAGGTCTCTTACAAAGTTGTCCTGCACAGAAAAATTGATCGGGAAAAATTAATTCCTTTTCACGTTCTGGACAATAGTTTCGGGTGAATTGACTATATTCTGACTGATTAATTTACCTGTTCTGTTATAGAGAATTCTTCTAGCTTTGAAAGAAGACTAGGGACTGGAGTGGTATTAGTTTTATACCGGACGGAACACTAGAGTATTTAGTATTACATTTTGTTTTTTTCCTATAATCCATAATATCAGTTAGGTGGAAATGTCAGTCTTCATTGCACAGGACACAAATCTTAACACCAGGCACTTGAAACCACTTCTCAGAAGAAAAACCGAAACCTCAAATACGATGTTTTCACAATGAAACCACCTCCTAGCAGATTCCCATTGATCAGGTTCATAGAACAATAAAGCGGTAACTTTCACTAATGTTGCTTATCCCTTCTCGTGTTTTATGTAGTTTAAATAACTACACATCAGCTGAATACGTTTTTCCTTAATTGCTTATATTATTATAATCATATATTACAAAGTAGAGAATACAAAAAGAAAGAAAAAAATTACTATGTAATTTTCGTCGAAATAGCTTTTTGAGGTAGAGGCTTACACCGTGTAAATGAAGATATAGACGAAAGAAGGGATAAGAAATGTATTCGATGAGTTTCTCTATGGCGTTTATGCACTTAAAATCTTATCACTTTACCTGTTATATATATATATATATATATATATATATATATATATATATATATATATATATATTCTTTTGAATAACTAGCCCTTCCCGCTGGTTTATTGACTAGCGCGTGTGCCTTTGGTACTTTCATTTTCATTTTCTTTTCTTTTTTTTCCATCATTTGAACAGCTCATGCAATGTTTAGGAAATAACTCAGAATAATTGGTGATGGAACAAAGTATTTCTAGAAGCAATTTAAAACTTACGGGTACTTTTCTATTATAGCGACGGTGGCCAAAAATAATGAAAACAGCGATTTCTGTTGGGGCATCTCACGAATGTCCCAAACTTTTAACTAAACTCGTAATTAGCAGTTACTTGACAGCATTTTTAAACCAATTAAGACGAATAAACCAAGGTATAATTTATTACACTACGATGATTCTGGTGACGGAAACAGACACAATTTTATGTGAAAATATCTGCTTTTCATAAAAAGTATCCCAGTATGAAATGTATTTTATAATTTACTTTGAAATCAAGGGTGGTGGAACATTTTTACGTTCACATTCATCAATACCACATAAAATTAGTATCCTCCTTTGCTCGAAGGTGAGGAAATAATTGTTCAAGGACAGATTTACTAGAATGGAGAGTTGTAAGAACCATGAGTGCTAGTGGATGTGTCATAATCAGAGCCCTGTCGGTTGATCTATTTTATTTGAAGCAAACAAAAGAAGAAAATCAAAAACATCACAGCTATAGTGCTCTTTCGTAATAAGTTGGCTAAGTATTTACTATATAACGTAAACATTTATATGTTTTGAAAATTCCTCGGCAAGTTACAAAAAAAAATGTGTAATCATCGAAGTTTAAAGGTACTGTCTGTCATAGAATTAAATGTACACCTGTTTGTGATTCTAGCATCCTTACAGTGACTGGTGTGGAGAATATGAAAATTAAATCAGTCAGATATGCACGTTTGGTGGGGAAAGGCAATGAAAGTCTGAAGCACACGTTTAAGAGAGGCAAAAGTTATAAATACGAATTATGTATAGTAGGAGAGATACGTAAAAATCTTCGAAACAAAGAAAAACATCGCAGAATATTAGAAGTAGTATAGATTGAAATTGCATGAAAGACGCCAACGGAAACACTTTCAGGGCGAAGTAACCATAGTTCGTCAACTTACTATTAAGAAAACCAACTACCAATCCTAAGAGTAGCACTTTGATTCCATAGAAAGAGCATTTCTTTTATTTATTTATAATTTTTGTGATATGTGATAGGCGATGCCAAATGTTTTAATATTTTATTTAAACTAAGACAGACAAGCAACTGTTGTTGACGATAGAACTGTGACGATAATAATTAAGTTTGTATGATCACAAATACTGCAATGCTTAGTTTAGTCTCTTGACGTGTGGAAATCTCAATATATTTCGAATCGATTACTCCAAATTTTGAGACGATTGAATTTTTTTTTCGCACTGAGGCTATATAAAGGTGGGAATTACTCTTTAGCATGGGTTCCGAACCATTTGGCCCCACCAGGTATCGAAACCAGTACAAGGCGCACAAAATTACATAGAAACGAATTAAAATGCAGAAGTTTTCAACAATTTAAGGAATCACTTTGTATAAAATACTTGACAAATCGAAAAGTGTTACGCAACTTGAAATTCCCAAAGAGTTGTGATAACTTCTCAACTTTATTTCAAACATTTGATAAAAATGGAATGAGAAAAAATAAATGTAATTTTGTTATACTTAAACGCCAAGTAGTAAAGTTTGAACGTAACAAATTAGAATTAAGAGGCACGACAATTTACGAATATTTTATGTGTCAAGCAGTTACATTTACGGTGACGTATAAATTTTATAAATCACATGTCGTTAGGTTGAAATGTTCGTGAAAATCCGAATGAAGTCGATCAAGACCGAACAAGAACCATTTGTGTTTTAGTCAAGTTATTAAATAATGTTTTGTGTATAAAGAGTGTTTTCTTTTCTGGTTTAAAATGTCGTTATCAAGCGTCAGTGGACTCCGACATACATTCTACAAGTATTACAAGAATAAGATGCAATGAAGAGAATTGTGAGCTTGCGATTACAGTACCAGCAAAGATATGAGTATTGTAACCATCCTTCAACGAGATCTGTTAGAATAAAAAGAGGTATGTGAAAATAACATATGATAGTAGTTAGTGAATAATGTAGGAATGCTCTTTGGAATCTCTCCCAGAAGGTGAATCACTATGTTCAGTACATTATTTTTGGATGCGCATTTTTCACACTGTTTTGATGGATGACATTTTTGTATTATTACTTAAAAAAAAAAAAAAAAAAAAAAAAAAAAAAAAAAAAAAAACCTGCAAAATAAGTTTTTATTCCTTGAGCACAGCATGCAACAATGTTTTAGTTGTCTTCTAAGGGTAAGGTTCTAGATTACTGCCCCCCCTCCCCTCCCTTCCTATTGAGCTGTAATAAAGACAGAAAACAACCCGTCCAGGTTTACTTTTGGCGCACCACATTGTCGTAGATTTAAAGGTAAAACTCAATACTTTGCATGAAAAGATATATTTATAAAGAACAAATTTCTGCAGGTGATAGATTAAATGCGAAATAATACGCCTGTATTTTAGGTTTACCAGTATAGGGTTACAAGTATAAAATCATTACAAGTGCTTTACGACAGATAAAGTGAGTGAGTGCATATGAAAGACGACTGTATTAGATACCATTTTCTAGCCGAGTATTTCTGCACAGTGTACAGAAGCAGTGTTTTAAGTTTGCAAGTGGAGCGCTACTAGTATGAAACAATGACAAGCGCTATTGCAACTTGTATTATTGCCAACACCCAAGAACGCTTGGGGCCCCAGCTGCGTTCTGTCCTGCCTCGGTTAGATGGCATTCGTGCTATTTAATGCACACCTAGCACATGTCGGTTTGTGTTTTGTGCATTGTAGTTTCTATGCCATGCATCCGGACTCCGCATATATACGCAAATCGTAAAATAATTGTAATTTTTTGACAATTACTTCTGATGGTCAGTTCACTTGACATACATAAAATTAAAGGGCCCTTAAAAAGTAGCTTTTGAAAAATTACAATTATTTTACAATTTGCGTCTAAATACAGCTTTCGAATGGGTAGCATAAATCTACGGTGCAAAAAACATAAACCGATGTGTGGTAGGTGGCCACTAAAAAGTACGAAAACTATCAAACCAAGTCAGGGTAGGGCAAAGCTGGTGGGCGCTCGCGGTAGTGCAGGGGTGCGTCCGAAAGCAGGCGCGTCAGCGATGGTGGGTATGCGCGCAAGCGAGGGTAGTGGAAAGGAGTATGTTTTGGCAATGATACTTGTTTCAATAGCACTTGTCATAGTTTCATACTAATAACGCTTCACTTCCAAACATAAAATACAGGTTCAGAAATGTGCCACAGGTGGAAAATAGCATCTAATGGAGCCATATGCACTCTATTTTTTCCGCCATAAAGCACTTTTAATGATTTTACACTAGTAGCTCCACACTTGTTAACCTAAAATACAACTGTATGGGCAGGGATGTAATGGAGGGTATACGGCGTATACTCACCTCTAATTTTTGAAAACTATCGTATAGCCACCTAAAATTTAGGAAGAACGAGGGTATAAGCTACATTCGATTCACAGTATACTTACTTAATTAGAACAAACAACAACTGCTGTTCATGTACTGTATTTCAAAACAAAAACATTCACTAAAACGCTGATCTTCAGGCTGTTGCCGCGAATGATGTCTAAATTATTTTAAAATTTTTGCGTTTTCGGGGTGTGGGAATCGAGTTTTTCGAGAATCCCTTCTATAATGAAAAACAGCATTCTGAACCTGCAGTGGATTTTCCTCAAGATGTCAGATGCGCTGTCTTTACCTTCTGAAAGCTGATCTCTGGTATTATAATAAAATTAAGCCTAGCTGTTTCCAAATGTTTCTCTTAAGAAATTGTTTATAAAGATCAGTGGTAGATAGAGTTGAGTGGTGAGAAGGAAGGAGGGTGAGGAGTAGGGCGTATATCCATGTGGTGACATTGAATTTGTACTCTTTTGGCATAGCCAAGACCATAGTTTTCACGCCCTCTTTGATCCAAATTCAAAGTCTATGAATTGTCGTATTGTCGACGCAGTAGAATACCATTTACTATTATGCTTGTGTCCTACTTTTTGCTTGTCAAAATGTGATCACCCTTTGGATACAATTTGAACTTACCAGTACGGAATTGAACCAGTTCCTTTCCAATCGCGGAAGGAAGTTCCGAAGAAAAATTCTTTCCTTTGGTTCAATGTTTAAAAGGAAATTAAATGAATATGTTTGCGTTAAGAAATCATTGGCCTCTACATAAATAACAAAACACGTGACCTTTCGTCGGCCTAATTTGAAGCATTCACCGTCGTTCCCAATACCATCAAATACAATAGCGAACGTCGGATTGGTACTGCTCATTTGCAGCCGGAATTGAGTCAACTTGGAGCCTATACGTTAGGTACTATTCCGATATTTGCGTGGTGCGAATGAAGAAAAACCTCTCTTAGGATAGCTGATCTGCAAAGGGTTTTTCATATCTTCTCCACCTATTTATTATTATTATTATTATTACTGGAATTTACACCTATGTGAATAGCCCTGGTTTAAATTTAGCTGGAAACAGCTGTGCTAGTAATTATATTTTAAAAAAAGAAATTGATAGCGGCCATCCTCACTGGTCATTCCAAGCTTTCTTTTGACGAATTAAGTGAATGCTGGAATAGTACATCAGCTTATAAGTCCAGGCAACGTCCTTTACAAATCCTTTTGTCTGATAGTGTGCTTAAGGTTTAAATTTAATAAGCAGTGATGAAACACCTTTCAATAACTGAGAAAATGTCTGATCACGGAAATTATAATCTATCTAGAAGATCTAGACTTGTGGGGTTTCTTACTTCCTTCCTCGGTTTTAATTTTTTTTAAAAAGTCTTAAAAAATTCAATTTTGAATTTAAAAAGTATGAAAAAGCTCCCATTTTTTAGTTTGCAACATTTTTTTAAGAATGGGAGCATTATTTGTCGTATTTCCCCAGGGTCCGTATATGTTTCATTTTATTTTGTTTCATTTATTTACCAATCACCAATACATCTAAGAGGCCATTTTATACTGGATACCTAACAACAATAATAACAATGAAAAGGATTTGGGAAGATATCGGCGAAGGCCTGTTTAGTACGTACTATTCCGGCATTTTCCTTATAGGACTGAGGAAAACCCCAGTCAGGATGCTCTGCAGTGGGATTCGAACCCACGTCCCCCCGAATACGCGGCGAATGCTCTAGGAATTGAGCTACTTCTCTCGGTAAGATTGTTGTTCGTGATTTTTTCTTTATGAATCGCTTCTGACGGGAAACTTAAGCCTCTACTCGAAAGAAATTATTGGACTAAAGTTTTAGATGTGTACAACGATACTACCGACTCTTATCTTCGAAGCTGGCATCAGGACTTAATTCAGCCATAAATTGGCCTCGAATTCGAAGTACAACCGGTTCTACAGCCTGGCCTACTTAATGCAGAGAGTTAAATAAGATCTTAATCTATGATACTGCAGGTAATCTTTTTCTTAGTCTCTGGTTGATAAGTTAATTTGTTTGGTAGATATTCTCCAATATGAAGCTCTCCATCCAGAATTTTCTTTTTGTTACTTCGTGTACATATCTTGCTCTTTTGAACCTTAGTAGCACAAAGCAATAGTATTAGAGGAAGCGTTGTGGTGAATTTTGGAAGAAACCGCATCTATGTTGTTAGGCAGTGGCGACGATTGGACGTTAAAAGTGGGGAGCAAGACATGATCTGAATATTTGTGTATCAGTCTTAGTTTCCCTGATTGTTTCTAAAACTTTGTTTGCCGAGAGGTTGCATAACTAATAGGATACTATTTTTTCAGTTAAAATACCGTATACCGTATTTCATATTTTATTAAGTAAATTGACAAGAGCAACAAAAGTAGGTACTAACTCTTTGTACAATTAAACAACGAAGCATAAGAAGAAATTTGATTCCTTGCTCACGAGCATCTTAAAATTGTGTCTGGAAAATTGTGTGATCACATTACTTAATAACAAATTTGAAAAACAAATAAATAGAAAGAATAATATTGATCATAGTAATTGAATAATGAGGGGCCACGGTGGCTCAGTGGTAGATCGTTCACCCCTGGTGCTAGGGGTCTCGGGTTCAAACCCTGCTCCCGCCAAGTGAACTTTGTGGTGGACAAACACCGTGTGCGTGGGTTTTCTCGGGGTTCTCCCGTTTCCTCCCACTTTCTTCATTCCACCATTTCATTCATTTCTCATAAACACCGTCTCCTTTAGCCTAACCGGCATAATCGTGTGACGTTAAACTCAAGGATTTCATTTTTTTTTCTTTCTTTGAATAATGAGGTTTGTTTTGTAGAAGTTACATTGAAACTGGGAACTAATGAACGACTTAACTTTTTATTCCGCATGCTATTAAATGTATGTTATTACTCTCAGAAAATGAAAGAGAGTAAATACTACAAGCATATCCTACATTTAAAAAAATATTTACGAGGGCGGGGTGAAAAGTTCTCGGCCTGACCCAGAGATGGAACTCCAATCAGCAAAATTTTATTGTTCTTGTCTGGGGACTTTTTTCAGTTGTTCGTACAAGAAGTGTCAACTTGTTCTCTCAAGTAGTTTGTGTGGAGGCATTGTTGCAGTTAGACGTCTTGCGTGTTAGTTGTGAAAATGGATAAACTTGAATATCGTGCAGTAATTAAACTTTTCGTTTTGGATGGATTAACCCCTACGAAAATTCATCCGAAGTTGAAAAAAGTTTACGGGGACTCTGCTCCTTCCATGTTAACCGTTAAAAAGGGGGCGGCTGAATTTAAACGTGGTCGCACATCCTCTAAGATGACCCACGTGAAGGAAGGCCGAAAACAGCAACCACACCGGAAACAATCGAAAAAGTGCATGATATCGTGTTGGACGACAGGCGAGTGAAGGTGAGTGAGATAGCTGAGAAGTGGGATATCGGAGGAACGGGTGCGAAACATCTTGCACAAAGAACTAGGAATACGAAAGCTCTGCGCAAGATGGGTGCCGCATTTGCTGACTGCCGACCAAAAGCAAATGTGAAAACGATTTTCGCAGCAATCTTTGGACCGATTCAAAAGGAATCCGACCGATTTTGTGAAGTGATTTGTGACAATGGATGGGACATGTGTTCACCACTACACACCAGAAATGAAACAGCAGTCCAAGCAGTGGACGGAAGACGTGGTGCAGCGGCGAAGAAAGCGAAGACGATCGTATCGGCCGGAAAGGTTATGGCCAGTGTGTTTTGGGATGCGAAAGAGATCCTGTTAATTGATTACCTTGTAAAAGGAAGAACAATTACAGGCAAATATTACTACAACCTTCCTGGCCAGCTGGATGCCAAAATTCGCGAGAAGAGACCTGGCTTGAAGAAGAAGAGGAAAATCATCTTTCACCAGGACAACGCATCTGTGCACAAATGTCCGTTGGCGATGGGAAAACTGTGGGATTTAGTGTACGATTTAATCGGCCATCCCCCATATTCTCCTGATTTGGCACTATCAGACATCTATCTGTTCCCAAACTTGAAGAAATTTCTTGCTGGGAAGCTCTACACATGGAATGAAGAAGTCGAGAGGGTCATGGATGACTATTTTCACAACCTTCCAGCCTCTCACTTCCGGGAAGCAATACTGATGTCGGAGCAACACTGGACCAAGTGTATTGAAGTTAAGAGAGATTATGTCGAAAAATAAAATCATTTGTGAACTGAAATTCGCAGTATTTTATTGTCAGGCCGAGAACTTTTCTCCACGCCCTCGTACTTTTGCAGCTTCCCGAAACATGTTCGTTGCCATTAGGTGAAGTTTTCACTTCTTTGCACCACATCAAAACACAATGCGTAGGATCACTCCATACACTAGTTATACAAAATATTCTAAAATCCTATAGCATTATGTTGAATTCACTAAATTTAATTGTATATACACCGTCGCTGTCCATGCCCTGAAGACACCACTTGATTCGTATATTACACTGCAAAACAATGGAAAAGGTAGAAGTTGTTTCATGTTACTCTCTTTTCAATCAGTACTCCTTACTATTAGAAGGAAAAGACAGTTTAGGAACTGTCAATTTTTGTGCAGTTAAAGAATAACGTGTGAAAAGTTTTTTTTTTTTTTTTTTTTTTTTTTTTTTTTTTTTTTTTTTTTTTTAAAGTGAAATATAACATTGAAAGTGTACTTTATTTTCCAGGAACTTCTCTTCGAAATTTATTTCATGGCGGTTACAGTTTATATTTTCCTAACTTTTTAAAACACACACAAATTATGGAATTAAAATGAACACAGTGATATAGTTTTCTATCTCTACTTTCTCTCTTCATAATTGTATTTATGAACATGGTCTCTAGTTTTTCTTCACAATTGTATTTTAGAGCACATTTACTTTACACGAAATAATAAGAGCCTCACATTTCTACACGTTTCCACTGAAAAATAAATAAAAATAAAATAAAAGAGTTTTCGTTTTTAAGGATTTCTTCGTTCCGTAATTAGCCTTATTCACAAGATCCTCCTCCTCATTTTTTGGCTTCAGTTTGTGACATTTGTAGCCATAAAATGACCTTTAACATCAATAAATGTTAATGGACAATACTTATAGAGAGGAGTAGTATCTATGTTTCAGGGGCGGATCCAGGACCGACTTCTGGGGCGGGGGTTGTCATACTGCTACTTTTAAGGGCTCCAAACTTCGGGATGGGTTTTATTTATATATACAAAATAAGAGTTTTCTCTTCTGGAAGGGGGCACGATCGCCCCCTCCCTGGATCCGCCCCTGCTATGTTTTCTGGGAGTTGAAATTTAACCCTTGAAGGCATTTTCCCATGACTTCAACTGTTTTGTAGTCTTAGTTTACGCCAATAACATCCGTCAATTTCTTTTCCACAGAGCGCCAAAATTTACCAGAAACTGACTGAAGCTCGTGATGAACTTCACTAACTAGAGCTAAGCATTCTCTGAGTAGCATTCCTCGCGACTTTTGTTTCTGAATTGATGTGAACACTATATTACAATGTCTTTATCGTTATCAGACTTTTCTTAACGCTTCAGCAATTGTATGCGTCTCTGCTCTGCTGATCGGTTGCTAATATTAGCCCTCCGTAAACTAAACACTCTTCCGTAATCTTATGCAAAAAGCTATTCTGTTGATAGATATGTAAATGTATTGAAAATACAAACTAAAACTGGATATATTTCATGCAACTCTTTCAACGAACTCGATTCCTACTTTTAGACCCTGTACATCCTGGCCAAATTTAATGGTGATCAATCAAGCAGTTTTTGACACTCTTTTTTTAACACACGAACAGGTGGAGTAAATATATTAAGAAGTTTTTGATAAATCAATTTTTTTTTTTAATCGGCATGATGGATGGAAAATAATTATGCAAATTAAATTAAACAACATAATTAATATATTTACACTAAAACTTCTTATGACTTCACAGTATAAAATTTTTACGTCCCTGTGCTTCTTTCGTGATCAATAATGACCAAATCAAGATTAAATTCCGATACGGCTTCTCTTGACAGAAGTTGGAATAACATCGTCGACACTTTCATCATCATTTAATTCAAAATATCCTGAACAAATATGTAAAGGGATAGGAAAACATAAGGAGAGTGTCTGTTGAGTTTATTTAGAATTCAACACCTCTGCGCATTTAAAAAACAACATGATATAATTCTGTAACCTATATAAGTCATTCCTGTATGAGTATGGGTAAACTCAACAAAAGACTACTTACATGCAATCTGAATGCTTGAGAAATAATCATCCGTATCTGTTAGAAGTGTTCTGAATAGTAATACCGAGTTGATTTGTGGCAGTCAATTATTGTGCTCTCCTTAAAGTCGGAACGAAGATATTAAAGGCTAGTAAGAGCTCCCTCGCGGCTAAGCGGTTAGCGTACGCGCCTTTGGCTTGGCAGACTCGGTCCGATTCCCGGCGGGCGCTCATGTGGTTCGGATCCCACGTTAAACTGTAGGTCCGCGTCTCATATAGCCTCGCTGCTGAATGGGACGTTAACCTTAAATTCAAATTAAATCAAGAATTAAAGACTAGTGATGTTTTTATTACAAAATAGTGTCGTTAAAACAAACACACACACACAAAAAAAAAACAAAAAAAAAAAAAACGGAAATTTAAAGTGGGAGTGAGTTAATGGCTACAATCCAGATGTTAATTAACAGTGTGGTTAATTTCTGAATTAAATAGTTCTGGCACCAGAACTAAATCGCAAGTATTACGTAACAATAATGCACTGTTAAACTTCACCTTGTGCATGTCAGACCGAAGTCTCAATACAGTTCAAAATGGCTTACAGTAACCTTTCAATTGATTTATTTATTTGTAAAGAAATTGGGTGAATACCTTAGAATTAAGAATATTGGAGCAGAAATGCAGTGGAGTAACTGTACAATCATTAGTTTTTTTCCCCCCCTTTCTCCTTCTCTATTTCAAGAAATTGCAATCAATAGAATTTGCGTTGAAATATTACATTTAAAATTAAATTATTGATTAATGAGATTACTCACTGTCAAATTTCGAGATATTATTCCTATTCTGTTGTTGGTCATATTGACTTTAGTACAAATCTTGTGAATTCTTCCTTTGTTGTATCAAAAACAAAGTAACAATTATAAACTGATCCATAGTGAAAATAAATTTCAATCCCTTGCAGTTATTTATTTATTTATTTTTTAATAATCTAGAAGCTTTCTCCGTTTTTCTGTTATCGTATATCGCAAACTATCGCATTTTAAAACAACTTGTCATTTAACCCTAATGCATTAGCACTTAATGGTATATATAGTGTATAACAAAAAGGTGCGTCAAAACTTCAGGGGTGGATTCCTTGTGGGTAGAAAAATAAAAAAGACCACATGTCGAGAAATTCATCGTTACACAGTTACCGCCATTGAGATGCCTGATGGTGAAATAGTCACATTCTGGTCGCACCTCAATGTAACTCAATTTAAACCTCAATAATTCAGCCCCAAATTAAGCTAGGAAGATAATTTTGGTATCTATGTCTTCCTGAAGGATGAAGCTTTACGCTGATATGCATTTTATGTATGTGGAGATACTACGGCAGACGGGGAAAGGTAACTACGTGTTTTTTGCATCAGCATTTTGGAGATGGCACACCTCCCCCGTGGGGGTATAGTCATAAAAATTGGTATGTGAAGCAACGAACTGGTCCACTATATGGTAATATCCTGTATGTGTACTTGTTGCTTATATGGGGGAGGGCAAAGTTGGCCAATTTTTGAGTCTCAGTAATTTAAGTAAATTACACTTATTTTCAGGGCGGCTCCTGGGCTCCATATAAGACTACTTCTACGAATATGGCGGAAATTGCATAAATGTTACTTTGTTGGAATTTGTGTTTCATGAGCTTTCCAACGATGTATCAATCATGACCCTGTGATAACTAGAGGGATCACCAGGGCCCCTAACGTGAAAGTCTATAATTTCGTTCAAGTGTTTCGTAGTGTTTCCACAGTATCCTCAGTAGATTCGTACACCAAAGACGTTAAATGCTCTCCCACCCAGGGGTAAGTTATCCAATGTATCCTGATTATGTGTTTCTAGGAAGTCTTGATAGCAGAGCTGGATTAACCCATCTGGAGGTCTGAGGCTAGAAAAAATATGTGGCCCCTGCTGACTTCAACTAATACATTTCTGTGAAAGTACAGTAGGAAAGCTAACTGAATATGTTTTATATTTTTGGTCATATTTTATTTTATGATTATGATTGTATCTTCATGATTCTTTTTAGATAGCCAATTGAGAGTTTGATCAGTGTGGAGGCCCGGGACTATAGCCCCCCCTTCCTCCCTAAGTCCTTCCTTTAATCACCCTGTTCCATAGGAATTTCCCGTCAGCCTCTGCGGGAGTATGCGTGGGCCTAGTAAAGAGTCGCCGACAATATCACATGACACATTGAGAGCAAATTATTGTTGGTGTCTTCTGGGACTGATCGCATGAGGATTATTGTCTGCCCGAACATGTACATTATGGAAATTGAAGATGCCTTCTCGTCTGAATTGAGACTCATATCTGTAAACACTATTGCGGATGGGAAGATAGGATTAACGGCATACTGCTGGAAGTACCACTGGATAAGGCGTACTCGCGGCAGATGATCGGTTCCTGACAAAGACTGCACTCGTTGCAGGTGATCTGGATACCGGCTCGCTCGACAACATACATCTGTATGTGGTTTAAACGTAGTTGCCGACCAAATTCTCTTGTGCTGCACACAAAACTGTCCCTCACAGCATCTAAAATAGCTTCAAATGTTTTCTATCTGGACAGCGCCGTTAGGAGTACGCGGTGCATTTGACTAAAGGTGGTATTGTGGAACAAGGGAGTACGTTATTGTGAAACAAATGTAACGTGCGTATCTGTGGACAGTGGCTTGTAGGACACAGGTGCAACATGTACACACATGCAGAACTGGCCAATATGCATTTCACATAGGGATTGGCGGATGGTAATACACTCGAAGCACGGTGGCTGCACCTGCAGAGATAGCCCGAACGGCTCTGTCCAGATAAAAAAAAAAGAAGCTATCCATCGCCGTCTGCGTGATCATGAGAGTTTTGCGCCGCTTAGTTCTGGAAACAGTGGCAGACCAAGAGCTATAACCCCACAAGTAGAAGAGCAGATTTTAGATGTTGTGTGAGAGAGTTCTGCGTGCAACACAGGAGAATTAGGTCGGCAACTACATGTAAACCCCATACAGATGTATGTCATCGAGCGAGCCGGTATCCAGATCACCTACAACGAGTGTAGTCTTTGTCAGCAGCCAATAATATTGCCATTGGGACATCCAGCAGTGTGGCGTTAATCCCATCTTCCCATCCGCAATAGTGTTTAGAGATGAGGCTCCGTTCACACGGGAAGGCTCTTCAATTACCATAATGTACATGTTTGGGCGGACGATAATCCTCACGAGATCAGTCTCAGACAACATCAACAACAGTTTGCTCTCAATGTGTGGTGAGGAATTATCGGTGAAACTTTACTACGCCCACATATACTCCCGCAGAGGCTGACGGAAAACACATATCGAGACTTCCTGGAAACGCACATTCCGGATGCAATGGATAACTTGCCCCTAGCTCTGCGTCCATTTGTGCATTTCATGCATGACGGTACGCACCCTCATTTCTGTGTTACGGCGGGGCAGTATCTAAATGTTGTATTTCCTGATAGATGTATAGGGCGTGAAGGACCAGTTTCTTGGCCTCCACACTCACCAATTTAAATCCTCTGGATCACTAACTGTGGGAGCACGTAAAGTCTTTACTGCACGAGTCTGCTGTGGATATACTCCGTATTCGTATCGAAGCAGGTTGCCAGAGAATAATGAAAACCCCTGGAACTTGAGAGCACGTTCGTGCCTCCATGCTGGCGACACGCTGAAGCAAGCATTCGGGCAGAAGGTGAACATTTTCAACATTTACTCAAAGGATTACGTCTGTGTTTAATTCTATGAAACTGCAAATAAATATGCGTATCGATTTATTGGCTCTGATGACGCAGAACATTTTGTGTACGTGGTTGTAACTCCCGTGTGATGCGTTTTTCTTCCGATTTTTGGTTTTGACAAGCAAGAATGGTTGTCCTTTTGTGTCTTTTTGATTTGCAGTATTGTTGCACCTTAACATTCAGGAATTTAACCTTTAAACCTCCGCCAGGGATTTGAACGAAATCATATACTTTCATGTTAGGGGCCCTGCTGGCTCCTTAATTATCACACAGCCATGGCTGATACATCGTTGGAAAGCACAAATTCCAACGAGGTAACCTTTAATCAACTCGCAACATATTCGAAGTCTTTATATGAAGCCGCCCTGAGAATAAATGTAATTTACGTTAAAAAATGGAAATCCTGATGAAGAAAAAAAAAAAAAAACGAAAACAAGTATTTAGCCTCCTCGCACCGTGGTACCCTCCTACATATATGAAATGCATATCGGCGGAAACGTTCATCCTTCAGGAACACATTGATACCAAAATTATTATCCTAGCTTAATTAGAGGCTGAGCTGTTGAGGTTTAAATTGAGTCACATTGATGGGCGACCAGAATGTGACTATTTCACACCGTTAGGCGACTCAATGGCCGTAACTCTGTAACGATGCACTTCCTGACATATGATCATATGAACTTTTTTGCTTGTCTACCCATAAGAGATCCACTCCTGAAGTTTTGCTGTACTTTTTCGTTACACCCTATATATATATATATATATATATATATATATATATATATATATATATGTGTGTGTGTGTGTGTGTGTGTGTGTGTGCGTGCGCATCTGGCTACAAGAATAATTTTAATTTTATTGGCATTCTTTTTCAGGGTTTTTTTTAACCGTTTATCTAACTTTCCGGGAAGGTAAAAGACCAAAAGGTCAACAGAAAGCACAGGTCCCAACAAACAACCAGGGAAGGTGACAATGTATACAAATTGTCATTCGTATTCACTTTAAACAAACAAACAAAAAAAAAAATCAAAATATTTGGTCTAGGAATTAATTCGTGCGGTTGGTACGCACACATTGAAGCTGTAGTACAAACACAAAATACATAAATACCTTAAGAAAAATATTGTCCATCGCTAGCCACCACTTTCGCCCATCTGTCAGGCAATGTACGGATTCCGTGGCGAAAGAAGTCCTCATCCTTGGAAGCGATCCAGTCAGAGACCCATGTTTCGATATCTTCTGAAGAAGAAAACCGCTGTCCAATCAAATCGTTGTTCATGCAATCGAACAAGTAGTAGTCCGAAGGAGCAACGTCTGGTGAATACGGCGGGTGGGGTAAAACTTCCCATCCGACATTTTCTAAATAGGTTTTGACCGGTTTTGCGACATGTGGGCGAGCGTTATCATGTTGAACAATACGTTTATCATGTCTGTTCTCCCATTCTGGTCGTGTTCTGGCCAGAGCTTGCTTCAAACGCATTAATTGTCGTCGATAACGTTCTCCATTCATAGTTTCACCCGGTTGCAGCAGCTCATAGTACACCACACCTTTCATATCCCACCATATGCACAGCATAACCTTTGCACAGTGAATATCTCGTTTTGGTTGTGATGGACCTGGTTCACCTGGTTTCACCCAGGCCTTTTTTCGTTTAGGGTTCTCGTAATGGATCCACTTCTCATCACCCGTAATAATTCGATGCAGAAACCCCTTTCTGCGCTGTCGTTGAAGCAGCAATTCGCAAATGGTTTTTCGTCTTTCAACGTCTCTGTCTTTCAATTCATGTGGAACCCAATGTGACATCTTTTGAATCATTCCCATGGCTTTCAAGCGTTTGGAGACTGTTGTTTGATCAACGCCTAATGCTGCTGCAAGTTGTTCCTGCGTTTGACACGAATCCTGCTCGAGCAATGCTGTCAATTCTTCGTCTTGAAATTTTTTTGGCTGTCCAGTTCGCTCTTGGTCTGCCAAGCCGAAATCACCACTTCTAAACCGTGCAAACCACTTCTGACACGTTCGCTCAGCTAGAGCATGGTCACCATACACTTCCACCAAAATACGATGACTTTCAGTCGCACTTTTCTGCATGTTGAAGTAATGCAGCAGGACACCCCGCAAAAACACTTTATCAGGCACAAATTGCGCCATGTTCACTTAACTACAAACTGGTGTTGTTGACGCTTTAATCCACTGCCCTATACTACGAACGATACGCGATGACAGGGGTTTGCAACACATGTGTGGATACACGGAACTGTGGGACGCTCCGTTCGTTGCGCCATCTCTTGTCCACCCGCACGAATTAATTCCTAGACCAAATATATATTTAAGATGTTTTCAATCCTTCGGAGTGCACTAGTAAGAGATAATTCTTTTCAGGACATGCCTTTTGTTGAGTTTGCCCTTACTGTTCGAAACATCTCATATTATCTGTCCAGCATTAAAAGACCAGTTCAATTCGACTGTACTGTATGAATTAGAAAATACTTCATCTAGATACCAATTGTTTCGACAACTGATAACTTCATCAACCAATGTTATATTAAACAATATTAAACAAATTTCAGTAATTTTTCGTATATCATCTCAAAAAGAAGTTGAAGTAAACTAGTTATACAGGGTGACCGAAAAATAACTATAAAGGGGAAATTTGGAATTGTACTTACGTAGTGTAGTTTCCTCTACAGGAGATGTTGGAAATGTTCTCCTGCGGCCTCAAGACATGTCTAGAAACGACGCACCATATTTGTAAACAACACTTTCCGAAGGGTTCCTGAAATTACCCGTGCAATGTGCTGCGTTATGGCTGTCTGCAGATCCTGCAGTATGTGAGGTTTGTTACGGCATACTTGTCCCTCCAATGAATTTCACACATGGAATTCTAGAGATGCAACCACCCCAAAAATCTTCGAATAACGAGAGTGAGGCACGAGTCGTGTGTGCAGCTGGTCTGCCTTATTGGAACGAACCTACAATATAAAAGTACAAAATAAAAATAATCGTTCCGTAAAAGTGCACTGAAACATTTTCATGTGTTAGTTCAAATTTGTATTATGTTTAAAAACAGAAATAAATCTTGTATCAAATGGATTCCCTCCCTTCATTCACAAACCATAGCTCGTTACTCGTCTAGGAGTATACTCAAGATGATGGAAGAATTGATGGAATGAGAATGTGGGAGAAAATGGTAGTATGCAGTGAAAACCCACAGACACAATGTTGTTCACCACAAACCCATTTGTCCGTGATTCGAACCAGGGACTCCATGTAGCAGAAGTAAGCGCTCTACCACTGAGCCACCGTGCCCCCCCCCCCCCCGCGTGTCAATATTCTGTTCCATCTCGCAATATGCAACTACATAGAGAAGCACTCATAGCAAATGACACGTTATTTTCTCCTCACAAATAACTTCAAACAAGCTGACATCAATTTGATTGGTACAACACGCACTGATAGGAAGTGAGATACACTTCATCTCTATACGAGGATGCAAGCTCATCCACGGTACATTTGAGGTGATTTATTCACTGTAATAGGGTACTACGGGAATAGGATCCCATATGGACATAGTACTTTATTGGAATTTTCATTTGCAGTTGTGAATAGTACCTCGCATAGTACATGAAAATGACGCTCTAGTCATTACTTGGAATCTACCTTCTTGAAGTAGCCAATCTTTTTATTGGCACTTGCTCAATCCAGCATTAAGCTTTAAGCACTATGATGCATTTCCGAGCTGACGAAAGATTTCAAATTGACATTATAAAAATTAACATCTCAACACAAAAACAGGTAAATTATTCTGTAATATTATAATAGAACTAAAAAGCCACAAATTTTCATGGATTTCTCTATCAATTTTCTCTTTTTCTTCGGATGCCGAAAACAAAGCTCATTTTCTTTTACATTTTTATTTATTTATTTTTTCCAGAATCTCTTCAAATAGTGTTTCTTCACAAGGAAAACTGTGCACTTAATTTAAATGTTTAAGTAATTCGCGCATGGACAGTAACGGTGCTTTACCGTAAAACTGAAAACCTATCACCCGATAAGTCACATCAAAAACAGAATACTTCATTAAATAATTCATATATATATATAAGGGTGTCCAATATACAATGCAACCCGGAATTTGGGATAGTAGAACTTTTACACCTGAAGCGATACACAAATAATGGTTATACCAAAATGAAGCTTTCTTCACGTATATATTTTTAAAGTAGGAAGTAATGATTGAAGTACACTAGGAATTACGCAATGTTGCCAGATGTAACCGAAGGTGTAAATCAATTTTTTTGCAAAACACGTAAATTGATTCATAACTCATACGTATGGATGTTTTGTCATTAATTGTCAATTTGTTTAGCTGGAGTAGCTTGGAAGCTATGGAGCAGAAAAAATAATTTTTCATTTCCACTGACAACTAATCGGATGAGGCCTCTGTAAGTGGGAACCATGGAAATCGTAGTTTTCATGAATTAACACTCTGAATTGGCAACACTGCTAATGTTTCAGTACATCAAAAGGTGTGTTAAGGATCTGTCTACATTATGTAATTCCTGAAAACAACGAAAAAGAAACTTTGAAATTATCATGATAAAATTTTTACTTACATACACCCGGCAAACTGCTATTATCACGAACTGCGTTATCAGCTCTACAGAAATGCTTGAATTGCCCCTTGTTTTGATTCAAACACAGGTTCACACGTTTCACCATGTTGCCAGCAACTTTACGAATAGTAGAAATGCTAATGCTCTCATTGGCACTTCGAATGTTCGTTTCCAGGTCTCGTATATTTCGACCGAATGTTGTTGTACACCTCTTGCTTTAAGTAGCCCCATAGAAATGAATAGCAGTGTTGCCGAGTGCAAGGAAGTAAAAGTTTTATCATGATAATTTCAAGGTTTTTTCTCTCGTTGTTTTCAGGAATTGCATAATGTAGACAGATCCTTAACACACCTTTTGATGCACTGAAACATCAGCAGTATTGCCAATTCAGAGTGTTAATTCAAGAAAACTACGATTTCCCTTGTTCCCCCTTACAGAGACTTCATCCGATTAGTTATAAGTGGAAATGAAAAATTCTCTTTTTCTGCTCCATAGTTTTCAAGCTACTTCAACTAAATAAAATGAAAATTAACGACAGAACATCCATACGTATGAACTTTGAGTCAATTTACGTGTTTTGCAAAAAAAAAAAAAAAAAAAAAAAAAAAAAAACTTCGGTTACATCTGGCAACACTGTGTGGTTCCTAGTTTGCTTCAATCATTGCATCCTAGCTTAAAAACGTGTGTATGAACAAAGCTTCATTTTGGTATAACCATTATTTGTGTATCGCTTTCGGTTCAAAAGTTCTACTATCCCAAACTCCAGGTTGCATTTTATATTGGACACTCTGTATATATATATATATATATATATATATATACTGATGATCAGTTGAATTAGAGACCGCACAACATTTGCAGAAACCGCCTTGCACAGAGTCCACCAATGCATGTGAATTAAACGCATTGCACGTGTACTGATACTGTATGCTTCCACAATGAGTATCCGTGTCAATGCAGTGTGTGATTGGCAAGACGAAGGACATGAGTGCACTTAACCATGGTCAAATCGTAGGAACCAGATGACTTGGTGGCTCGATTTCGGAATTGGCTGCGACACTCGGATCTTCAAAGGCAACTATGTCAAGGGTGTAGCATGAGTATTTGGCTTCCTGTAAAACCGCACCCGCACGGGCAAACTGCCACGGTCAGGGGCGTGTCGAACAGGGGTAGGCGCCGACTGGCCCGCATCATAAAAGCCGATAGACGGGCTACAGTGCGTCAAATCGCGGAGAGGTTCAATGCAGAACAACAACGCCGTGTTAGCAGCCACAAACCACAACCACCTACTCGTCATGGGGTACACAAGCCATCGTCCTACACAAGTACCCCCTCTAACCGCACACCATAAGAAACAACGTCTAGCATGGGCAAGGGAACATCGCCACTGGATCGTGGAAATGTGGAAAAAGGTTGCCTGGACAGATGAGTCACGTTTCACATTGGTACATGCCGACGGACTGGTACGGGGTGTCACCAATAACACGAGGCAAGGGAGCCATCGTGTGAGCAGGGGATTGTGCAGACCGATGGTGGTGGTAGTCTCATCTGGGGCATGTTTGACTGAAATGGGTCCCCTAACACGTGTGACTTGGTCCCTCACAGGTGAACGCTACCGCGATCTTCTGGGTGACCACGTCCTCTTATTTGCTCGGCTGTAACATCCCGATAGTGACGTCATCTTTCAGCAGGGCAATGCGCTAACCCACCGCTCTAGGATGGCAGCAGACTGGTTTGATGAGCACTTCTCTGATCTGGTAACACTTTCCTGGCCATCATGGTCATTGAACCTCAAATCACATCTGGGACGGCATGGAACGACACATTCGGGCTGTGAACCCTCTTCCGACCAATTTGCGGGCTCTGTGGGAGACTTAGCAGCAGATGGATCTCTGTGGGATTCAGATGCCACAACAACACTTCAGGCGCTTCGTGGAGTCCATGCCGCGGCAGATAGCTGCCGTCATCAGAGCGAAAGGTGATACTAAACGGTATTCGGTAGGTGTCTCTAATTCTACTGGTGGTCAGTGTATAATTCCCTATATGATTTTTCACCGTTTTATTTAATTTCAAAATTTTCTTGTCCTTTCGCTGAATCTGGTAAAATGCCGGCATTTGGGATTTGGAAACTTATGTGCAGGAATATTTTCGGGTTTGTATCCCAAAACCGCATATATGTTTCAGAAAAAAAAAAAAAAAACTACTGGCTGAAAATAGAGAAAATAATATTTTTGTCAATTCATAATCATATATTTAAAACAAATGCAATCATCGTAAAGTTTGTTGAGGCTTAAGCTTAACTTGATTTAAACTTACATTCACATAGGATAGCTCAATTCTTCAACCTTTCCCTTATGGCCACAAAATATTAATCCTCACAAGTTTACACGATACCAGGTGCCCATTCATAAAAAATCTTTAAATGGTATCCAAACGTCCTCCAAGTGGGTTTCTGACACAGGTAAAACACAACTATATTATTTATAAATTTCTGGAGTTTTGAGAGGGTTTTAATCCCGTGAGTGCGCCTGTATGACACTCATTCATTACTTTTTCTCCACATATTAAGCACTCCATTATAGGACAGACATCCTTTGTCGATACAGCACGTGGAACTCATTTTTATATGTTCCTTGTTATACAATCCGTGTTCTTACAACATTAAAAACAGAGACATCTAGTGGTATCATTGAATACTACTTGCACAAAATTGTAGAAACCAAGATATCGATCATGCAGTTAATGCGATGTACGAAAATTAAAAGTGATATTTCGCATTGCTTTGTGACAAGTTATTCATTCGTTTAAAATTCTGAATTTCTAACAAACAGAAAACAAAATAAAATAAAAAAATAAATAAATCGAGACAACCAAATATTTAGAAAGTTCTCCTCTAAACTATCAACCGTAAATTAAACTATTAAAATACTGACCTTTCCATTTCTGCTTTTGGCGGGCCACTCGTGTTTCATAACGAAATCGAACAGTTTTTATAATACGGTAGAAGGTCACTGAATTGTCGAGATTGCTAGGTTGTTCTTGCATTAGTAATTTCCATACACAAAAAATGTTATATACATTACGTCTTTTTCACTGCACAATGATGAAACATTTCTACATTCAATGACAATTATATAATTTATGAAGTTTTTTATTAAGCGCAATCATATCAGGCTACTTATAACATCTAAGCTCCAACTTTGAAAAACCGCTTCACTGTCCCACGCGCTTACCCAATACTGCGGCAAACAACAGTAGGACCCTCATTCTAAGTCGAAACTGCTATCCTGCTCAGGTAATAGCAGTTCTGCTTGGACTTTTAAAATTATATTTCAAAAGATAATAAAGAAATTAGCACTGTGCACTGTATCCAGAGCGATACTTTGTTCATACAATGAAAGACGGTGGAACATCTACAGAAATAGTGATATTTCTTTGGCAGCGACAGTTCTAGTGATAGTTCGTTTATAAACGTACCAATTCTTTTGAACGGCACATTCGTTTGTACTAGTAAAGAACTAGCTCGTTCAAAGTAACTGCGTTTTCAACTCGAACTCTACGGAATGGCTCACAGTATCTCATAAGACTCCGGCATTGAAACAGCCAATAAGCAAGGAATGAATGTTCATGTAATACAGCGTGAACATAGGAAGATTAACTAAAATAGAATCGAATGGAAAATATACCCATTACTGTAACTTCTAGGGCTTCACAACAGAAAATAAATATTAATCACCACCTACTGTTACAAAGACAAGATCGTTTTATTTCAGATATGCCATCTAAAAACAGATCTGCGATGAAGAAATAATTAGAATGCAAACATTTTATGTCATTTGTTAGCACAGAAACTCAATGAAGTAAATATCTCTCTTTTCATCATAGTATCGGTGTCGCGGATGACACCACCGAATTCGACAACAAAATTACAAAATGAATTGGTACTTCTGAACGACTCTGGAATCATTGCCGAAGCTCTGGCGAGAAACTGAATCGTCACATCACTAGACTGTTCCGTGTCAACCATAAAGAAATACATTAAACTCATGTAGTGAAGAAACGGAAGACACGTCAAAAACGCTCAAATTAACATAGTTGGTGCCTCATACAGCCTTGTTATAATATAAAAGAAAACTTGTCAATAATAAAGAAAATTTACTGCAGCGTAGTTTTGATAAGGTTGAATTTGATCCAAAGAATCATGTTATCAGAATATAGGAAAATGAATAGCTTACCCTTCCCAATCTAACTTCACGTCCGCGGGGAGAAGGGCATAGATTATTATTAAAATTAAAAATGTATGTATATTATTGGAAGAATCTTTTGAAGAGATTTTTGTGCGAAATCTAGCCTTCCGCAGCACGAATGATCGGTTTCGGCATTCAGGTTAAGAATTTCTGTACGAAAATAAAATTTCTCTTGCTAGCTCTCGTCAGGACCATACGCTAAGGGTGGGTCCTGAGGATTCCTCCTTGAAATCTTGATTTTTCGGTAGATTAATTTTTTTTTACAAATTTTTCATATAATGTATCCTCATTTGAATTTGGACCCATCCCAAGATAAATTCCTGTATACATGACTAACTCTTGTGCATAAACATTTTCCTGTTCCACTATAACTAGGGTGCAGTTGAAAAATATGGTGTTGAAATTCCAAAAAATCTACGCATGAACTGTATTGGTGCATAGGAAAGGGACATACCTCTGACTAAAGTAATAATCTAGAATAGCATGTAACACACGCATCCTACACAGAACATGGCTATTTTTTTACAGAAGGAACCCAACTGCATACAATGTTAAACTTGTACTTTTCACCAACAAATAAGCTAGTAGAGGTGTTAGGGAGGGTAAAGTAAAGTAGATTAGGCCAGAATACGTTCGTTTATTTTATTCTGCTCTCCTTCTGCAATACGTAACCCATGTTACTGTACACACGAGCACACAAACATCTTATATGTACTTTTACAAGATTTTCTAAGTAACAAAGATATCAAGCAACGCACACCTTTGCGCTTCTAATGCCCTAAGCCTTCAAACTGCCTTCCTATTCTTGAACTTAAGGCTGCCATTCTTTCCAGCTATCTACGAAAGAAATCCGTCATTCGAGTATATCTAGTGAGCTCCTCCGTGGTCAAGTGGTTAGCGTACGCGCCTTTGGCGTCAGAGACCCGAGTTCGATTCCCGGCGGGAGTTCATGTGGTTCGGATTCCACATTAATCAGTAAGTCCCGTGTCATATAGCCTCGCTGATGCAAAGGACATTAAACTCAAACTGGAGTATGTCTAGTAAAAATGACATCTCACTAACAGAACAAGAGTCAGTTTCATGCAAGATATGATATATTTATAGTTACTACATGGTAGTGTACGCATTATTCAACTGAATAGTAACTAACCAACTATAGTCTAATATTCAGACTTTGCGCCGTTCCTGAAGTGGTGAAAATTAAATGTAAGGTACAATTCCAGTTTACAGAGGCACAAATCTGTAAAATCTACGTAATAGTCTGTTATTTGATTTCACAATATAATTATATAGGTAATCAAAATATATCTTGATCCTATCTCAGACGTATAATAAAGTAGAAATGGAAACTGTGGTCTTTACAATGTAGTACTCCATATAGAACTCGTGATGAACTGAAGTCTATATGGAAGCAAGGTAGAAAGTGTTCACAGAAGTGCCATATGAAATGCTCTTCACTATCCCCGTTAAAGTTTATACCCACCGCCATTGACGCGCCTGCCCTGTACGGACAACCCCTTGCTGCTTGTCTGTCCTATCTCAGTTCGTTAGCTACTTTTCGGGCCACCTAGCACAAGTTCGTTTGTCGGCTAAGGTTTCGCTGATGATCTCCCGCGCTCAGTGGAACAAATTTGTTTTAAAAGTTCATTTCCTAATTACTTATAGTTAAGTTACTTTGCTCACAATTACTCCTGTTTCATCCCCATAGTTCAGTTGTATTTATATTTCGCAAACATTTGTTAATTTCCTGCTCTCTATTTTCTTCACTATGTATGCGTCCGAATTGTGTTACTGCATAAATGTAGCATCTTTCAAATGTTCAGTGTGCCATATTCCGTCATATTCAGAAGTATGGAAAACAATGCACGAATGGCATAAGAACTACTGTGCATAAAACAGGAAAACAGGAACCAACTTAAAAACACAAAATGTCGTAGATAGCCATTAAAAACACGGATATTTCCTAATCAAGTCAGTGTAGGAGCGCAGCAGAAGGCTCGCGCGGCAAGGTGAGTGCATCTCAGCAACGGTAGGTATCCAAGTAAACGGTAATAGTGACAAAAATACTACATACAACATTAAAAAACATGCTTTGAGTGTAGCACAGCTTTGCGCTACTAATATGATCGCACAGCTGTTAGTAAGGCAACGGATTGATACCTGACATATTATGCTCTGCTGTCAGTTTACTTAATATGGCCTCATTACGCATTTTAATGTATTCTAAGATTAACCTTCATTTTACTCCGTAATTAGTCACATCACAGTAATGACCTTTATTGCCATTTTTTTTTTTTTTTTGGCTTGTCTCATACTTAAATTTTATACAATTCTATGAATTTCTTCCTAATTTCGAGGGGCCATCTGCGGAACTTAACCCGATTTGTGTTTTATGCACTGCAGTTTTTATGGAACAAAGTAATAAAACATTTTTCTTTCACTCCCCTCGCGTTTCATTTTTCTTTCACATGCTTCCTACGACGTTACACGTTGTATATTGTTATTGCCCTGGCACATGCCCAAATAATTCCGTACTGACATACTATGCGTGGAAACTGATTACTTCCGTTCCAATCACCAGCTAAGCAATCATATACAATTACTTCATCATGAAATTCGTTTGTAGTGCCCTAAGAAATTATTTCTTAAGATAGGAGTAGATTTAGAATAGTTCGCAAATTAAAACGTAACTTTCCTTACACCTTTATGGCTTTCAATGGTTCTTTAAGACACTCCGAACTGTTATCTTAGGTGAGTTCTAAGATGCTGGGCCTCACATATGGATGAGATACTAATCAGTTTTTTTTTTTTTTTTTACTTAGTTTGAATACTTATGCCGAACGAGCGATAGCGATTAAAGGCTGTTAGTAGGCAGGTTATTACTTTCTTCATCACGACTCAATGAGAATGCGGACAATTTTTCTACATCCCTCTATAATTTCTTTGGCGAATACGCAAACAATTGCGAACAGATTGATAATATGCGTGTACGCCTACAATGATGTACGGTGAAAAGATTAATGATGCATAAAACACGCACAAGCATGGCATAGTACAGTAGAGTAGGGAAGTAGTATAAGGGAAGGGGGAAGGTTCTAGAACACAGGTCCCCCCATATAGGTTGGTAGGTAAGTTGGTTCCTTTCTGTACCAAAGTTTAATATTTAATTTACATAGTATTGCAGAGCGAGCGTTAGCGAGTGAAGGTGGGTTACAGCCCCGCAAGACACGTTGTTTTCTGTCTTTACTACAGCTCAATAAGAAGGGAGACCTGTGTTCTAGAACCTTGCCAAGGGTAGTTTAGGTTCACAGACATAGCTATTTTAGGTAGTACACTAGTTTAGGTTAGTGGAGTATGTTATGTTAGTAGAGTAGGTAAATTTGATTAAGTTGGTGCCTGTAGGTCTTATTCACAAGTACACATACAAAACTTCCGTACTTATACTATTCCCTATAAGATTTGTAATGGTTACAGACTAGTAATGCTACACTAGTAAACATAAAATACACTTCCTTACATTGTGGGGAAATAAATGTATAGGTGTAAAATAATATATGAACATAATCTTCTTTCATATGCACCCTTATCATCTTAACCGTGTTACAGCACGTCACAGAATGAGACTAATGCCCTTACACTTGCTCCGGCGACGGAAATTAATATTTAATAAAGAGTCCGTTTTCATTAACAGATACTCATCTTAACCTTTAAAATTACTATTCTTATGGCGGACTATTCTCAATAAGTATCGATGCAGATTAAGTTCACACTTTTCACAGATTAAGTTCACTGGACCCATTCCTAGAACTTCCATTAAGAAACATTTCTAAGGTAGTAAGAGTTCATTTCATGCTAAAAGAAATGAATATTTCATGAATAAAATACGCGTCCGTAAAATGGGATCCTATATTTATACCATGTAGGTTGAAAGGGACGTGGATTCTGAAATAACTGGTTACACTAAAACATCGGAAGAAAAGCGAGAACCATGAAAGAACCACTATATACTTTAAGACGTGCAGGTGTACGTTTGGCACACCACTCGAAATAAATGCACAAAAATTTTAATTCCTTCACTAATTTCCTTCTAAATGTGCGACGGTTAAAAAGGACAATTCATGTTTAACAGAGAGCAGGGCGAAGCTGATGGGCCTACATAACGCACTGTTACGTCCTAAAGGAGCATACGTATCAGCGAAAAATTCAGATAGCACTTTTCATGGTTCCATACTATAAGGCTCCACCTGTAAACAGAAAATACAGTTTCTGGACACTGTACAGATATACACTGCCGGTGGAAAATTGTAGTTTTAATAGAGAAATCTTTCATGTACCCACTTATCCGTCGTAAAGCACTTGTAATGAATTCATACCAGTAACCATCCATTTGGAAACCTAAAATAATAATAAAGCATATATTATGTTATCAGCAGAAATGTGTTCACTATGAATGTTTCGTAATGTGGCTTGCTAAAATTATACCGGTACCGTTTCTGAAAACAAACTCATGTCAAATTAATTAGGGATAATAAGATATGAACACTTTACTACTTACCAAGGGTGCTTTTTCTATATCTATTATTTAGGACAACATTAACTTTCAATTAATTGCTCATTTTCATGTTTTTCCTGTGATCAGGGTGCAAAACCTCTGTATTAACACTAATAATTACCTATATTAAACTCCACCATACCTGTTTTTGATCATTTATGTAGGTCACAGCAAATAAATGTGTTCTACTTAATTTGATTACTTACGATCATTTTTCTTTCTTTTCCTTTTTTCTTTTTCTTTTTTTTTTTTTTTTTGACAGATCCTGCTGAAGTGCAAAGTTTGGGAAATCCCCATTATAACTCTTAAACTCAGTAAATAATTTTGGTAGCTTTCAGTAAGAGTATAATATTTCATATGCAATTAACATAATCTCCACAAATTTAAGATCATTGAAAAAAAAAAAAAAGGTTCCGCCCAGCCAAGAATATCGCATACCCAAATTACATTTAAAAAGAAAAATCCCACCTTCATATTTTGGGTGCATTAATCACTGGTGAGGTTAAATTTACTTGAAGTTGTACCATCCGCTTGTGACGTAATGTCACGTGGTATTAGTCCACTTTGCACATACAAGTTTATTGCTAAAAAAAAGAAAAATCATTTACTTACGCTACCAAACATAGCTGAGCAAGCGAAGGGGTATTTATTCCTCCACAGGGCTCGTTTTATTCCATCTTTATCACAATTCACGGAGAAATTATCTTCCTTTCACAGCCGAGACGCAACCATGATAATACCACCTGACATTACTGTTACAAAGTGCTTTCTGTGAGAACATTCCAAAATGGTTTGCGTCAATCCAACGTTAAAATTGCTACTTCGATATTCGGCATAGTTAGAATGGTGCTCTGCAATTTATCTTAATGTTTCTGCACGCAGAATTATGCGTAAACTGGGAAGGAATGTGACCCCTACAGTAAAAGAGAAACCAAAAACAAAAGAGGAAAACGTTTATATTCTGTAATAGTTTCCCTATATGATGAAATACTAATACAATCGAACACACACAAAGTACAGACTAAAATTCAGCGATCAAAATTTATTTTATAAGGGCCTCATTCTGTATTACTCTTCCGAAAACTCGTGAACCGCAAGCATGATTTTAGATTGAATATTCGTTTAATTATTTATGTTACTTTGCGATCAGCAAATTTGCCGATAACTGACACAGATTGAGGTACTTACAAACATCTTTCAATACATTGATTCATATATAGCAATTCACGATAATTTCAAATAAAATTTAAACAGTAAATGAATTCAAGAATAATTGGGGCCTTATGCAGAGTTATTATGAAGAATGATTAGCGTCATATTAAAGGTTGACTACTACAGAAAACTAATGGGGCCTGATGCCGAGTCGTCTTTACATCTGATTAACACCATACTACGGGATTGGCTAACGGATGGTTATCAAAATTGTGTTCAGAGTGTCTGATTAGGACGTAGTATTTGACGAAGTTAATAACATATGACTAATTAATTTAAATTAGAGTCTAATCTTTTATCAACGGTTTAGCGTGCGACACAACATTTCGTATTTCATTTATTTTCATTTGAACAGACTATGCATGTGCTGATCTTTCTTTCCATAGTTGCCACATTTATTTTTCTCATACGATGCATTGGGTTATGTAAGTTAATCATACCAAAATAATCTTTTAGTTGTACTCAAAGTAAACTCTGAATACCAAAAAGTGCACCTTCCTCAGTAAACAGTTAGTATGAATCTAACTAGTCTGTGCCTAAACCTCGATTAACGAATTCTCTCTGAATACCACCCATGTTAGTCGAATTCTATAGTATGGGACTAATCACGCGTCAGAACGGCTCTGCATAAAGCACTAGATGTTTACTCTCCTATATCTAAATATGACATTAAAATTAGAAATTGCAATTTTACGATTCAAATGAATCCATGTTTATGGAAAGGACTATGAACGATATTAAATTCCATGGTCGTTGGGAGTGGTGTACTTACAATTTTGTTTTGGGCGGCTTTTGGTAACTTTATTCCTGGAAATGTGAAAATTCTGCAAGATATTACATTTTCTTAGTAAATGAAGTTTCGGGAGGGCTGAAGCCCGGAAGCTACCCCTTAAATACGCCACTGGTCAGAGGTTTTTTTTTTTTCAGAATGTAGATCCAGTATTCTTTTGTTACAAGTGTGAAACCATTACAATGGCTATACTAGGGTTAAAATGAATGAGTGCATATGATATACAACTATATCATATACTCATTTCTACCGGCGCAGTTTTTCTATATAGTGTAGGAAACTTGTATTTTATGCTTACAAGTGTAGAGTTACAAGTTAGAAACCATCACAAGTGCTCTCCTGCGTTCCTACCACACTAGGTTCGATACCATACACGTTTTTAGTGGTACCTAGCAGAAGTTGGTTTGTGCTTTTACACAGTCGTTTTTATGAAAATGAAATGAAATAAGTTTTACGTTTCAGGGTTATGCTGGCTAGGCTAGGCTAAAGGAGACGGTGAAGATGAGAAATGAATGAAATGGTGGAATGACGAAAACCCACGAATATGATATATATCCCCGTAAGAGGAAATCCTCGCAAAGTGAATATGCACCTATGAAAGCAATTTTTGCTCTTAGAAACTACTTCCAAGGTACTATGAGTGAATTTCGCGATGTAATAATTGCATATAATAGGAAAGCACGTTATAGGATAGCACGTAATCATTTCCAGGACACATAAGTTTATACGAGTATTATCAATCTGTACACAACTATTTGGGCATGTGTCAGGGTAATATCAGTCCAGGATGTCTTAGGGAATAATTTAAAATACGAAATGTTGAAAAAATGCTTTTCTTTAATTTGACGGACTATTTTTAATATGCACCATAAATCTGTGCACAGTGTTTGGGCATGCGGTCATTTAATAACTGTCGAAAACGTCTTAGGGAATTATTTAGAGCAGAAAAGAGATAGAAAATACTCTTTATTATTTAATGGGCTATCCTTAATCTGTACCTAAATTTATGCGTAAAATACTTCCTTGGCAATTGAAATAATATTAGAACTTAGACGAGGGAATATTGTCATTACACGTGGGAAGTTGCTGTCTTCAGTAGTAGGATCATGATAATTTTAATTATAAACTTAAAATGATTGTACTAACCCACCTATTTTAAACTATTCACTTAATCTAGTGTCTGAAAACTAATTATTGTATAATAAAGCATAATTACTTGTAAAACTAATTATAAATGAAGTTACATATTTTCGTACCTAAGTTTAATGGGTGAAAAGTGTTAATTTTTTAGTAAGTGCAAGTTAAGAGTCTGTATCTAAAATGAGAACTGCTAAAACCGAACTTAGGTCGTACCGCAAATACTGTGTTTGAAGGTTTGAAAGCCTACAACAATGAAAGTAGCCGAAAAGATGATTAAACATTACTATCAGGAACATACGAAAGAAAGTGAAAGTCTAATCAGAATCAAGAATAGCATGAAAAAGAAAATAGATGATTACATATTCAGCCAGATCCGATTCTTCAGTAAATATAGGCAAGAAGTTGAGCCTAAGCAGAAACAACAGTTACTTATGATAACGCGTGGTATACACCAACGTATAGCGGAGTTAGAGTATGAGTTGAAAAAGATTGAGGATTTTCAACATTTTCTTGATGACTTGTACATGGAACGCATGGAGTTATATATTAACATGTTGTGAATGGTAAGGATGGTTATAAAATAGCTAATCTATTTTTTTTCCTCAACAATATATTCTGGTTCGGCATGTTTTTGGAACTGGGGGGCCAAAATATTTTGTTTATTTTTTGTATTTTCTTGCTTTTTTGGATGGTTTAGGTAGGTTAGGTTAGGTTAGGATATTTGGATTTGAGGAGCCATAATTCTTTGCTTAAAATTTATACTTTCTTCCTATATTTTCTGTGTTTTTGATGGTTTAGGCTGGATTAGTTAGCTAGTTAGGTTAGATTAGGTTAGTTTAGGGTAGGTTAGGTTATGTTATGTTGGTACTAAGTAATTACACTTAAGTAACATCAACTCATTTCTCCTGTAAACATGGTGATTTTACCTGATTTTGGTCTCCCTGTTCCAAATTTATCCCTTCTGGTTCCTATATTATGAATATATTACGTTCCAGGCAACGGAATGAGTGTTGACCAACCATTGAGTTTTTTTTTTTTTTTATGATGATTAATGTGCGATAATTGTAGGATACAACATAAGGTTCCTGCCTTGTCCTGCCCATCTCACGTTATTACTTTCAAAGTCTCGAAAATTTTTCTTTTTTTTTTTCATGTATTTACGAACCAACAACAATAGCAGTGTTATCGTTCTTTTACAAAACACATCAAAGAAGCACAATTCCATGTTCCCATGGAAAGTACCGTGAGTTGTACACCCATAAGGAGAATTATGAAAGCAAATAAACGATTCTTGCAGCATCTGATTGAAGACGACTCTTCGTGAACAGACGTCAACACTGCTATTGTTGCTGCTTCATCTGTAGCCGTTTTAGGTTTATTCATCCGGGAATCGTCTTGGACAGTTCCTGTATTCCTGAATTTCGATAGGGGGCACCAATTGTGTTGGATGAGGGATTTCTTTCAGGATGCTGATGATTGAAATCAACTACGATGACTTTCTCACTTCGTTCATCTAACTTCAGAACAATCTATGCGTTCATCTTTCGTTAGGATCATCTTCAGTAATAAACCTCAAACGAAATAGCAAGGAAGCCACTAAACATTTCGAAAATCGTTAGAGTTAGACAAGAAAGTTACCAAATTTACCGAAAGTTACCAAATTTTGGTCACGGGTACCTTGGTCCAGGCCCCAGACCAATACAAAGCTTTTTTTTCTTCAATTCGAACCAGAGGGATCTCTACCGGGACATGTAAAAATAATCCAAAATGACCGATGTTAGTGTCAAATTCATTGTTTTCGCGTTGGCTGAGGTCAATGGTGAAACTCCGATTGCATTAACTTCAAAATTCGGCCCATTCGGCTGCGAGAGGGCGGTCACCGAGCGCGATACCGAGACATGTAAAACTAATCCAAAATGACCGATATTAGTGTCAAATCCGTAGTTTTCGCCGTCGCTGAGATCAATGGTGAGGCTCCCACAGGCGTTGACTTTCAAATAGATCCCCATCGGCTGGGGGCCAGAAGCGAAATTTTTTTTTTAAAAAATTCAAACCAGGGGGGTCTCAGGATGCGTTTACTGGGATATGTAAAAGTAGTAGAAAATGACCGATATTTTTTTCTTTTTGTTGCTCAGTTCGTTTACATAGATATTTTATCTAACCCATGCGAAGAATGGGTATTTCAGCTAGTATAAAATAAATCTTCACAAGTTAAGAAGATTAGTAGCAGACGTGTTGTTTAGTCATACTATTCTATTCCAGAGAGAGTAAACCACAACTTCTAATACAATAGCTGTCAACCTCTTTGACGATACGCTTAATTAAACACCCATGACATCGTGAGACACTTGTTTAATATTTTATTACTGGAAATATCAGTTATAATAGTGCAAGGATTAGTGCAAGGATTATAAGTTTCTATCAAGTGGTGAGTTTATGTAGTACTGAACATTGTTGCTGCCACTGAAGTAGGGGTGTAAATAAGGGCCCCGCAGACCCCGCATTGCGGGGGACCTCAAGACATCAGGGGGACCCCAAATCGTGAAGTAGAACCTAGAGAAGGGGCCCCGCTCCACGCTGTTTGCGGGAGGGTCTCCAAGCTTTTAGTTACCCCACTGCACTGAAGGCATTGACTGGTACAATCTGTTTCAAAGTGGATTTTAACTAAGTATCAATTATTTCTTGATCTTTAACTTCTAAAATCTAGTGGCACAACCTATGGAATTGAGAGACAAAGCATATGTACCAATATCACATATGGCTTTAAGTGATTTTGCTTTGGTTATTGATTAAAGAAAATACAGTGGTGCAAGCAGTTTTTAATGCATAATCATTCGATTCGAATGAAATTCGAACCACAGCCTGTGTATCTGTAGAGGGTGTTCTGATCTGTGTCTGTAGAAAACGTTTCTTCCAGGGAATCTCGCTCCTCACATACACTGAGAAATATCCGTTATCCGGACAGCGGTATATTGTACAAATATACGGAACCCTTATGTTTACTACGGAAATTAGTACGGAGCATACGTTATTCACATGCTACATAATTTTCCCACTTAGTTGTTGCATCGTGTCGTTGCAGGATGTATGACATCTTACAGTCTTCCGTACATTACATAATTTACGTATGTTGCTTACGTCAGCTATAAGTTACATACGTCCATCTGTATATAGATGACACAGGAGAAAATCATGATCACTTAAACGGAACACTTTATTCGTAACACTTAAACGGAAAGTACGTATAAAATATACTTTTTCAGTTATACGTTTGCTGTACATTAAGTCCAAAAACTACACGATTTACACATGTAACCTACGTTTTTACGTACGCCACATAGGTTTTTTATTTCAGTGTAGCTCTGATAAATTGCGATTACATATCACTCTTGTTCAGGGTATGTCCTTTAGCATATAGTTATTTAATTCGGCTTTCTATTATTTTGATTTTGCCCTCCCCCTGCCTCTGGACAAAATTTTATGAGTGAAAGCATGAGTAGGTGTAGTTGTTCCACAGAATTCCCGCTGAAGTGCTTCAAGTGGTCCATCGATGATGGACATGATAGGATACAGACATGCGTTTTCAGTGTTCATATATGCACTTGAGCTCTTAGACAGGTTTTTCTGCTCACCCTAATTGATAGGACTTGATCCTTTAAGTACAAGACCATGACACTCAATGTAGCCTCCATCTGCTATGCCGCATCCCGCCCAATGTTCTTTCCATGACCTGAATGCATTTTGGTAAAACTCAGATGGCTCTCTTTTACGCCATTGCTTCATATGAGAAATGAGGACCTTATCACTGTCAATTTTTTTCCTCGCAGTTGAGCGTTCAGACGACCAAACAAGAAGAAATTCAAAGAAGCCAAATCCGCACTATAGGGAATTTGCATTCCATTTTCACGATTTTCTCCTGTGCCATCATGGTTATGTGAGGTTTAGCATTGTCATGGTGGAGTTTGATGGCCTTACCTCGCACCTCCGTTCTCTTGGTCTGGAGAGCATCTGTGTTCTCTTGGTCGTACCTTATCTAGTAACAAACAATAACGCTCCTTGTTAATTGTGGAGTTATGCTCCAAGAAGTCTGACTCCAGAAAAAGGAAACCATAATTTTCTGGACTGGTCTGCGAAGTCTAGATTTTTTAAAACCACTTTAACCGATGTTGGATACTGGCGCGGTCCAATGTGTGATCCCCATAAACCGGAAGCAACTTCCTATGAATTGATGTGGCTGAATCATCGCCGGTTTGGAAAAGGAATTCCATTACCGATCATTATCGGGTCCTGATGTTTACTTCAGTGTCCATTCTGGATTACCTGTGAACAATAGGAAACAACAATTATTATCTTTTTAAGGTCAGAAGACCAAAGTTTGTTCCCCTAAAATTTTATCATCATATTGCCAACTAATAAAAATATTATACCCATTTCTGCAAAATTTATTGAACTCCCTTTGTATATTCCCAGAAAAAAATCCACGTTGAGATTTATTATTTATATATTACAAATTTTCACTTAAAAGATCTGATTTAGCGTAGCTTCTAAGGATTATTTATAAAAATGTATTGAAGTAAAAAGTTTACAAAAGTAGCTTGCAGTGGAAAAATACTTCTTGTCAGAAGAGCCATTTCGAATATTTTTTCTTTCTTACTCCTTCCAAGTATGTTTTAGACCATTAACAACCTTAAGCGAAAGAAACAATGCCTTACAGACTTCTATTACAAGGTGTTAATTTGGAGGACGACCTAGTAGTAGAAAAAACGGAAAATGGCTTCGATGATTACCAAAGAGTCATAAATCTCCAAAACCTCAAAGAAAATTGTGCTTTGTATTATATATATATTTGTTTAATAATAGGTATAATAAAGTGTGCTCTAATCAAGTGGTGGCTTTTGGTGCACGTGGTCGCGGGTTCAATTCCCAATGGAAGAACATTAAACACGTTATACTGGGCAAAAAAGTTCCAAAGCTACAATCAACGGCATACATTATGTTGGTTTGGGTTTCACCTTAAACTGTTGGTCCACATCTCGCATAGCCTCGGTGCTGCAAAAGAACGCTAAACTTCAACAAACAAACATACACCGTGGACCAAAACAATAAAAATTGTGAAAAGTGCTTTAATATTTAAAAATAAGATTTACTCTATTTTCGAGTGTTTTGAGGTATAAAGGTTAACGAATGAAGTACTCATCCCAATTTCTACTTTTCGTTCAAATCCTTAAAGTGATTTTCAAAGAACTTAAAAAGTTTGTTACTCAATTCTCTGTGTCTCTGTATGTGCTTGTTATTTGCGATTCTTTTTTTTCAATTTTGAGCCCTCCATTCGAAAGAACATCAAAAACTATCTGAGAAAGTGGTGGAATTTTTCGCGTCACTCTTGCCGAGATATTGTTCAAAATAGTTCCGATTTCGGGAGATGTAAGAAGCCATATATCGGAAACCGTTAGTCATACAGATATGATATTGGTGTTGATCAATACCTAAGAAGATGGTGAGCATTTTGGTACCAAATAGTAAACGGTGCCTAAGATATTGGCCATAAAAGTTCCGATTTCGGGAGATCTCGAGAACCGTAAATCGTAGAAAGATGATATTTTGCGAATTTTTCAATTTTGAGCCCTCCATTTCGAGCATGTGTCTTTGAAACCAACATATGGTAGAACGTTTTAACAAAACTCTTAAACAAAATATGTGGAAAAAAAATTGAGTACTCAAGGAAATTTTAACTGTATAGATATGTTACAAGAATCGTTTAATGGATATAATAATAAAGTACATAGAGCAATTGGTATAAAGCCTGTAGAAGTTAATAAGAAAAATTAATTCTTTTTAAGTCCGTTCTGGCAATGAACTTGAAGCATTGTCAACTTTTATTTTTTTTTATTTTATTTTATTATTTTTTTTTTTGTATGCAGTGTTAGTTAATAACTGATCTTGAACATAACAACACAGTAAAATTGTTAAGCTAAGTTAGTGATATTTTTAGTGTGTTAAGCACAGGACGCACTACATAACGTGATTATCTTCCTAACTGTTTGTAGATCTCTCGAAACTAGTTGGTTAGGAAATTTGATGAGGTAAGTTTATGAATAATTAACTAAACTAAATTAATTCAGTAATGAATAAATAATGAAACTAACTTACCTTCTTGTCTGAATTTTTTAAAAATTTATATACATTTTTATTCCTTTCTTCCAATATTTCGTCCTCTGCCACTTCTGAGGACATTTTTAGAGTGACATAAGAAAGATAACTGTGAAACAGGAGTAGCTAGTTCGAGTTTTTTTTCTGAAACAACACGTTTCTTGAAGAAGTTCGCAGAAATGACAAACGATGAAATATCCGTGAAAATGGTTGATAAAAACTACGTATAAAGAAGGTTGAGTTAAAATAATGAACAAATTATCTCACTTCAAGTTGCAATATATATATATAAATATATATATAAATATATATATATATATGTATATATATATAAATGAAAATGATTTAGTTCTCAATGCCAAGACAGAAATCTGAAATTTGGGTAGAAAACTCCTTTCGTCGCAAAAGTAACGGATAAGGAAGGAGTTTTTAAAATAGGTATCTTGGGGTGAAAAGGTAAAGGAGTTTATAAACTTTTTTGCCAAGAGTAAAATATCTCACAAATTCATGAGGTTAGGGAGATCAAACTTGGCATATAAACTCCTCATTAAAAATAACCGAAGATGTGTTTCAGAGCTTTTGAAAGTTTTACACTTAATGGGGTAAGGGGAACAATTTTTATAATATTCTAATTTCCGGCTCTTTATAAAGAAAACGTCCAATGCGAGGATTGACTTAAGTTGGGGTTTTGAAATACTGTATATCAACACTTCATTAAAAATGAGCGAGAAGGTGTTTCAGGGTTTGGAAAAGTTGTGGAGGAAGAGTTTAACAGGAGGAGGAGCTTAACATTCATTAATCACTTTTGTTCGCGAGAAGAACGAACGTTTCTGCTAGTTCCTAAATAAGGTTTGCATATCCATACTTTCGGCTTGTCTCTGGTACTTTTTTTTTTTCATGGAAGGTGAGAATTGAAAGAAGGGTAATAAAAATATCAAGGAAATAGTTAGAAATAGACTTGACGGTGAAGAACTTCGCGTATACACCTACGTGTTTAGTGTAATTCACTTGTGTTCTATCTGTGTGACTCACTTTGAAATGGTGAGTTCATGTTTTTATATTCCTTTGTCTGAATAATGAATATTGCCTGTTCACATTGATGCTTTTTTATACTAATAATCATTTTTTTTAAGCCACAGTCTCCCACTCAATATTAACTAACAACTATCAAGGCAAAATTCTCGTCGATTCCAATAGCTTTGTCCTACGTTTGTGTATGGCAAATAAATGATGATTTGACCATCTTTGTAATTGAACCCATCATCGCTAATATTAAAATTTAGCAAACCTCCTAATATCCATTTCCATCGCAGGGATCCTGAGTTCGATACCTAGTAGAGGAGCTTTGATATTTAAACACATTACGATTGTTCAGATTCCTCCTCGAACTGTAGGTCCACGTGTCGTAAGGACACTTCGTGCTATAAATAACTTTTGACTTCAATCCAACCAAGTAAAATCTTGCGTTTTATCTGCTCTTCTGCTTTTTATGGTTCAGTTAGTGGCACAAAGAAGGAAAGCAATTACTGTCCTACTGTGATTTCCGCATTACTTCTGTTAAAGAAGCTGGGTCGTTAAGATGTATAGAAGTATAATGAGAGCGATGATGATGATTGTGGGGTTCTGAGTTGTAACTGTACAGAGCAATCTGATCTCTCACTATTAGCTCGTTTTAACACACAAGTGTCCAAAACTTAAGCATAACTACTGTTCGAGTACATAGGGCACAAAGAACGTAAAGCAGTCACACCAAATAGAACCACTATACCAACATATCACTTGAAGGTCACACTAACACGGAACAGGCCAAATTTGAAAGCATGGTCACACAACACAAATTAAAAACTTGATACCAAAACACACATACCACAAAAGCACTGTGAGATGCACTGGCTGCATCGAAAACAAGTTAATATGGGATATGGCCGCTCCGAGCAGCCATACACGTCTAGCAACGACGTTCTATGCTCAAGATCATGTTGTTGAAGATCTCTTGGGATAACTGATTCCACTCGTCACGAAAAGCAGTACAGAGCTCCTGGTCTGTCCTGAGAGCTGCTGGCGGGTTCCAACACGTCTTCTTAATGCATCCGAAGCATGTTCAATCTGGTTTAGGTCCGGAGATCACCCTGGCCACTCTATACGTTGGATGTCTTGTGTGTCTAGGTATTCTTCCACCAGTTTGGCTCGATGAAGACGGACATCGTCACCCATGAGCATAAAGTGTGGGCCAACTGTGTCCCTCAAAATCCGCAAATGAGCATGCAGAACCTCGTCTCTGTACCTCTGGCCATTGATGGATCCAGCATCGAAGATGTGCAGGTCAGTACGACCATTCCCAGACAAGTATGCTACTACCACCATATCGATTCCTTTCCACAATTTTCGTGGGATGTAAGCGAGTTTCCTGTTCGCGCCAGATCAGAGTGCGATGGGAATCACTCTGAGAACTGTATCGGGATTCATCTGTGAACAGTACGCGACCCCATTCGTTGTTGGTCGACTGATGATATTCTTGACACCGTTGTAAACGGGCCCTTTTGTGTGCCTGAGTCAGTGGAACGCATGTTGCTGGTCGTCGGGCATACATACCACTGGCTCTCAATTTCCGGAACACAGTCTGACACTCTCACCCCTGAGGTGGCTGCAAGCTCCGCTGACAGTTGTCTTGCTGGCGTGGTCCTTTTCCGACTCGCAGTTGCGGATAAATATAGGTCCTGTTGTGGAGTTGTCACTCGTGGGCATCCTCTACCGGGCCTCCATCTGATGTCTCCGGTGTCAATAAACTGTTTTCACAACCTAAACAAGATACTTTGTGACACATTGATGGCTCATGCTACTGCTATCTGTGTGTCACCTTTTTCCAAGATCCCGATGATTCGGCGTTTGGTAAATGCATACAAATGACGTCTTTGTGCCATATTCCATTAATCTATTGTCATATTCAACTCAGCAGTACCCTCTACTTACTAGAACACTCCACTCACTGCACACACGGAATGCGTCTATTTCGAATCCAAGTATTAGTGTTCGATTTCTTCCCATAAGGGGCAAGCAGACGTTTGTCATAGCCGGTTCAATGCTCCTCACAAGGAATACGCGCTAACCATAACAATTATTGTGCTCGCGACGCCATTCCCGAATTTACATTCAACTTCTTGCATTATGATTAAGTTTTGGATACTTGTGTATATATTAAGAAGTATTTTAGCTTGCTTCTGTGTCTAGATTTTTCCCCAATTCAAGTGTATATATGTAAATATATATGGTCCTCCCACTTTCTTCATTCCTCCACTTTCTTTATTTCCCATCGCCACCGTCTCCTTTAGCCTAGCCGGCATAATCGTGGGATGTAACAGTAAAAGATTTAATTTCTTCGGTGGAGGAGGGGACACAGAAACTGTTCTCATTTCATGAAGATCTGTTTAGATTCTAGGTGAAATTGTTGATCTATGTGACATCCTCCGTCGCAACGGGATAATAGTGTTTTGCTAAATATCTTTCTAATCTGAACATGCCAATCTAGTTCTCTTCTGAACAGCATAGTTCGATGGACCGATTTTTGCAACGCTTCCTTCATATAATAAATATTTGCAATGCCCGTTGACAATTCTGTAGACTGAGCTTATTATGTTTTTATGGTGATTCGCTGACTATCATAACCATGTAATGAATCTTGTTAATGTTTCCTCTGGACGTTCCTGATACTGCTGCCAATTTGGAGGAAATCTTTACATGGCTGTGACATTTAAATGCCTTAGGCAAGGTAGGACATGATGAAACAGTTTGTTTGTAAAATTTGTATTAAGTTTTAAAAAAAATTACGAGTTTCTTTCAGATTAAGATTTTCTATTAATATATATTTCATCACGAACTTTACAACTTTTCATATTTACTGCCTTCTTATAGCTTTCAAATAATAATAAAACTAGTAACAGTTTGTATATTTTTTACGTAAAATTTCGAGTATCTATATCCAAATTATGATACTATAAGTAGAAAGCCAATTTTAGAGCATACTCAATTCTAGTCCTAAAATTAGAATATAGATTTCAGAAACTGTAGGATATATATAGATATATACGGAGACTTTACAGTATTTGTTGTACACACAAAAAATATAAGAATAATATAAGTTTCTAGTTTTTTTCTGAAAACATTAGGGAAGAAAATTAACGATAGAAGATTTAAATCTGCACTACAAAGATGTAAACTAGATCAACTGTTTTCGATTAAACTAGCTATTAAATATTAAAATTTTACAACCATTGTGCCGTTTTCTTCTTATTGTTTATACTGTAGTGATTCAGTAATGATATTAGGGACGTAATCACCTCGTACATACACAATCACGTGCCCAACTGCACTTTACAGCTACTTCTCTTTTTCTTCCAAGTTTTTATCTAATAAAGCATTCAGCGAAAGCACTCATAAAGTTTTCTTTGTTTGACTGCGTGTGTGATTGTTTTCACTATTTTCTAGTAAGTAACTGATGTTCTCTTTCCACTTAAGTTTTTTTAAACTAAATATAGAACTAAGTAAGAAACCACAGAAAGAGACGGAAGTCTCATTACTTCTGCTTTCGGACATGCATATTCATAGAAAAGAGAAACACAGGAATATAGTACAAAATAATAAAAATAATATTTGATCTGACCGCAATTCACAACACATGTTGCAGACTATCTGTGTTTAAGTTATCACTACTACAGCAAAATGTAACACGCAATGCATTTCCCCTCAACATGTTTGATTTAGTCAAATGTATATTGAACGGGTGATTAACTGTGTTATGGACATAGCAACATGGTATCTCTTCTCTGAGGTAGAAACAATCCATAAGATGCAAATTGACTCATTTAGACATCACCACCTGAAAATAGAAATAGTAACAATGTATTCATGGGGGTTTAGATTAACACATCTTTGACTCACACTGTAATAAAGGAATTATTTAAAGTATTACATCAATATAAAACTAACTCCATGAAGCACAGGGTCAAAGCATTATTTGTTTTGTATTGGGATCAAAAGCTATATTATTATTATTATTTATTGCAAGCGTTGCAAAGTAGAGATACAGTTTTTATGAACGAAAATATTTTGAGAAAAGATAGTAAGGTCAATTCTCTGAAAATTTGTAAATCAGATTACGTTCGACTCAATTAAAAGTAATGTGGTTCTGTTTAATGTAAGATTTTTGACAAAAAATGTAATAACTTAATTTTATTCTCCGATTCTCTCTTTCTTTAGTAATAATTTTACAGTGACATGTTTTTATGTTTATGACGTTAAATCGTATATCCCTAAGTATTCTTACAAAGAGGAAGGAAAATAACGACTTTACGTTTAGTTTTTCTTTTTCGTAAGATTTTCTTTCGTACAACTTTTTTTTTTTAAAGACATATTTTACCAAAGCAATTTAAAATTATAAATTAAGGCAAATGAAAAATATAATGAAAAGATGATAAAGAAAACAAAATTGTTACTACAAGAAAGAATTTTGAAATTTTCCAAAAGAGAAAAAAGCGGAATATACTTTTTCAATAATGCAATAGCAATCTTTCAGTCTTGCCAATTTTGTTACTTAAAGAATATAGATGAAATGAAATCTTTAAGTTTTACGTCCTACGCTTATGCCGGTTAGGCTAATGGAGACGGTGATGATGAGAGATGAGTGAAATGGTAGAATGAAGAAAGTGGGAGGAAACGGGAGAACCCCGAGAAAACCCACGAGCACGGTGTTTGTCCACCACAAAGTCCACACGGCGCGAGCTAGGATCGAACCAGGGACCCCAAGCACCGGAGGTGAACGCTCTACCACTGAGCCACCGCGCCCCCCTACTTAAAGATTATAGTAGTAAGTACTAATCAGTGGCGTATTTAGGATTTTGTTTCGGAAGGGCTATGCACAACAAAGGGAGCAGGAGGGCAATTGCCCACCTGAGTTTGAGAATTAAATATATTTTAATTTATGCATAAATTGAAGTTTTAATGGCAAGAATTGCAGACTGGAGAATCTTATGTGTTACGATACATTTACCAGTGAATCTAACCTTTTATTCTATTCATAGAACGAAAAGGGAGCATCCTCTTGGCCTACCTAATTTCTCAGGCTACTTATTCGCCCTCTTGATTCTATTTAAAGTACACACATTTAAAATGTTTGTCTCTGCCAAACGTGGAATCACATATAACCGTAAATGAAAGATTTGACAGCCAAAGTTATAGGTTGGAGCTCAGGCGTTTTTGCTATTCTAGCATTTCAATAGAAGATGGGTTTGAATTTATGTAGAACATTTATTAAATTATTTATGTATCTTTTTTGATTTTTTACAGTTAACCTGACGTCTTCTAGAAGAAGAACACTCTAAACATGTAACTTCAGATTGCATTGGTTCTGCAGATACTCTAAAATCCAATTAGAATAATATGCAATGGAATAAGTAAATAGGACTTAAGAAGCCAATGATCGTATAAAGTGTATTCTTGTGGCCTCTTCGGATTTTGCAACATTTAGTGATAAATTTTTATTCATTCATTGCGTATTAAATTCTATGTAAATAGTTCAGTATAATTTTATTTTGATTTGCTTATATGCTATATATATAGTTGAGTGCAAGTTATTAAGCTAAAGGTAAAAAATGAAGATTAATTACAGTTATGGTTGACTGTCATTTTGTTACTGATAGTGAAATGCAATAATGTTGGTAAGTCCTTTTGACACCAGTAAATTATTCATTTTTGTCGTTCGATAATGGTTCCTTCAGAATGTAATGGAATAGTTTACATAATTAAGGTAGTAAGTAAAGATTACTTAAATTGCTCAAAACAATGTTAAGAATTGTAGATTGTTTGAAAAAATAAATTAAAATATTAAAAATTACGTTTTATTCATAGTAATAGCTAGAGAAACTGGTAAATGTAAATAATACTAAGCATAGGATGGAGTCAAAATACACATTTCCGATATTTTAACGTACTCCCCCCCAGATTCAATACCAGACAGATGCAAATCCATTTATTGACGTAAATTGTTTCAGGAAACTATAGTTAATTGCTGTATGTGTCTTAAGACAATTCGAAAGAAATACGTATATATATGAGGTGTTCTTATGGATATTTTTATAAGAAATGACCTACGTCATATATGAGGGTTGTTAATGAAATGTTGATTTATAAAACAGATTTAAAGAATCCAATGATGCTCAACAGTATTTGAGAAAATATTAATAAAAATACACTAATACCAAAACCAATCTACTCGCTATACAGGGTGTTTCAAAACAATACCCTTGCTGGCTCAGTAGTAGAGCGTTCACCTCCGGTGCCTGGACTCTCTAGTTCGATCCCAGCTCGCGCCGTGTGGACTTTGTAGTGGACAAACACCGTGCTTGTGGGTTTTCTTGGTGTGCTCCCGTCTCCTCCCACTTTTTTCATTCCACCATTTCATTCATTTCTCATCATCACCGTCTCCTTTAGTCTAACGGGCATAACCGTGGGACATAAAACCTAAAGATTTCATTTCATTTTTCAAAAGAACACCAACAACGTTTGTGAGATGATTCCTGACACCAAGATAAGACGAAAAGTATAGGCCAACCTGGGTGCACAAATGCTTCCTTTCGGAATTATAGGCTGCCGAGAACATGAAAAAATGAACTTTAAAGGTCCATAGCTCCAATACTATGGGACCTACCGTAGTCATGTCAATGGATAGGTCACAAAAGTTCCTAAGTGAAGTCTTGACCCGACTACGATAGGTCCCATAATATTGGAGCTATGGACCTTTAAAGTTCATTTTTTCATGTTCTCGGCAGCCTATAATTCCGAAAGGAAGCATTTGTGCACCCAGGTTGGCCTATACTTTTCGTCTTATCTTGGTGTCAGAAAACACCTCCCAAACGTTGTCGGTGTTATTTTGAAGCACCCTGTATATATATCCATGCAAGTTACTTACGTAACTATATATGATTAATAATGGAGTAATTACTTATGAAATATGAAGAAAAAGCCGCCTGGCATACTTTTGAGAAAATAGTCTGAAACGAAACACACTCCAAGAGCAAATTACCCCTTGCCAATATTTTCATAACGAGTGATTTTCCTCACATTATTTAGTTATTGATGAAATGTTCACTTGTGAAATATAAACAAAATCCCATGAGTCGTTTTTTTTTTTTTTTTTTTGAGAAAATCGTCGGAAACGAGCTCACCGCTAAGAATAAACTACTCTTCGTTTATTTTACTAAGAAAAATTACTTCCTCCACAGGGTAGGGGTATTAGGGTTTCTAAGGAATTACTAATATATGAAATATAAACAAGATTGTGAAAGCAATTTCCCGCGAAATAGTAAAAAAAAAAAAAAAAACTAAACTATGAGGGTAATTCAGAAAATAATGCCTCCAAGGCAATATCTTTATTTGTGTTTGACAGATAGCACCGATTCAATGGAAAACTTGTAATGTCAGCTACAAATGGTGTCATCATTTTTCAACATAGCCCCATTACGGGTAACACACTTGCAAAACGAGGTTTTTCATGCCGTCGACGAAGAATTGTGGTGGCAGCTGGCGACACCATTGCCGAACTCCTGCTTCCGCCTTCGCGTCACAACTGCGTTTATCTTTAAGGTGATTCTTAAGTTTGGATAAGAGCCAAATTTGCAGGGTGCGAGATCCGGGCTATAGACAGGATCATGCAGAATGTCAACAACACTTTGGTAGCAGATGAGGTAACTTTGAATCTTTTTGGCGGAGGAGAAATCATGTGGCGGGACTCCATCGACTGCAGTTTTGTTTCCGGGTCGTATGGTGTATCCACGACTCTTCGCCGGCTATGAGTGTTCCTGGGCGCACAACCTTCCGCAGTCAGAAATTCAATGACAACCCACTGTTTCAACCAGACATCACTTTCATAGCTTAAACATCAGTGCATTAATGATAAACAGTTCAGAATATTTGCAGTACTATTGGCCAAGTAGTGAGCCTGGACGCATTACTTTCTGAATCACCCCCATAATTCTCGTATTTTTAAAGACAAATGAGTTATACCACATTGTAAATTTATTAATTAAATATCTATTTGTTAAATATTGACAGTCCCCAGACCCAATTTTGAGAAAATCTTGAAAAGATGAAATTAGTTGTAATTATTTCTCCAGGACAAATAAATTATGCTATATAATAAGGTTACTGGTTAAATATTTATTTATGGTATTAAAGAAAATCAAATGACTCATTTTCTAGTAAATTTTCCGAATAAACTCACACAAAGAATAAGCTACACCTTATGGACCTTTACAGGACAAGTGAGTTATACTACACTTGTCAGATTATTAACGAAACTTTTATTTATGAGCTATGAAGAAAGTCGTTTTTGAGAAAATCTTCCGTGAAAAACTCATCTCCATGAATAAACCAGCCCTAGTGATATTTTTCTGATCTCTTTTCCAAGTAGGGAGCGCAATGGCTCAATGGTAGAGCGTTCACTTCCGGTGCTTGAGGTCCCTGGTTTTATCCGAGCTCGTGCCGTGTGGATTTTGTTGTGGACAAACACCGTGCTCGTGGGTTTGCTCTGGGTTCTCCCACTTTCTGCATTCCACCATTTCATTCATTTCTCATCATCACCATCTCTTGTAGCCTAACCGGCATAAACGTGGGACGTAAAACTGAAAGATATGGCATTTTGTCAGGTTGCTAACGAAACTTTTATTATGAAATGCTAGCAGAATACCAGATCTTAGTACTGGAAGAATATGTTTCATTTTGGACATCAATGGCTGAATTCGGATTTAAGCTGCATCGGAAGTATCACTCTTTGTTCCAACGACCCCAGAAAGTATGGATTCGACACTAATATCGATCATTTTTATATATCTCCTCCTCTTCCAAGTTGCGGGGGCTGAATTTGGATTTATCTGGCATCGGAAGGGTCACTGTTCATCTCAGCGACCCCGAAAACAATAGATTCAACGATAGTTTTGTCACATATCGCTTACATTCGCAATTGATGACAATGCAATTTAATGATATAATATATACGAAAACACCGTATGAAGCTCAGAAGCGGCCCATCGCTTTCAACTGTTCAACAGTAGCGCCCCTAGCGGCACACATTGAACTGCCACATTGGAAATGGCGCTTCCTGTTCGTTACTGTGTTGTTTGAGGAAAGAAGTATCTGTTAGTGTTAGTGTACAATGTCTACCCGAAACTGTGTAAACATTCCTAACAGTTTTTGTTATATTTATGAAGTTGTGGTGAGAAAAGACAGAAGAAACATTACTGATTTCATCAGAAAGGTCTACCATGACTATTTGGGAGTGAAACTTGACGACATCAACAAACCATGGGCTCACAGGTCGTGTGTGTGTAGAAGATTTATGACGGTGGGCGTCAGGAAAGAAGTAGTCATTACGGTTTGGCATCCCTATGGTCTGGCAGGAGCAACAGAATCATACCGACGGCTGCACCTTCTGTTCTTGTAAGCTTACTGTTTTCAAGAAAAACAAAAAGACTATTGAGTATCCGAACAACATTCGCTCTTTGATTCGTCCTGTTCCACATGACAGGGAAATATACTTAAACATCATATGGATTTGTGAATGTCATCCTACGAACTTATTGAGTGATGTGTTATAATGGCCAGTGATACCAAATTTGACACAATTAAGAACATTCTTGACGTCGAAATATAGACAAGAATCATATCAAGCCATATGACGATGAAGGGACAACAGCGCCGCCGCCTCATCTGGAGCACCTATTCAGCGATAAGAATAAGTCAACGATTGTTCAAATCCCCTTTCTTGGCTTGCAGTGTAGCCTTGGATGTACTTCACCTAAACCCAAAGCTTCTAGCTTGCAGTGAAGCTCTTGGTATCCTTTCCCCCTTGCCTTGCAGTGGAACTTTGTGGGAACCTTTGCTTCTCTCTCTCTCTCTCTGCTTTCAGTGTAGCATTGGGAGATTCCTTATCACAACACCGGCTTGGCTTGTAGCGGAACTCTGTCGGGAGTCAACCCTCTCTGCTTGCAGTGGAGCATTGAGTGTCCTACCCCTCCTCACGATCGAAGGAACACCTATTTTACCCAGATTATTATAGAATTTATATCTATTTGCATTACAGTGGAATTTTGTAATAAAATCTGGTAGTGAAAGAAAACGATTCCAGACTATAATTTGCTCCACCAATACTCGCACAAGCAGAACTTTACAATATAAAATAATGTGTATATTCAGACATGAAACAAAACATTTTCAAACTGTAAATACTAAATGAGTATTTTAATACCATTATAATATCCCATGGAAGTTGATATAAACAGAACTATAAAATTTAAATAATAACAAATAGTACTTCGAGTAGAAACTATCAAAACTGACATAACAAAATACACATCATACAGCGTACTTTATCTCCTTTTACTCCTGTTGTTTATATTGCCATAAGCTTGTACACATTAACGTATTATTATCCTGCAACACTTTCGTCGGGTGTCCGCACAGAAAAAAAATCCGTACTCCTCCTCCTCTCCTCCGTATGCCTTTCAACCGTTGACCTCCTCACTACTTTCGTTCTTGTTCTGAGATCAGCTGAACAACCAAGCCTAAGTACTAAGGATGCAAAGAATGCCCCACTCTATTTTTGGGTATGGGACGTTACTCCCCATTTCTAGCTCTGATCATGACGGAAAATTTCACCAATTTAAATTTGGCCACCACCAAAATCATAATTACAACTGAGGCCATATTCATCACAAACAACAACCTCAACGATACAAATATGCTGTAAACCATATCGATATCATGATATTTAATATATCTTTATTACATAAGATTATAAAAGATATTGTACAAATTGGGCAACCACCGAAACTATAATGGAAACCGACAACAAAGTAAGACACCTAAGAATCTCCATGACGTCGATACATATGCCAAAAATTACATTAATATCTAGATATTAGATAAATTTTTATTATGAAAAATATTGAAATGTCACATAAATGTAGCCAGAATCAAAAATACAATGGGCACCAACACCTAATTCAACACAAATAAGTACATTCGTAATTTCGACACATATGGAAATATCATTACATTATGATGATATCTAATGCATATTTGTCACGAAAAGATGTAAATGTGATGTAAATTGGGTACAACAAAAACTATAATGATCACCAAATTCAAAACCAATAAGTTTCATCGTGATTCCAATATATACGCTAAAACCCAAATTAATATCAGATAATAATCAATATCACAATATCAGAATCAGAACAATGATAAAATTTTATCATGAAAGGATATCAAAAATAGGATATAAATATAGTCAGAACCGAAACCATAATAGGCACCAACATTTGATTCAACACAAATAAGAAAATATGTGACTCGACATATGTGCAAGAATCATATGAATGTGATAATATTTAATGTATCTTTATCAAGAAAATTTATCAAAAATATAATATAGCAAACATCTGTAAATATAAAGGGCACTGACAGATAATTCAAAACAAATATGAACCTTTGATGTTGACATGTGTTCAAAAATCACTAGAATATGATAATATTTAATGTATCTTTACCACCAAATCTGTAAAAAAAATGTTATACAAATTTGGCCACCACCGAATCTCTAATATTCACCGATACCAAAATCAAAGCAAATTGGAGTAATCATAATTGCGACATATACGCGAAACAACATATCTCTGTCATGATATTTAATAATTTTTTTGCCTCGAAAGATTATCTAAAATATAAGAATAGACAGAATTGAAACTTTAATGGTCAAGGCATATAATTCAACAGTTATAAGAGCATTTGTAATGTCGACATATATGCAAAAATCATATCAATATGATAATACTTATTGTAATTTTATCAACAAAATACATAATCTGAGCGAGACGAAGAGGGCAGTATTTTTGAAAAATTTGTAACCTGAAGACAACCTGAAGAAAGTAGAATCTATAGCATCCGTCTAAAACAAACCCATGATATTAGTTTACTCATGTAATTTTGGTTCAAATATCAAATGGAACTATAAGAATACACTACATGTATATGATATTTTCTCTAATATGTTTGGAAGGCTCGCCCAATTAAGTGTAATAATACATAAATATAACCAGATACGAAAATATAATGGGCACTAATAACTAATACAGTACAAATAAGAGCCATTGTGAGATCGACGTATGTGCAAAAATCATATAAATTTGATAATATTTAATGTGCCTTTATCAATAAAAACTACCAAGAATAAAATATAAGTTTGGCCACTAGCGATATTGTAATGGCCACCGACATCAAATTCAACACAAATGAGACTCTCAATGACGATGACAAATTTTCATAAGTCAATTTAATATCATTATATGTAAAATATCTTTATCGCAAAAAAAACTCTCGAAAATATCAAATAAATTTGACAACTGCCTGAACTATAAAGTCCACCGACATCAAATTCCAAACAAATTAGAAAATTCGTGATGTCAACATATGTGCAAAGAACCTATGAATCATATGATATTTAATGTGTATGACAAGAAACTATCAAAAATATGATATCAACTAGGCTACCACCGAAACTAAATTGGCCAAAGACAGCATATTAAACACAAAAAAGAACCTCTAAGATTTTGGTATGCGTACTGAAAAACATTATATTCATGACATATGATTTATTATTACAAAATACTTAAAATTATGATATAAACTTGACCATCACGGAAAGAATAATGTACATCGACATGAATATAAAGAAAAGAAGAATATCTAAGACGTATACATATAAGCAAAAATAATATTATTATCATAATACTTAATATATCTTCATCAAAAATGAAAAATATGATATAAATTCAGATAACACTGAAATAATAATTGTAATCAATACAAAACTTCACATAAAAAGAAATATCGTGTCTTCGATATATTTGCTACAATTTATATGAATATTATGGTGCATGTTATATACTCATCACGAAAAACTATCAAAATATGATATAAATTTGACCAATATCAAAGCTACAGTGTTCAAGACAGTTAATTCATCAACAATAATAACCTCTATGTTCGATGTGTATGAAAAGTCATAAAAATATCATGATATTAATTGTATTGTTATCACGAAATTCACTGTAAGTATTATATTAATTTTGCCACCATCGAAAGTATATGCCATCTAAAGCAAATTTGGCACAAATAAGAACCTTAATCAAGTTGATGCGTCAAAAACTAGCATTAGTATTAGGATATTTAATAAATGATTATCATTAAAATATCAAAAATATAATATAAGCGAGGTCACTATCGAAACTATAATGACAGATGAAAGGAAATTCAACGCAAGGAAGAACCTTTGCAATGTCGTCATATATTCCTAAATTCATATCAATATTATAATATTTATTATATCTTTATCACAAAAATCTATAACGAATATGATACAAATTTGCCACCACCGAAACTAAATTCAACACAGGAAAGAACCTTCGCGATGTTGCGCTATATGATAGGAATCATATCTGCATTAAAATATTTAATATATTTTTGTAATGAAAAACTATCAAAATGATGATACAGATTTGGCTATCACCAGAAGCATAATGGAAGCTAACATAAAATTCAGCACAAACCAGAGCCTCCATGATATTAACCTATATGATAAAATTATACTAATATTACGATGTTTAATACGACAAATTAAAGCACCGCCAAATTTATAATAGCCATCAACAGAAATAAGAATGTCTACGACGTCGACATATATTCCACATATCGTACAATGTCATCATATTTAATATACCTCTATCAAGTAAATCTATCAAAAAGATGATATAAGTTTAATTACCACCAACATTATAATGGTCTCCGACAGTAAATTGAACATAATAAATGATCTTTTTGATATCAATATATGTGCAAAAATCAACCCAATATCATAATATTTAGTATTTTCTTATCACGAAAAAACATGAAAAATATTTAATAAATTTGTCCATTATACAAATCATAATTGCCACAAAAAAAAAAACTCAATACAAATAAGAACTTCCACATTGTCGACAGTTATGCAAACATCATATCAATATCTTCATATTTAATATATCTTTATAATTAAATACTATGGAAATAATATAAATTCTACTACCACACAATGTATAATGGTCACCTACACCAAATTCGACATAAATAAGAAACTCCATGACGTCGGATATTATGTCAAAAATAATAATAATATAATTATATTTTACAAATTTTAAGCCAAAAAAAAATGATATAAATTTGGAAATCGCCGAAATTACAATGGTCGCCTAAACCAAATTGAACACAATGAAAAATTTCCTTGACATCGAAATACATTCCAAAAATCATATGAATAAAATTATACACATTATATCTTTATCATGATAAACTTTTAGAAGTATGATATAAATTTGTCCACATCCAAACTATAATAGCCACCGGAACCAAATTCAACACAAATATCGTCCGTGACGTAGACTTTTATGGCAAAGAAACATATTCATATCAAGATACTTGATATTTTTTTTATTACGAAAACCTACCAAACTATGGTTTAAATGTGGTCAGAACCGAAATCATAATAACGGGTGGCATCAAATTTAGCAACAAGAATTTTAGGGAAGATCCAAATAAGTGTATCAAAAGATTGCGATCTTTTCCAATACTTAGTTTTAGGATCAGAGTCACAAAAGTTTTGAACGGTCCCTAAATCGAATTTTCGTATTTTCTACGAAATAAGCACTTCATATTGAGTTTAAGTGATAGTTTGGGTTTTGCTACACTATATGTAGTTCTCCAGATATAAAGCCTACAAGAAATTTTTTGATTAAAATACGTATATTGGATCTTTTGATTCAAAAATAAGAACAACCACAAGGTCGATCAATATGCCATAAATCAAATCAATATCATAGTATTTTATATATTTTTTCACGAAAACTATTAAACATATGATGTAAATTTGTACACCATTAAAACGATAACAGTAACGGACTTTAAACTCAGCATAGATAATAATCTCCACTACGTTAAGGTATATGCTTAGAACCATATCAATATCACTATTTACTATAACTTTTTCAAGAAAAGCCGTTAAGAATATGATATAATTTTTCCATCGCCGAAACTATAGCGACCACTGGCATCAAATTCAACACAAATAATAATCACCATGAAGTCGACATTTATTTCAAAAATCATATCAATAAGATAATATTTAACCTATCTTTATTACGAAAAGTCTACCAAGATTATGACATAAATTTGGCCACCATAGACATCAAATTCAACAGAAATATAAACCTTTATATCGTTGTCATACATGCCAAAATCGTATCTCAGTGGTAGAGCGTTGGCGCTGGCTCAGTGGTAGAGCGTTCAGCTTCGGTGCTTGGGGTCCCTGGTTTGATCCCAGCTCGCGCCGTGTGGACTTTGTGATGGAGAAACATCATGCTCATGGGTTTTCTCGGGGTTCTCCCGTTTCCCCTCACTTTCTTCATTCATTTCTCATCATCATCGTCTCCTTTAGCCTAACGGGCATAACCGTGGGACGTAAAACTTAAAGATTTCATTTCATTTTCAATTTGGTCATTATAATTTACAACACACAAACTACATTTTCTTTGAGTAGAGAGAGCCTAGAAGCATGTACTTTGGCTATAGAGTGTGTTGATTCAGCCAGCTTTAGCTAAAAACGCTATATTTCTGGCGTTTCTAGGCCAGTATGCGTAAAGAAATCTATATAATACTTTGCTATATATTTCGGACGGGACTCGAAATTTCAGATCTGAATTCAGTAGCCAGGTCAAATGCTTTAGTCGCCACTTATTCTCGCACAAATGTAATTTTGCAAAAAATTTTCATCAACCTAAAACCTTTAGTCACCAATGACTTACCTAGCGATCGAAAATTTCGACGTGGCGATCAATTTGAGTAGTAGATGTTTCAGTCGTCAATTTGATAGGCGCCAGGTTTGTATTCAACGTCGCCATAACGAACTGGCACCCAGGATTTTTCGATCCGTGTATGTATGTATATATGCTTCTGTGTGTGAGCCCCCTTGATGAGTTTCTGACTACGCCACTAACGTGACTGGAAACTTATCATTCATCACGAGCTTTTGCCGCCGTTCAGGACAATACACTTGAAGGTATACTGTGGACAATTATATTGAGTGTACCTAGCAATTCGAAAGAAACACGTAGAAAATGTGTTGTACACCATACATCTTTAACTACCCGTCAAAAGTTGCGAAAACTTGGATGGAAGATTTCAATGAATTCACCGTATACATTTTGCCTGGTACCGTCAGATTATCATCTGTTTTAGTCTCTGTGGAATTCTCTGAATAATGATAAGCTAGTTTAAAAACGAAGTCATTGTAAACCACGGGTCACAATTTTTAGAGACTGTTTGTTGATTCTAAAAGAACAAGTTTAAAATGTGTTCTTTTACACAATGAAAATAAGTACCCATCTGTACCTATTGCCCATTTGATTTCAATGAAATTAATTCTAAAGAAAATTAAATATCAAGCACATGGGTGGGAAGTGTGTGGTGATTTCAAGATTTTGGGCATTTTACTAGGACAGCAATCTGGACATGCGAGGATGCCGTGTTTCATTTGCGAGTGGGATAATAGGGCAAGAAGTGGGCATTGGGTAAGAAGGGAATGGGCATTATGGGTACTTTGGAATTCAGGATCTAAAAATATTGTACATGAACGTTTAGTTCATTAGGACAAAATATTACTTCCCCATTTTGACATTAAGTTGGAACTCATTAAACAATTTGTGAAAGCACTTGCCAACAGGGACGATGTTTCAAATTTATATATAATACATTTCCATCCTTCTCCTATGGAAAAGTTAAAGAAGGCATATTTATTGGCCCCGGTATACGAAAACTTTTGGAAAACAAAGATTTTAAAACAACAATGAATCCAGCTGAGAGAGATGCCTGGGTGGCATTAAAATGTGTAACAGAAAGTGTAGCTTAAACAGACAAACGGCGGAAAAAACATAAGAAACTCACCAAAGCTTACAGAAAAAAGCGTTTGAAAAACAACTGAAAAGTATTTGTTTGTCTTACATATTCATCAGATGTAGGATTATATATATATATATATATATATATATATATATATATATATATATATATATATACGAGCGAGAGAGAGAGATCTAAGAATGAAAATATTTTTGTAGATGCATGTGTTTATATTCATTCAGATTTACATTTCAGTACAGACATCTGTATAGTTCCTTCGTATTTCTGTTCCCATACATAATATATACATACAAATTTTGTGATAATGGGTTGGATTTTCAAAGTCAATTTGCAAAAAAAAAAAAAAAAAAAAAAAAAAAACCCTAGGGTGATGAGGAAAAACGGACTTCATTTTCGGAATCAGCGTGTCAAGACCTATTAAATTCACGTATCGAAACGAAAACAACTTTCAGTTGGTTTTCATTTGCAGCCATGTGTAATCATTACAACGTAATTGAAAGCATGACAGCATGATAGCATGTTTTAGCTGCAATTATTATTGCCAAAGTTGTCATAGAAATATGAAACAAACCATGCATAGTTTAAACAATGTGTAGCTGTGTGTTACCAATGCCATCACAAGCCACCATATGACTTTATACAAGGCCGTATTACGTGCAATTATTATAACTATTAATATAATTTTATGGTCAATAATGTAATGATTATCACAAGTCAGCTCCTTATCAAAATGGAAATCCTTTATGTTCAATTGTGAAATGTTGTGCATTGTGTTTGAAAATTTATGTGGTGAATGAAAATGGATATCACGTATGTGGAGAAACGTATAGACCATTTGTTATACTATCATACCTCCTAATCACGAATCTTACAATGAAAGTGAATGATGAAGATAAAAAAAGAGAATCAAATGATTATAATGGACAAAAAACTAGGATTGTTTGGTATGACATTGAATGTACACACGATATTAAAATACAAGATGATGAAGCAAACATCTATGAACATTTACCTAATATTTTGGTTAGTCACCATGCATTTAACCGTTGTTATGAAGATGGCAACATGACAAATGAATGTATTGTTTGTGGAATACGTGAAATATTGGTTTTAGAAAATGTAATAGAAGGCTTCCTAACACATCTGCAGAAACGAAGTGCAAACATTAACACAATAACATGCATAGCACATAATTTGAAAGGCTATGATACACACTTCATCATAAAGACTATGGTTGAGAGAATTAAGTGGACTCCAGAAGTGATCTTGAATGTGGCCAAAATTCTATCTCTTAAAATAGGAAATGTAACTTTTATAGATTCACTAAGTGTTCTACCTGTGCCACTAAGTAAATTAAGTGATGTGTTTGGTTATCATTCCTGCGAAGGATATCTTCTACACTCTTTTATTCGACGAGAGAACGAGATTTATGAAGGCACACTTCCAGACATTAGGTATTATGAAACAGACACCATGAAAGTAAAAGAAAGAATGAAGTTCCTGGAATGGTATAACGAACATGGAAATGTCAATTTTAACTAAAAGGAAGAACTCATGAAGTTTTGTCTACAAGATGTAGAAGTTTTACGACAAGCATGTATTTCTTTTATGAATACGTTTGAATCAGAAACAAATGTAAATCCATTACTTGAATGAATTGCAATCTCTTGCGTATTTAACCTGGTGTATCGAAGAAATTTCTTAAAGGAAAATACTATTGGTATCATAACAAAGAACGGGTATCAATGGAGAGATATACAATTGATTTAAACAGTACAATGGTTGGCTTGGGAACATGTTCACCCGAAGAAAAATTTCTAGGGAGGGGCTCAAATCCCAGGTTCTATATTACGTTTGGTAGTTTTTATTTGTATTAAGAAAATCTTAAGAAATTTAATACATTTTCGTCAGCCACAAGGGACTCTGGCCCACCCTACCTTCCCCTTCGGGCGCCCATGCTTGGGAAGGAAGAACAAGAAATATTCAAATTACCAATATTGCACTTAGTAAGGAAAAGCGAATTGCATGAGTTGAAGTAGATGGTGAATAGACATTTGAGCTATGTTTCCCATCCAAGGCTTAAAATGGTGTCCTGAGTCACCCTAGCCACGTGGGGCTTAGAGCTGTCCTGTAACAGAAGGACTGCTTTGGGATTCAGAAGTGCTGGCTTCAGAGTCTTGAGATTTCTTGAACAGGCTCAACTACTGACAGTGCACAGTTGTATTGGTGCTCTGGCCACCCGGTAGCGGTTCCTGATGCACGATGCCACGAGAAATCCACCAAACACACAGGACTTTCTTCTGGTGCAGTGCCGGATTCAGCTGTTTTGGAACCGGTTCATGGGATGCTAACCTATGATGACGGTGCCGTGCAGCTTAGTACAAGATCCACTTCTAATCACATGTCAACAACCGGTCAATACATTTCTTCTTCCTTAGACGAGACAACAAAGAAACACAGGTGTCTGTTCGCGTTGCCTCCTGGCCCGGAGTCAAATCATGTGGGACCCATTCACCCAACCTGTAGTGCTTCCTAAGTTGTTGGAGGCGCTGTTGAATCGTTTCTCCACTCACACTGAATTGTTTCAGTTACTCACATGTCTGGCCACTGTTCGCCTCAATTGCTTCCTGAAGATCTTCACTTTGTACATGCGTTGGCCTTCCGGCACGTGGTGCGTCTTCGAGTGTTTCGTCACCGTCCTTAAACTTGTTAGACAACCTGTACACTGTCTGCGTAGTCACGACGCCCTCACCTATGGCCTGACATATCTTTCGCTCCGCTGCAGAGGCGCTTGATCCCAGTTTGAACTGGTACGGCACACACGCCCTTATGACGCTCTATGGAGGTCCCATGTCCTTACGCAAGTTCACAGTGTAACTGAACTGCCACAACCAGGTAGTATGTTAGATATACCTACACCAACAACTGGCCTTCGCCTTATCTCCATTCGCATTCAACTCACGGTGTGATAGCCAATTGGACACAGACCTCCACAAAAGTGACAGAACATTCTAAGTTATCTTTTATACTTTCACTATCTTCTCTTTTAAGCGCTTGCGAAGGATTATTCCCACACCATTACGATCACCCTTTTCATTACCTGAGTAAAACCACATAAACTATATACTTTTTAAATTGCCCATATTTATATTGATAATTACATGATACAAGACATATGACAATTTGTCATAGTTTCCTTTTATCAATTAGACAAATCTGATTCGCTCTTCATTAGAAACACTTGTATTTCATAACTATAGGAAAATAAGAAGTGGTACGTTCCTTCATCTTTATATTGGCTACATTAAGTGTCCGTACATTTTGCTTTGGAAGAGTGGCAAATGATTATAATGGAGTGACTGTAGTATGTCTAAATGGACATTTTTTATTTTAAAAAAATCCTATAAATATATATTCATAATTAAAAGTAAGTGATTTCATTGTATATGAAGCGATAAAATCAGTGGCGCCTCTGCGGGAAGTTACATCGATAGAAATTAATTTTATTACTACAATGCGATGGCTCAGTTGTGGAGTGCTTATCTCTGATACTTGGGGTCGTGGTTTCCATCTGGCGCCAAGTGTGGTTTGTAATGGACAAACATCGTATGCATGCTCTTTCCTGGAGTTCTCTTCTTTCCTCCTACCTTCCTGATTCTATCATTTTTTCATTATTTTCATCACCGTCTCCTTTAGCCTCGGAGCACAGAATATCGCTACATGTCAAAGAAAGACACTTATTTAATGCACTAATCCTTATATACAGCTATCTAAAGCTTTATATAGCTTTCTTCCGTCAGCTTGTAACCATAAAATTTAAAATTTACTGAGTGACTTCCCTCAACATCCGCCCTTGGATAAATTTAAATATGAAATAGGTAAGTGAAGAAATAAATTGTTGTTCTGTCATCCAATTTCCAGTAAAGAGAAGAAATTATATAACAATTTCACCTCTGTACAGTTACAGAACTGCACTTTAGCTCCGTAATTGGATTTAAAATGAGAAAATAAAAATAATAAAAACGACACATGTAAACAAAAAGGCTTATTTCCAAATCGGTGGATTATTACTATGAATTACAGTCTCTTGTGTTCTAAATTTGTATTTCAATTCTCCGCGAGTTAAAAATACAAGGCACGTAAAATCCACGTGATTAGGGTTGAGAACAAAGAGAGGAGAATAAATTGTATTATTTGCTTAGTACATAAAGTACATTTCCCGCTCAGTACATTGGTGCACGGTGCTTTTCTGTATGATCGATACGGCGCTCGCTAGCCAGACAGGTCGTTCCAGTGTTCTACAATAGATGGCACCTCAGTCTCCAAATCCAGTTCTTCGAAGGAAGGAAGGAAGGACAGAATTCGACCTGAAGGCTTTCCCAATTAGCTCCTAACGCTTCAAATTAGGAGCTGAGATATTTTTACAGCTCGCTAGTTTCACCTTTTGATCTTTCCATAAGGAAATCCGAAAGGCTTGAGAGAGGGGAAAAAATGTTTGAAAATGGGGAAAGTATTTTTTTTTCAGAAAGCACCGTTACAAACACAGCCCGAGGGAAGTAAAAACAACTACTCCAGTTCTTTCAAAGTGTTTTGCTTGTTGAATGAAAAGAACAAATTGAAAAGAAGATTTGTAATTTTTTCTCCCTCTATTTTCGAAACAAAAATACAAGTTCCAATTTCGTGAAGAGGCACTATTATTAAACGAGCAGGAAATTGGCTCAAGAATGAGTAATCTATTCAAATTTCTAACGGAAGGGCTCCAAAGAGCAGAAGCAGAGCTAATGGTGAATTGTAAACATACAAAGTGAATTTAGACTAAAAGCAGAATTGAAGAAAAAGGAAGTAAACTCACGAAACAAGAAAAATGAAACATATTAAAGGGAAAAGTCCTTGGTACAGTTATTTACGAAGGTTGTTAAGTTGAAAGCAGAATTTTATTTATTTATTTATTTATTTATTTATTTATTTATTTATTTATTTATTTATTTATATGTATAGATTTAGATACAGCACGTTGGTCATTTTACACCAAAAATGCATCAACGGTTTATAAAAACAGTCAAGTGCTCTGCAAAATGACTAATTTTAACTTAGGACCAACGTTTGTAAATGCACTGCAAAACATGCAATTACAACTTAGAGCCAACGTGGGCAAATGCTCGGCAAAACGTGGAATTACAACTTACAGCAACGTTGACAAGTTCTCGGCAAAATGTATAATTACAACTTATATCCAACTTTGATAAATGCTCGGCAAAACATGTAATTACAACTTAAAGCCAACGTTGTGGACTTGTTCCAAAGTGGACATTTTGTCTACTAAGTGGTCATCTAAGGTCGAGGCATGGTCCTCAGGAAGGAAAGGTGATAGTTTGTATACATTGTCGCTCGTGTAGACGGTTTAGTGTGTAAATAATGAGATATGAGAATTAAAATCTGATAAAAGTAATTATAAATTATTTATAAGGGGTAGAAGAATTGAATTAATGATGGGGTTTGTGTCAGGATGAACTAACTAGGATGGAATAAGAGGATTTGTCTTATTATTATTATTATTATTACTATCTTTATACGTATATTCATAATGCATGTTATTTAGTCAATCTACATCACGTATTACACATATTAATTATCGTGTGAAGGTATGTCTTGAAGGATAATGAACGTAGTTCTAAAAATAAAATTTAGAAAAGCAATGCAAAAAGATTGAAAGTATTTTGTAGATTAAAAGCTATAATGTGATCTACTATAAGACTTAGGTTGAAAAATGAGCGTGGTAGCTAGTGTCTATTACTAAGTGAGAAGCTTGGGTTCGTTGTATACATAAAGATTGTTTTGGAGAAGGTGGATTAGGATTTAGGATTTAGATTTCTGAGCTTTCGGCATTTTATGGCCATTCAGCCTGTCACGTTTTGAAGGATGACGTTCCTCGGCCATCACATTATCCTGGGAAAGGAAAGGAAGAAAGGATTGGGAAAGTTGTCTGGGACCTATAAGTTAGGTACCACCCCGAGATTTGCCTGGTGTGAATGAGGAAAACCCAAGAAAACATCATTAGGGTGGCTGACCTGAAAAAGCGTTTTACACTTTTTTGACCCAGTACCCCCACCTGGAATTGAATCCGTTACTACACGCATCGAATAAGAGAGCGTTAGCGACTACGCTACACGGGGCCACTAGAGAAGATGGAGTTGAGTACATTGGAAACTAGTAAAAGTGGAAGAAGAAAGAGAAGGATAAGGAAAGATAAAATTTAACTACACATGTAAAATATACTGATAAAAATGTATTGAGTTTGCTTAAGTGAGAATATACTTTGGTCTTCAGCTTCAAAGAGTTTTAAAACCAAAAACGAGCAGCGCTTATTTGAGTTGAGTTGATTTTGAGTTTAACGTTCCGTTTAGCAGCGAGGCTATATGAGACATTGACCTACTGATTCACGTGAAATCCGAATCACATGAGCTCCTGCCGGGAATAGAACCCGGGTCTCCCACGCTAAGCGTTTAACAACGAAGGAGCTCTAGCTCTAATTTGAGTAGTGTGGGAAACAAATGTGATCTACTGTATATAGTATAGCATTAAACAAGAATTTTCGGAATGATCTAAAAAATGGATCAAAAGATTGCGATCTTGGTCAATAATTAGATGTTGGGTCAGGAGCCACAAAATTTTTGAACGGCCTCTAGATAAATCGAGTTTCCGTATATTTTACGGAATAAGCACATCAAACTGAATCAAGTGGTAGTTTTGGTTAGGATACACTATATGCAGTTCTCCAGATATAAGACGTACAGGAAAACGTTTGGTTGATTGAAATATATTGGATTATTTGGATCAGGGGCCACAAAAATTTTAAATGGCACCAAAATCGAAATTTGTATATTTTACGGAATAAGCACATCATACTGAGTTAAGTGGTAGTTTTGGTTTGGATACACTATATGCAGTTCTCCAGATATAAGACGTACAAGAAAATTTATAATTGAATAAAAAACATTCGATTTTTTGGTTTAGGGGCCACAAAATTTTTGAATGGCCTTTAAATCGAGATTTCGTATTTTTTACGGAATAAGGACATCATACTGAGTTAAGTGGTAGTTTAGGGTTGGCTGCACTATATGTAGTTCTCGAGATATAAGGCGTACAAAAAATATTTGATTGAATGAAATATATTGGATTTTTTGGACGGGGGACCACAAAGATTTTGAATTGACCCTAAATCGAGATTTCATATTTTTTGCGGAATAAGCAGATCATTCTCAGTTAAGTGGTAGTTTTGGTTTGGTTACTCTATATGTAGTTCTCCAGATATAAGGCCTACAAGAAAATTTCTGTCTGAAATATATTGGATCTTTTGTTCCAAAAACAACATTGAACTTGTCTCTACGTTTGAATACGCGACAAAACGTACTAGCGACAAAACGTACCACCGACAAAACGTACCACTTACCCTGAGGGCTGCTTGTGAAGGGTTTTCTTAAAACACTTTAAATAATGACAAGCGACAAAACGTACCACTTGCCTGGAGGGCTACTTGCAAAGTGTCTTTCAATCAGCCATCAAATAATGTCAGGCGACAAAACGTACCACTTGATAGGATGGTATATAAGTATATATATATCGGCCAAAATAAGGTTAAAAGTTGAACAGATTGGTGGTGTGAAAAGTACCGATGTAAGACCAAAACTAAGACTAAGGGATGAAAGACCAAGACCATGCCTGCAAGATTCTCCCAACACCAAGACCATACCTGCAAAATTCTCGCCAGACCAAGACCAGCAAGAATCTTGCATATGCAATATTTGAATATTTGCTGATTTCCATCACACTTTATCCAGGCTTTGGACCAGGGACGGATAGGCATTATTAGAGGGGCGCGGGCGCTTTCTCCCACAAGGGCCACCAGCATCTCAATGTCACAAATCAATTGACAATTGTTAATACAGTAAGTCAATAGTATTAACAATTGACAATTAAAACCTGATATTCTTTCATCAGTATATTATTCTGAATTGTTCAAAATATTATACGAATTTCAAGGAGAACATATACTATATTACAAAATTAGCAGATGTTTTAGTGTACTAGTTTTTGATGCTACTGTATCTATCACTTTTGCATTCGAAATATTTTTTAATAAATCTTTTTCAATAGATATCATCATAAATGTTCTCAAATGTTCCTGAGACATGGTTCTCGTTATCCTATTTTTAATGTATTTCAGTTTATTTAAGTTTTGAAAAATTTCTTTTACATGTTACCTGAGTTACGGGCAAAGTCAATAAAAATTTGTATGCTGGAAACCTGGATAAGTATTACTGCAAAATTTACAAATCTACAAAATTAAAAAGCAGCACATTGGACAATTTTGAAACACGTTTTGCATTCGCTTTCCTTGTAAACAAATGTATTTTCTCCTAATTCTGAATCACTTGCACCATCAGGACAGTCATTTTTTCTCGGTTGTGCTCGTCATCAAGACTTACTTTCAAGGATATCCACGTCCTTCAAAAGTCCAAGAGAATACATTTATATTATCCTTGGAAACTTCTTTACTGAAGTTTTTCAGAAAATATGTAAGTTTATCGAAAGGCACGTCTGGAAGTTTTGTTACTTGGTTGAAGTGTCTAGGGTCCAAATAATCCATAAAGTACATTGCTTCTTGAATCTTGAAGAAATACTCGAAACTACCCTGTCCAATATTGTGTTGAATGCTTCGATGCAGTACCTGGTCATTGGATAGAAGCAGCTTCATATTCATATTCACAGGAAAATCTTTGTCCATCTCTGAAGGCGAATTGTCGACAGGTCAATAGAAAAAAAAAGAAAAAGAAAGAAAGAAAGAAAGAAATCACGTTCTAAGTCTTCAAATTTGTTATTGGCCCATTCTGCAAAGCTTAATGCTGCATTCTTAACGGATTCAAAATCATCTCTCTACTCTTTCACTTGGAACAGAGTAGTCTGCACCATCCGATAGGACTACACTATCAGCACCCTCTATTTGGAGATAGGTTGACAGAGAGGTCGTCACTTGAAATATCTTAAGGAACATTTGTGCTGTCCGAGTTGTTTTGAACTTGAGAAGATCTTTTATATATCCTTTCGCTTTACACCTAGCTTTTGGTTTGATATTTTCTGTAGAAGCAATTTTCTTAATTATTATGGTCAACTCTATATACAAAACACTTTCTGGGTTCGAAAAATGACCAAACTTTTTCTGAAAAACAGTGTGTTTTCTACCATCTTGTTTCCGCAATAACTGTAAGACGCCTTTGTTAACATTTGATCTTCCAAATGTCCATTCGCTGATAAGACTCACGCATAAATATAGTACAGTCATTCAGCAGAACAATGCCACAAAATCAATGCAATTTTTTGTCAGATCACATATGACATGATTGAGTATATGAGCGTAACACCACACGTATAATTGAGTTTCTTAGTGGTTAAGCGGTTAGCGTATGCGCCTTTGTCATGGGAGGCCTGGGTTCGATTCCTGGGGGGAGCTCATGTGCTTCGGATTTCCCGTAAATCAGTATGTCCCGTCTCACATAGCCTCGCTGCTAAAAGGGCCGTTAAACTCAAAATCAACTGGATCACACGTGTAACTGATCATAGGTGAATTGAAAAAATCCGAATGTTACTTATCCGAATGTTATCCGAATGTTGTCCTTGCATGTTACTTGAGCCATCGGTTGAATTTCCAATACACTTCTTAATATCAAGGTTCAACTTCCTGCAGAATTTCCAGCAGTAAACTGAAAGGACACTGGCCTGTGGTAGATATGCATTTTACAATGACAGCAATACTTTGTTTAACAACCATTTTAACAACATACCGTAAAACAACAGAGCACTGGCCTGAAACTACTATATCTTGAGTAGTGTCTAATAGAGCAGAAAATATTGAAGCTTGAGAGACTTCTTTCGAAATATCTTCTCTGATAAGTGTGTTGATAGCATTCAAAACAAAATTCACCGTGTTTAGCAAAAGTTATGCGACCACTATCCTGCTTACTTCCTCGTATATGACTCTTCTCGGTGACCTTATCTAAATTACTTTTAAGCGGAAGATCAAATTTGCTTAAGAAAGGAATAATATCAAAAAGTTTCCATGATCTATAGCTGTGTCTTTCAGTTTATAGGCTGCTACATTTTCTCTGTAAATAAGCCTTCTTTTACCAATGAGTTTCGGCACTTTAACAACTCGATACATTACCTGTCTGTTTTTCTCAACCTTATACTGCCGTTGTTTTACCTGTTCATGAGGAAGTAGTTTCTTAACATTATGTTCTCTTTTGTTAGATATGTAAGCACCCACATTGGTCTAATGTATTTTGGAAGACTCGTGTTCTCTTACTCGCTGATAAATGTGTTTAATGTTACGTTTGTCACGTACAGAACCTTTAAGAGAAGTTTGTTCGATCTGGAGAATAATCTGAGAACACACTGAAAAAAAAATGCTTGAAGTGGTACGTTTTGTCGCGGATTAAATATCCGAAATGTGTTAATTAGTCCAAGACAGGTTGTAATTTATATAAGTGGTACGTTTTGTCGTGGAATAAATATCAGAAATGCTTTAATTAATCCATGACAAGTTGTCATTTATGACAGGTCGTCAAAAGTGGTACGTTTTGTCGCGAAAATTCAAGTGGTACGTTTTGTCGCTGGTACGTTTTGTCGGGACACCTCTACGTTTACCTAAGTGCCATGCTTTAGTTATTTAGAGATTTTTATTTGTAAACAGAAATTTTATAGTTACTTAGTTTTGGGTGACTGAATCTCTAATTTGATATAATGAGGTAGAACTAGTAGAAGTATCCTTTCTTTTAACTTATGCTTACATGACTTCAAGACTTAGGTTATTTGTCAAAGATTTAGAATTCAATTAATATGTGTTTACTACAATATAAAATTTTGCTTGTTGAAAAAAAAATACAAAATTTCAGCAGACACATTTATAACTGAATACTGAATAAGTGCACTTTATAAGCCTGCTATTCATGATTTCTAATAAATGATATTCATGATTATATGATATTTGATTATTGATATTCATGAATATTCATGATTTCTGAATACTTTATAACAGAGTATAAAACAAAATGAAGTTATCTAATTGGGCTTATCGAGAGATCTCCGTGACAGTTGTACAAAATACATTCTCAGTTTAAGACAAATTCAATAATTTAAGAGAGATAAAACTTACATGTGTAGAGGGAAGATATAGCATTCTCATATCTCAAAAGTTCAAAATGATATCAACGTAGTTTTTTTTTTAATGTGTGAATTTGTTCTTCTGTTCTGTCCTTCTGTTTTCTGCTCTGTCACTTTTATCGGAAGTAAGATACGTGTTCCAATTATGGCCTGGATCCCCAATATGGCCTACCAACCATATCTCTTCACATTTAGGTTGGTGTTACTAGATAACAATAGAAACTAAACCCTAGTGAGAAGTGAAAACATATTTGCGCGGTTCAGTTCTTTTTGAGTACCGTGACCTGCAGTAGCTCCTGATGTAGTGTCCACTGGAAACAGAAATTATTCTCTTGTTATTTTTGCAAAGTAAGTATTGTTTTGTTTCAGTGTCTATTGTTAAGAGCCTAATCAGTGTTATTCTTAGATAATGTAGCTATGTGTTCAAATGCGAACATAAAATATGTGTGGCACAATGCATTGTATTGTGTAAGTAACAAGTGACAACAGAAGTGAAGACGTCAAGTACCACGCAATATGGTCACGGTGGGCCATTTTGGGCAGCACTTGTAATTTTTCCCAGTGTTGAGTTCATGTTACCCCCAGGGTTTAAGTCACCCTGCACTACAGTACTCATACTTTTTTTTCTTAAATATTGATATTCTGATATTAACATAAGAAAGGCATGGAGTATTCCCAATATCTTTTGGATCAACTTTGCATCTTTTGGACATGGTAGTTTTTCCCCTGTACTCTCATATTTCAATAGTTAATATTTCTTACACCTTGCACTTGTTTTACATTTTTAGTAGCACTTTCTTGCACTTCACAAATTTTGGCATTAAACTTATGTATTAACATAATATTCTTGTTTCTTTTAGCGGGCCATGTTGGGAATACCCTGTGGGCCATATTGGGAATACTCTGTTCCCAATATGGCCCACTTGCAACATTTTAGTTTTTTTAAATATTAAAGTTTTATACTTTATTTCTCAAAATCAGACAAATTTTAATTTGCCCAAATAATAACCCAACTGGATAGTTCAGTCAAATTGCACGAAGAAATAGTTTCTCTTATGTGAAAAATGAACAAAGTTAAGGTGGGTCATATTGAGGCTCCGTATATTTACATGCTACTCAAAAACTACTTTCACTACCGTGAAACCCACCAACAACTAGTATGTAATCTAAGTTTGTAGATTATTTTTGATATGTTTTTCAGTTGGAATTTCCTATATTTTAAAATAAAATCAGTTTTCTTAACTTTTAAGCACCTTGAGCTGAGGTACAGTCATGTACAAAACTTTTTTAAATATTTCAAATATATAAACGTTAGTTAACAAATGGCCAATTACAACTTAGGATCAATGCTTACAAATCCTAAAAAAAAATATTTAATTGCAACTTACGGCATTGGAAAAAGCTCTACACAAAGGTTAATTACAACTTAAGTCCAAGGTTGGCAAATGCTCACCAAAACTACTAATTATAACTTAGAACCAATTTTGGCAAATGCTCGGCAAAACGGCTAACTACAACTTAAATCCAACGTTGGCAACTGCTAGAGAAAATAGGTAATCAGAACTTGGATCCAATCGGCAGTTTGCTAGCCTGCCATTTCCCACTGACGAGCTCACCATCTGTGCCCCTGGGGTATCAATTCAAGTACTGATCACACCCAATGCTGCTTGACCGAAATACAAGAACATCTAGTGAATAAAGACCAAATGATAACCATTAAAAATAATTATTTTTAACCCCAGTAAGTTTGACTTACGATTTGTCAACGTGTTAATATCTGCAAAATAAAAATTGCTGAGTTCCATTATTCTTAAGTCAGGTCTATTCCAGAAAATTTTAAGCATAGGTAAGTATAAAACAAATTTAAGAGAAATTTATTACAATCTAAACATGAATTTATTGAAGACTCATAATTACGCAGATTAAAATGATATAATCAAATACAGTAAAGTAGAAATTAACACATTTTTATTCCTATTGATTTATGGGAGCTTAAGAAAATAATTTCATGCTGGTTCTAATGAGGTTCCAAGTAATGAAGTGTATTCAACTCACAAAACCTTCTAATTTTTGACTTCATTCTGTGGGTAAAAGTATGCTTCACAAGTTGAATATAAAACATATAAATTCAAAATAGAAAACAATTTTTAATTGAAATCGGTAGAGAAGTTGAGATGTAAATATATATATATAATATAAAATTGACATCTATTTAAACTAATAATTTTTAAGTGGCCGATGCATCTCCAGCCAGCATCTCCACCATCTTGCTGTACTGTACTGTGGGGTTACAACCACAGTTATTTGCTCAATTATCAGTTCTTTACTGAAAGAATGTGGGGATAGCACTTCGCATGGCAAGAGAGAAAGTACGTGGGGATCTGAGCAGTACAGCGCTGAAGTAATTACTTGGGGATGAATGAAATGAAATGCATGTTTTCTAATAGAAGAAATCACAGAGACGCAAAGGTTAGGAAAGGAAAGGATTTTACTGTACCTCAGCTATTTCGATATGATGAGCCTCTTCAATCGGGTGAAGCCTTATCCTCCAATTCGTTGAGTGTTTCCGTCTGGTATCGATCCCGGACCTCACGTTCGAGAGTGAAGAAGCTCTCGACCTCAGGGCAACAGCTCCCAGATGTCCTGGCCTCTTCGGAATGACACCTCTGTCATGCAATGGATGGTGAGGGCCCAGGCGTGCCGACCGTCTCTCAATTGCTGCTAGGACGACTCTTCTGAATAGGGGTCCAAAGTGTGTTTCTGGCGGCTTCTGTCACACTTCTCACCTGGAGGGTCCTGTGTCCCCTGGTTTTGTTCTACTTCCTTGCTTTCGCTTCTTCCTGGTGATCCGCACGTGGGTGACTAGCTCATCACAATTATCTTGGTCAATAGGGAAGTTTGTTAATTGCTGAAACGGCGTGGCTGAGTTTGTTTTGATGAAGTTACGGAAACTAGGAAGAGAATGGTAAGCATGAATTTGTATTGGGATGAGGTGACAACATAGGTAAGTCTCTTCTTTATTATTTAATAATTACAATTTCTTGTTTGAAAAACAAAATAACAACATACAGGGAGAATTCAAAATAGGTGCTAAGCCTGATATCCTCTACAATACGTCGTTGGAGCAGCGTTTTCCATGCTTGCAGTTGTGACAGAAGCAGGGAGAATAAAAACTTTTCACAACAACTATATATATTCAAAAGGGGGAGTAAACTCAAAACATACCTATATTTGTGCTCGTTTATTGTAAACGTTCCTTCCAGTAATTTATACAAACTAAGAAGAAATAACATGTTTTTTGTTCTCTCTGCATTGAACGGACTTTTTGTGATTTTTTTAAAGATGAAGATAGATTTTAGATTGGGACGGATTCGTTTGTACATCATTCGTAATTCTTTTTATGTGTGTGAGTTTCCGATAATTGATCATAAAATTGTGGATTAAATTTCAATGGAAAGAAGGTTTGTGCACTCGAGTTGATGGAATAATGAAGTCTTTATCGGAACACTAACAATAAAGAGCAAAATTTTCGGTTTGTGTGCCACGCTAAAATTCTAATAATAAAAATTCACGATAATAGATGTATTTACCTGTACTATCGCTTGCTTGCCTGACGTTAGTAGATGTCGCAGCCTGCACTATTGCTTACCTGAATAACAAAGTAATTGAATAATTTCAAAATCATAGTATGGAGCTTGGGATTATTGACGTACAAACTTAAAAAAATAAATATATTTGTTAAATATAATTAACTAGTACTTTTAATTAAGTACGATTTTAAGCTATAGAGATATGATGGCTCAGTGGTAAAGAGCTTACTTCAGGTGTGTGGGGTCCATAGTTCGATCCCGGCTAAATTGTTTGTGATGGACAACATCGCATACGTGGAATTTTTAATGGATACTCCCGTTTCCTTCCATATTCTCATTCAACCAATTCTTCCAACATCATTCACTTGCATTAATCATTAGTCTCCCTTAGCCTAATGGGCATCATTATGGGACGTTAAACCGAAAGATTTCGTTTCTTTTTTTAAAATATATAGTGCACAACATCGGATCGAGTGGACTAACTACAGTGAAACGTCTCTAAAGCGGACAGCCGTGGAGAATCAAAAATTGTCCGCTATAGAGATGTGCCCGCCTTAGAGAGGTGTCAATATTTCCTTATATAAATGAGTAAACAATGTAATATCCAATTAGAAAAAATAATTACATGAATCATGTATTTACGAATATTACCAAAATGATACTGAACCTGCATTATCCTCTGCCATTCCATACTCTATGTTCTAGACACAACTTGGAAATAAGATGTTATAGTTTTCTGCACTTTACACTTATCACTACTTACTACGTTTACAGTATGATCCTTTAATTTGTGGGTTAATTGCAGTCCAGTAGTGTCTTTTTTTTATTTTTTAGACAACTAGCAGCGTTCACCCCGCTTCGCTGCGGTCACCCCGGAACGCAATAAACTTTGTTACTTAGATAATTTTTACTTTTTCGCTTTCAAGTGATATGATAAAAACCATAGCAGATTGCAGTAAATGTTAACATTATATCGCCTGTTATTTATGTTAACCCGCCCCGCTTCGCTGCGGTCACCCCCGAACGCAATAAACTTTGTTACTTAGATAATTTTTACTTTTTCGCTTTCAAGTGATATGATAAAAACCATTATAACGCCTGTCATTTATGTTAACCCGCCGAGTGACACGGTCATGCGGGTTGCATATAAATACGTTTATTTTTATACCTATGATGAACTAACAAAGGATTTGTACGTAATGGACACCTGAATGGTCAATTATCTCAAGACACTGGTAATTGAAAATTAAAGTGATATGATAAAAACCATCTAGGGTCCAAATCCTAATAACCCCCCAAAAATAAAAGAAATTGGTTCAGCCGTATTAGCGTGATGAGCGGACAAAGGATTTGTACGTTCTCTTTTATATATATAGATATGCGTACCCGAGGGCAGAAGATACTAAATTTGTCTTCTGCTTGGTCAGAGATTCCAGAGAGACAGTAGAATAACGTGTCATCTCAGACGGCAGGCAACTGTCAATCACTTTTGTGTCTAAAACAGGTTGGATGGGAGTGAAATGCAAGCAAAGGACATGAGGGTGTTGTTAAACAGATAATGCATCGTCTGGGTTGCTGAGTAGACACTTGAGGAGGCAAAATGTTGTCGCAATGCTTCCTTGGTGACACATGTATGAATTACTAAAAATGTATTTTTATTGTATTTTTCAACTTGTTTCTAGAGAAAGTGTCCGCAATACAATGGTAAATAATACCTATAAAAGAGAAAATACTGTCCGTGTCCGTACTAGAAAGTATCCGTTTTAGAGAGCTTTGCCAATATGATTTTTCTTATTACAGTGTTTGGGGATTACAAAATATGTCCGTTACGGGAGGTGTCCACTTTATAGAGGTGTCCGTTAGTAGAGGTTTCACTGTAGTAGTTGTCATTATAAAGTAACTGTTATTTATATTCACTTTTATGTTTATTTAAATATTAACATTGCGAATAAAGAAATGACCTCTTTGCTGATCTAATGGTTAACGCGCGCGCTTTTTGAACGTGCTCCTGTTCAATTTTTACTGGAAGAGCTTTTAACGTATTACGGTGGTTCCACTTTAAACTGTAAGCTCACGTCTCGTGTATCCTTGGTGCTTAAAATTGGATGCTAAACTTGAGCAAACAACCAGCCAGCGAACGGCAGGAAATATGGGTAACCAGGGCAAGAGTAAACGCTGGGACAAGAGTGAAAATGCTATTGGCGAAGAAGTGGCAATGTCGGTAAACAAACGAATGTTGAAAATTAGTACGGCATGACACATGTAGGAACGGAAAAGGAGAGGAGCTGTGTGCGTGCAGTGTGAAGAGCAGCAGAGTAGAAAGTTTGTCGCAAAAGGAAAGAAGTAAAAGATTCGTATGTAAGTGTCACAGTTTATAACGTAGTTTCAGCTGAAGGTGCAGGATTGGAAATATTTCCTAGAAAAGCTGTGTAAGTTCGTATTTCTTATCAGTGGTATGCAAAAGAAAAAAGGGCTGTGGCGGGAGATGGCAGGCAATTATTGGAAGATACCTGAAGTGGGGCAAGAGTGTACGGGGCAAGTCTGAACGTTCACACTTGCCGCTTGTTATAAAGTTAGGTAAAGAAAATGAAGGAGCCAATACGTAACATTGAGTAAAATACATTTGCAGAGATACGACAGAAGTTGGCGGCTATAGACTACTAACAAAACGTTTGTATTATCGTTTAGAATTTCGCAGCCCGAGTTGTTGAGCATATGTCATGTCGCACGGGAACACAAAAGAAGCTAGAAATTCGCATCAAAGTCATCCACACTCATGGGTACCCCCAGTCAATTCAGGGGGAAATTGTTATCAGGTACACCAAACGGTGAAATGAGGATTTCCTGTATCATATGCGAGTGGTTTCACGAATAATGTTCCAATTTTAATCAAAGGAATTCTGTGTACGTGTATGACCACTGTGTGCACCGGAAGTAACATTCTGTGCTTCGTGATTAATGTTGAACTGATTTCTCCTATTTTCATATTTTGCAATTATAGCATGTATGATATAATGTACTGTAACACTTGTTGGCAGTTCCATTTGACACTGATCTGTTTGGTATTTTATAACTTACTTAGTTCCATGTAATCAGTACATATATATCTGTGATTCAATGTATTTTTTAGTGTTTATGCCTACGTTTCTATGTTTTGATTCGACTGTATATCGTTGCCCCAACCATTGTTTACTCTTACCCCACCATATGAGACAAGAGTACAAAATTTTTCCTTCGTCAAAACTATGTTATTCCTCTGTATCCTCTGCTTGATTTGCCGCAATTAAACTGTATATGTTATTAGAGATAACAGGCTTTCACATAGAGAATATATTGCGTTTTTCTCTGTCACCATTCCACCGCAATTCTTTGATTTACAAAAAGTATTCACTCTTGCCCTGGTTACCCATACTAATTAAATGAGATTTACTCTGGTTTGATTAGACTAAAAGCATCCTCTAACACACTTTGGCACAAAGTGACATAAGTAAAAAGCAAGATACACGGAATAAACTCACGCCGTGTAGTACTGGACAAGTCAGACACATTGAAATAGAATAAAAACATGTGTGACCATTGAATAGTAGACACATATTCAGAAATGTTTGCAGGAAAAATCTTTCACTTTTAACGTCCCATACTTATGTCCTTCGGGCCACGGGAGAAGGATAATTAAGGTAAGTGAATGATGATTGAGAAATCAGTGGAATGAGAGTGTGGGAGGAAACGGGAGTACCCCGAGCGAACTCATGGACACGATGTTGTCCACCACAAACATACTTGGTCGGTACCAAATCAGAAACCTCACACAACAGAGTTAAGGGCTCTATCACTGAGCTGTTGTACCACCGAGAAATGTTTGCAAAGCAATTAAGGTAAGTTTTAAAGGTGATTAAGGTAAGTTTGCTTTCCTTACTTTGAAGCAACAACACTAATTTTACCGACGTGACTTTCTCACGAGCCGCCTATGCATCTTTTGAAAACAAATACAAATGGACAGGTTGGCAGATAAGTTCAAAGGGGTGTAACAAGTGTTGATGATTCGCCACGGCCCCAGAACGCTCTGTCTGTGCAGTCACGGAGAACAACATTGCGAGAGTTGATACAGGAAAACAGGCGTATTACGGTGAGTGATATTGCAGTGCACTTGTGTTGGACTCAAATAACTTTCACCAATAATGCACTGACATCTGACAGTGAATTTCGATTGGTTTCAGCCCTTGAGCTAACATAAATCTAATGACAGTCCGCTGCTGTACGTTGGTGCAAACCTGCAAGGGTACGGCCATCTTGTTTCACTGATTCCCAGAATTCAGTTGGCGAGGCAGGCGTGCCAGGCCTATTTGATAATAGTTATGAAACACTACCAAAAAATAACAAAGGATGACACATTTTGTCGAAGTTTTGTGTTTTTTATACAACTTTTCCGGTTATTTATTGAATTGACCTTGTATAATTCTCTTCGCATGATTTCAGTATGGATGATGAAGCGAGGGGAAGCGTAGAGGAAGGAAAGTACACAAATTATCGTTCACGTACTACACAGAAGTATTTGTTAATGTTGTATGAGAAGTGTACTTATACGTTAACTTTGTATTCAAACTATATGAGCTTCCACGGGGAATCGAACATGAGACTCTTGCACCACATTGCAAGTATGGTGTTTACTTTGTTACAAAAATATTTGAACATGTCTTCAACTGGTGTTTCACTAAAGATACTGGAAAATATCGTATCTTACAATTATGTTCATTTCAGGATAAGCACGAAATACTTATTCTTCACTTATAATAGTATGCAGGGGTCACTGTATTCTAATGACTAGGGCATTGAACTCATGTCCACGCGGCCCCGGGCTCGATTTCCAGTCGGTGCTTCCCAATTTCCGGTGTCCGCCAGTGTCATGAGGCTAACTGGGGAGTCACGTGAATAAAAGGCGTGATGAGCACTAGGTCTAGAAAACTCCCGATACGCTTGTTAAAGACAGGGCCACGTAGCGCACTGATCACATGTTCGTCCCTAGGCTTGATGTAGTTTAGCCGCTCGCTAATGATGGCGCTGGAGTGACTCAAGCCGACTAAGAGCTATTACGCGAAGTGGTTGTTAGTGGCGGTATAATAGTGTGGAACCATATCATGATAGTTTGGAGAGCTATTTGAGGATAAATGACTGGAAATATTTTATAATCATGCATGTTTGGAGATTAAAACTTAGACAATACTAACAACGTTTAACGAAAAAAAAATGTCCAAAGATGACACACAAACTACTCAATACATTTTATTCAGTTATACATAATGATATGTTTAAATGTAAAACCTCATTCGCAGTTTTAGAGAAACTGGAGAAAAACTAATTTCTTTGTAGAAACTAACTAACTAACTAACTAACTTATGAAACCCGTAGCTTCAACGCTGATTCACGAAAGCTCTCCATTGACTTCTGTTCTTAGCTAACTGGATCTAGTTTCTACTTTGTGTTCCTATTTCTGCGAGATCCATCTTAATATTATCCTCCCATCTGCACGAATGGCCATTTTGCGATTTGCCTTTTGGGTAAAACTTTGCAAAGGTTTCTACTTTTTTCCATTTTGGCATCACCTGTCAACCTAAGCCTCCTAGACTTGATGACTAACAATGTTTGGTAAACGGCATAAACTATGCAATTCCTCGTTATGAAGTTTCCTCTATTCCTCATTCCCGTTCCTCTTGGGTCCGAATATTCGTCTCAGAATTTTATTCTCAAATATTTTCAGTCTGCGTTCTCCGCTCAGAGTGAGCGACCATGTTTCGCAACCGTACAGAACAACAAGCATGATTATTGTTTTATATATTTTAAGCTTCAAATTCCTCGACAGAATTCGCGACGACATTGATTTTGAATGAACAATATCACGAATTTCCTGCTCTCTGTCGACATTTAATTTCTTCGTGGATATGGTTTTGGTTTGTTAACATTGATTCTAGATACTTGAAAGTATTTGTAGAAAGTATTGTTTGGTATTTTGGTGCTACTGCTCCTATGAACTTCCATGTATTTAGTTTTCTCTGCATTTACTTGTAAACTGACGTTCCTGCAAGCGTTTAATAACAATGATGTTATAGAATAGAGGATCTGCCCATACGTATCTTCATCGTATGACCTCAATGAAACCAAAAAAAAAAAAAAAAAACCGAGCATCGTCTGAGCCGGCACGTCTGATTGGCTACTCTAGTTTCCGCCATGATTGTTGGCTCGAAACATTGCGATCTTAGTGGCGCGGAGTGGGCAGAGTAGGTGTGGCGAAGCAACGTATTTGCATTTCTTTGTACTGTTCTCTTATCATCCCCTATTATATTTACATCATCAGAATACGCCATATATATATATATATATATATATATATATATATATATATATATATATATATATATATATATATATATATATATATATATATATATATATATAGGTATGTAACTTATTATTGTTAAATTAAAGCAAGACAACAGCACGTAGTACAGTTATTGAGATAGAACCTAAAGCTGTCATGAATTTTATGTTTTAATTTCCGTTTTACTAATATGTAGTTACAATAGAAGCCATACATTTGTCAATAGATCAGATTGAACTGAAGAAAATAACGCACTCGGAGGCTAATTCTTTTGTGTAGTTTTCGAAAAAGTAACCTTTTATGGGGCTATAAAGTATGCTATTCGTTTCTAATAATAAAGAGTTTTTGTTTTGTTTGAAGAAAATTCAAGAAAAAATGTACTTCAGTCAAATATCCCCATGCCGTAGTCGTCGGTGAATCACTGATGAGCAACTAGCGACATATCGCCAAAAATTAACGGACTCGCAACGACGATCCGCGATGGCCTACTTCCGTTTTGAAAACTATACCACCAGCGACCCACTAGCGGCAGAGACGCGACGTAACACCAAGGAACAACAAAATTACTCCCCTAAATAGGTTAAATCGCCCATATGAGTAATTCGTTTACATTTTAAGATGAGTCTAAAAAACACTCTAAAAAGTACCCCGAGATGAGCGCGATCAACCAAACTTTTGATTACTAGGCGCGTACTCTTCCGACTTGGCCACGGAGGTGATGAAGAGAATTTCGTTTGTAGAGGGATAGATATTTTGTTTTTCAATTTGGCTAATCAGAGTGCTCCTGTAACCGTGTATATGCGACAATATCCGTTTGCGATCAGATAAAATCCGCTCGCCATGTATTTGGTCTAGGAATTAATTCGTGCGGGTAGACAAGAGATGGCGCAACGAACGGAGCGTCCCACAGTTCCGTGTATCCACACATGTGTTGCAAACCCCTGTCATCGCGTATCGTTCGTAGTATAGGGCAGTGGATTAAAGCGTCAACAACACCAGTTTGTAGTTAAGTGAACATTGCGCAATTTATGCCTGATAAAGTGTTTTTGCGGGGTGTCCTGCTGCATTACTTTAACATGCAGAAAAGTGCGACTGAAAGTCATCGTATTTTGGTGGAAGTGTATGGTGACCATGCTCTAGCTGAGCTAACGTGTCAGAAGTGGTTTGCACGGTTTAGAAGTAGTGATTTCGGCTTGGCAGACCAAGAGCGAGCTGGACAGCCAAAAAAATTTCAAGACGAAGAATTGACAGCATTGCTCGAGCAGGATTCGTGTCAAACGCAGGAACAACTTGCAGCAGCATTAGGCGTTGATCAAACAACAGTCTCCAAACGCTTGAAAGCCATGGGAATGATTCAAAAGATGTCACATTGGGTTCCACATGAATTGAAAGACAGAGACGTTGAAAGACGGAAAACCATTTGCGAATTGCTGCTTCAACGACAGAGCAGAAAGGGGTTTCTGCATCGAATTATTACGGGTAATGAGAAGTGGATCCATTACGAGAACCCTAAACGCAAAAAAGGTCTGGGTGAAACCAGGTGAACCAGGTCCATCACAACCAAAACGAGATATTCACTGTGCAAAGGTTATGCTGTGCATATGGTGGGATATGAAAGGTGTGGTGTACTATGAGCTGCTGCAACCGGGTGAAACTATGAATGGAGAACGTTATCGACGACAATTAATGCGTTTGAAGCAAGCTCTGGCCAGAACACGACCTGAATGGGAGAACAGACATGATAAACTTATTGTTCAACATGATAACGCTCGCCCACATGTCGCAAAACCGGTCAAAACCTATTTAGAAAATGTCGGATGGGAAGTTTTACCCCACCCGCCGTATTCACCAGACGTTGCTCCTTCGGACTACTACTTGTTCGATTGCATGAACAACGATTTGATTGGACAGCGGTTTACTTCTTCAGAAGATATCGAAACATGGGTCTCTGACTGGATCGCTTCCAAGGATGAGGACTTCTTTCGCCACGGAATCCGTACATTGCCTGACAGATGGGCGAAAGTGGTGGCTAGCGATGGACAATATTTTTCTTCAGGTATTTATGTATTTTGTGTTTGTACTACAGCTTCAATGTGTGCGTACCAACCGCACGAATTAATTCCTAGACCAAATAATTTTATAACAAAATGATGCGCTTCTATTTACTTTGCTTCATGGTTCTCCCATATTCACTTTTAAATGATCGGCAGTTGCCATTTAAATTTTTATAATTACACGCACTCAATATATTTCACTTTATGATGCAGAGGTAGAGGTTACTCTTGACCTCTGAAGCTAACTTTAGGAACAATTCGTGAGGAAAGCATAATAAGAACCGCATGCACATGACTGGCGATAGTTTATGTTGGAAGGAATTAAATTTCAATCTTGTTTTTTATTCAGATTGTTAAATATAGTTTTAGCTGTAAATGTTCATGTTAGTTTCCTAAGTGCTGCATACAATAAAATGTTCACATCAGGTTGGCAACGCTGGTACAGAGCTAATACGGTACTAACTAATCACGTGACTAACGTTTGATTAACGAATTTACTCTGAACAAGGCCCAATATGTTCATCATGCTAAGATGGGGAACCTATCATTATTTCATCTCATTCGGTCAACGAATCTTTTTGTTTACGCACCGAGTGCAGATTTTGTACGGGATTATCTGGTATTTTCTTTTCTCAGAGACCCCTCTCGATTCCATAGCTATAAACATGCCTTCTTCTCTTTTGCGCTTTCAATATTCTCGTATTTATCTAAAGTCAGAAATCTTTGTAAAAGCTAACTCACGAGTTGGGGGTTTCTTTTGCAACGAAGACAAGAAGATTCCTTTCATCCACAACTTTGTGCAGAAGATACACACACACACAAACACACACACTTACAAACATCACAACACACGCTGTTGTGTATAAGAAAGACGGGAGGAAACAGAGATGCCGATACAAGAAAGAGACTGAGAAAATCTCAAGCGAAGTTAAGTCACAGTGTTTGTATTCAATGTTTGAGGAAGCTCAGAAACACTTCTAGTTATCTCCGTTAGAATCACTTGCTTTCAGCTCATAACCATAAAGCTCAATATGCCATTTAATAAGCATAGACTCTAAGCCTTTTGTTCTTAGCAAATGTGAATCCCTGAAGCTGGAGCACTAATTTAATTTATTCTTTAGTAAATATTGTGAAGTTTCTGAAAGTACATGCCGCCAGTTTCCACTCTGTTCCAGCAATTTCCAACTTGAAATTTTGCTGCGACATTATGCATGCATGAATAGCGAATATTCTTTCTACTCTTGATCTTGCGGCTTCTTTACTTAAGTAAGAAGATAAAAAGTCCTCGAATGCTTGAGAACCAAGACTGATGCCCTAAAACTGCTGCAGCATATTTATATTGCGCCTCAGGGCCATAAATGTCTCATATATTTTTCTTGATTATCAGCGTCCTTTCTATTACAACTAGTCCGGAAGAAACTCCCTGAGTTGCAACTGTCTATGTTCAATTTTGGCAGCCTATCAGAGGTGTTATATTTTAACCGTGACATTTCACTTTACATCAGAGAGACATATAGGCAGTACACATAACACTTCAAACTACATTTGGCACGCGAATATACAGGGTTTTCTCAAATATATTCAACAGACGTTGCACATTGATTTTAACTGCACATATAGTACGTAATATATACAGATAAAGTAGAACTGTACAACTCAGCTCTAAATGACTGCAGGATGGTTATAGAGTCATCTTATATTTAGTTATGAAGACAATTCTCGTCGGAGTCGGACAAGTGATGCATTTTTTGCATTGTATTTAAAACAGCTAACAAATTCAAACAGTTCCATAGTATTTCCCTGGCACAAATTTTGTGCCTGCTCACTGTAAGTCATTTTCTTCACAGAAACTTCTCTTGCTCAAAAGCATGGACTGAATTAGGGATGAATTAAATATATACATTATTTAGAGAAAGAAACTACAGTACTTATGATTACTGTAATAAATGTATTACTAATCGTTACTGCATTTAAATTTTATACTCAGAGTAAAGATCCGAAGCCATAGTTTGAAGTCATACTACTACAGTGAAATATAAGTGAATCAGTGTTTGGTAAAACAACACCAGTCACTATTTTAACGATTTTCATTTTTTTCTGCTTTCCAGAATCTATGTGGGTAGAATTGCCATTTAGTATCAATGTTTTTTCTTATCCCTAAATATAAATACCGGGCATGCTAAGATTTAAATTTTGTTATGAATCTGGACGGTGGTTGCTGGAAAATAAGAATATTGATAGCATAGACGATGATATTGAACGCATACTACTTGTGAATCTATTATGACATGCACATTACCGACACTTGTTTACTGTATTTTTCTGTGTCATTACCCTCCCTCCCTTACTCAATTTGTTTGTCTTTGCTATTTTTCAAATTGTAGAAACGTGCTCTGGACAACAAGATCCTGAGACGAATATTCGGACCCAAGAGGAACGGGAATTGGGAAAGGCGGAAACTTCATAACAAGGAACTACATAATTTATACGGTTTACAAAACATCGTTAGGGTCATCAAGTCTAGGAGGCTTAGGTGGGCAGGTCATGTAGCCAAAATGGAAGAAAGTACAGGTAGAAACGCTTTCAAAGTCTTGACTGGAAGACCAATCGGAAAACGGCCATTAGGAAGACCTAGGCGCAACTGAGAGATCAATATTAAGATGTATCTCGCAGAAATAGGAATACAAAGTAGAAACTGGATCCAGTTGGCTAAGGATAGAAGTCAGTGGAGAGATTTTGTGAACGCGGCATTGAACCTCCGGGTTCTATAAGCCATAGAGTCAGTTACTTACTTTAGAAACGTGCTCTTACGTCATGCATCCACCAGTTACAAATAACTGTTGGGTCGACTGCGTATTGACCAGAAGAAACCAGCCATATCGAGGCGCAGGGAGGCAGGAGAGGATTCAAAAAGGCCTGGATGCATTGATTGTGTGTTCAGTCACATGATTGCTGGGGCCTTTGTCTAGCACGTGCTCGAGCAAATATGCAGCACGAGTTCTTTTTATTGCTTACAGTTGTCTGTCTGAACTTCGCTTCGGCTTGCTATTTTATCCTCTGTTCAATATGCGGCTAGCCTTAGGTATATTGATCATAGGAAGACGAGCTAAGCCTAGGCAGAGGGAAGCAGGAGACGATGTGGAAAGAAAGGCCAGGGTGCATTGACTGTGTGTTGCATTGCACACAGTACTGAACCTCGGTCACTGATCCTGCTCTCTGTTGAATATACCACCAACCTTATAGTGAAACAGATACATACACAAATATTATTTCATCCTACATGTTTAGTGGTGAAACCACAATTCAATTAATTCCCATTAACCATTAATCACTGTAGAAATTGGTTTTAAAAATTCTCCAAATTATGTGCATACAAATCAAACGACTGAACAACAAAAAGGCCAATCTCAAAGTGCGAAGGAAAACAGTCGAATAAGCACGTTGTGATCCTATAAATAACCGCACTTTGATACAAAAAGCAAACATATATGACTCTCAATATTACAACAACATGTGGATCACAGTGATTGGGGAAGCTGTGTGCAACGAATACTTTGGTCTCATATGTGTGGATGGAACATAAGCCGATAGCCGTCATTACAGAAAAACGCCTGTATTAACGGCTTTTCTACTAAGCCAATTTATCGACATGAACTAAACTTGTAGGTTTGTTGTGTCATTCGGAAAGCAAAAATGAAATGATTTATCCACCATGATTTACGATTTTGGGTCGTCGTAATTCTCTTGGGTTATTGAGACTTATTTTTCTTTATGATCCCCCTCCCAATGTCATTTTATTTTGATTTAAGTTTTTCTCTTCACTTTTGTAAAGGTATGCATTTTTCTCTGTTCTGAAATGAACTACATAAACTCTCTTCTGGCTGTATCATAGCTTACATGTCTACAACACGGGGGACCCGAGTTCGATTTCCGGTAGCAGTTCAGCTCATGTGATTTGGATCACACGTTAAACTGTAGGTCCACATCTCGTATAGAGTGTTTAGAGCACAAGGGAATCAAATTAAATTACCAAAGTTGTCCATTGTGATTAACATTAAAACCAGAAATGGTATATTTCAGAAAATGCATTACCTCAAAAAAATTTGGTTTCGTGCACGTACTCGGGAAAAACTTCAGGTGTCACTTGAATTGACCGCTTATTCTCATCTGTTATTCCTTTAATGTATTTAAAATTTTCTTTTCCTTTGTTGAAAATTAGGCAATAAAGTGTTGAAAATAGTGATACTTGAAATATAGAAGGAGAATGATCAATTTAATATTAACAGTAAATAAAACAGTTAATTACGCAACTGTACCACGCATGCGCTACCCATAATTAAGTTTACTGATTGTCATATTATAGACAAACTACCCTTTTTCACCGAGATACTTCCAACACAAATATCAATAGACCAAACTTATAGCTGAAAACTAAAGTATGTTCTTTGCTTTAAGTGCACGTGTTATATTGAGAATTTCTCCTAGGCGGAGACATCATGGGGGCAAGAACTTTAGATTATTTGCTATATGAATCGATTCACTTGGTCGGAGCAGTTAAATTCCGTCGAATGACATTTGTTGTTTTCGAACTATACGAAAAATAAAGAAGAGAAAGATGGGACAGCAAGGGAGGATACAAAACTACAATACACTACGTACATGCAATATTGAACTGTTGCTATTCTACAACAACAACAACAACAACAAAAAAAAAAAAAAAAGATAAGCAATTTTAAACTAATGTCATCTAATATTTTCAAATGAATTTAAATATTTCTGTTTTACGTCTTACGATTACGCCTTTTCGGCTAAGGAAGACGATAACAAAAGCAAGTGAATGATGGTGAAAGAATTGGTAGAATCAAAAGTGGAAGGAAATGGGAGTACCCGAGAAAACCCACGGACACGATATTGTCCACCACAAATAAATTTACTTAGCCGGGGATCGAATAAGGGACTCCAAGTATCAGAGGCAAGCGCCACCGCGAACCAATGTACTCTCCTATTTTCTCAAAAATAATTGTAGAACTCACTTGTTTTAAAATGAAGATTAAAAATGAAGAGTAAACTCAAATCTTTACTGGGGTGGCGTGGTGGCTCAGTGGTAGATCTTTCACCTCCAGTGCTTGGAGTTCCTGGTTCAATCCCAGCTCGCGCCGTGTGGACTTTGTGGTGGACAAACACCGTGCTCGTGGGTTTTCTCGGGGTTCTCCCGTTTCCTCCTACTTTCCTCATTCCACTCATTTCTCATTATCACCGTCTCCTTTAGCCTAACCGGCATATCCGTGGGACGTTAAGTTTAAAGATTTCATTTTTATAATCTTTACGCTATTTCAATCATTTCTCTACCAAAGCAAATATATTGTATTAGAAAAATAAAGATATATCTGTTGAGTTACGAAGTTAGGGGAGGGTCTGGTACCGATGGACCCTGTGGGTGCATCCCTGGATTGGGAACGTACTAAAGTGTCAAAATGATAAGATATTTCTTAAAAAAAGCATTATAGGTTCGATGTAATAACACATCATGTAAGATCTGTGATAAATAATTCTTTGCTTCTTTTCATCATCTCCGAATGTATCATTCCAGGAATTATTTTCTCTTTGTATTCCTCATCGTTTCTGTTAGCAGCAGGGCATCAACGCATGTCATTAAAATAGACGTCAGCGAACACAACATGAATGTTGCGTTTGATAAAGATATCATTAATGAACGGATGATAAAGGGATGGTATATGAATTTCCATCCAAGAGACAGGAACTTGCAAAATGAGCCACATGCAATGCCTGAGGCATGGTACTCTGTAAGGACAACCTTGTAATTTTCGAAAATTTACGTCTACTCTGTGAGTTCACGTTTACCGTAGTTTCATTTAAAATAAATAATTTTGAGAAATCTTTATAAAAGAGAGCCACCTGATTTGACTGAAAAAAAAATGCACAATTGGGAAGACCAACGACGCTCATTCCGTAAAACTCACAAGTTTACAAATGCTTTTCACAATTAAGTCAATGTTGTGGTATGGTGACACTGGTATGGTCAATTATAAATCCAAGCACTTTTACTTTAGGTATGATTTTGTCGCGTATAGTTTCAGTTTACAAGTAGTATGCACATTATGAGTATTTGTTTAACGTTTAGGTATATATATATATATAATTATTACTGGCAACCAACGACATAAAGCACAATAAAAAATCATTTTCGTGGGTTTGTTTGAATACTACACATGAAAACGTACTCTCAAGCAGGGTTGCATCCACTGAGATGGTCCACCTGGTTCGGATCCCCCCCCCCCAAACTTCATAACTTGACAGACATTTCTACACTTTCGTGACAAAAGTGTTGTTGTAGAAGAAAAATGGTTGATATACCTTAAAAACTCGATCTTTCACTAGATATGTACCCATTTTTTAAAAACTGAAAACAATTTTCTTTCATTATTATTGTTTAAAATGTTGGTGGTAATAGTTTAAAATTACTGATCGCGTTATAGAGTGTAGAATAATTCCAGTTCAATATTACGTATGCATAGTGACTACTACTAGTGGACCCCACAAATTTTGGACCCCAACACAAATTTCTGGGTGTACGTCTGCCCTCAAGCATGTCACTTTGTATAACTTGATATGATATATCAATTGTAATATGAGTTACGTTTGTGCAATATAATATACGTAATCAAAAATTAAAGATTTACGAGGCGTGTTCGAAAAGTATCGAAAAAGTGGTTGGCAAAAGTACATCTATTGATTTTGAAATCCGAAACACTAATCCCCTTCAAAGTAATTTCCTTGGTAATACACACGCTTCTCCCAGCACTATCACCGTTGTTGGAAACATTTCTGGAACGCAGTTTTTGGAAGGGTAAGCAATCGTGCCGTCGTATTCCACATGATGTTTTCTGTTGACTCACATTTTCAGCTTGGGAAATAACAAAAAGTCACACGGAGCCATGTCTGATGAGTAGGTTGCCTGACAATACACAGAAATGCTGTGTTTGGCGAATCTTGAAAGCCTGAATCAAATTTCGCGGACACTCTTCCTATGCCCAAATTCTCGTTCAAAATTGAATGTACAAATCATATTGAATGGTTCCGCTTGGGTATCGCCAAACTTTTGACAAAATTGGTTGCAATATCGCTGCTTAAGTTTATCTGTCATTTTGCAAAAAAACTCAAATTCGACGACCGCTCACTACACGTCTTCACTCTTTGAGCGACTGCCAGAAACTGACGCTTTCTGCCGGCGGGAAAAATTCACGACTGCGCATTAGTGTCCTCTCTACATCTACACTGAAGAAAGTCTCCTGCGCTTCATTGGTTTACGCGGTAAAAAAATAAGGATCGATACATTTTGAACACATCTCATAGAGTTACTCGTAATTTTAGAATGTATCTCATTAACTATACTGTGTAGGTGTACTGTCCCATTGCTAGATTCTTTCTGTTTCAAGTGTGTACCTGCAGGCGCTGCTGTCAATTACGTTTTCCGTACCTCTCTCGAAAGAAAAAGAAGAAGTTGCCGTGGCCAAGACCCTTCAATAGTTGGATGCGGACAGTGTTGCCACATTGAAACATTCCGAATTACCTCACAGGCTTCGCTGTGCACTGTCTTGGTAGCCATTCTAAGTAGCCTACAATCTTCACTCGCCAAGATCAAATGACTGAATGAGTAATTGGCAACACAGCCGATGTCATTTAGTTATTTCTCCAAAGCAAGAGGAAGGTTTCACCCGTAAGAATTCTGCGAGGGTGAGGCCGAAGTATGTTTCACATATTTTGAGAGGCACACTTGAAATTGAAATGCTCTAGTGTCATATTAAAAAAGTTGATAATAGTATACTTCAGTTTGTTTGATCTCAATAGGTGGCGTGGTGGTTGTACAGAATCAATTTTTAGGGTTAAAATTATTCACAATTTTCTCGAAAACTACTCATGAGGTTTTACACTCACCCATACCACTTTATTTAATTCAATGAGATCTATTGATTGCTATGTCTTTGGACACTTTCTTATTAAAAGTTGGCGTTGTAGAATTAAGGCTGTACGAGTTGCATTGATTTGCCTGGGTTGGCACAGACTGTAATATTTCTTTTTATATATGAGGGAGGATCAAAAACTAAGATTATAAGGCTGATATTTCTGGCATTTTGTCCGTTAAAGAGGAATGACGAGTATGCGATAATTGTAACACATCGAGTTGGCAAGTGTGCACAGTTTCAGCCACTCTCCACCTACGGCCCTAACTGTAGGTAAACACAAATAGCGACTCGTTTAGAAAATTGGTCTCGCGAAGAAGTCCACTCAGTTATTCGATTTCTGAGTTCAAAGCATGTAACCGCGGGTTAAAATTACCGGCAACTGGTAGAGTTTTACGAAGAGAGTGTAGTGTCTCGTCAGCATGTTGTAGAATGGTGTCGAAAGTTAGCGGCTGGTAGAGAAACCGTCTCCGACGACGAGCGCAGTAGCCGATCCAGCACAACGCTGTTGAAAGAGTTTCGCCGGGATGTAATCTATCACCCTTTCTAGAGCCCGGACTTAGCTCCAAGCAACTTTCAGCTGTTTTCGCACTTGAAGGATCACCTAAAAGGTCATCGCTTTTCTTCAGACGAGGAGGCGAAGCACTTCGTGACAACGTGGCTGAACATGCAAGGACAGGATTTTTACCAGGAGGGAATCTTCAAACTCTTTCCACGATGTGACAAGTGCATCAACCGATATAAAACGTATGTAAATAACCTAATGTGTGTACTATCTGTTGGCGGTATTAGTTGTATGCACGTTTCATTGTAGGCTTTGTAACCTTACTTTCTGACCACCCTTCGTATGATATTGGCATCGACAGTTGTTGACGAATTTCATGGTCTAACTTCAAAGAATATCATCAGATTCTTATGAAATTTATACGAAGCCATCATATAGGTATATTGTTTTAAACAAAAGGTAAACCAACAAAATTTCTACACCCATGTCGAAGATTTGTATGAACATATTCACATCATACTGCTATCTGTACAGTAATTCTCTGAATTAAAGTTAGAACATCACTCTTCAAACAAAGCTAACCATGTGAGTTATTAGCGTTATATCACTGGATATCAGTAATATTTTGGGCAATGAGACACAACTAAATTGTTGGTCGAGTGCTACCTTAGGTCCAAAACATAAACTTGGGGATAATTCTCCACCAATGATGATTAAACCCAGAAACGAATAGATTGAAATTTAAGCCAATTATACACAAAAAAGATGGAAATGAAATTTTTAGTTTTATTTCGGTTTTATTTCTCGGTTATTCCGGTTAGGCTAAAGATGATGAGAAATGAATGAAAATGTTGGAATGAAGAAAGTGGGAGGAAACGGGAGAACCTCGAGAAAATCCATAAGCACGGTGTTTGTCCACCACAAAGCCCAGGGACAGTAAGCACCGGAGGTGAACGCTCTACCACTGAGCCACCGCACCCCCCACAAAAAGGGTGGAGTTGTGTTCTTTAGATAATATTATATTAATGAGATAGAGTTCATTCATATTACTAACAGTTTTGAATGAAACACACGGTATGATTTTATATAAAAGTGCTAGCAAAACATGGAAGGTTTAGAAGGGGAATTCTGTAGAAATAGGTATTCTCCAGTATGTCTTCAGATGTACTGTACCCTAGCTATGATGGACTTCTGAGAATAAGTCATGTCAAAACAGTAATAACGACGACTAATCAACAGTGTTTCCTTCTTGATCGCTCTTCACTTCCAGCCACGAGATGTCTCTGTCAGGGTCTATTGTTACTTCGATGGAATTTCCAAACTTCTCCTTCGAATCAATTAATGACCATATTTGGTTATTCTCTGATGACGATGAAAGATGTCCCACAAAATCATCAGACTGATGTAGGTATGACGTCTTGAAATTGAACATTGGCTTCTCCTGGGGTTGATCGACGTTACATAAAACTGCTGCATAGGTGCTCCCTTTCCAAGTCTCGAATCAGGAATCTTCAACCCTCAGCGTGACACGAAGGTTGACACATTTTAAATAAGACAAACTCTTACGCCAAAATGATCGAATTCCGGGTACCTGTTGATGTACTTGATTTGTAATGTCAAAGACCTTTCCATGATTGAATTTTTCCTTTTTTCCTACTAAACCAAAGGCAATTAATACAAAAGGGAAGACGTCGACGGTGACATGATTGAAGTTAATGATATACACACTTGAGTTTAATTGAAGTGAGGAAAAGGAAAAGCGAGTTTAATTGAAAGGAAACAGAAAATAAAGGACTGGTCCATACGGGAAAATCGAGGTTATTGGTAACGAGGTTTTTCCATATGTACTGCTTTAAATAAAATTAAAGCAACTGAAGCAAAATACGACAAAGAACTTTATTAAATAAGACAGACGCATTGTTAGTTAATGGCCGAATATAATTCTGAATGTCTTCCTGGAATCGAACGCAGAACCTAGAGCTGAGTTTTTTAAAACAGCACTCAATATTAGGTAGTTTCCTTGTGCCAACATAGTTAAATTTCAGGGCTCTAGTAAAAATGGAATTGCGTCCAAATTAAGTCGCAAGATTTGAAATTAACAAACAAACATGCAGAAAAGAAACTTAGTAAAAGGATTGTAAGAAGCAGTAAAATATAAATAAGTTGATTAAAATAAAATTAGGGCCGCGGTGGCTCAGTGGTAGAGCGTTCACCTGTGGTGCTAAGGGTTCTGGGTTCGATCCCAGCCCCCGCCAAGTGAACCTTGTGGTGGACAAATACCATGTGCGTGGGTTTTCTCGGGGTTCTCCCGTTTCCTCTTCATTCCACCATTTCATTCATTACTCATAATCACCGTCTCCTTTAGCCTAACCACGGCATAACCGTGGGAGGTAAAACTCAAAGATTTCATTTGATTTTTAAACAAAATTATCTAATCTAATATAAATAAAATAGTTTGTTTGTCTGTGTGTCTCTCTGTGTGCGGCCTGGAGACCAGACGAATTGACCCAGAGTTACCAAATTTGGGTCACGGGTATCTTGGTGCAGGCCCCAGACCAAGACAAAGGTTTTTTAAAAAATGAACCAGGGGGTCTCGGGGGGGCATGTTTACCGAGGACATGTAAATGTAGTAGAAAATGACCTATATTAGTGTCGAATACATAGTTTTCGTGGTCAATGGTGAAACTTCGATCACATTAACTTCCAAATACAGCTCCCATGTAAAGAATGGGTATTTCAGATAGTCTAATAATATAACCATATTACTGATAAATCTAATAACAGAACCGTATTATTCAAGGAAGAGAAAGAAGAAATTAAATGGAAAATAATAGAGCGAAAAAAACGAGATACAGAATGAAATAAGCTACATCTGAAAGATAGAAAATATAGAAACAAAAATAGTAACGTTAATCTCAGGAGAATACTGCACACAAATATTCACAATATTAATGAAAAGGAACAGAAGAAAGAGAGAAAAAAGGAATTATTGAACTATGTACTTTCTGTATGATGTAGCTGTTTTAATTCCGAAGAGAACGAATGCTCTATAAATAGAATTTAGTTTAAGTTTATAAAATACGCAAAGTTCCAATATTTTCCGAATCATTTTCGAATAACAAGTAATAAAATAGAGGATCACAATTCCTCTTTCATGAAGAGGTTGGAGTAAAAATAGCTATGACTAAAAATATTCAGTATCAACTTTGCTGTCGCAAATGCTCCATATGAGAAAGTTATTAATTAAATGTTAGCAATAAGAAGTGAGTACAATATTATCGGGATTTATTCAAAAATCCACACTTCATCCTATCACAGAAAAAGGTAATAGAGCAGATAAAATTAATAATGCAAGGACTATTCAAAAACTAACCGGAAAAGTTGTATAGAAACTACAAAACTTCGACAAATTTTGTGCTTCTTTGTTATTTTTTGATAGTGTCCTAGAGCTACTATCAGATAGGCTAGGCACGCCTGCCTCGCGAACGGGATGCTGGGAATCAGTAAGACAAGATGGAGGAATCCTTGTAGGTTTGCGTCAACCTGGAGCAGCAGAGTGTCATTAGATTTCTGTTAGCTGAAGGTTTGAAACCACCGCACGTTCTTGGGTTTTGGAGATAAAGAATGTCGCCACTCCACTGCATCTTCGTTGCAATTACTCACCGTAATACGCACTCACCGTTGTTTTCCCGTATCAGCTCATCAACTCTCGCAATGTTGTTCTCTGTGACTGCACAGACAGAGCGTCCTGAGCGTGGCGAATCTTCAACATTTGTTACACCCTGTTTGAAGTTTTCTGCATACTCATACACTTGTGATTGCACTGCCATCCGACGGTGAGTTTTGATTGGTTTCAACCAAGGATGTTATAAATAGAGGATCTGCCCATATGTATTTTCATCCTATTAAATCAATGAAGTCAAAAAAACAACCGAGCATCGGCACGTCTGATTGGCTACTCTCGTTTCTTCCATCGTCTGATTGGCTACTTTCGTTACCGCCATGATTACTGGCTCAAAACATTGCGATCCTATTGGGCGGAGTGGGCAGAGTAGCGGTGGCGAAACTATGACGTATGGCATCAAGATTTTGTTATAAGGGCAGATCCTCTATTTTATAAAATCCTTGGTTTCAACCCTTCAGCTAACAGAAATGTAATGACACTTCGCTGCTCCACGTTGGTGCAAACCTCCAAGGTTGCCACCATCTTGTTCCACTGATTCCCAGCATCCTGTGCGCAAGGCAGGCATTCCAGGCCTATAATTCTAGGACCACCAGAAATAACAAAGAAGCACAAACTTGGTCGAAGTTTTGTATTTGCAACTCTTCCGGCTACTTGCTGAATGCACCTTGTAAAATCTGGTTGCAATAGGCGAATAATCTCAAGTATAATCCTGTTCTTCGGGCCATGAATCGTGCCAACAACAGTGCTAGCTATATCTATAAAGATGATATATTGCATAAACCTTATCATCCTTGTGCGAAAAATGGGCATTTCAGTTATTACGCGTACTTAATAACTCCATAAATAACTTCTTTATCTATAAAGATGAAGAAATGAGCAAAGAAAATAAACAAGGAAGAACAATGCCTTTATCAATATGAATATAATAAATAAATAAAGAGTGGCAACACCTTGGGCGTTGTCCCTTTCAATGTGAGTAAAGTAAATGTATATCGAAAAGCAAAGCCTTTTACGTTGACCCTGTCGCTTAACGGACCAGTTTCTACATTTTTTGTGACTAATCCGAGCACAAAGACTGCTATCAATCAGCAAAGTGACCCCGAAAACTATGGATTCGACACTAATATTGGTCATTTTTGGGATGTTATTTTTTACGTTTACCCGACCCCTATGATGATGAGAAGTTGGATTTCAAAGGGGTCGAGTGTTATATTTACCTCAGCGACTTCGAAAACTATAAATTTAATTAATATGAATCATTTTGGACATCATAATTTCAAGCTCCCCGAACTTCCACAACAACAGGGGCTAAAGTTGAACATGAACGGCATTGACAGTATTACCATTCATCACACAAGGGAATGGTCCCAATCTGACGAGTCCTAGTTGAATGAAATTTCGTATAGATATTAATTTGAGGTCGGTGAATAGCATGGGAATAGTAATTAGATTCGCTTTAGTGTACTTTACGAGATATAGAGGGAGATGCAAAACATAATTCAACATAAGACAACTATGTAATCAGTGTCCGAGTTGGATGAAATTTCGTCATTAAAATCGTGCTACATTAGAGTCGTGTATGCCGAATGACTGACATGCACAGGAAGCGACATTGACAAGCAGGGTACAGTCTGCCGCACGCGAACATGCGATTTGGAGTGTTTGTGTTTGCAAACTTTGTCCATTACTCCTTACTTTACAGTCGCTGAAACCCTGCTTCCGTTTTCATGTTGACCTTCCACTGTGCTACTGTAATTGGTAAACGGTGCGATATGTGTCCCCGAAGACTCGTGCTTCTTTCCAGGATCTCAACATTGACCACTGCTTCCCCTTTCATTTTCATGTGGAACCCTGTTACTCGACGGAAGATTTTCCTGTGATGATACTGCTTTCCTCACTATCTCCATAAGATTCCGCATATTCATTTTGGTACCCACGTTTGAGCATTCATCATTCTATACCAGTGTATTACAAAATGCTTCTGTGTTTTCTTACTTTCGCATCACTCTGTATATCTAGTAAAGTACACAAAGGCGTATCAAATTACTATTTTCACGTTATTTATTGACTTCAAATTAGCACCTATACGAAATTTCGTCCAACTCGGAGTCGTCAGGTTGGGACCATTCCCTTGTCAGCAACCGCGAACACTAAGGTTTCGACACTAATAGCGGTTAGTGTTGGGATGCTATTTTTTATGTGCATCCAACCCCTATGATGATGATGAGTAAAGTTAGACTTCAACGGGGTCGAGTGTTATATTTATCTCAACGAAATCGAAAACTATAAATTTAATATTAATATCAGCCATTTTGGAAATGTTAAGTTTCTTGCCCTCAACACTGCATAACAATGGGGTTTTAAAGTTGGACACAAACGACATCGAGTGTATCACTATTCATCTCAGCGACCCCGAAAACTATGAATTCAACATTATTATCAGTCATTTTCCATTATTTTTATGTGTCACCCCTTTTTCACTCTCTATGTGTGTCTTACCCCTACAGTACATTTTCATGATTGTAAATCATACGATATGTCAACTTGATTTTAGAAATGGAGTTACATATCGAGTTTCTTTTTCCTAATGTGAAAAAGTCGAGAGATATTCTTTTTTACATAAATATTAAACCACCTCTTCCCATTGAAAGCCTGCTTCACTCTCACTAGGATACAAACCAAAAAGTTATATATAGTCTACAGTCTCCTCCAAGCTACAATTTCTTCGACAATCTCATTTTGAAGTAGGCTAAGTCAATGGTGTGGATTTGAATACCGGACAAACAAACAAACAAACAGACAAACACACATACATCATTTTTAGGAAACGCTACCATTAGCATGCACAAACATTATAAGTGCTAACCCTATGGAGAGAAATAAAAAAGTTCTAAGAAAATATCATAGCTACCTAGGTAGAACTATTTACGGTTATTTTACATGAAATTAATCTTTTAGTTTTACGTCCAACGGTTACGCCGCATAGGCTTATGGAGACGGTGATGAGAATAAATAAAATGGTGGAGTGAAGAGAGTGCGAGGGAACGGGAGAACCCCGAGATAATGCACGCAAACGGTATTTGTCCACCACGACTTATGATTATTAGTTTTTCTTTTAAAATTCCTTGTTAACCATAGGGCCATATTTGTTCGAGATGGTAATTAGGTAACTCTTGAAGTGATCGTTTAATATACACGTAAGTTTTAGCCTAATTAGATAAGATAATATTTTTTACGTGCCTATAATTCTTACAATCCTGAAAAGGTTAAACCAGAAGTTGTACTAGGTATTACAGCTTATGGTTTCAGTTGAAGTATGAAATCTATTTTTGGGCTTCTTAGTCCATGTCGAAAGCCGTTTGTCATCTATTTCCGTTTTTCTTCTATGGGAAATAATACAGGGTGGCCCCGAGCCGAATGACACATTTCAAACGTGCATATTGTGCAGGCCTAACAACTTATATTGGTTGGCTGGGTGGGAACCGAAAAGCAAAAGAATGCCACGTTATATGGTCAGTCACAATGAAGCACAGAACATCGTGTTACCTTATTTTATAGCTATTAGGAAACTAAATCTTTACCAGAAGTGCAACACTTTTTTTAAAGGCGAAATATTAATGATGGAATGAAAATGTCGAAGTAAACAGAAGTACGCTAAAGAACTCACGGACGCGATGCTGTCCACCACAAACTTACTTGGTTGGGGATCGAACCAGGAACCCCACTCAATAGAGCTAAGTGCTTTACCACTGAGCCACCGTGGCACGGAAAACTTTTTGAGGTAATACATGTATAAAGCAGGATGTTAGGGAGATGAGTGACAAGGGTCCTTATTGAATGTAATTGGCACAAGATAGGATTAAAATGATATGAGATGTCTAGTTTAACGTCCTACGATTATGTTCTTTAGAGTAAATTAGAAGGATGATTAACCAACATGAATGATTATGAAAGAATTGGTGGAATGAGTATGCACGAGAAAACGTGAAAACTTCAACAAACCCTATGGACGTGATGTAGACCACCACAAACTCGCCGGGTTCGATTTCCGGCGGGAGCTCATATGGTTCGGATTCCACGTTAATCAGTAGGTCCACGTCTCATATAGCCTTGCTGCTGAAAGGGGACGTTAAACTCAAAATCAACCACAAACTGGCGTGCGCGGGAATTTATTTAGGGACCCCTAAGCCGTACCACTGAGCTACCGTGCGCTCAAGATAGGTTTAAATGACAATATTTTGTTTCTTCGGCGATAAGCCTTCGGGTTCTTAAGCTGCATAGTTAGATAGTTAGAAATTGTATTGAAATAAATAGTGGTATTGAAATAAATAGCATTTCCTATTAATAATATCAAAACATTATAACAATTCCAAAATGCTTTGCACTACCAGAGTGTCTTTAATATGAATCGTGCTTTAGCACAATCAATACTTAGAACACCCCACTTTACGCTACCATGTTAGATGTTTTTGCCACATTGAATAAGTGCAAGGCAAACTTTCTCGTCACAGACGCGGTTACAGAAATCTGGTTTGTTGAATCGTTCTCCAATTTCCAGGATATCATCCACACTGGCTAAAGTTTGTGAGACTCCAAACTAAATTAGCGCTGGAGATGCTCTTCGGCGGCAATAAAACAAGGCACAACGAAGAGTTAAGAGGTGTAATAAACCAGACACATAAAAAAGATGTCTTAAAACACCTGAAAAATTTACAGAGTAAAAGAGAACAAGAAAAGATGGTTTCGTGAAGGTTCTTATTTAATGTCTTATACTTTCTGGAGCACGTCTTGTCTTTAATCTTTCAAGAACAAAAATGAACACTTAACATTACAGTTAGCTTTGTGAATAAAGGACGTGTTACTTAATTCTTGATTTTAATTTTAAATATATAGACACCTGAAACAATACAAATTAAAAAGGTTATATTGTGATAGTTTCCTGAAAATTTTAAATTGAAATGCAAGAGCACATATCAAATTTTCTTTGTCATTACATGCAAATTGAAACATGTCGCGCAAAAGAAGAAAGTAAGTTTTCTTGAAACACAACACCTCCTAAGGGAGCTACAGTCCAAACTAAAGACAAGAGAAGTCTCGTCATTTTAAATTGTTTTCCAGCTTTTTAAAAAATACTTTTGTTTGTGAGATAGAAGACATATGCAATTGAATGAATATAAAAAAGGAGTCTGTTCTTTAAGGTCATTCCACAAGAACAAAACGTAGTAGTTAAATTGTTGCGAGAAAATTCATATCTACGATCACAAAGAAAGACTTGTATATAGGTATACGAAGTATATGGAATGGTTTTCGACGCTAGTTTCTGATACCATTATAATAGTTTCACCGTTTATTTTTCTAGTTGGTAAGATAGAAATGTTATATACAAAGTTGATTCAGAAAGATGTTGCGTGAAATTTCAAGCGGTACAGAATGCTTTCTTGTAAAATAAATCGTACAGCTACAGCGAAACTCTAAATCATTAACAAGTTATCTTTAAGATTTGTGACAACCACGGTTTTGTATACATAATACCAAATACTGTCCAGGCATTCACTTGTGCCGTCGTATTCTAACAAATACGAGGGTACACTTGCCCCAGTAGTAAGCACAGGTCTTTGCGCCAGTATTAATTGCCAGACACACCCACAGGAATCATTAGGGCAAAAGAAACAAATATTTAGATAAGAGAAAGTTTATATGAAAAACTTTTGAAATTAAGATTACAAAATACTATAAGCTGGAGGCTCCAATTATAGGTTAAGTAAGAGGTTACATGATATTTGTTCAAAGTTCCTGGTGGTAAACCGTCTTCCTTGTTTCTGCCAACCTTTGTTATCCTTGGATCCGTCTAGTCTTCAGATGGCCCTCGTGTTCACAAGATTCTCTGCTTTGATGCCGATTCTCTGCCTGATTCTGTGTAGAACTGGATCTAAATAAGAATGAATTTTTGCGGGTTACAAGAAGACCGCACTGGTCATCTGTGCTGCCGCCTGGTGGCCGCTTCTGTAACTGACCCAATTGATGATCGGCAAGCAAAGAAGCAGATTTTAGTCTGCCATCGTCACACTTGGTGGGATTAAAGGAATCACTAGAATATTCCAGACAGGATTTAAACCAGAAATCTCTCAATAGGTACCCGAGAAGCACAGGAGGCTCCTGCGAGAAGTCACTTCGGCACAAAAAACACCTTATGTTTCATCTCTACTAGCTAAGGAAGAAAGATTTGTTAAGGTGCATACAAGAATCAGTGACTGCCTCAGCAGCTGCCATAGACGAGAAGGTCAAGCATGACATTGAGGAAATCAGTCTGCTAATATGTGAAAAGGTCATCGAAATTTTCCTGAAAAGAGTAAGTGTGTCAGCAGAGTCCTGATAAAGACTTGTCAGACATCTTGTTCCACGTTTGCCGTAGTGTGTATACTCTCTTATGATATGAAACTATTGCCATTTTCACCCCTCCTTGCTGGTCTAGTAGTCAGTATGCGCACCTTTGGTGTCTTGCTTTTTGAGTTATATTCTCGGTATAAGAGCATTAATGTTTAAACCCATTACTGTGGCTCATATTCTCCCTAAACTATAAATCCAGGTCTCATATAGTCTCGGTGCTGAAAATTGATGCTACACTCCAATGAACCACCCAACTATTGGTACTTTTTATTAAATGATGTGTATAATTGCAATATGAAATTTTGTATTATTTATGAGATTCCCTTTAGCAATATTCGAGTACACTGAGTACATATTCTAAGGATTGTTTGATGGTCAGCGACTACACGTCCTTATTAATCTTTGATTCCGAACGTGCGTATATTTTCGTTAGCTTTCCCTCCTAATTCTTCTGTTTCCTGACACATCAGACGTATTATGAATATCGAAGTGATTCATGCAGTTTTCTACTAGTAGAGGGACGAAGAAACATAATTTCATTTTTCAAAGGAAAAAAGCTCCCAGCCAAGTGGTAAGATCATGTTGTAATGGCCAGGAGCAGAGCCAATGGAGCCCAGGCTCCGGGGCCCCCTGCCTCACAGGCCCCCGAAAATCCCTCTCTTTAATACTAAAATATAGTAATCAACTTATATAATAGGCTTTAGACCCGTGCTATTTTTTCCCGCTTGCTATGTTCGCGGTATCGCTAGAGTTCAGTCTTCTTCCACCAGCATCTTCACGATACTTATTTTGCGAGGAAGTGAGCTATTTTGGATATTTATTACAAACCAAATTATTAGATTGTAGTGACAATTCCTTTGAAACATCTCGATCATTTCAATGTCGTTTAATGACATAATATAATACTTTGCAGAGCAAAAATATAGGAAGAAAACTTTTCTAACAATGTCGCCTTGCACAACTTTACCTAGTTGTATATTACTCTTCTCCTTTTGCTCTGTTACTGTTTTTACACGGACTGTTGACCATTTGGCTTGTATTTGACATTTGTGTTACACTGCAGTATATGAGCATTTAACTGTTAATAATAATTGTAATTAAACTAATTATTGTAAACTTGAGTACATTAAAATATTACAGCATAGTTCTCGGTATTTCAATAATCCCATGAGGCTGTGGAAGGCAGCAAAGAAAATTTACGCGCTAGAATTATTCGTAACTTAGGGCCCACTGGAAATAACGGCTAAAGGGCCCCAAAAGCCTTAATTCGTCTCTGGTAATGACATGGGACCACGTGAGGAAATAGTACATGTAACTTCAATTCACATCGATAAAGTCTAGTCTATGTGAGGATATTCACTTTGTACTCACTATGTAGGTCACTTGTCTTTCTGTTTACCATTTCCATCATCATATCTCTGTTACTGTGTGCAGTAGAATCATGAGACAAACAACATCGTATTTCTCGGCGTGTGCTCTTTCATGTTATTCGTTCTTATGTCTATAGTTCCATTACAAAAAATTCATTTCGTCCCTGATGCCCCACACTGAGAAAAAAAAACTGTACGTGGCTTACGTAAAATGGTATGTTACATTTGTAAATCCAGTAGTTTTTGGACTTAACGAACAGCAAATGTATAACTGAAAACGCATGTTTTATAATACTTTCTGTATAAGTGTTCCATCTGTACGTACTTTCCGTATGAAATAATATATTCGGTCAAGATCTCACATAAATATGGACGTATATAACATATAGCTGACGAAGGTAACATATATATATGTATGTAATATAAGGAAGACTGTTAGATATCAGACATCATGCAACGGTATAGTGTAACATCTAAGGGCAGTGTCTATGTAGCATACGGATAACGTATGTTCCGTACTGATTTTTCTAACAAGCAAGAGGATTCGGTACATTTGTACAATATACCGCTGTCCGGAGAAAGGATTTTTCTCAGTGCATTTGTCGATAGTTTTCCTACCACACCATACCTCCGTTTGACGACCGCCATTTGATATTGCTGTTTACCCCAAACAGTATATCGCTAGCGTTTCTCGTTTCTTCAGTATTTCAGGTGGTACTTTTAGATTCCTTAAAATATTTATTTATAAAGTATGAACAAATTCACATTAGTCATTTTTGAGAAAATTGTCTTTTCCAAGAATAAACTACCCTCGTAGGTTTTTCAGAACAAATGAGATATATCATATTATCAGACTATTAATGAAACAATTATCTATGAAATATGAATTAACTGCGTGAGTCGCGTTTTCAGAAAATCGTTCAAGAACATCCCAAAAAAAATAGCCCTGGTACATTTTTCAGAACAAATGAGTTGTGTTTTGTTGGCAGCTTGTTAACGAAATATTTCTTTGTGAAATATGAACAAAATTGCTTGAGTCATTTCGATAAAATCGACCAAAAAGAACTCACCCTAAGAGTAAACTACTCCTTCTCGATTTTACCAGAGTAAAGATTTAAACTGAAGTATGGGATTGTTTTTGAAAAATTGATTTATTAAAATAGAAACTAAACTATTAGAGCTGTGTTTGAAAATCGCGAATTTTGATTTTCATTGTTATGTAAAGTACTGTTAATTAGGGAAGGAAGATAATTCGAAAGATCCTCCTAGAGAATCACATCAAATCCTGAGATTGATAATTTAGTGGAAATTTAGTATTTTTCAGGAAAGCAGACAAATGTTGGACAGAAGTCGAAAATCACTTTTGCTGTAACTGTAAGCCACAAAACGTGTAAATCGGTTGAAATCTCGAAGTAGATTTTTTCACGATTGTCATACTTTCTTCTTTCCTTTCGCTGCTCGAAAGTAAAAGTAATAAAAAATACATAAAATTTCTATCTATTGTGATAGCAATATTATCTCGTCCCCAAAATTGCTGATTACTCATGCAGATATTGTTCATACTGTGAAGTATACTGTTTAAGATTCAGTTACTCTTTTCCTATGTCGGTAGACAAATCAGAGCGGAAGTAGCCGAATCACTTATACACATGTTTTCTGTACGCCTGCTCAGTGGCGAAGCGTAATCTCACAAGTAGGGTGGCCCGATAAACTAGAAACACAAATAGACCTTAATGTATCATAAAATGTTTAAAATTCTAGTCAGAAACCTATTTTCTTTATTGAGTTAAACAGAAAAAATACCAAATCTATTTATTTTAAAGAACTTTCTTAGCAATGTTTCTAACACTGTATACAATTAAATTTATGAGCATGAATACATAGTCAATTTTTGTTTTTAACTTTAACAAGAAAGAATGAATATTTATATAAACAAAAGTAAACAGACAGTAGTCTATTATTATTATTATTATTATTATTATTATTATTATTATTATTATTATTATTATTATTGTTACTATTATTCAAACAAATATTTATATGGAGGAAGACACGCAATATGTATTAGTATTAATGCAGGAATGCAAATAACCACTCTCCCACTCGCGCAGAGCGAGTAGTTCATCGGTGCGGGCGAGCATTTAATATCATACCGAAGGTAAGTAAATGATTTGTATTGTGGGATGTGGGCCAGTAGCTTTTTTCTTGGGCTAGAAAATTTTGTTGCTTATTTGCAAAAAAAAAAAAAAAAAGAAATGAAATGAAATCTTTGTTTTACGTCCCAGGGATATGCCGGTAAGGCTAAAGGAGTCGCTGATGATGACAGATGAGTGAAATGGTGGAATGAAGAAAGTGGGAGAAAACGGGAGACCCCCCTATGAGCACGGTGTTTGTCCACCACAAAGTCCACACGGCGCGACCTGAGATCTTACCAGGGACCCCAAGCACCAGTAGTGAACGTTCTATCACTTTTTAAAATTCTTTATTAACAGTTCTATCACGTGTACATTGGACAGATATAAAAGCAATACAAGAAGCAGCTGATTGAAAAAAGAACTGTTAACAAATCTGAAGTTTACACAATTGTTATGGAGCTAAGACAACAAAATAATTTGCAAAGTGTTGTTGTTTATGCTGCACATTCATTTTCTGCAAATGGTATCGTAAATAAGACAAATATATATCGACATGATATGGTCGATATGGGGTGTGCACATGAAGAAGCGTATATGCAGCGAGCCAGACTACGCTGTTATTTTTTGCTTTAGGAAAATAGTTCAAATCTGGATATATCAGAACATCAGTAGCAATAATATGAGATGGAGAAGAATAACAAACGTTACTTATGAGTGTACTAAATTGGTTCCAGATATGTTGAATCTCTGTTCAATATTGTAAGAGATGCTCAAGAGTATCTATATTATGACAGCAGTCATACAGATTACAAGACACTATACCGAGCTGATATAGTCTGTCTAAGCGTTTCGCGTTTATTGCTCACGATAAAATACCAAAGAGATCTTTGCTGGGTAGTTGAAAAGGGAGCATTAACATTTCGCCAAACATAATTCCAATGAAGTTGTGGTTCTTTCAATTGAATGTGATTCGTGACGATATGTTGTGTTTTTAGATAATGTTGGTAGAGGGCTTTGACAGGCATTAACTCAATTTGTGCTCATTTAATTAATGCATAAGAGATATCTAAGACGGGTTCACACAGGTGTGGGAATTTGAGTCCCCAAGGAAAAATATGAATCAGAGCTTCAAGGTCAATGCAACCTAAACATGCAGAGAGAACAGAGGATGACACACTGACCTTATCGTTCGTAAACAATTCAATGCTTCTATTCAGCAGTAGTGATTTTGCCTGGAGGGCAATGTTTATATAAGCTACACCACCCTGAGCTTGTAAGAGCACAAGTTGATCACATGCAATTCGTAACAGCTTGTGTTGCCACAGAAAGAACAAATCGTGGCTGTTGAGGAATTTATATGTTTTGTGTGAAGAAGGAAAACCCGACAGAAATACCACAAAAGACTCAATACTTTTTGTTTGAGAAATAAATTCCTGCTGATCACCTTCGCATTGCGAGACTTATGCCGTATTAGAAGACCACGTATTTTGTTTGCAATTATGTCAGAATTGTAGTTAATGATTTGTTTGGTTTTATTGGACCATTCAATATCTAGGATTTTAACTGAGTCAGCAATCGTATTTTATGTAGTACGGTATTTGGGTTGTATAAATATCAGTTTTGTTTTGTATTTATTTAAAATATCTCCAGAAATTTGTTGATACCTGTCTAGATGGCTCTGAATTTCTTCTAAGGTAGAAATCCTGTTGATATAAAAATGAACGTCATCAAGATAACTCGCGACAGAAATGGAAGCTTGATAAACTTGTATGCCAGTGAGTCTGCTTTGTGCCGCGTATATGAGAGGTGCAATCGAGAAACTAAATAAAAGGCTGGACATGCTATCACCTTGAAGAATACCAGTACAGAAAAGTATGACAGAACTAAGACCACCATTGATTTTTAGTTTAGTTGTCTTGTTATGATATACTCCTTGGAGCATGGACAGAAAAGCACCATTGAAACCAAATTTTTGTAGAACTTTAAAAAAGATACTCATGTGATACCCTATCGAAAGATTTCAAGAAATCTGTAAAGAAAATAGCAACAGGCGTAGGAGAGGCAGTCTCATGATAGGCTATAAAATCTCTTATGTTAGCTAAGGTTTCATGAATTAAAGCTTGCATCTCCTGGCCATATTGACAGGAAATTAATAACTCTCCCACATAGTGTTTCATAGTGTTTCATAAAAGGTTGATATGACGATAATTACCGATGAAGTTAGAGTTAGGCAGTTTAGGGATTAATACAGTAATACCCATGGATAGAGATTCTCCTAAGGTACAGGTATCTCGATATTCATTGAAGAGAGCAAGAATATCAATGAAACTAATATAAAATTCTAATAGTAAAGAGTCAATACCAGAAATTTACCACGTTTCCCTAATTGAATTGATCTCCTGACTTCATCAAGTGTAAAGGGACTGTTGAGATAGTCTTGAGCATTTACATCTAGGTTTAGAGGAATAAAGTCCAAAAGAGATTCATCTTCATTATTTACATTAGGTTTGGCATACAATTGTTTATAAATACAGAACAAATTAAGGAAGTACTTAAAACCTTCATAAATTTGCCATCCTTGTCCTTAATAGAAGAAATTTGCTTTTGTTTGTCTTTGAGTCGTTCGTTTTGAATTTGTACGAGGTCAGCTTGTTCCGTGTCATCGGGCTGGACAAGTTTGCTTCTAACAACAACAACAAAAAAAAAAACCGCGCACTCGTAGTTTATGTAATGACGATAAATGTGCTTTGATTTCTTGAATTTGATGCCTGACTGGACGGCCTCGCAATTGTTCTTGCATATATTCTTTGAGAAAACTCGAGTAATAGTTGTATTGTGTATTGTATGCCTGGTTTCGTTGAATACAATATTGTTTACTTATGGAGCGAAATCTTGGTTTAACTCGCTTGTCCCAAAAATACATAAGTTTGCCCTTATAGCGTGATATTAACGGAAACAAGATCCGCCATTCGTCTCAAATTGAATGCTGACACTCAGGGTCTATAAGTATAGAGGTGTTAAAATACCAAAGGGGACTACTTCGCAAAAATTTGGATACTGGTAGTGTTATTCTCATAATAAAAGCATAGTGGTCACTGAAACAAACAGGTTCGAGCTTAGCATCGTGTACTTGTGCAACAAGAAAACTGCTTATGTAAAAACGGTCCAAGCGACTAGTTGATATTGAAGTATGAAATGAGTGACCCGGTTCAGCGGGTCGAAAATTACGAAACACACCCACTAAATCATATGTGTCTACTATGTGCTGGAGTTCAGAAGAAAATTTAAAGTTCGGAGTCTAGTCAATAGGATGTAAAACTGAATTATAATCTCCACCTAATATACAAAGGTGAGTGCCATTAAATAGAACCTGAGGAAGGTCAGTGTTGAAGAAACCTTTGCGCTCTCTCTTGTTATGAGAACTAGACGGGACATAAATATTACATAATTTGATGCGTTCAAGCATGCCAATGGAGATTTGTTCATTTGAGTGATCATTAACTCTCTTAAAAGCTATATCACTACGATAGATAATAGCTGCACCTAGCCTGTTCTCTGTAAAACGAGAATAGCATGTTTGATTGGAAAGATAAGCATATTCTGGAAGGGCCATTTCTTGAGCGAACAACACATATCTGCTTTATAAATAAAATTTCTTAACGTATCTTGTTTAACAGAAGAAGTAAATCCATTAAGGTTAATGGTGGCAAAATTAAAACTATACATAAACAAAAAGAAAGTGAAACGAAGTGGTAAACACTGCATTAAATGCTGAAAATTATACCATAATAATACAAGGAAGATAATTATGTCGTCCCCAATGGGGGAACCAGCTTTTAACTTTTTTGAGGTGGCCCGTGTTCTTGTACCTGAAACTTGTGTAACGTCTGAAAAACTACCTCCATTAGGAGTTTTTGAAACTACAGTAACAGTTGCCTTTAATTTGGAAAGTTTACGTTTTTCATATACAAGGGCACTGAGGTCAGATTCACTGGCGGAATCACTAGTGAGTAGTTGCACATTTCTGTCAAGGGTGGGGTTCGAGTCGGCTACCAATTGCACGACAGACTGATTATCGTGGCCCATGGGAGCACTAGAATCCGCTTTTAAATTCTTTACAGACTGTTGGTCACCTACCTGAGCTAGTTGTCCTTCCGGGAGAATTTCTTGGGCCTTGTATTCAAGAGTAGACTGGGATACTGCAGTAGATTCCAGAGGGGCAAAAACATCCGAGTGAGTAGAACGAACTTCTTCCATTGGTAGGTCGGGGCGAAAGACGGGATCGTGGGATGTTTCAGGTGCTGGAACGTCATGACTTGAAGAAATAGAAGGTTGAGCAGAAGTGAGCAGAGGAAATTCCGTGTAGTTATCAGTATGCAGAGACACCTTTTCATGTGGGAGATTATAAGGGGGTACTTAGCGGTGGCGCTTAAGAACTTCGAACTTTGAAGGTCGGACCTTTTTTCGGGTCATTCTTGAACAAAATGGTCCTGTGTATTGCACAACGCGAAAGTTTGGATTTGCCTGAATAATACAAAAGAGGCGCAAACCACACACTGTAATAAATGAAGGAATATTTTGTTTAACTCATTTTAATTAATTTACGTAGAGTGCGTGTGACATGTACATGATGTGCAGAATACTATTCGTCTAGGATTGACTATATTCATCATACCGAGAAAACACCCGTGTTAACTGTTGATTACTAAGTTTCATTGGGCACAAAGACACCTTAACGGCGGTAAGACTGTTGTCAGCGAGATCAATAGGAAGTAAATGTTCCTTGTCACTATCGGTGAATTTGACTTCACCATGAGTTGAAGAGAGAATTCGTTCACACAGCACCTTGTTGACTAATTTAATATACAGTTGTTTCTTTATATAATCCACTTCAGTACTATGAATTTGATCAATTGTTAATTTGAACATGTTTCGTATACATTCATGGACAAAAATTGAAGTAGGCTTTTGACTTACTTGACCAAAATTTATACGTAAGGTATTTTCACACAAACAACTCCTGATGAATTTTCGTCGTAGAACGACCACAAAAAGCAATCAAAGAAAAACACATGTGTAGATCTAGAAGACACTAATAAATGCAATGTCCCAGTAAGATAATTGCATAGCACAAACTTATATCGACTCATCGTGTGTTAGAACACTAGCAGTCAGCGAGCAAGAGAAGATATGAATAGCACGAAGTCTTACGAACGCATACCACTGAGCCACCGCGCCCCTGTTGCTTATTTGCATCCCTGTATTAATGGAATATTCCCATTTAAGTCCACTACAAATATTTTTAAGTGCACTTCATCTTTTTTCTGTCTGGGATTTGCAGGGCAGGTGAGGGAAGTTCCTCCTCACTTGCTGTTTTCATTTGCTGAATATTTGAAAATTGAGAGAGAGAAAAAGCAAGAACATTCTTACAGTTCGCTGTCAAATTTCTTGAATAAGCATTTGTTACTTGCATCTCCCACTTTATAGTAAGTACAATATTGCATTTAAATAATGTATCATGTGATAATGACTTCACTAGAATTGTTAATGCTCAGAAGGAGCTTCATTTGTATCAACGCAACGCAAGCATTCACCGAAATTTTATTGCAACTTTTTTATTATTTTATATAAATTGCAGAATTTTTACATTTCGTGGAATAAAGTTAGCCAAGCCCCTCCCGAAACGAGCAAAGCCGCTCGAAACAAAACCGTAATTACCCCATTGATGCTATGAAATGGAAAACTGAATTAAAATTGCACAAAAATATTATTTATTTCATCCTGTACAGTAGTGTTTGATAAATTTATACATGTGTTTAATGTATCAAACTTATATTCTACAAGCTATTAACCCATAACTGCCCGAATTAATTTTTTCCTGGTTTTATAACATTTTCAGTTACGTTTGTTCCATATGATCGTAGTAAATGTGAAAATAACGACATTTTTGTTGTTATTGTTGTAATGTGTTCACTGTGAGCCGTGTCACAAAATTCCACACAGAAAATCTCCCAGGCATAAAAAGTTATCCCTATTTGCGTGTCCATATGGAGACGCTGGGAAGTTATGGGTTAAGGACCAGGCTCATGTAGAATAAAAAAGCTACTCTAAATAACTTTTGAGAGTATATACCTAAATTAAACAAGTTATCACTAATAGAAATAAATAATTCTACACAGAAACTTCTTACTCTGTGTTAAGGAAATCATTTTATAACATATTAGCTTTGAAAGATTCCCTCACTGCTCCTAGAGGCAAGCCTTCGCGTCTTCCCAACAATGCGTGCAATCCCAAGCGATAATAGCTTCCTCACTGAGCAGCACAGCCCGTAAGCCTGTCTAGCGAACTGGTGAGGCTCAGACGGAAGTCTCCAAGTGTTTCCAACCTACCATTTTATTACCGAAAAAACGATATGTTGAAGTAATGACTTTATCTTATAAGAAAACTAAGCTAAAGAAAATATACGGTAGAAAACAGGATAAGCCCGGCCTCAGAGCGTCATAGTACACTTTGCCACTGCGCCTGCTCTAAAGTTCAGTTCCAGATCAGGGTTCTTGTGACTTAGATTCTACTTTGAAGTGTTGATCCGCTCTAATACAGTCTGGATGCCGAGTACTGCTCGTCAAAAAGAGCAAAAGCTCATGCAAATTCATGAAACATGCAAGTACATTTGAAGCTTATGAAAATCTCATACGAATTAATGTAAAGATCACAGAAGTGCACAAGAAGCTTGACTGAGGCTCATACAAGTTCATGAAAGTACACGAGAAGTTTATGAAAATTCATGAGAAGTCATGTACGCTCATAAGGGTCTCACGGGAAGCTCATGGGAGTTAATGAGTGCAATCCCAAGCGATAATAGCTTCCTCACTGAGCAGCACAGCCCGTAAGCCTGTCTAGCGAACTGGTGAGGCTCAGACGGAAGTCTCCAAGTGTTTCCAACCTACCATTTTATTACCGAAAAAACGATATGTTGAAGTAATGACTTTATCTTATAAGAAAACTAAGCTAAAGAAAATATACGGTAGAAAACAGGATAAGCCCGGCCTCAGAGCGTCATAGTACACTTTGCCACTGCGCCTGCTCTAAAGTTCAGTTCCAGATCAGGGTTCTTGTGACTTAGATTCTACTTTGAAGTGTTGATCCGCTCTAATACAGTCTGGATGCCGAGTACTGCTCGTCAAAAAGAGCAAAAGCTCATGCAAATTCATGAAACATGCAAGTACATTTGAAGCTTATGAAAATCTCATACGAATTAATGTAAAGATCACAGAAGTGCACAAGAAGCTTGACTGAGGCTCATACAAGTTCATGAAAGTACACGAGAAGTTTATGAAAATTCATGAGAAGTCATGTACGCTCATAAGGGTCTCACGGGAAGCTCATGGAAGTTAATGAGAAGCTCATGAGATGCCTTACACAGATCAAGGCGTTTGAAGTGTATTTTCAGCATTTTGGTATGTTTAGGAGACAAAGAAGCAGAATTCATAACAACTTAATCTATTATGAGCATGACAGGGTGAGGAATCTTAGTAGTATAGCACTCAAATCTGGAACATAATATCCTTGGTTCGAAAACATATCTTGCCAAGTAGAACACCATGAATAGGTTGGGGATATATGGTGCCGTTTTTGTAACCATTACAACTTTTCCGTCTGCATCTGCTTCACCCATTAGATAAAATGTGTGTTACCAGGAATTAGATTAATACGTATTTATACGCCCTTCAGTAGAAAATTTCTCCTGATTGAAAATATCATCATGAATATAATCCAAAAATTCAAATGTCTGGCTTAAAATAGTGAGAGGCAAACGTTGCTTAAATCCTAAATTACTATCGGCCACAGCATCCATATGACTTGCAGTATCTTTAATCACAACAATGTTTGAACATGCGTCAATTTTGCATTGGCATTATAATTTAGTAGTTTTTCAACATACGATCGATATGGATATGTTTGTGAGGAGAAGGAAATAAGTTGATTATTCAAATATATTTGCACTTCGCTGAAAATTGGATTGAGAAAATCATTTACAGGACCAATTTTCTTATCAGCTTATGTTACATTAGTACTATCTGTTTAAGTAATTTTACCTTTAATATAAAACATTGTATGGGGTAAATCAATATAGTCATTACCATGACATAGTCATTACCATAATCTCTATTAGTGTATTATCAGATATTGAAGCCACAAGCTTACATTGACTATTTTATTACCTATAATACTTGTTTGTGTGGGCAAGCCCGCAAATAAATCTAATTCTGATTTCGTATACTCACACTGCATGTTTCTTTTTTGCTATTAATATTCAAACTAATTAGTTTTACAGTAACTTATTATTATTAATCAAGTCGGTGAAAATGTAATTTTACACATACAATACCATATTGAAAAGGAAGTGGATTACTTATACTATCTATTAAATCAATAATATTTGATCAAATTTTTACATTGGACAGTAATATAATGAGGATTTTCAAACATGTGCATATTGCTAGCAGCATACTCTTTAATATTTGTGTTTATAATACGTGACAATGGAGCTATAGTATCACCTACCAGTTGTGGTTCTACAATATTACTATAAATGTATCCTCGTCGCCATAAGTGCCTTTACATCGCAGTGACGGGTATGTGACCGCGCAGTACTCCAAGGAAGGGATGGTTGTATAAGAAATTTTTATTAATTTTGAAGAGTTTTTATTTTGACTAGGGAATTAACATAGGTATAGGGAGTAATGACACAGATTTGAAGCATCAGTGCACGAAAAGATTCGTATTCTCAGTTTTTCTATTTATTGTTTTATATGTTAAGTTAAACACCACAATATGTATCACTGATATCGCAGATCGTATTATTTTGTAAAATCGTGTCTGTAACCTATTGTCAAAACATTCATCTCAAGACATGATGGAGAGAAAAGCGAAAGAGATAAGACATCTGAATATATGTATAATTACTCAATAAGTAATTATAAGTAAATTAGACTCAATAGGTAATTGTAGAAATTAGTTAAAGGACACGTAAGAGAGCGAAAAGGAGGTCTAGAAGTCTGAACTTTTTAGAAACGTTCTAGATAGGTGAAAATATAGTTAAAAATTGCAAAAGGTATCATGTAATTTATCTTTCTTTTCTTATATCCTAGTATACTTTTTTCTTTCACATCCAAACATCTCTATTCAGAATTACGAGATAAAGATGAAGAGAGAAACATTTCAATCTCAAGAATTATATCAGAAAAAAATCTTTTGACTTAGGCTAGATTCGAACTCGTAACCCTTGAATCCATAAGTCTGCGCTCTACCGATTGAGCTAACAATTTCTGTTGTAAAAGCCTGATTTCTACAACTACCGGTTGCTGAATGGTGTGCATTAACGAAATTGGCCGAGATAATTGCTTCATATAGCTATTGCAATAATAATAATAATAATAATAATAATAATAATAATAATAATAATAATAATAATAATAATAATAATAATAATAACTTTTTAAATGAACAGAATTTAAAAAGTCGCATTGTTAAAAGTTTGGTGTGCGAAGTTAGTCCTAATATGAGATTTTATTAATCATATATAATAAATGTAAGCGTGGTTTATTCGTGCGTGCTACTCAAACTGCGCAACTCATAAGGGTTGTACGCGTATGGTACAGTAGCCTTGCATCCTGCAACCGTGAAGAAAGATTCGGTTTGAACCTATGCGTGTCCTAAGAGGAAGGAGGAGATTCAAAGAAAGAGAAGTGGTTTAGAAATTATGCAAAAATAGAATATCTCACGAGGTGAGGTGATATAGAGTTCAGCGTGTCTTTCAGCTGTGACTCTATACAAGATATGAATCTACGACGTAACGTGGAACCCGAACCACACGACTCCTGCCGGGAATCGAAACCTTTAGCTCTATCATGGGAGACACAGGGACATGTAAAAATAATCGAAAATAAACGATATTAATGTTAAATCCATAGCTTTCGAGGTCCTAAAAATTCCTAATTGAAAGATATGAGTGTCTATTCAATAGTTTCCGGGGTCGCTGAAGTGAATAATGACACCCCCGATACCATAAAAGCCCAAGTTTTTATTCTTCGTTAGCGGCAAGTTAATTCATTTGCTCCTGTTTTAAATGGATTCGTACTATTTCATTCCGATTCAAATATGTATTCTACTGGGAAAACTAATCTCAAATATATCTTTGAAATATAAACCTATTCTTCCTGTGCAACGCCGGGTATTTCAATTAGTAAATAAATAATTTAAGAAACAATGAGTATATTTAATGGAAACAGACATATGTATTTTTGAATGTTGTATATGAATTGCTAATTCATACTTTATCTAGTAGAAAATGGTGCATCCATTATATATTCTGAAGCAATAGGGAGAACTATTGGAGGTGTATTTTATTTATCTACTGTCGAATTTAGTGTGGAATAATTTCAAATAATTTATTTCGAAACTATCGAGACGAGACTGAGACCGCTATTTGTCGGTTGAAAGGAGACTAATACTGTAAATAGTCTCGTATTGTCTCGTTTTGATAGCAGTCCTACTTCGGGGTTTGTTCTCTAGTAACTGGTTGCGTAGTGCACCTACAGTATATAAGACGTCGTATATTTAAATGTTTGAGAACTTACCCCACCTCCACTTGACGGATCGTTCTAACTAAAACTACCAGACCGTTTATGTAATTTTGCGTTTAAGTACAGATCCTATCCTTATGTCAATTATTTTCTTGCAACAGAGAATGAAAAATGTAACAGTTATAATGTTGATCGCGCATAATCCTGTATAGATAAAAGGAAAAAAGAAAAGTCTATTTGGACAAATTTCCCCACATCTCTAGAGGTATTGTCTTGGGTGCGCTTTTCTTTTCTTTTCCTTTTGGGCCGCGGTGGCTCAGTGGCAGAGCTTTCACCTCTAGTGCTTGGGGCCTCGGGTTCGATCCCAGCCCCCGCCAATTGAACTTTGTGGCGGACGAACACCGTGTGAGTCGGTTTCCTCGGGGTTCTCCTATTTCCTCCCACTCTCTTCATTTCATTCATTACTCATCATTCATTACTCCTTTAGCCTAACCGGCACAACCGTGGGATATAAAACTTAAAGATTTCATTTCATTTCTTTAACACAAATGCAATTAAAACCTGACTCTGAGAGCGCAACAATGTTATCTTGTTCGAAGGGTCAGTGATTTTGTTGCGAAGGTAATGTCACGCGAAGAGACAGGCTGCGCGTGGGCTTACATTGTATTACGTTTGGCAACATTGCTCTTGGTCAAGTGGCCTATTGCTTATGCCTTTAGGTATTTGCCCTAAAGCCATACAGCGAGCTGTGTGCGTTCTGTTACTCCCTCCCTGCCCCTCGCGGTGTTTGCGAAAATATTATTTGCTTTTCATGCATTGGGATAAGGGGTAAGGCATACCTTCGGACAATGGAAAGGAGTAACATATAAAATGATCGAAAACGATAACCGATGTTAATGTAGAGTTCTTAGTTTCGAGGTCGCTGAGTTGATTAGGCGTAAAGCTATCAGCTATTTTCTGTTAGTGGTTTCTTCATATACGTCTACCAAGTTAACAAACCTAGACTTATCCGCGTACAGTAGTTGGTTAGTGTGTCCTCGATGGCTATTTTTACTTTTTCCATGATCATCCCATACCATACTGTTTTTTTTATGTTTTGAAAAAGCTTGATTTTATCAATTAGTTAAACAACAATGTTTCTTTTTTTCTAACCATGTTTCTTAGTATTATCCTCTTCATTCTAACTAATTTAAATATTTTCAACAATTCAGAATTTTGACTAAAAATGTTACAATGATCAAGATTTGTATAAGAAGAGGAGCCTTCATTTCTAATCATTGTCATAAACGGAAGGGAAAACTTATAAAAAATTGAAATAACTTAGTAGACGTAGAAAATCGATAGAAATAATGAACATCAACTATTAGTTGACTGTTAGAAGTATAGTAGATATAGTTCTCAACCCAAGTAGAAGATGCACTCTTTGCTTCATGAAAATAATAAACATTTTTGAAAAATAATTACAGAAAAGTAATTTGAAGACATTTACTGGGCGAACGAAGGTTACTGGTTAGTGTTGACGCTTCGTAATTGAGAGTCTCCCGGTTCAAATTTCGATACGAGGCATCCTGACTAGTGATTTTGCAGTACCACTGGGCGAATACCAGGATACCTTTAATACATAAGCTTTGGCAAATTTTCTTGAAATCTTTGTTCTTATGTTATTAATGTTTCAGTGTGAAATGGCATTTTGCTGCATGGAAAATATTTTTAGTAAACAAAATATAGTAGATGAATGGTTAGTGTAAGGAACTCCTACTTGTATGTTCAAATCCCGACTGTTCTTATTGATTTTTTCTTTCAGCTACGCTCATATGTTGCACTCCAGAAGTTTAATTTTGAATTAAATGTAGTCGCAGCTAGTTTAAACTGAAATTATTTTCAAAACTATTTGCTATTACATGTTTTTGTTTTACTTGCGATGTTTCAACTTTGATATTAGATCTTAGAACCCTAATGTAACTCATTTCCCTACGTCATATCATGATGAATGTTTTCACAACAAAGATAATCGGGCGGTAATACAGAAATTCATTGTTACTGCAGGGCCGGATCTTGAAGCCTGCGAACTACGCGTTCGCAGGAGGCGCCAGGTGAACAGGGAGCCAAATCAGAAAAATGAATTTTGTTTTAAATGTAAATATTTATTTAAAAAAATGTTATGATGAAAAATTTTCCTCATATAGCTTCAAATAAATATTGTACAGACTGAGATACAGATAAAATACATCAAAAGGACAATAAAGTCGAATCTTTGCGTGGTTGGCTGTAAAACACCTTTTACAAATGAAATGGACTCGTACATCAATTGATGAAAATACCACACGCACAAGTGATGCTAGTTTGAGGAAAATTTCCACGGCACAGGATAGACCTTTTTAAAGAGGGAAAAGGGATATTTTACGAATATGAGATAAAATGAAGGTAAATTTAGCTTTCCAATAGATGTTGTATTAAGCATTATGACCGTAGAGCTAAAGACAGTGGTATTCTTTCCACAATCCCACCATATGCACAAAATACAAATGTAACAGACTCTTCATTCCTTCCTCAACAATCCTTCCGACACCTTGCTAGAGAATATCATTGCCAAATATGTCTTTAAAATCCGAATGGATCAACAAACGAAAGGTATTCAACCGCAAGTATTGGGTGGCATTATCACAGTAAAAAGAAATGTCTCCAAGGGTGCTCCTCCATCTTGTCTTGAACAGTGTCTTCGCATAGTACTTTGGTTCATTGACCTCAGTTAAGGGTTGAGAAAGATCACCGTAAATGAAATTCACATTATCAAAGTTGAAGCAAGCATGGGCGCCCAAAAGGGGACGAGGGGGCCGGGTCCCACCTGGCTTACGACAAGTATAATATATATGTATAATTTCTTACGATTTTCTTAATACAAATAAAAATACCAAACGTAATATACCATCCAGGAAGATGACCCCTCTAAAAAATTCTTCGGGCCCCCATGCAAGCAAGTAGGCTTTTCTTGTCCATTCGTCCAGGGAGTGGAGCGAATACTAAGAAAAGACGGGCGGTACAAATGGATTTTTTAAAAATCATTTCTGAGGGAAATTTTAACTTAAGTTCCTAATGGCTCAAATCGCTGTCCACTGCTTAATGCTCACTTTGTTTAATATCTATTGTTCATTTGTCGTTCGTCAAGATTTTCATTTCTATCCTAAGTCATTTCGTTTTTGTATTATTTTTTAAATTTATAATGATGTGTGCTTTCACTTTTTAATAGTACTTTGTTTTTCATGTAATAATAATGAGCAACGATATAAAACCAAGTGAGCATTTTATCGAAAAAAAGCTACAAAACATGAAAGAAGATAAGAGGCAACCGAAGGCTCTAAAAGGTTTCTTTCGCGTTCTGGACAAAATCATACAAATGTTGAGGTGGGGAGTTGTCAATACCAGTCACTGTTAACGAAGCATTTGCAGGTCGACATTCTTTTGAAACTGTAAGGTTATTTTACCTGATTGCAGTAATTTAATTGTTGAATTAAAATGGGACGATACGGTCATTTCTGTTACGGGTCTGAATTAAATTTCATGTATTTCAAAATATGTTTGATTACAATTAGTTTTCACGCGGCATATAAGTATAGAACTTGAAAGGATATAATCGAAAGCGATGAAAGGTCATTTGGATGACAAGTATTTATAGTTTTTTTTAGTACTCTCGCTTTCAATCACAGCAGCATATACAGATGCTTGTTCTATTATAACAGTATAACAATAATTATTAATCCATTCTCTGTTATTAAATTTAGACGGAGCGATATTTTAAATTAGTAATAATTCTAATGCAAAGTAGAGTTTTGATTATTAGTTACTTGTGTTCAGGGATGCACCGACATAGGTGCTAGGGATGCGCACGAGACGAATCGAGACAGGATTTTCCAGACAAAATTCGAGTCGAGACACGGCTCTTCCAATAGAGAAATATATATTTTTCGAGTCGAGACATCACTTTCACAACACATTTTCGAGACGAGACAGCTACACATCTTGTCTCGTGGGCATCCCTAATAGGTGCAGTGTTCCTTTCAGAAAAAATCTTCCGGGGGGGTACACTTAGTATTCAGAGGGCCACTGCTGCTACTCTTTTATTTATTATTATATTACAGACGTATTATTTTGATCTCCTCCCGGGGGAAAGTGGCCCCCTAAAAATATGTGTGGACGAAACACTGCACACGTAGTCTGAGAGTCTGGATCCTTCAATTAGCACAATTTCAGGGGCAGATACACAAAATTATTTGCATTTGTAGGCTATTCCGAAAAATCTTCGAACCCGAAAGAAAAATCTTGGGTGCATCTTTGCTTGTGTTTACATTGTGTTACTGCCTGATTTCGTACGTTTATGTTGGAAAGAAACATGAAAGAATTGAATTGTTCTATAGGCCTAAAGGGCCCTGAAAAGAATGTTTGCGAAGGAACCTGATTTTAAAGTGCTGCCACGGGATCGAGGACATATTAAATATCAATTAAGACACACACTTTTGTCATTTGTTGTGTATTGAACTAGTTTAACTAAAATTAATAAAGAATTATTTGAAATCAAGTATATCTCAAGAACGATTAAATGGACTAGCTTTGATGGCCATTGAAAATTACATTCTGAATGAAATTGATATTGATGCAATAATAAGAGATTTTGCCAAATTGAAAGCCAGAAAAGTGTCTTTATAACATGAACTTTACAGTAACAAAGAAAACGAGAAATTAAGCTAACTACCATATTTGTATCACTGGAAAACACTACTTAAATATGCTTTTAATGAAGTGTAAGAGCATATCTCTTTGTCAAAATCAAACCTGTGATAATGTTAAACTTAAAGCTCATTAGTTTTATTCTGTTTCGACTTTTATGTTTCAACTGTATTTGTCAAAATACATCTTAGGTATACATTTTAGTTGTTTCCTGTGCTTATTTAATAAAAAAATATATAAATTATTAAAACTGGAACTTTGGTCATGATTCATCCACAGTTAATTAGGTTTAATTTCGCCATTTTCCTTTAATACTCACAGGAAGACTGAATTATTATATATTGAAGAAATTTGTAATTGTAACAATTATCTGAAGAATTTTTGTCCATTACAGCATTCTATTCTTTTATTATCATTTAGGCGGGGGCGACTAAATATTGTTTATTTACACTTACAAAATGTCTACAACCGATCCTGTTACTGTTTTATATATATATATATATATATATATATATATATATATATATATATATATATATAGAGAGAGAGAGAGAGAGAGAGAGAGAGAGATAGAGAGAGAGAGAGAAATTTTTGATTCAGAAAAAAGTACAGTTGAACGTACGATGCAACATGGGCTCCTGGAGGGATTTCAAACGAATTTAGTATACGTATACATTACCATCTGAACAATTTTACCCTAAAAATGCTTTCGATCACTGAAATAAATTCCTGCCTACGCTCCTGTAAAGCAGTAAGAATTTTAGGGACTGATCATGGGGTAATGCCTCCCTGGAGCAACGACAGTTCCCCAGAAATCATACCTCTGATAGGTCCGGATGTGACACCAGTATTTGTGTATTACCACTCCTCACTCTAAGTGTATTGAAACTTAAGTCAAAGGAACTGTTCTGAAATCTTCACCGGTTCTCTCCTCTGAAACCGCATGCGAATGGGGCCAACCTTGGTCATATACCACATCTGGAATATTACCGTTTATGTCAGAGATCCCGAAAAATATATATTCGACACAAATAAAGAATGTTATCGGTTTTATTTTATTTTATTTATTTATTTATTTGCCTGTCACCCTCCCACTCTGACCTCCATGCCAACCAAGGCTTAACTTGAACTTAAGCAACATCGACAGCGTCATTATTCATCTGCGACCACGAAAACTAATACCATAACGATTTCGATATTAATATTGTTCATATTGAGTACTTTTACATGCCACTTCCCCCCTTGTTACGGATGGCTTCAGTGTCTCGCCCCCACAACTATGGAGCAATTTCAATAAACTTACGTATAGCTATAAACCACCATCTGTAAAATAAATGTGCGGGTGACCTTTTTCGGGGAGGAATTCATTAGCTACTTTTCCAATACCAATGTGGTTGCTTTTTTCTCTTTCCATGCTAAAGATTGCCGAAGAGCTCAACTGCATTTGCACCACTGTCCTATGAATATAGATTTTAATGGCATTTACTTTACTAAGTGCTTGCTTAGGTGTTACAGGAAAAGTGAGATTTTGTTATAAATGAGTAGGGGTCTAAACAAATACGGAAAACTATTAGCAATGGCACTACTCGAAATGAGTTTTCGCAATATAATGGAACAGTATTTTATTCGAATGTGAAGGAAATCATTGCATAAATTGGCCCTTCTCCTCCTTAGAAGTCTAAGCTACAATACGTATCTAATAATTTTGAATTAGAAATATATGCATCGAGTTTCATATCCTTAACTTTAAGGTCTCCTGAGTTAAGTAAATGAATAACCTTCCTGCTAACGAAAGAGTAAAGCTTTGGGCTTTAATGGTATCTGGAGTGTAATTATTAATTTCAGCAACCCTGAAAACTATTGAATAGACCACATATCTTTCAATTAAGAATTATTAAATTTTCACCCCTCCCATTAAACCTCCATGCCGATAATGCTAAACTTTGATGTGAACGATATAGAAGGTTTCATAATTCATGTACTCAAAAGCTATGGATTTAACATTAATATCGTTTATTTTCGATTATTTTTGCATGTCCCTCTGTTTCCAGGGGTGCCCATTAAGGGAGTAAGAGGGGGCGATTGCCCCCTCTAGAGGAAATTATACTTTGCAAGATCGAAAACCCAAAAATTGTTTGAATATTTACCCCAAAATTTAGAACTATATTTGAAATGTCGCTTATACTTACCCCTTAACCCCTACCCATAAAACCACAATATGGGCGCCCTTGTGTCGGCAGGAGTCGTGTGGTTCGGGTTCCACGTTAAGTCGTAGATGCACATCTTGTATAGAGTCACAGCTGAAAGACATGCTGAACTCTATATCACCTCACCTCGTGAGATATTCTATTTTTGCATAATTTCTAAACCACTTCTCTTTCTTTGAATCTCCTCCCTCCTCTTAGGACACGCATAGGTTCAAACCGAATCTTTCTTCACGGTTGGAGGACGCAAGGCTACTGTACCATACGCGTACAACCCTTATGAGTTGCGCAGTTTGAGTAGCACGCACGAATAAACCACGCTTACATTTATTATATATAATTAATAAAATCTCATATTAGGACTAACTTCGCACACCAAACTTTTAACAATGCGACTTTTTAAATTCTGTTCATCATCTTCTTTATTATTATTATTATTATTATTATTATTATTATTATTATTATTATTATTATTATTATTATTATTATTATTATTATTATTATTATTATTGCAATAGCTATATGAAGCAATTATCTCGGCCAATTTCGTTAATGCACACCATTCAGCAACCGGTAGTTGTAGAAATCAGGCTTTTACAATAGAAATTGTTAGCTCAATCGGTAGAGCGCAGACTTATGGATTCAAGGGTTACGAGTTCGAATCTAGCGTAAGACAAAAGATTTTTTTCTGATATAATTCTTGAGATTGAAATGTTTCTCTCTTCATCTTTATCTCGTAATTCTGAATAGAGATGTTTGGATGTGAAAGAAAAAAGTATACTAGGATATAAGAAAAGAAAGATAAATTACATGATACCTTTTGCAATTTTTAACTATATTTTCACCTATCTAGGACGTTTCTAAAAAGTTCAGACTTCTAGACCTCCTTTTCGCTCTCTTACGTGTCCTTTAACTAATTTCTACAATTACTTATTGAGTCTAATTTACTTATAATTACTTATTGAGTAATTATACATATATTCAGATGTCTTATCTCTTTCTCTTTTCTCTACATCATGTCTTGAGATGAATGTTTTGACAATAGGTTACAGACACGATTTTACAAAATAATACGATCTGCGATATCAGTGATACATATTGTGGTGTTTAACTTAACATATAAAACAGTAAATAGAAAAACTGAGAATACGAATCTTTTCGTGCACCGATGCTTCAAATCTGTGTCATTACTCCCTATACCTATGTTAATTCCCTAGTCAAAATAAAAACTCTTCAAAATTAATAAAAATTTCTTATACAACCATCCCTTCCTTGGAGTACTGCGCGGTCACATACCCGTCACTGCGATGTAAAGGCACTTATGGCGACGAGGATACATGAGTGTGGGTAGCAATTTCTGTAAATCAGGTGGATAACAAGCATGACGCACGACTGCAATATCTTGTTGTTGTATTTGATCAAAACCTTGTATTCTGGCTAGTTAGGGGGATAGACGTATTTCTATATGCTTCTCCTTGTGTTTTCTTACTCCACTAATTTGTTTTACTGATGCTTTAACTTTTAATTGTAAATTTAATATATCACTTTTATGATTAATTGGAGATAGAATATTGTCAACATGATAAGAGTATCCTGTTAAAAATTTTAGTTATAAGTATTCCAGCTTTCTTTATTCATAATACAATAATAAATCTTATTAGTATATCTGGAAATATTTTGAAATGAACTTGTATAATGTACTTCAACAACAGCTGTCTCCCACATGCTTTTCTGCAACACAAGAGAATGATATAGTTTGTTAGTATGACAGAGTATTTTGTGAAAAATATTCCATAGAACTATTAGTGGGTAGTGTGAGATAAAAACTAGTACTCTGCTCCATATTTATCAATTAATCAAAAATATTCTTCTTTTTGTCTATTTTTAATACTTGTCCATGGAAAATGAACTTTTCTTTTTTCTCTTGCCCGATTCTACCAATTCCTGATTTATTTTGTTTTGAGCCTTATTTTAAAATTATTTTTTGTCTTGCCAGCGTGATTTTAAAGCCTCGTCAATAGGTCTCTTATAATCTAATACGTCTCCAGCTACAGTAGTTCCTGTACGTAATAATTCTTTATCTACTATTTTAGCACCTTGTTCTAATAATGGAAATACACTACGAAATACAGCACATAACAACTATTAATACCATATCGTTGTTGATAAGGTGAACCTCTATATAGATTATAGCTACTACCTACCTGAATCGAATAATATCGGAAATAAAAGATCATTTATTTTTTATTGTCATATACACAAATATAACATTAAATTTTGATATTGTATTGCTGCTAAATGCTTTTCAAATATGATATAGTAGTCCATGAATTAAAGGAAGGACGGTACCCCTGCCAACAAGCAAGTACACCTTTACCCTTAACTTCTAAAATTTCATCTATTTCATAAAATTTAGGCAAGGGCACTCTATAATTCCTCTTCGTAATACTTGCTGCTGCATCTCAACCCGTCTTTTATACGTGTAAACTCATTCTCCTGCAGAACGGCATATTTTTCTACTGTTGTTCCTATCATATGTTATTTTTTTGTGACTCATTACGAGTAAAATGGGTGCAATTCCAAGCAACTTGATTTTGGACTTTTGCACAACTAGATTGTGCATTTCGCCCAGTGTGCGAAGGGTAGATGTAAGTATTTGCTTAAATGTTTTATAATGTTTTCACCAGTTTTTGTACGTATAGGCACGGCCCATGCATTGCGACTAAATAAATCAATCACTTGTAGCCATCGTTAAATTTTTGCAGATTTTGCATATCGTTGAAATCAGCTTGCCACTGATCGTGGATATTGAACATTAAATAGGGATTACGTCGAAATTGTTTACGTGCTAATTTATGCAGCGTATTAGTCGGTTGTTCTTTTAACCACTATTGCACCTTGTATAGATGTATTGATTTCTTCACAGCTTTCCATAATGCAGTAGTAGTTGGAAATGAGGCAGGGTGTGACGGATTAAATAAATATTAGTCAGCGTCTTTATATATTATAATCACACCACCTGTTGACAACTTTACGTTTACGTGGTGGCTCCTCCTCCTCGTCCTCCTCTTCTTCTTCTTTTGAATCAGCAGCAGCTGTTGTCAGCTTACGAATATATTCTACCCGTTGAGAGTTACCTATATACTCTAAAGGTATATTGGAATTTGCTAATAGTACAGCAAATGGTTCACAACATGTGGGAGGAATATTTTTCTTGCTGCACCTAACAAAATCTACTATATTGATGCCTGGAATTAATTTATTATAAATATTGTTATAAATTTATTATAAATGTTGGAATTTTGTTTAATTTACATTATAAAGGCCTTGCTTTACGCAGACAATTCTCGGGAAGTGTAGATAGTATTTCATCCTCCTCCTTTTCCTCCTCTAACTTAGTGCTAACACTAGTTGATGTTGTTGCAGTAGGTTTCTGAACAATGTGTAAATACTTTTGTAACACATCCTTATATCGTACCTATTTTTCGTCAACACTCTTATTTTTATTACTTAAAATACTTTTCATCTCATCGTCTTAATTTGATATAGTTTAATAATGATGCAATTTTTCTGGCGAAATTAAAATAAGTTTTTGCACATGCTGCAGTATTATTATTATTGATCTTAACTAGATAGTATACCCCTATAATACGTTCAAACAATGCGGTGAGAAAAACACTTTTCTCTAGAATTATTCGTTTTTTCTTTTGTTTTAATGATGGACGTTTCTTTACCAAATACCTAAGTTACATTTTAAATTTTTGTCTTTTTTATTTAACGGAAAGTTTCTTTGTAATACGTTATAGGAACATTCATAATAAGAGCGACTTAAATCCGAATATGCATTTTCTAGAATTACCTTGCTTACTTTAGGTTTTGCCTTTGTTAAAAGTCCTATTAAATGTGCACTTTCCTTACTAGTCATTTCTACGTCCATTATAGTATATATGGTTGTTAAAATATAAAAAAATATTGAGCTTATTCTTTTACAGGATTCAGGAACTGACGAAGACAGAGGAGACCCTTACTAATAGGTATTACGATGCATCTGATGGATAGATTTGAGATGAAAGATCATGCGGTCGGTAGATTGTATAGATATCGGGGTCCAACATGTCATCATCTAACTATAAATGATATAATGTCATGAAGTGTTGTAGAGAGGTGTCATCGAAAGTTGGTGGGGCATCGTTGTCACGGCCGTAGGGGACTATATCAAGTATCACAGGATGGGGCTGTGCAAACGTATGCTGATGTAATGTATGGGAAGTTTTTCCAGGTGTGTTAGTAATGGCGGAAAATCGATCATCTCATAAAGTAAACGTGTTGGGTGTGGTAGCAGAGTCGTCATTTCAAATTTTGCTTGAGGGGGGCAAGAGCACCACCGACATAAGACCTTTACGTTTTCTACAAGTATATTAGTAGACAATCGATTAAAGTATATGTATTCCTCGAACTCTTGGGGGGGGGGCGATTGCCCCCTCCTGCCCCCCCTAAATGACGCCCCTGTGTGGTAGGCTTATGCGCTATGCTAGGTGTATAGCATGGCGCTCGAGTACAGCAAGTTTTTGATAGAATTTGACGAACGCAGGTATCCAGGCTGTATGTCCGTAGGTTAATTTACTCCGCAAGAAGGTTTTATATGTATTGAGTACAGTATGTGCCCCTAATCCTCAGGTTGTGCCAACTAATCGTTTGAGAAGATTAAGTCGATTTTTCGCTTGTCCTATGATTTTGGTGAGATGTGGAGTCTAGGTAAGGTGAGTGTCAAAAGTGACACAGAGATACGTAATAGTACGTGACACTGAACAGGCGTAAGAGCAACCTGAAGGCGAAGTAGATTCGGGCTTCGATGTACTCGTGAGCAGCGTCGACGTAGTAAGAAAACTATGGTTTCTGTCTTGGGAGAGTTAATATTCAACCTCCAAACATGACACAAACGCACAAATGCATCAATAGCTACTTTCATGGTTTATTAAAAGATTGTACAGTGCGGCCAGTTGTAAAAAAGCAGTGTCGTCAGCAAACTGAAATATTGTGATGTTATTAGGAACAACAAGATCAGCGACGTACAGTAAATATAATAAATAAGACAGAGATGAGCCTTGTGGTACACTAGATTACAACAAGATAGCGTTCCATTGATTGAGATGTTGTCGTTCTATTGAGAAAGAGTGTATGAAGTGGATTACTAAGTTGGTAGAAGGTAGTTACGAAGTTTATATATTAAGCCAGGGTGCCAAACTTTGTCAAAACCTTTTCGCAGATCAAATGTTACAAGGCAAGAACGAAAACCTGTATTATATTGATTGTAAATAGCTGTGGTCAGACAAAATAATTGATCTTGAGTACTAAAATTAGGTCGAAATTCAGCTTGCATTTTGGAAGATTTCCAAGATTTTGCAGAGACAACTAGTGAGGTGAATAGGACGATAGGATGTGATTTCTGATGGAGGTTTCTTTGGTTTAGGAAAGAGAAGAACTTTAGAGTATTTCTAGTCGAGTGGAAAATATCCAATTCGCAGAATAAAGGTATAGATGATGCTAAGAAAGAGTAGAAAAGAGCGAGGCGCTTGTCTGATGAGTACATATGTAACGGAGTCAAATCGTGGTGCAGTATTGCGTTTACCTCTTCAAGGCTTCTGTCAAAGCGCTTCAAGGTTACCCATAGCTAGATATTCACGGAAGGCTCTCCAGAATGTTGTGTGTTATTAATAGTTTCGGGGTGAATCGGCATGGTTAGAGGATTATTTGGTTATAAATCATGATCAGCAGACGGGCGAAAGGAAGTACAAGCTGCATCGGTATGTCGGTTGATAGTTGATTGTAAGCGATCTGGTGTATGTTAATCGGGTAGAGGTGTAAATATATATCTTGGAAATAGGTAGCAAAAATATTAGCATTTTCTGCATCAGTAAGGACTGCTTGTTGACTATGAAAAATAGAGTATGGCGTACGAGAATCTCTACCGGTTAATTGATGGAACTAGTGAAAATATTTTTTAGGATGTGCTTCATTAGCTAGTGTGTTGCAACTTTGAATCCAGTGGCGCCTCTTAAACACAACGATATAATTATGAGTGATCCATAGGTATTGGCGATGAAGCCGAAGCGCTTCAAGGTTACCCGTAGCTAGATATTCACGGGAAGCTCTCCAGGATGCTGAAATAAATGGTAAATATTGCGGAGGTAACTTAGGTTTGTATAGCAGAACTTCGATTTTCGGAATGGAACGTTGTGCTGCGTCGTTAAGTGCTGTAGTAAGTGTATTGACGTCGTATTGTGTACTAGGCACTGTGAGTGTAGTTATTGAAATGTCTAAATCGGTGCAATATTGTTTCCAATTTGCCCCTTGGTAGCAGTAGACCTTCTGAGGAGGAGCCTTTGGCTGATTATTAATAGAACAATGAAGTTCGACTTTAATGGGGACATGGTCGCTACCTGTAGATTCAAATACAGATATATATGAATGGACTACATCACGAGTAGTGCGATTGATAGGACGTGTAGGTTTCGGTGAAGTATGGAATTCAGCTCCTGTTTCATTCTGAACAAAATCCAGAAAGTTGTCTTTGTCACGTTTGGAGCGGCTATAAAAATTGAGATCGGCCATGATAATGTAATGCAGGAAGTTGGCATCAATATGCAGAAGAAATCATAGCTAAAACCTCTGGCTGGACGATAGTAAATAGTGACAAAAGTAACTGTTTTGCCTCTAAAATAAATCGTTGTGATGTTATGTTCGGGAAAGTAAAGTGCAGGTGGGACAGTAACTGCACGATAAGGAAGACTTTGCCGAATACCAATAGCTGTGCCTCCGTAGAGACGTGGACCAGTTGGAGCGTCGTATCGAAGTAAATGATACTTCGGTATATAACATGTTAAATATGGCGCAAGGTAAGTTTCATTAAGAGCAAATGCAGCAATTTGTTCCTCTTGGAGGAGCTGTTTAAAGAGCACTTGGTGTGTCAACAGTAATCGTAAGTTAAGAAAAAGTGAATTGTAACCCCTAATGAAACAGAATATAAGTGCGTAGGTAGAATTGTCCATATTAAACATAAACTTCAAGAGGTTGGATTTGAAAATGCACTGTCGGTCCGGAATATGTTGCATGGAATTGTAGATTAAACAACAGTTTGGCTGCGTGCATAATATGAGTTAGAATATGGTTGCGAAGAATTGAATGGATGTTCTGTAGTGAAATAGTGAGAAAACGTAGTAGATCTTCGACAGTAACTGGATGACATAACGAATTTGCTTGTGGAGTTGGTGCATCGACAGAACGTATGGGAACAACGAGTTCATGTTTAGCTGGATCAGGTTGAAGCTTAGCTTTACATTTATAGCCGTACGTTGAGTGACGTTCAGAACAGCGATCACAACGTGGTGGTTCTTAAAGTTTTGGGCAGTTTTTAGTAGGATGGTCGCGGGAACAATAACCACATTTGAAGTTGTTTGTGCATTCAGTTGTTGTGTATGAATTATACTGTTGGCATTTATCGCATCGAACAGGCAGAGGTGCTGGCGTGCGAGATGTCTCAATGTTATATCTGCGTCTATAGATACATGCGCCCTTGAATAGAAGTTGGTCAATCAGCTGTTGTTGATCAGTCAGCACCCCTATGAGATAAGTTGGCCCCCGGTTGTTCTTGATCCTGATACAACGCTTTATAGGTAATTCCTCCTGATGAAGTTCAGCAAGAATTTCGCAGTAAGACCATGTTCTACACCACGAATAACTACAGACATCATAGGAGGTCGCCGTGGTGGAGAAGTTTTGCGTGTACTTGGTTGTAAAGTACAAATTTTTGCTTTCCTCCCAAAAATTCCGTAAGTTGCCTTGCTATGAACATGCGTGGCGAAATTTGGGTTACTGGATTTCAAAATGATTCCTCTGCGTGTCTTAACAATTTCACGGATCTCAGGCCGAGGGTCGTACTTGACTAATTGCTGGAAGACCGCACGAAAAATGTCATACTCCTGATCATAGCCGGTTAGCAAGAAGTTGTGCACAGGATCTGAATGATATTGCTGCTGTTGATTATCGGCAGAAGTGGATGCCCAATCCATTGTATGGCTGAAATCTGCAGCCTGATTAACATTGGGAGTAATTCGTTGCTTCTTTGGATCTAGGGTTAGTTCGTCATCAGAGAAAGATCGAGAATTAATCCGATGTCCTTTATTGATGCAGTCAGCGTAGATAGACGAAGGAATAGTATTACGGTCTGAAAGAGGTTTTCCCGTAACAATGCGTGGCTGAGTTACCATTAGGTCCGATGTCGAGTGGTGGAGAGTGTAATCCTAAATCTGACCCAGATTCGTAGATCCGTTAACCTTGCCAAAGTCGGTCATCGTGATAGAGTAGCCGAGAGCGGAAGCCCAAGTAAAGACGACAAAAATGACGAAAGATGTTTGATTAAGTTCAAGAAACAAGACACCCTCCGAAAGTGAAAATTTTCGACAGCCACCTAAGTATTGCAATTTTGCTGTGCTCGCAAGTACCTGTGCTATACTTGGTCCTCGTTGGCACAGTAACTGACACAAGAGAGGTTATTTTTCTTGATAAGATTTTGACGCCAAAGACATGGCCTTCCCAGCATATCAGAAGTAACCAGTAATTCTCAGTGAGAATTTTAAATTGGATTTTATTGTTTTTAGCGAGTAAAGCTTTACGCAATATATTTGACATTTTTCCCAAGCAACGAATAACGTAACATGTTCTGCTATAATCGGTCACGAAAATAGTTCTGTAAGCCTATGAACCGCCTGACAACAATTACATGAGTAGCATTGCTGCCACATGCTGTTCTTACGTCCTAGTACATAAACAAACAGATGACAACAATAGGTGGCAGAACAGTTCTCAGAGGACCTTACCGATTTCTCTCCATCATTTAGCGATCATTTGTCTAAAAGTCTCTATAACACTACCTGGCGGAAAACGACAAATGATATCTAACTTAGTGAGGACGCCAGCGCTTCGCTTCCGCTTCGGTGGCTTTCCACTTTTAACCGAAAGTGGACCGGTGCCGGCGGAAATTTTCCTTCACTTCGGCGGCTATCTGCCAAAAGGCGACGGAGAAGCAATGATAGTTGGCGGCACTTTGCACACGGGGTACCGTTACATTTGCTTTGGAAAAATGTAACGCGTTACTAATACAGTAAAAGTTACTTAAAAAGTAACGCATTACTTCCATTACGTTGCTTCCAAGAGTGGGTTTTCTAGGGATTTTCCCGTTTCCTTCCTCTTTCTTTCTTTTGACCATTTCATTCATTATCATCACCATCTCCGTTAGCCTTGGTGCATAATTGGTGATGTTAATCTGGAAATTTCATTTAATTTCCAAATTCTCATTCCACCAAATCTTCCATCATCATTTACTTGCCTTAATCATTAGTCTCCTTAGCCTAACAAGTATAATCGTGGGACGTTAAACTGAAATATTTCGTTTAATTTTAATCTTATATATTTTATGTTTTATTGAATAGCCGTAGTGGTTGTTGTGAATAATTGAAACTCTAGTTCGAAGAAAGAAAGAGAAAATCACAGAATGTTTTGTTTCTTTCTGCATTGAATGGATTTATCGAGTACGTATTTAATGAAGTTCGGATGTTGAATCCCCTGTGGACACCGCCAGTGTTTGGTTGAATTCGTTGCGCTTTATTTACTAGTGGTTATACACTTCCTACAGCTAGTTCATACTACATGTTTATGTTTATTTCTCTTTACTTTCTCTCCGTTTGAACAATTTAAAAACAAATCATTTGCACTAAACGGGCACTTTTGTATAGTTTATTTCAATGTATTAAATCGTTTGAGATTTTACTGCATGCACGAATGTATGTAATTCTGAATACACTTTCTTGCTTTATTTTTAGTGTTATTTACGAACACGCGAGTCCAAAAGCAACAACGGCTGTTTGAAGAGCGAACATGCTTCAAATACTTTATAGGATAGCCACACAGGTCACATTAGTGTAAAAACAAAGCAATAAGTGTTAAACATTGGGGTCTATGGACTGAAAAAATATTTCTTCGTCAAACTAAATTCTTTGAAACATAAAATTGTAACAGTTTTCCAGATAAATACTATCCTGTGGTCCATAAGTTAGTTGACTTTAGTACTTAGTAGACTTTGGTTTGACTCGTATAGTAGCTATTTGACTACTGCTGTAGTTCCCATAATTTAGTTGGTACTAGCAGTTATTTTTGGTTTGACTAGCAGAGTAGCTACTTGACTAGGGCAGGGGTTTCTATAATTCAGTTGATACTAGCAGTTTCTGGTTAGAGTAGGGTGTGGTATCTGATTACAACAGTAGTTCCTATGATTCAGTTGATACTAACAGTTATTAGTTTCTAGTTTGACTAGAATAGTAGCTACTTGGCTAGATCAATAGTTTCTATAATTCAGCTGATTGTAGCAGTTATTAGACTCCAGTTTGGCTACCATAGTAGATACATGACTAGAGCAGTAGTTTCCCATAAATCAGTTGGTACTAACAATGATGAGAGTATGCTGTGAGGCGAAGTTGCTTTTCTGAACTTTGCTGTAGTTAGTGCTAGTTAGTTTGGGACCAATAAATGGAAAACCATCTACAGAACAGCGAGTTTTTATGCTGCAATGGTGGTAGAAACATGACCATAATTACAGTGATGCTGACTTGTTTATGGATCGTTTTCCAAACATCAGACCTCTATCTCGCGAAACAGACGATTCGGTAGGTGAACTTCATCATGCAACAAGGCCTAAATAATAAATAAGTATATAATTAAGTAAAATTTCTGACAAAACTTGCGCTCCAGTATTGTGCCCAACTGGAAGGAGGCTGCTTTGAGAATCTCTTATAGGCATACTTGTCCAATGTATCTATTGTTTTCTCGGAATTAAAACATATTACCTGTGTCACTTTTGATTTGTATTCCATCTCTACATGAAAAATGGAATTGTGTCCATTGACTTATGGACCACCTTGTGTTAGTGCAGTAGAATCAGTTTCACACTAGTGAAATCTACACGTTAATTTTATGAAATATTTGGAAAATCTCTGTTATGCTTGTATGTTACGACTTACACTATTGAGTTCCAAGACGAGATTTCTCAAGCATGGTAAGTTGGACAGATTGCACGAATTTTTGTTAGGAATACGAATGTTATCTCTATGCATAATATTAGAAGTCCTGATTGACTGATAAATCTGCGCCTTACTGTTTAAACCAGAAACTTAAAATTTGAACAGTATATAGAATTTGCATCGAAATACACCACTAAGGAAGGATTTCAGGAGGTTGCAATTACCGATACCTTACTTGTTGATAGTGCTATCTTCTAGATACAACGACGTCGTGTCGAACGCTCTCCGTCCTCACCCAATCCATTGCTAGAAGTGCCAAGTATACAACCAATACGCCATTGCAAACTGTCATAATACTTCCGTCTGTGGCTACTGAATTGGCATTCATCCTACTCGTTCGTACACAAATGTTCAATTCCCACCTGGACGTGTCATTTGAAAAAAAAAAGCATCCCACTTATAGCTACAAATGCGCAGAGAAACCTCCACCAAGAACTTCTGATCCTCCACCAGAAACTAGTAGATACACTGCAATCACATTACTTTTTCATCAATACAAACTATCCTGTAAAAATAGCATACCATGAAGGGGTAAGAGGAGTGAATATAAGAATGATCGAAAACCGCCGATGTTAGTGTCGATTCTATAATTTTCGGGTAGGTGATATCAACAGAGACACTTGTTACCGTTTAAACCCAAATTCAGTCCTCATTAGTACTCCTAAGGAGGGATGATGACATGTAAAAATAATTGAAAATGACCTATATTAGTGTCGAATCCATAGTTTTCGTGGTTTCTAAGTTGATTAGTGACATTTTAGGTGCCCTTTAAATCCAAGGCCAGCTTGAGTTGAGTTGATTTTGAGTTTAACGTCCCGTTCAGCAGCGAGGCTATATGAGAATTGGACCAACTGATTAACGTGGAATCCGAACCACATGAGCTCCCACCCCAAGGCCAGCTTCCAGTTGGTGTAAGACCCTCCTAGCAGTACTAGGGGAGGGAAAGAGATATTTAAAATGATAAATAAACGACTGAAATTAGTATTAAATCCATAGCTTTCGGGGTCACTTTAGATAAATAATTACATTTTCGATGCCGTTAAGTCCGATTTAAGCCCTCATTAGCACCCGGGGGATTAAATGGTGACAAGTAAATATATCGAAAACGGCGGATATTAGTGTCAAACCATTAGTTTCCAACGTCTTTAAGTTAATTGATAACAACGCCGCTTAAATCCAAATTCAGCTCCTAGTGGGGAAAGAGCCCCTATAGCACTCCCAGGGGGAGTGGAAGTGGCAGACATAAAAGTCGAAAAAACGACCGATATTAGTGTCGAGTCAATAGTTATCTTGGGCTCTAAATTGATTGACGATATTCCTTATATCATTCACGTCTAGATATTACCCCCACTACCACCTCTAGGATGATGGGAACAGGTTGACATGTAAAAATGATCGAAGAAGATCGATATTAGTGTCCAATCAATAGTTATCAATGTCGCTGAAATTAATAATTACTCTCCGATAGTGTTAAGGTCCAAGTTCAGCTCCCATTGGCACAGGGAGTGAGGAAAGTTGAAAACAAATGTTTCAAGTGACAGATATTAGCGTCGAAATCATAGTTTGGGTTCGTCAAGCCAATAGGTTACAATCGTGGTGATATTTAATTCCAAGTTTAGGCGTGAACTGGCATGTCACCTTGCTCGGGAAGTTACAGTGGCAACGCCCAAGGCTTCCCTCGCACGTCTTTATATATATTTGGATGCATGTATATGAATGTATAAATGAGCGTAATACCGGAACGTCTGGAGCAGTTTTAACCAAATTTAGTAGACATATGATATCCAATCTTTAAAATGAATGCTCTGAAAGTAAGACACTCCAAGGGGTGGTATTTGGAAGGAGTGGCATGTGAAAATAATACAAAACGACTGATATTTGTGTGGATCCCATAGTTTTTAGGGACAGTGAAGTGATTAGTGTCACCTCCCAGTGCGGTTTAATTCAAGTTCATCCACATCGCCAGAGTATGGGAGGAGGTGAAAAATAAAATGTCAAAAAATGACTGAAATTTGTGTCGAATGCTTAGTTTTCGGGGTAGGAAAAACGTCTGACCTGTTTGAAATTACTTTTCTAAAATAGTTACTACCCACTTCAACCTACACATATTCAGTGGGAATAGAATGTTTAAATATTTACTTTAAAAACACTTCTGTGTTTTTTTCATTACACTTTCATTGAAATAAATACTCAAAGGTTGAAAGGGATTCAAATACTTTCCATAAGCCTGTTCTCCCCATGTAAAGAACGGCCATTTCAGCTATGCAGGGAGGATAAGTTTTATGCAATATATCATATTTAAAGAAGAGGAAATGAGTAAAGTAAAGTAAAGTAAATAAATGAATGAATGAATAGAGTAATGCAAAAGGCATTGCCTCTGTCCATACCAGTGGAATAAATAAGTTCCGAAGAGCAACGCATTTATCGTTGGCCTTGTGAATTCCTGGAGCAGCTATGTCCCTTCTTGCCTAAACATGGACTCAAATATCAACGGAACTGTCACCAATCAGTTTAGCGATCCCGAAAACTATGAATTCGACACTAACATCGATCATTTTGGAGATGTCATTTTTCACACCCAACAACCGCTATGACAATGGAGGGGTCTAAAGTTGGGGTTGAACGGCATCCTAAGTGCTACTATTCATCTCAACTGTCCCGAAATGAAACGAAACTTTAAATATTACGTCCCGTGGTTATACTAAATGAGACAGTGATGATGAAAGATGAATTAATTGGTGAATTGAAGATAATGGAAGGAAACGGGAGAGGCAAGATAAAACCCACGGACACGGTATTTGCTTATTTTTTACTGCATAGACCACTTAGCGCGAGTTGGGATTCAATTAGGGACCTTGCGCATCAGAGGTGAATAATCTACTACTGAGCGGATCAGTGACCCTGACAGCTATAAATTTTAAACTAATGTCCGTCGTTTTGGACATGTTATTTTCCACAGCCCCCAATTCCTCATGACGATGAGAATAAAATCCACTTAACTTGGTTTCACCCAAAGTATTTGGACAACTCAGCGAGAAAGTCGAGGTTGGCCTTTTTGAAATAAATCGTTGTTAACATCGTTCACGTGCTACTAAGTACAGAAGTTAGGATCACGCGTTAGTAAAGCTCTTAATGCAACGCTAAAAACGATTTTACGTCAGGCCCTTATTTGACTAACAAGGGATTATATTTCCGCACTGACCAACATTTTGATTAAAGGAAAGTCATTTGGCATAGGACACCGGGGAGTATCGAACAAAAGCAATTTTCGTTATTTCCCGCTTGAGGCAGCACCTGTCAAGCATACAGTGAGTTGATCGGAATGAACTAGCCAAACTCACGTCATAGTGAATTTGTCCTATGAACGACGTTTCTCGTGCTTTGCGGTTTTTGGTATTTTTGCGAATGATCTGGTGCACGGAAATAGATTTATGTGGCTGCAACTTATTACAAAGTAAGTGAATTGATATATTATTACTATCGCAACATTTATTAGCGTGTATATATTATAAATGAGTTGTATAGTTGCATTTGTTTTGTTACAAGCCGGTAGATAGCCATTCTTGCGTCGTTCGGCTGGAATCGGGCAAAGTGGAATCGGGTGGCATCGGACATTATTCTGATAAATAAACTTGATGTTCTTTAATGGTTTCTGGCTTCTTCAAGAAACCATGGAGAAAATACGTAACAACTGGGATGAAGAAAATATGAAGATGACCCTGGACAAAGTTATTTCCAAAGAAATGGCAATACCTGCAACCAGTGCTACATATGGTGTTCCTAAGAGTACCTTAGGAGATCGTGTCAAAAAACTGTTGGAAGGGAAAGAGGCAACAGCTAAGCGTTGCGGCTCGGATAACAAAAGCACGTTTAGTAGAACGTTTGATCTTGACCAAGAGGAAGTTGTGTAAAGGTTTTGGATAGTCAGCTAATGCCATTAAACACTGAGAACAGCCGAGTCGACAAGCCTGCAGCGTGCTGTTGGTTTCAGTAAATATAAGGTCAAAATATTTTTGGATAAGCTAAACCGATGCATCTTGTGTATACAACAACCGACTAAAGGTAATATGTGTAAAGGAAAAGAAAAAGTTAGAACTAAGATCTGGGGAGAGAGGAAAGAAAGTGACTGGTCTGTTATCAATAAATGCAGCAGGAGATCAGTACATCTCTCCTTTGTTTGTATTCGTTAGGAAGAGTGAAATGCAAACATTTTCACCCTACAAAAATATGCGTATGCAGAAAAAAGCCCTTATCGAAAAGAAGAAAGTTAAATACAACAGAAAACTAAACATTCCCAAATGAAGAAATGGGCTTCTAATGTAACAAAACTATTTCTAAGAAAATGGCTTAAATATCATAAGTTTGATAGCTGTAGCATTCCATCTTCTTCAAGCTGCAGAGCTCCATCCTCTTCACCTGCTCTTACATCTTCTTCACAACTCACAAACTGCATAATCTGCGGGGATTCTTTTGATGAAGATTGAATACAGTGCAAGGCATTTAAAGGTTGGGTCCATGAGCAATGTGGCAATGTTGAAGACACGCTGTGTTACTATTGTAGTTTGTGCCACTTGATGAAACTAAGAACTTTAAGATCTATTTTTTTACTCGTTTTATTTTACACTGTATTTGAAAGCCTAATAAAAGTGCATTTTGTGTGTTAAGGAACTTCTGTAAGTAAACAGCATTTGCAATTTGTTCTGTTATTAAATTACCTCAAAAGACCAATTCTATATAGTTTTATGTTTGTCTGATACTACCCTCCACTTTTTAAGGACATTAATTTGTCTTACCTTTGACTTTTGTTTTACAAAAATATATATTATTAGTTTTAACTTGTCAAATCACCTTTAATATCTTGTGTATGAGATACGAAGGTATCATTTTGTGCATCAAGTAATTGGATATAGGTATTTTTCAGCCTGACACACTGGAAAAAGCTAAGACCGATACCGGTCCGATACCAGACGACCTTCCCCTATGTCATCCACGAATTATATCGAAAGAAGCAAGCCACGACTTTCCCTCTGGATTATCGAGATACTTTAGGGGGAAAAATAAGGTTGAATATACGCAACATTCTCTTACTTTCTTCATAACATATTTGGACATCCCTGCGGAAAAGTTGTGGTTTGTATCTTTCGATATAAATCGTAGATAGTATTACAAACATGTTTCTGAATACAAAAATTTCTTAGAAGGTATAATCACACCTAGCCAAACCCTTAAGAAACCCCCTAATCACACGTCAAATCATTTCTTAATATGTCCCAGATAGTTTAATGTATTAAAAAACTGTTTTCGTAAACATACAAATAAATTCAATACCTGTAACGTTCCTATACTATAGAAAAACTGATGTTTCTATTAGATTAACGCAGTTGTTTGTTGTTGTCCAGGGATATTTTCACCGACCAAAGAATAACGAAAAGGATAAAGAAAAGAAAGCTATCTAGCTATTGGATGCTCGCGAGAAGCACACCGGCCTCCTGGTGTCAGGCATGTGAATTCAATTTGCCTCCGACAAGCAAAAATCTTGAAAGGCGAAGTAGAAAAAAAGAGAAACGAAAGATAGAAAGAAAGAAAGAGAGAACACAGTACAGAAACGGAGTACTTTACTTGAGGAGTTGTAGAAGCGGAAACAGGGTAACTCTACCGGAAGTTTCCATTACATCACGATAGTTTCTTTTCCTTTCTTTGCTCCTTGTGTTCCCCGTGCGAGGGAGAAGGAAAAACGGCCGAAAAGAGGAGATTTGGTTACTGTCTGACGAGGAATGTTGCGTAAAGAATTGCGAATTTCTCGGGAAGCAGAGAACTGTTGTGTTTTCTTTATATCTTCGTTTTATTTTCATTACATTTCAAGCATGAAAATGTCTGGACTTCACGTTGTCGAGGTTTCTAAATTCCAGCTTTAATTTATGTAGTACACTCTTCAAACAAAAAAAAAACTAATTACATTCATTATATTTGGGTATTGCGCTAATAGGCACGAGGAAACGGTCACTTCTGTTTGTGTACCAATCGTTCCTGAATAAACTATTTTGAATTGCATATAAAATAGGAGTTTGTATGTACTCTATATATAGTCAGCTGCGAACACATTTTCCTGTTTGGAATATAAAAGGAAATTTTTGATAGTGCAGTAATATTGGCAAATCAGAAGATTGTGTATAATTTATTCAAAAAAAAAAGGAAAATTATCTCGTCTTGCTTCGAGACAAGAGCGCACCCACACGGGTGGTCCACCAGCATTTGACCCTTCAAAACTACCTAACACAACATACATTTATGCACTTTCTCAATAAAAATATACTTGTTAACAGGGATATGATTGATGTAGATGAAAATTCGATCTTTTTCTTATAAAAAACAATCTAGTTGTATCAGTTTTGCGGGGTGGAAGTATTTTACAACTACTTTCGATTTTCTTGGATGCAGAGAAATACCCGAGAGTACTACACAGACGTAGTGCCTAATCTATTGGATCCCTTCCAAAAATAATTTCTGGGTACACACCTGCTTCAAGAGATTGTAATGAGTTAATTTGGTAGAAGTTGAACATATTTTTTTTTTTATATCAGGGAATTATTTCTATTTCCTCCTTGTATATTAAACAACGTATAAATTTGGATTCAATTGATGGCAATTGGTGTTGACATTTTTTCGCATCACTATTCCATGTTATCGACGCCTATTTTAGTTTGGAGCGTCGTACATATGTTGTGTGTAGTTTTCAGGTAAATAAGGATGAGATGTCAATAATCGAATGAAATGTTCGATAATCTTAAGCAAAATAAAGATCGATTTCTTGAAACCTACTGCACCAAACTTAGAAACATTAATATTGTTGAAAAAAATAATAAAAAAAAACATGGCAAACGATATGTATCACTTGTGTTATAATGTTTAAATGTCTAGAATGAAGTAATTTCCCGCTTGTGACAAGATGGATTTTGAAATTTAATACACTGACCACTAAGTTGATTGTTGTTATAACTTTCCATTAAAAACAAAGTTTGAAATATAGGTCGTAATTTTAAGTGACTCATCCAAAACTTAAGGAATAGAGATACCTTAGGTATTCAAACCAACGAGAAAGAGGAAACTTTAGTGATATAGCATAGTGTACACTTACGCCTTCTAATTCCATGGTTTAGAAACTTTGCCCGCCGTTCAATCTTATATTGAGTTAATTGAATACAATCAGGATTGTTCTTACTAATTTATTAACATCCTTCCTTTCAGTCTACCGAACGGTGTAGACCCCTACCCATTCGTTTATTTATCTAATTGTTCTGGAATACCACTTCTCATGAGATCAGAGAAGTGAAGCCGTATCGGATCTGGTCAGACGAAAGAAGGATGGCCGTTAGTATTCACCACATGGTGCTGGAACAGTAGTGACTACCAAGCGTCGTGAGGGCAATTGGGTAGCTACTTGAAAGAAAGAAGTAGTGAATTCCAGTCTGGAGATCCAGTCTTAAGGGTGAGCAAAGCCGATGTGCTGACCAAACACTACCCCAAAGCATGAGTGCTAGACGTTGGGCTGACTGTTGTATCAGGAGTTTACTTATTTATTCACCAAGTACTTTCTTAAGGTTTTTATTTTGGAAACCCTCGGACTCAGTCCTTAGCCTCGGCCTCGATTAAGCGACCAAGTTGTCCATTCACACGATGCAATGGGTTATTGTGTTGTCTTTATATTGCTACTTCTAATTTTTCTATACCTTTCGGAACGATAACATATACTTATGGAGTACCATTTTGTTTTGTTTAAAACTAAATGTTTAAAACAAATGACTAAAACTTGTTTTAAACAATTGATTTTGTTTGAAACAAATTTTTTATATGTTTTAAACATTTTGTTTTAAACACGTATATTTTTAAGACTTGTTTCAAACACATGTTTATTTTTAAATTATTTTACTTTTGTACAAAAAATGTGCCAGAGAAAGAAAATTGTCAAAAAGTTCTTCCCATTCAGACGACTATTTTCTTTCTATGTGAATGTTTTGAATTCTCGTGGCCACAGCTGGTCAGTGTGGTGATCTACAATTTATCTTGTCTCTTTTTTCCCCTTATTTTTATTATGTATTGTATTGTTTGAATGCTTCTCAGTTAACTTGCGAGAAAGTGTCGTAGTCGAAGGTTGAACTACTTGTAGAACTGATATTAAAAATAAATAAAATAATTATTATGGAAACAAAAGAAAATAAATTGAAAAACTAAGAATACCAATCTTTTCAGAGATGACAGTGCGCTGATGCTTCTAATCTGTGCCTTTACTCCCTATAGCTGCGTTGTTTCCCTAGTCAAAATAAAAAACTATTAAAAATTAACCACAATTTCTTATGCAACCATCCCTTCCTTGGAGTACTGCGCGGTCACATACCCGTCATGTCGATGTAAAGGTACCTTTGGCAATGAGGATACCCTTTACGTTTAGAATTTCGAACACCAAGCAAAGATGTCTGCCATGATACTCGATAGCACCTTCTGATGTGTCAAACCATTTCCAAGTTCCATCGTTTTCCCATAACCCGTTCTCAACACACAAATATGGTGAGAACTTTTGGTTTGCCATGTATATTGATAGATTGTGTGAAATCTCTATAGTAGGTAGATTTCAAAATCTCCCTTAAAAGCTTATTATAACCAAGAAAGTACTTAGGGGAGTCACTGGGAAGAGAGTATAATAAAAATTGGTCGTGAGATGAAATAAGTTGATAATTACTAATCTGTACTGAAATATTATGTACCCAACACTATAATCTTAACAAGAATAAAATAAATGAAAAGATCGGTTGCAAGAGCAAAAAAGTCTTAATAAATACATTATTACACGATTTTAAAATACTGTATGTTTAAAATCATGTTTTAAACTGTTCAAAATGTTTAAAACATGTTTTTTCTTGTGTGTTTTAAAACATGTTTAAAACTTTTTGAAACCTTTTTTCATGTTTTAGACACGTTTTGTTCTTTTTTTTTAAGAAACTATATTTTTCCAACCCTGGTAGTAACGTGCATTTCCTTCCATTTATCAATTTTATTACCTTTTCTTTGATTTTATTCTTGCAACTTTCGTCAAAAAAAATTTAGGACTGAGCTTGAACAAATAATTTATACCACTTGGCAACTAATAGTCCCACGTCTTGTCAAAGTAGCTCCCTCGATTATTTATGATCAGCTGCCATAGTTTCTGGAAACCATGAAAGCGAGCAGAGAAAAACTTCATGCTGGTTGCTCCTAAGCACAAACACCACAGTCATTTGCAGCAATATTTTCATAACGCTTAGTTTCAGCAGTACTTACACGAGGATGAAAATCATCACACGGTGACAGGTAGAACATGAGGCGATGTGTTAAAACAGAGATATGATTCTTAGTCACACATTTCAAACTGATAAAACTGTATGGAACGTTTCCACTAAATACACCAAAAAGTCGAGCAGTGGTGTAGTATGAACACCCCTGTCACTTAGCAAGTTTGCATGGGAAAGTTTCAAATATCACTAGGTGACTGAGGAAGACCCAAGTCTTTGTTTGAATACCACAAACATTAAAAAATATCCTGGGACTTTTCTGTTTAAAGTTGCATTGCTACCACTACCTCTTCGTAAGCTATTAACGCCCTTCACATTATTTTTTATTGACTTATGTTTTCTTAAGTAGAGTCTTGATTTTTCATCACATACTTTGTCTTATTGCTCTGGAAGGAGAGGACACGAATATTATTGATTTGTCCATGAGTACCTTTAATCAACCGGAAATACGTTTATCCCTGCAAATACTAATAAAAAGTCTTGAACACCTCGAAACTGCATTATGTATACACTCTAATAGTTGTTTCTGGACATTCATTCTTCTGATTTTGACGTTAAGATAACCTTGAGTTGAATCTTGTGTTAGGAATACGTGCGTGATATGTGAGGAAAAATAGGGGAAAAGTTAAGTATTTGTGGTCCTTTTTTTTCGAAATAAGCACAGGGCGTACGCTTGAGAAATAAGTGCGAGCGCTATGCAGTGAATCCAACTTAATTCTCCTCTCTGGGAAGATATCCTTTTTCTTCTGTTTCTCTCTACTTTTTTTCTGGTAGGTCTCGTAGCTTTCTCGTCTAAACACCAAGAACGCGTAGATCTACAGTTGCAAAGCTTTATTTATAACTGCAAGTGTTAGGGGATGAAACCCTCACAATCAGATGGTGGCAGAGGGTGTTCAGAAAACTCTGTAATCCTCTTATCGGTGTCGTAATGGGAGAAATTGTCTGAAGTTCCTAGCGTTCAGGAGACCGCATTTTTCCCTTTTTTCTTTTACATTCTTTTATTTTTTCTCTTTAAGTTTCTGTTTTACTTTTTTTCTTTTGTTTCTTATTCAGTTTTCATTCAGTAGTGGTTTGGGGGAATGAAAGAAACGGGGATTTATGCTCGCGAAGAAACGTAAGTAGGGACTCAAGTCCAGAGAAAAATGATTTCAACTCTCGTGTTTTTTGTTGTTTGTAAAACTTAACGAGAAACCATTCTCTTATTTTATATTAAAGTTTTCCATTACACGTTCAACTTCACGCTTACTTAGGAAAGAAATCAAGTACAATTGTGACTTGATTACTAGAATATTGTACTTAAATCCGTTAATTAACATCCTGGCATAGAACTACTGGAAAAACGAAGTCGCTTTTGTAAGCCAATAGTTTCCGTGAGAGGCAAACCAGCAGAAAAGGGCAGTAAGCATGCTCAAATGATTGAATGCACGCTCTCTTGAACCGAACCTGGAAGCAACTGCCTCAAAGACATGCGTAGCACAGACATACTGAGAAAAAGTAAACGCATGTGGCGTACGTAAAAACGTATGCTACATGTGTAAATCCTGTAGTTTTTGGATTTAACGTACAGCAAACTTATAACTGAAAAAATGTATTTTATGCGTACTTTCCATATAAATGTTCCGAATAAACATACTTTCCGTACGAACGAAAGAACTGTATATAGGCGGTCAGGATCTCATATATAGATGGACGTATGTAACATATAGCTGACGTATTTAATGTACGGAGACTGTTAGATGTCAGACATCCTGCAATGACATGATGTATCATCTAAGCAGGGAAAATTGCAGTACTTATATAGCGCGTGTATAACGTATGTTCTATACTGATTTCTGTAGTAAATGTAAGGGGTCCATATATTTGTACAATATAGCGCTGTCCGAATAACGGATTTTTCTCACTGTGGTCACTTTTACTAACCGTCACTCACGCTCAAATAATATTAAATGTTTTATTATTATTGTTATTATTACATATAGAAGTGTTTCCCAGGTGTAATTGGTGTCACTTATACAATTCAAGTGCAGTGGCGAAGGGTGATAATTTCAAGAGGGTAGGCCCAATGTTAATAATAATGATAATAATAATACCTGCATAACTTATATCATCTTTTATATTAATTCGAAATGTCAGTTTTTCTCCTCATTAATATGTCTATTATTTTCTTTTTGAAAGCTGTATCCTTGGCTAATATCCTTCGGAGTTCATTATTGTTGCGATTGAAGCTAACGCACTAAGTCTGTCGTTACTCATTATATTTCTCCGGAATGTTTTAATTTTATTCGGGGCACCCATGCGCTTAACTCACATGGTGTTGTAGTAACTGCAATACTTAAGCACACGTGTAACAAGCTAAGATATTCTAGGTATACTTCTTTGAAGCCGTTTGATGAGATGTATTGAAGTAAATTAATAGGTCTAAGATACTGATTTCGGTAGTAAAAGATGATTGCCAGTTTATTCCGCAGTTGATTACCGTTGAAAGTGGATACAGTTTAAAAATATTCTCTAGTTTTTCTTTTCTAAGAAAATCACTATTGTAATCCTGAAACTGTTCACAGTCAAGTAGTTTTATAGATTCCAAAAAGGATAATCAAGGAAATTCACGTATGTAAGTTATAGTTGATCTTAATTCGCCGTAATGCAATTTAATTGTTTCAATTGGGCTTGATCGGGTTGGGAAGATGGACTAAGAAACATATGCTATTTCGTCTACTTGTAGTGAAACAAACTTTGCTTGTAAAATTTCGTCTTTAAGCATTCAATCAAGTTATTTTGTATGTCACTTGAATCTCCTTATAAACAGAATCAGATTTAAATATTTTTTCATACGCTGCTCTTTATATGTCAGCAACTTCCAAATAATTTTTTGTACGAATGCATGCAGAACTCTCTTCCCCTCTGTTTGTTCTATTTTCAACACAGGCGTTGGTCTTAGTTCCTTAATAACACATTGATTTTCAAAAGACCACTGACACAGATAATTCTTTAATAGGAATTATATTATGTACTGGCATTTTGTCATTCACTTTTGCAAATGTAAGAAAAGTTCACAATATCTAAAAAGTACAAACTCGCCTCAATTCTAATGAACACAATGAGTCTGATTTCATATGGATTTGCGTAAAAGGGGAATTAGTTTGCAATAATGAGCTTGCTCCAACAGCAACACCTTTGCTTGCTCCAGCATTTGCGTTGCGTTAAAGTCCACAAAAGTTGGTTGACTACAAAGTTGGTAGGGAATGGGGTCCACGTTCTCTTGCTCTTTAGTTGTTTGACATATCGAATCGAAATCGAAGGTCTCGAGAGAAATGCTTTATATAGAAACGAAAGTCGATAAGCGCTGAGGCCGGTCTCATTCGCAGGTTATTAACAACACGTTCTCTCGCGGGGTTTTCTGAGTAGCTTGGCGGTACTCTACTGCTGCTTGAGACACTGCTCGATGAGCCTCCCAACAGTGGTGCCAACCACGATTTCTTTATCGAACAATAAAATATTTTTTGAACTTAGAAAATTATCATACATTCTGTGCAAGAAAAATGGATTAATTATAAATTATAATTTCTGAAAGTAAGTGGGTAGGCCGGGCCTCAGGGCCTCTTACCACCCTTCGCCACTGTTCAAGTGCCAATTAAGAGAAAAGAACAAAATTTAAAACTAAATAGTGTCATTATAATATGAATTGTTGTTAGAAATCACAATACAACAAAAAGTCGTTTATCTATATGCCAATTATCCGCAAACACACAAAAAAGTACATATTTATGCATGCTACATTTGATTAAGTTTTGAACAAATTTAGGCAATTCATTCAATTTTCTCATTTTTTTAATGTATACAATACGGGTAGTGCAGTATATTGTAAGATAAAATAAATCTATATTGTAAGTAGTTTCTTTTTTAAATAAACGCATGTTTGATTATTCACAAAAATCGCAAGAAACGTTGTGTCAGTTCCCACATCCGTCGGATAGAAGTAATGCTAATAAACAATGCTTTACTGTACGTACAAATATATAAAGTTTAATATTTATTTTAATATATTATTATAGATACCAAAAATGTAAAACATAATAGCACGTTTCAATAATCTCCAAATAAACTTCTGTATTAAATTTGTTTACCTGTATAATACACTAGCTGAAATTCTTCTCATGGGTCAGATAAAATATCTATGTGAACAAAGTGAACAACGAAAGAAAAAATATCGATAATTTTCTATTACTTTTACATATCCCAGTAAGCGCCCCCTGAGACCCCTGGTTCGAAATTATAAAAGAAGACTCTGGCCCCTAGCCGATGAGGGCTGTACTTGAAAGTCAACATTTCTGGGAGAATCATCATTCATCTCAGGGACGGCGAAGACTTGAATTTGACACTAACACCGGTCATTTTCTACTACTTTTATATGTCCCCGTAAACGCCCCCACCCTGAGACCCCCCTGGTTCGAATTTAAAGAAAAGAGCTTCGTCGTGGTCTGGGACCTGGACCAAGGTACCTGTAACCAAAACTTGGTAATTCTCGGTCCACGCGTCTTGTCCCCAGGTCGTACACAGACAGACAGAAACACAACCAAAATTTTAAAATTTATTTATATTAGATTAGATTTATATACATAAGGTTGTATTTACGTAACAAATATATCAAATGGGATATGAAATTTACAATACCAGAAATACATTTACAATACAATACACATTACTCGGGATTAAAGTTCCTCTAATTCTATTTATAGATAAATATCTTTAAAATCGCATAGAGAAATCTACCTCCTGATTGCATTGTATTAATTTGCTATGCTTTTTGTTAAGTTAGCAATCAAATCTCTTCTTACACTTTCATTGTTTCACACCTTCTCTTTCTACATATTCTTGCTCATGAACATCTTACAATTCTGTCTGGAAAGTTGTGTGATCAGATTATTTAATAACAAATTTGCAAAACAAGTAAATAGAAAGGATAATATTAATCATAGTAATGAATAATGAGGCTTGTTTTGTAGAAGTTATATTGAAACTCGGAATTAATGAACAACTTATATTTTTAATTCCACACATGCCATTGCATGTATGTTATTACTCTTAGAAATTGAAAAAAAAATGAAATCTTTCAGTTTTACGTCCCACGGTTTTGAAGGTTAGGCTAAAGGAGACGGTGATGATGAGTAATGAATGAAATGATGGAATTAAGAAAGTGGGAGGAAACAGGAGAACCCCGAGGAAACCCACACACACGGTGTTTGTCCACCACAAAATTCACTTGGCAGGGGCTGGGATCGAACCCGGGACCCCAAGCACCAGAGGTTCTTAGAAATTGAAAGACAGTAAATACTACAAGCATATCCTACGACATTTAAAGAAATACGCGATTGCAATATCAATTGCTTTGTATTGCAATTGAAACGCAATTCCTGTAACTTTCTTAAATCCACGGGAAGACAAATAACCAGTACGTACTCACGCAACTGCAAATATATGGCACCATTTTTTTTCTGTGAACCAGTAATATACAGTAGGTATACAGTCCCGTACTGATCAGCTCACTGCATTTTATATAATTTTTTATTGTTATCCACAGTTTCTTTATTATTTGTCCTTCATGTGTTTTAACTTGTACCTTAAGCTCGAAACAGCCGAAGCAAATAAACCTATAAGCTAGAATATTATACTTGATCAATGCAGGGGTGTATACCTACTTTTGGTCCACCCTATATACAAAAATTTTACATTTCCAAATGAAACTATATATATTAAGGGGCCACTTGAAAAAGTAAGGTCAACTGCCTCCTCTTGCTCCCCGAAAATCCGCCCCTGAGATATGTATTCATTCGACCTCAGTACTTCATTTTCAATTGTCATACAATTCAACTTGCTTCTTCATTTATTTTTAATAAAAGACGAAAGCGTATTTTTAACAAGCGTAGACTCTAGTTGAGAGATATATAGTTTATGTGATGAATCAATCATGTTTTATAAGTTTCTTCGCAACTTAACAAATTTATTACGGTAATAAGTCGAATGTTTCCTTCTCTTTCTACATATTTATTTCTTTTATAATGGAATATAAATAATGGAAGAAGAAAACCAGAGAGGGTAAGAGAGCTTTTTATTCAGGACTATTTTGTACGTTCTTAATAACGATGTTGTGTTTATTTTACGAAAAGCAATATGAAATAATATTACATTATATTTCCCAATTATCTTTGAAGGAAATGAAATGAATGAAATCTTTGAGTTTTACGTCCCACGTTTACGCAGTGTGGGCTAAAGGAGACTGTGATGGTGAAAAATGAATGAAATACTGGAATGAAGAAAGTTGGAGGAAACGGGAGAACCCCTAGAAGAAAACACGCACATGGTGTTTGTCCACGACGAATTTCACTTGGCGCGAGCTGGGATCGAAATGTCTTCGAAATGTGTAAAGAAGAAGCAGCACTGCATTTTGCATTCAGAATACGACTTGAATCTCACCATTTTTATAACCAAACCGTGAATACTACTCTTCACAGGTATTTTTTTGGGGGGGATGGGGATTGTTCATGAAAAATTTCACGAGTTTATTTAAAGGGTACATTTTAGAAGTACACATATTAACAATGCATACTTTTTTTTCTTTTCACTGAATTCGGCATTCTTGATTAAAACAGTCACAGCTAGGAACAATCGAGATCTATTAATCTGCGTAAGGTGACGAGACTAAACTATACGTGGCGCAAATGCAGAGGGGAACAGCAACAACGCGGAATATCAAGAAAGAAGCATTGTTTCCATCGAGGCGTATGGGTTTTACGTGGAACACCCTGTACAAGAATGTACATTTTTTAGTTTAGTAAAACAATCTTGCATATTCAGTTCCAAACATTTTTTCTTTGTTTCCTTCCTCGTTAAAGGAGTGTTAACTAATTTTGTGATGGTGATGACGGTATTCACATTTTGTTATGTTTTCAAGCGTATCTTTCGCTTAATACGATTCCACTTGGCTGTGACAGATGCATTCTGGTTTTACTCTCTGTTGAAATTTCCTGCTAGGTTTACCAGAGGCACGCGAATAAACAACCACGAATTAAAGCTCAGAAAGCTTATGCAACCATTTCTCTTCTGCGTATTAGCATGCGAGTCTTCAAATTTGCTATTGTACATTTTTTTGTTATTTTAATACGTTGATATGTTAAGATAATTAGTACAATGTATGTGTGCCTACTTTCTAAGTCAATAATTTAATAACCCGATGTTGGTTTGATGGTCTCGTAACGCAGTTCTTACAGGCGAGGTGATATGGTAGGGAATGACTCATACTGTGAGGCAGCGGCGTATTTAAGGGAGGCTTCCGGGCTTAAGCCCTTCCCGAAATTTTATTCACTATTTTAAAGTAAATGAAATATATTGCTACATTTCCAGGAATAAAGTTAGCAAAGCCCTCCTCGAAACAAAATCGTAAATACGCCACTCCTGACGCTTAATCTTGCATGGTGGTCTATGTACTCACCAACTACACTAGATTCAAACTCCGTTATTGGCTAGAAGACTTCGTGGTTTCACAGTTCATGACCTCGTTGTTGTATAACGATGCAAAACAGGAAAGCTGAACCCTACAATTTAATTAGAAATTCTACGTTGAGCTAGGATGAAAGCTGAGCAATATGATACATTATTCTTCTCACGTATCATGCTCACCGATTACACGTTCTGAATGCACATACATATATAACAAGTAAGAGTATCGCGAGTACACCGCGAGAAATGGGTTTGGTTTGTATAGTGTTCTATTTTCTCAATTACTATTGTAACCGAAAATGATAGTCTAACTCTATCACTTGCGGTTCTAGTAGATATTAGAAAATGAAATGAAATGAATTTTTTATGGTTTACTTCCTACGCTTATGCCGGCTAGGCTAAAGGAAGTGTTGATGATGAGAAATGAATGAAATAGTGGAATGAAGAAAGAGGAAGGAAACGGGAGAACCCCGAGGAAACTTATGCACACGGTGTTTGTGCACCACAAAACTCACTTGGCGCGAGCTAGGATCAGACCAAGAACCCCATGCACCAGAAAATCATTCACGAATTTTATTACTGCTCAAAAGGTACGAAACGACTTCTTCGTATATTAATGAATATTGGTATATTTTAACTCCCGGAAACACTTGTTTATCAATTTTGGGCTTCGAGGTTTTTCAATAATTTGCCTGGAAAATGCAAATTTTTCAGACAAGATGATTTACAAATGGATATAACTGGAAGCTTTTTTTTTAAAAAAAATTACAAATCTCTTTGACCGTTGGATAACTGTTTGGTAACATTGATTTATCTTCCACAGTTCTACTTATTCTTTATAAATGTTTATGAAACATGTCTATTTAGACTCCAAAGGACCTTCATGTTACATTTAGAAAGAATTTTAACCGAAAAAATCACTAAGTCAAGTTGTTATGTAATTAGTAACTCTTTGATATTAATATCATTTTAAAAAAACTTTTACATAAAATTATTCGTAACAACTATATCAATCAATATATGTTACTGAGATGAGCAAAATTATGTAGGTAATTGTACATTCTCTGCGCCGTTCTCGAGAAAATCAGCCAAAACGTTTTTGAAAACCTAAACATTGATACTGAGCAATAACCATCCTCCCTATCAAACTACATCTGATACTATAGTATATACCAACTTCACTACGAAGCTTTTCATTACGACAGTGTCAAGACAACTGTAGACCATATGCAGAATGGTTACTTGGATATATTCAAATATTATGATTAACTCTTAAATTGTAATTTTATTTAACTATGACATTGTCCAAAGAAATACTATACTTAGTTTGTCTGTAAAGTGATAAGTCTGGCCCCCACACGGCGCTTCAGTCGCCAGATGCATGATCCCCGGCGGATCACTTGTGGTAGGGGGTCTAAGCTAAGCAACGCACTGAACAACAGTCACGTTCGAGCTTTCCCGCAGTGAGGATCATGCGTGGCGAAAAAGGTATTTTTGAGTTTTAGTCACTCTAGGATAAACCATCAACGCCATTTTCAACAAAGGAGTCCCTGCACAGAGCCGTCAAACGACCGGAGATTACTAGAAGCTCCACCACGACAACACTCCAGCCCACATCGTCTTCGTTGTGACCACCTACCTGGCCTGGATATGGGTTGCAACCTTGCCGCAGCCACCGTACAGCCTCAACGTGAGCTCAATAGACTTCCTTCTGATCTCAAAGCTCAAGAATCCTGAAAGTTCACAGTTTAGACGATATTCTCGACATCCAACGGGCTGTCGCAGAGCCTCTGAAAGAGGTTACCCCAGCTGACTTCCAGGGAGCTATTACAGCATGGGAATCGCGTTGGCAGCGGTATCGGCACCCATGGAGACTATTTTCAAGAATTTTAACAATATATATCGATCAGATCAATAAATTCTCTTTACCAAACCCAGTCTCATTACTTTACGGAGAAACCCTGTTAGGATGGACCATTATTCATGATATGTCCTTGTAACTTTTTTAAATTAATAGACACAGACATCTTGTACTTTACCATGCAAATATCAGAAAAGGGTATTTGTTTAACATATTTCGATATATTCCCAGGTTAATAGTGTTACCAACTTAATTTTAAGTAATACTTTTTAAATACCACTTTATGTTATTGCACCTTTCAAATCTACATCTTACCAAAAACTTACAATATTACATTTCTTATTAAGTGTCACAAGCATTCAAATTTTGGTGACTTCTACAGCGGTAATAACGCAAATGAGTCAGTCGGGGCAATGCACATGCAAAGTACTTCAATGTCTAATACTGTGTTGACGATATGATGGATTTCAAATAGGTATGATCAAAGTTACAATGAATTGAAATTTTGGCTTTTCTCGAAAGCCTTGATTTAGAAAACTAATGAGTTAAGTATCTCATCTAGTTACAAAGATGATTTCCAATGGATGTGAAAATCGCAATTACGTTCACAATTTGATATCTAAAACCGTTCTGGAGATATTGTAAAAACTGTTAAAGTTTGCAACCCTACTTAATATTAAGTAATTTCAAGAATTTTTTGTAATCAGAGCTAACAAAACGTATTGTTGTATGTTATGGAAACAAAGTACATCAATTTGTTTTCTAGAAAGCTCCTACAAATACGCCATTTTATACAATATATCAACTTATTCTGTTCTTTCATGTCTTCCGATTGGTTTAAACTATCAAATTGCTGTGAACGGCATGATGATATTTATTTCTGTTGTAAAATACGTATGTAATTCCATGTGATACTTATGTCAACACTTTTCCGAAATAAATTCGTTTTAAAAAGTCAAATTTTCAATTCCTTGTAAGTTTGCTTTTACTTGTTTTAAGAAAGTCATATGATGATTGTAGTATTCGATATTAAGGTACTTTACATGTGCATTGCAGTGTCCGTCTCGCTTGCTTAGTTGCTGGTGTAGAACCTTCTAAAGTTTTTCGTTTTTCGATGTTTGTAATACTGTAGCGCTCTTAGTTTGCAACACTAGATGAGAAGCGCTGCATGATATGTTTCGTTTTACAAGTAGATTGGAAATATGCAACAACTTGACCTAGTGCTATTTGAAAAACTATAAAATTTTCTGCTTGGTTGTCAACACTGTTAACGTTGTGGGATCACAAAGTACGCTAAACAATGTCTCCCTGACGATATTTGCATGGTACAAAATGTCAGCGTTGTTTGTTCCACAGTTTAAAAAGTGCAAGGGTATATCAAGATACATAGTCCACCCTGCTTATAAGCTTTATGGAATTATCTGTCTCTATAAATAATTGAAATGAAAATACTGTATATATTTAGAAGTAACAAAGTTATTTTAATATTAGATCGTGTGTTATGCCCATAAAGAAAGTTTCACCCAACTTTCATCACACACTCTCTTGAAGCTCTCGTGAAAGGAACATTACATTCAACATATAATGTATAAGTACGTCATGTCTAATCGTCATAATGTATGCAAATTACTGTATTACAAAACTCCAAATATACTTTGGGGCCCATAACTTATCATTTTGTATCCACGCAATTCAACATTTGCGTTTCAGTTTGCCATAATAGGTATTGCATATCGATCTTGTAAGTTTGCTATATGACATTACTACACTGAGAAAAAAAGTAGGTGGTTTACTTAAAAAGATAGGTTACATGCATAATTCCTGTAGTTTTTGGACTTAACGTACAGCAGACATATAACTGAAAATACATGTTTTATAATACTTTCTGTATAAGTGCTCCATCTATACGTACTTTCCGTATGAAACAATGTAGGCGGTCAGGATCTCACATACAAATGGACGTATATAACATATAGCTGACGAAGGTAACATAAGTATATGCATGTGATATACGGAAAACTGTTAGATATCAGACCTCCAGCAACGGCATGATGTAACACCTAAGGGCAGTGCCTATGTAGCATACGGATAACGTGTGCTCCGTATTGATTTCTATAGTAAGCAAGAGGATACCGTATATTTGTAGAATATACCGCTGTCCGGAGAACGGATTTTTCTCTGTGTAAAACATTACGACGATGAACATAATCATAAGCCTAGTGTGTAGTTTAGAGTTATGAAACGAAAAAAGGGACATGACGTTGTCATGTAGTAAAGAAGTGCGACTAAGAAGAGTAGATATACTACAGCGCGTGAATGTATACAAAAATGTGGCTACACCGCAGTCCTCTGACTTGCTAACCGCGTTTAAGAGGAACTCGAAGCGCCATATTCAAATATATTACACGCTTTCCCTTAGCATAGCTTAAAATTTTCAGTTCGTAATCGTCTATGTGGTAGTCGCACATTAACGTTAAAAAATGACGTTAACTTATGAAATTCCTGCAGAAATAACTGAACAGAAATGTTTATTAGAAATCCAAATTGTGATTTTGAGTGACATGGCATGTTTTAATAACGTTAAAAATAACTCCAATTTCTTAATCTCAGGTTCGCATGCTGAGACGCAAATCATTGTTTGCGACGCAGTGGTTTCGCAAGGTTTCTCACAAACTTATCACCACAATTCCTAGCAAATATTTTGTGTCGCAATATCACTTTTTATAGCAGACTGATATTTAATGACGTCATTGAAGTACAAAACTACACCATCGTTAATATTAGTCTGCTTTGATTTTTTAAATCTTACATCATATTTTCTTGAATAAAAACATTTACACACTACTACAATAACTATCATATTGGCAACATTGTTATTCGTTTGTCTATTTCATATTCACGGAGGACTGACGGGAACTTGTCAAGTAGTTCAAATAGGTATAATTTCCATCTTGTTTGGAAATTTGACGTCACTGAAATTGACTTTATGCCATTAACTTTTCTGCAGAACTGCTCTAAAATATAGAATGAGTAAATTTCTCTAAAACAACACTCAAGAGAGAATTTTTTATTGAAATGTAAACCCTTTGAAGTTTAATTTTCTGTACAAAAAAGCCCTAATTTATTAACAGTAATGGCTTTGTCTACGAACTCGATTTTGAGAGGAAGAATACTCCGGTCTCTACAACCGAAATTCAACTCAGAAGGACTCGTGAAATAACTGTGTGCTGTGATACGACCCGTAATTTGATATATAAGTCATAGTGGTGAATAGAAAGTAAATGAGCATGATTTACGGCTAACCATGTTTACATTTCGCGAATTATTTCCCCCTGTCAAAGAAGACTTGTTTGCCTAACATGGTCGATAAATTGTTTATGTATGCGTTGGAAACCGAGCGAGATAAAACAGTGCATATAACTCTTATCAAACTCATTGCTATGCTTCGTGTGTTGTTCTGGAATTAGCTGGAGAGACAGGGCACAGCTCGATAACTCTCCCAGATTCACCGAAAATTACCTTATATGTTTTATGTAAAGGGGTGCACGAGGGGGATATCATCTAAAAAAAAAAAAACACACAGAGAGAAAAGTTACAAGTATTCTAAAACATAAAAAGCATTCGGTCATTAGCTCACCCTCTGCATATAACTGATCAAACGATCGCAACATGTTTGGAACTTGCTTCGGACAAACGCGCCAAAGACAATAGCTACATGTGCATGTAACAAAACCCGAAAACAAACAAAAAAGAATCTACTGCGCTCGTTTATTTTTTTATTGAGCATTCCCTTAATTAGTGTCTGCAAAGTTCAGATGGTATGTAAACAGAGCACCAACTTGTGTAATTGATATTGATTTTGGAAATTAGATTTGCGGTGCCGTCTTGCATCCCAATGCCCGCGTTTGAAAACGTGTTTCACTAGCCAATGTGTACGGAAGCTCGTATTATGAGAAGATAATTTGTAACAAAACATTATTGATTTACAGGAGCAACGGTGTCATCAGTTCAGAATAATGACAAGCATTCAAGTAAAAAAAAAGTCATGTTCAATGACACACATTCATCGCCATATATCGTCAGGACCATCGGTACCACTACAAATTTTCATAACTCACTTTATTATTTGTTCAGTGGAATATTGATTTGTAAAAGTGTTTGACTGATTCGTGAAGAAATGAGCGATTTCAATAAACTTTCATAAGATTATTTTTTTATACGAATTACACAAACAAAATTAAAGAGAAGGAACTTAAATCCAACACCATTATTAGCATTTAATAACAAATATATAGTTTTACAGCATAGTACACTTCGTACAGGGAGAAGTAAACTTAAAAAAAAACATGTGTTATATGTTATTTACACATCTGGACATGAATTAGCTTCAGATGGATGTCTCTAAGACGAAATATGTTCGAATTACCAAACCTGGACTTGATTCCCTTCTGCACTGAAAACACCATATGTCAAACCATACACCTCACCGAACTGAATAAGTAACATCATCATCATCATCATGATAGGTATTCTGCCATTATTGGCATATCACTTGCTGCAACTGAGAAGTTTCCATGCTCCAAGGTCTTCAGCTAACCTGTTCATCTTACGTACGAGTTTTCTGTTTCGATATCATCCATTAATTATAGCCTTCTTTGTGTCCTCCCTCTCTTTCCTGTCATCACACCCTCTAGCACGTCCTTCATGATACAATTCCTTCTCAACCAACGTTCCAATCAATTTATCTTCCTTTTTCTAATTACACTTTAAATTGTTCTTTTCTCCTTAACATTTCGAACACCCTCTCATTCGTTTTCCGCTCGACCCAGCTAATTCTTTCCATTCTTCTCCACAGTCTCAGTCTTTCTCAGCACTTTTGCGTAATATCCATGTTTCTGTCCCATACAGTACGCTACTTCACACGTTGCATGAGTCTTTTTCTCAAGTCTTTATTCAAGGACATTCAGAAGAGGCTTTTACTCTTTCCAAATGCTTCTTTCGCCATTGCTTTCATATCACGATCGCACTTCATATCATCACTAATATTACTGTCTAAATATAAAAAACTAGTCACTTGTTCTATTTTCTACTTTCTATTTCCATATTTGACACCGACTACTTCGTTCCAATCTTCATGGCTTTTGTCTTTCTAACATTTATTTTCATCCCATGTTCTTTACAGTGCTTCCTAAAATTTTCTAATATCTTATTGCTTTTGTTAATGATATTGTTAAGTGTAAAACCTTATGCATAGTTTTAAAGAGTTTTTTTTGTAATTCTCAAACGTGGACACGGTACGGCCACTTATTAACGTGAAACTGGTACTAAAGGATATTCTTACCAAAATCTTGAATGTAACACTAGCACGATGATGATATGGAGTATCATTAATGTGGTATAGCGCAAAATTTTAATTAACTTTAAAGCTTTCATTTCTGTTCCAATATAATAATGTCAAAGGATAATAATGCCAATTAAACGAAAATTATATCTAACCCTTAACAGGAAACGTTATTTTTTTCGTTTTCAGGAAATGTGTGTCTGTGAGACACGGACATAAATAAAGCAATATCTTTTTAAATAAAACATATGTGTAATGTAGATTAATGAAAAATTATATTTTGTACTTTGAGCAAAATATGATAAACAAGAATTACATACATTAAGTCGGTTCTATTGGCATATAAATTCGGAAGATATTTCAATATCTAAATAAAAATAGTACATAAATTTAAAAACTGACAAATTTTAAGTTTGTATAATTCTACACATTACTGCCCTGCAAATATGCTATTTATCCACATGTAGCTACCCTGTCCAAATGTGCTATTTGTCCAAAAGAGGTCGGAAACATTTGACGGAGATGGTAGCTCTAAATAGAAGTCGTCCCAAAGTGTCTTGAATATGGTGAATACCTGTCTTCGTATCCTGATTTACAAATAAAACACAACATTAGGAGAGCAATAAGGACTTTATTTTCAGATAGGTCAGTAGATCTGTATTTTGACTCTATTCTACTTCAAATTTGTTTCCACCTTCTTCCAACGTCATGTTGAAATCTCTTGAATTATATCATCATCACATAAGGTAGACCAAATATCAACTTTGCTCGGATTTTTTCTCCAGATATCTTACATGGGTGGCTATACCAGGCATCCCTCTTACTAAGTCTTGATGAAGAACCCTTCGGTTTCTTAGAGGTTCATTTAAATTCCAAACAAACCTGTTTTTACCTCTGTATCTAAGGCTTTCGTTATCACATGAAACTAGGGCTGCTCACATTGACATTTCTGTTACTACTTGACCTCACACCTTGCACTATTACAATTAGCATCGCCCTCACTGTCAGTAGGTAATTCTTGACTTTCAGGAAAAAATGAGGGGTCTTAATCAGAATCTACTGAAGACAACAACGTAAAGTCCTTCTCTACTTTCAGCATTTTTGGAATTTTTGCCGTGTAATAAGGATCTGCTTTATTTACAGTTTCTTTCTTACATTTGTTTCTCGAAGTACTAGGTCTATATTTTGCAAATACATAAAATCTCTAACAAATAAAACAGTATGTTTAAAGAGTTCCATAGTTTCTATTTCATGGTAAATAAAAGTCAACCACAAAACCTTTTGAAAGAAAAACTGTCTCTTCAGGAAATGTGTGTCCAATAAACACGCAAAAATATAGACGGTAACGGAAATGTGTGTCTCTCAGACACCGCAGGTTTTCTAAAATCATCTATAAATGTTCACTCAGACATTAACGCCAACAATGAACTACTGCAACACACGTACAACTAAATAATAGGAAGGTACTGAGAAAACCGATACATTGAGTGAATCAGTGTTGCCAATGTAATACAAAGAAAAACCATACGTGTCTGACAGACACATATTTCCTGTTAAGGGCTAACTGACCAAAGTAATATGCCTGAGCCCAGCGTTATAAGTCCTAAAATTTTCACAGCGTTTACACTATTTGGTGAACGTCCATAATTTGTTTAACAGTCATCCATTTTATGACAATAGAGAATGCATTGTCTTAAAAGTAATCAATAAAAAAGCACATGTATTAGTAATTCCATTAGAATATAAAAGTTGTGATAACGTTATATAATCTAAAAGCCTTTTATGCTATTGTTTTGACGGTACTCCTTAGATTAATCCCACCATTAATAACATAAATATATATGCAGAAGGAACCAACCTGCTGTGATAGTAACATATAAATTTGAGGAGTTTGATGCAACAAGGGCGTAAGTCTGAAACATGCAGTTGGAGAAAAACAATGTTGAAAATTTAGGTAGTGTTTTTTTCTTACATACAACAATGTAATATGCAACATTTTATTCCGATATTGAATTGAAATGTTACCAGGAGGCTAAACAAGCATGGCAAATCCACAAATGCGTTTGATGGAAAAAGGGCGTAAACTCACTTACGTCCTTATTGCATGAAAATCCTCATTCGCACTTGATGAGTCAGAATTAATTTACAACTTTGTGGTAAGGCGTAAGGTGGAAATACGAATATCACAGTTAAACAAAACTTTTGTACTGATATTCACTGATCAAAACAACGCGAACTTGAACAGTAGTCAGAAAACCTTTTTATTTTTCTTTCTTCTCAGTGGTAGAGCATTCAACTCCGGTACTTGTGGTTCCTGGTTCAATCCCAACTTGCGACATATGGACTTTGTGGTGGACAAATACCGTGCTCGTGGGTTTTCTCGGGGTTCTCCCGTTTCCTCCCACTTTCTTCATTCCACCATTTAATTCATTTCTCATCTTCACTGTCTTCTTTAGCCTCACCGGCATAACCGAGGGACGTAAAACTCAAAGATTTCATGTCATTTTTTACTTTTCTTTCTTTTTTTCATGATCGATATACTTGAACAGCGGCTATGAATAGGATAAAAATAAAAGTGACATAGTCACTTTATTACCGGAGTAATGACCGGATTAAATATCATAAATAAATAAACATATAAACGTAACCAATTTAGAAACTACTACATGTCTTAAACCAGAAAGTGTACAGCGTGTACTGCTGTGCTTTCTAGACTAAAGGCTTGGTTGAAGGTAACTTCTGATGCATCCAGTTCGAGAAAGTCGAGCAAAACGAGTTTTAAGGTTAATTCACACATATGCTGCCGTCGTTTTCATGCAGCGGTCCACGAAGTTTCTTTTCACAAGTTGATATTTGAAAATCATTTAGTTTTCTTTTTCTAATTATCACATGACATGCCCTTCTCCTAACGTCCCACAATAGTGCCGCCTTTAAAAGAAACCACATTCGCTACTCGACCGCTGCGATGCCTCAACTTTCCTCGGAGTGCCCGAGGAAGTTGACCAGAAACAATAAGAATCTTTCTTCGTTGTGATCTTTGAAAATTACTTAGAAAGCAGTAGCAGGTAGCGGCACGGTATCGAAACGGTTCCTGCTATGGCACGTAGGAGCGACATATGTGCGGCACTCTATTTGTGAATTACGCTTTATGGTATTAAAACTATGTCATTCGATGCCAATAATACTAACTGGCAGTTCTAATTCTGTTGGAACAGAATGTATATATTGTTCATCTTTAGTCGATGACACATACTCCTAAGAATTAGACAGATATTTCAAACCTTTACATACGTACCACTTGCAAGAGTGATAGGAGTAGAATTTAGCATCTGTTTCAGCACCGAGGCTATATGAAACGTGGATTTACAGTTTTAATGTGGAATTTGGCCCTGCCTTTTGATGCGGGCCCCTTTTGACCCAGGCCCTTCTGATATGACACCCACGCAAACTACTTTTGGACATGATGGCAATCTCCAGACCTGCAGTAGACAATGTAACGGATACTGGGTCAAACCTAGAGCATGTAGAATACAGTAATGGATACTGGTTCTAATACTTCAAAAGTAACTTGATTATAGGCAACCATACCTTCTGGAACGGCATTGTGGTTGCATAACATCGCAGGTATTGGACTCCAACGCTCGGAACAAATATTTTGAAGGGTTACATGTCTGAAGTTGGTTATTTTTTTCTTTTTACGCTGTTATATATTGTATGTTTTGTTCAAACATTTTCTCTCTTCTTTTGTGGCGGCGATTGGGGTGTCTAGCTATATCTTTATACTTTATTTTGAACTTCTTACCTGTAGCTTGTTAATTACTTTTTCTACAACTATTTATAGTTACAATAAGGAATTTCCAAATTCACCCTTCAAAATTAAAGTGTACACATGGAGCACCATTTATCACGACCCGCTAGGGAGAGTAATTCTCCCGGAAGTACGTTTCTTTCGCGAGCTACCCTAGGCAGCTGTTTTAAGTTGGTCAAAAAATTTATATCATAGGGGTCAAGGTGGAACAAAACGAGCCCTGGGGGGCTTCTAACCCGTTCCTCCTCCCATCCTCCTGCTACTACCACTACTACTAATCCTACTGCTGCTACTACTACTACTCATCTGCACAAAATTAACTAAATCATTTTGTATGTATTATTTTTATCTTATTTTAATGAAAAATTGCTATGAAAATTAAAATAGAAAAACAGTCCTTAGGCCAGGTTTGAACACAAGCCAAAAGCAACTTCTGTTACTAGCCCGTAGCGCTAGCACGCTCGGCAACGAGGGCCGACAGCTGTAAGCGTTTGATTTGTGCTATATATATGCTACGTGGCAAGACACGGATAACGCCAACCAATCAGAACCATGTACTTGGTTCCTACTAATGGGATTATTACTCTCCCGCGCTAGTCATCATTTATCTGGATATGCGCTTGTAACTTGAAACTAATTAACAAGAAACACTGAAATCTTGTACCATGCAGATATCGGCAAAAAACAGTGCTACGAAAGGTTAACAGTGTTGCCAACCCAACAGAAAATTGTAGTATTTTAAGTGACACTAAATCAGATTATTACATGTTTCAAATGTACATGTAAAATTAAAACATACGATAGCACACCTTTTCATGCAATGTTTCAAACTAAAGACGCTACAGTATCACTGACATTGAAAAATGGCAAATTTTGCAGAATTCTACAATGGAAATAATGCAATTGAAGGGGAACGGGATAATGCACAGCTATAGAATCTTAATGTGGAATACTACGATCATCATATGATGTTTTTACGAATAAATAAACAAAGTAACAAGGAATTGAAAATTTTACTTTTCTCAAAGGACTTTATCTCCAAAAACTCTTTAGATAAGTATCACATCGATTTCAAACTATTCGGGAAATATGAAAAAAATGGTAAGATTTAATATATGGCTTAAAATGGAGCATTTATGGGAAATTTTAAAACAATTTTTGGTTTGCTTTGCTTCTATGATTTCAACAATACTTGTTGGTAGATGTAAGTTACTGGAATTACATAAATGTAAGCAGCGTTGCAAACTTTAACAGTTTTTAACATATCTCCACAAAAGGTTTAAAATATCAAATTGCTGCAAACGCAATTGTAATCTTTGCATTCATTAAAATCCATATATGTATTGGATGAGGTACTTGTCGAAGCAGTGTTTCGAAATAAAGTTTTTTTTTTAATCAAACTTTCCAGTTTCGTGTAACTATGTTCGTATTCATTCAAAATCCTTTCTATCACGATCATAGTATTAGATACTAAAGTAAGTTGAATGTGCCTTACCCTCTGATTGTGTAGCGTTCTTAATTTGCAACACTGAATAATAAATATAACATTGTAAGTTTTCACTTGATATGAAGACTTGAAATTTGTAATGACTTGAAGTAGTGTCATTTGAAAAAAAAAAAAAAACTTTTATGTACGGTTCGCATCAGTGTAGATCTTATGGTATCACTGAGTATTTCATACAATATCCCTTTGTCGATATTTGCATGGTACTTAATTTAAGCGTTTCTGCCAATTAGTTTAAAAATTACAAAGACGTATCAAGATAAACTGTTCACCCTGTTACAATACCGATGGATCTAACCTTTAAAATATAAAATGGTAAAGTGTTTTTCAGGGGCCATATTACGATGAATTTGAATTTCATTACCATACATAATTATTTCCTTGCTTTGAATTATAGATGCTTTCCAGTGAAAAATATAATGAAATTTGAAAGTCTCGATCAAGGTAAAATAGGCCATATACTCATCTCAGGTAAGTAAATAGAAACAAGTGAAAAAGTAAGAAAATGGAGGCCTTGAAAGTAAAACGTAGACAAATTCATCAGTGTTCAGAAGATTCTGTCTACAATACAATAGGCAGAGTGGGTCGGTGGGTTAGAGTGGGTCACGGTCGGTGGTGCGTCGCTGTTGGTCACATCCTGTTGACCCACGACCCACTAACCCAGTCACAAAATCTTGACCCACGATCCACTGACCCACTCCACCTCTCGTTTATGGTTGTAATCAACATGGCTCCTAGGTAAAGAAGACATAGACCAGCAGATATTGCACATTTGTTTTCATGCAAATACGTATTTTTTTACACGATAATCTTTGATCCATTTATTCATTACCGGTAAGCTCTTTTCTGTCGTGAATTTTAAGGAGACTGTTAACGAGCACAAAACATAGCTATAATGACTTCCGTATTTTATACATTTCTTTCAAACAAATTATGCCGGACTTACTGGTAGAAATATATTATTTTCACCCATTTACATACAGGGTGGTGAAAAAGAATTTGAACAAACTTCGGGAGCTGATTCCTGACACCGAAACAAGCAAAAAAGTCCTGTGGAACTTTGGTCAGTGAGGGATACTTCCGGTGATATAAGGTGCTGAAACCGTGGTAAAAATGAACTTCAGAGGGCTTCATGTAGGGATTCCCTATAACCTGGCAAGTAATCTGTACGTTCCTTTGGAGAATCCCTCACACACATCCTGCGGAGATTTGAAGCATACATTTTTCAATCGAGCAGGTATGACTTCGCTGTTATGTTCTAAACCGCACTCTCTACGTTGCGTTGTTTGTGAATTACGGTTCTCTGAAGTTGATTTTCCCACGCTTTCGGCACCTTATATCGCCGAAACTATCCCTCACTGACCAAAGTTCCAGAGGATTCCTTTTTACTTGTTTCGGTGTCAGGAATCAGCTCCCTAAGTTTGTTCAAATAGTTTCTTACCACCCTATATATATATATATATATATATATATATATATGTATATATGCTAAAAGCTGAAAAAGATTAAAAACTACTGGATTGTAATTTTTATTGAGATACTCCAATATTACAAATTTAAAGATGAGCAATAAAATGCAAACCTTGAGCAGAGAAAAGGAAGTTATAATATAAATAAGGTCAGGGGGACACGATGAGTCAGTGATAGAGCGCTTACCTTTGGTCTGTGGTGTCCCTGGTTCTATTCCCGGCCAAGTAATTTTCCTGTGGACATCATGATCTCCGTTAGTTTTCTCGAGGAACTTCCGTTTCCTTCCACTGTTTCATTCCACCAATTATTCCATCATCTTTCACTTGCCTAAAGGAGTCGTCTCCCTTAGACTAACAGGCATAATCGTGGGACGTTAAACTTAAAGATTTCATTCATTTTCATAAATAACATCACCTGTATTTAAGAACTAGCTCTTTTATGATTGCAAAAATAGCTCTAGGAAAGTTGGTTTGAACATTAATATCGAAGGAAATCTACTGAACTAGCCGTTAACAATCCATATTGCTAATAAGATCTTCTAATTGATGTGATTAGGATGAATTCGTTGAGGCAGAACCAGTGAGAAATAGAATAGGATCTTTGCATCTTATTTGGTGCCCTTCCTCTCCCACTGAACTCCGGCGTCAGCTGTTCTTTGACGACAGACGCTGATGTCACGCTTTAGATTCCTTCCCAACCACCTGCTGTGAAGGAGATAAGAGGATTGCCAGCCATTTACACAATAGGGCGGGGGAAGGGGGAAAGTTAAAGCACACACAGTTACACAGATAAGGCGCCTTTGCAACATCTTGACATTGTAGTTCTGGAGATCGATATTCACTTCGGACAAGAGCCGAAAGAAATGACAGGATCTTTTGAAAATCTGACATGAAGAAGAGAACAGTGCCTCTCGAAACGTGGGTATAAAATCAACTGAATGGGAAACGCACGAGAGTCAAATACACTGCTTGAGATTCACCTATTATGATATCACTTCAAGCATCTTATAGCTATTTAACACAATACGAAACGAAGGAATGTTAAAAATATATGAGAAAACGTCAAATTCTTAACGAAGAGAAAATTACCGACAACAATGCAGAGAAGTTAAACAAATGAGGGCTCGAGCGAACATAATGCTAAGCGCCACTTCCGGAGAAATTAAGTTATTAAGTGCAATGGGTAGGCATCGAATCGTACAGAATGTAGGTAGTTTAAGTTCAGAAATAACCTACAGATAACAGGGAAACTTGTTTGGTATGTGTCATTGCATTGAATTGCTTGAAAATGCTGAGTCTTCTTTCTCGGTTTACACGAAAGGTAGAAAATGTGACATACCAGTATGTTTCCGGAAGCCGCTCAAATAGAGTATTTATAACGAATTCTTTTATATTGGAGGAATATTATTTGACGTATGCAAGTGAATATTTGTGTATAAGGAAATTGAAATTACTTCGTTTATGTATAGATGGTATATCAATTCCCAGTATAAAGTTATCCCTTTACTCCAATAACCAAATTTCCAGTTTTATTTTTATATGCGACACAGTGGTTCACAGCAGCCTGTGTGTCTGTAGTTAATTGAAAATAATGAAATGAAATCTTTGAGTTTTACGTCACACGGATATGCCGGTTAGACTAAAGGAAACGGTGATTATGAGTAATGAATGAAATGGTGGAATGAAGAAAGTGGGAGGAAACAGAACCCGAGGAAACCCACTCACATGGTGCTTGTCCACCACACTTGGCGGGGGCTGGGATCGAACCCGGAACCCCAAGCACCAGAAGTGAACACTCTACCACTAAGCCACCGAGGCCTTATTAGTGCATTGCAGACAGCATCTGAACACTGGATAATTTATCTACGTTTTACTTTCAAGACCTACATTTTCTTCCTTTTTTCTTTTCTTTCTATTTACTTACATGAGATGAATATATCTAAGTGACAAAAGAACTTCAGGCACTTTCGGATATTGATATTTATAATTGTAATAATAAGAATAGGATTTACTACTTGCTTTTCGAGACACTGTCGATTTTTTCCTTTACTTTTGTTTACTTTACCTTGTTTGGAAATTTTCAAATTTCATCCTATTTTCCACTGAGAAGTATCTGTAATTCAACAAGGAACTAATTGTATATGATAATTAAATTGAAATTAATCATAATATGACCTATGACAAACACTTTTCCAATTTATATAAAAAAAATCAGGTCCATCGGTGTTGTAACAAATCGACGCTTGAGATCGACCATAGAATTCAAACTACGATTAGTGATAATTTCACATTCTTGTTTTATTACAAGTATAAACTCTTTAACCAGTAGAAAGAAGGGCGTGGACCATGGGTCAGAATTGATTACGATGGTTTTGGTGAGTCAGAGTGGGTCATGGTATGTCAGAGTGGATCATAGTGGGAGGTTATGGTGGTTAATGGGTCAGTAGGTCAGGGTTAAAGGTTTTATTGACTCATGCCATCTCTGGGGTGGGGATCGAACCAGGGATCCCACGTATCAGAGGCAACCGCTCTACTTTCGAGCCACCGTTGCCTCCGTTTCTGTGCTCGTATTCCTTTCGTATCTTATTAGGCAAAAAAGCGATTAAGATTAAATAGAATGCCATGCACAGCTAATCCGGTTCAAACGAATTTATTTCCCCTATAAAAGTGGTATAGCGTTCACGTTTGGCGTCAGGGTCCCTGGCTGGATCCCATATTATGTGCATGGGTATCTCTTATTCTCTTTTGACAGGAATAGTCTTGAAATTTGAATATATTATAGTGGTTCGAATTCCATTTTAAACTGTAGATTTCGCGTTTTGTATAGCCTCGATGTTGAAAGGGAAATTTAAACTCAAATTCAACCAATCTTAAGACACGTAAATTTGTGATGAAAACCATTGTGTCCGTGTTATTTTTTTTTAGTTATTTCGTATCCTCATGTGTTCTCATTTCGTCAGTTCTTTATGATTATCGGTCCCAGGTTCGATTCCCGGTGGGGACACTCGGCCGAAAAGGTGTAACAGCTTTTTCAGGCCAGCTATCCGGAGTGACGGTTTTCTTCATTCAAACCAGGCAAATGCTGGGAAAGTAAATAGAACTTTTCAACGAGGATCGCATCCAGAATTATCAAAATACGAAACTCGAAACCATCCATCTCTTTAACCATAAAAGAAAAGGCCAGCCTTATTACTTTATATCATTCGTTAACTAGATATACAGTGTGTAACATAAATGCACAGCCAAAAGTGACTAGGTGATTGCGAACGTTCAAATAAGTAAAAGTGTTCCTATAAACATGAGTCCGATGTCGCTTTGTTTCCGTGATACAGTGTGTCGAAATGTCTAGTCCCTCCAATGTCTAACTATGGGAAAGTGAATGGAAATGTTCAATATTACAGAAATAACACAACCAAGTGGAATTAAGCCTGTGCAAATACATTTACACTAACATAGAGAATGAAACTAATCAACATTTGAGTTTATTGGGTTGTCAGTGTTGCCAACGTGGTACAAAGTGTTATATTTTCAAATAATACTAGACGTCCACACGTTACCACATGAGTGCTGACATCAAAACGTTCCTAAACATGGGTAAGTTATTCTCATGTGCATTCATTTGTAATGACACAATAACACTTTCATGCAACAGTTGTGATCTATGAACTTTTGTTTCCTATTGTGCGCCGTTAATTAACCTCACACTTGTACGCCTTGTCTTTTGAAAACGAAGCGGAATCTGCCTCATGTTTAGGAACGTTTTGATGCCAGCACTCATATACTAGAGTGTGAACGTCTAGTGCTATTTGAAAATACAAAACTTTGTACCACGTTGGCAACAATAACCTCAAATGTTGATTAATTTCATTCTCTATGTTAATGTAAATGTATCTGCACAGGCATAATTTCACTTGATTGTATTATTCCTGTAATGTTGAACATTTCCATTCTCCTTCCCATAGTGATCCATTGGAGGAACTCAACATTTGAACACCCTGTATTTCGGAAACGAAGCGGCATCGAACCCATGTTTACAGGAACATTTTTACTTATTTAGATGACCGCAATCACCTAGTCACTTTTGGCCAAGCATTTATGTTACACCTGTATTTTCTCGTGTAAACACACTTTATAGCTAATTCATGAAGATAGGTCTTTGATAAAAAGTGCAAAACATGAAAAACAAACAACATTTTTGCCAAGAACTAGGGTTAGAGAGGAAGGGATACAAAAGACAAAACAGAGTACATTGTATAGCCTGGAAAGCAAATAGATAATGTCACAACCAAACTAATACACCACACTTTTCTTGCAGTATCTTATAAAGTTTTTACCCTTGAGCAGTGCAATTTTGCCAAACGTACTTTGTCATGGAGAATCTTCGACTGTACTGAATAGTGAAATTGATTATTTTATTATATTAGATTATTATTCCTCTTCTTATTACACTTACGTGTTCCTTAATATTGATCACAGATTTAAGGAAGCTGAGAAATACTAATCTAGTATTGAGTGTTACAAAACTCTAATTCGTCCTAATTTAAATGTAAGGATTTTTTAATTTGATATTTCACTTGAAATCTCAGGTTTGAAAAAGGAAAAAAAAACTGTTAATGAAAAATCTGAAATCAGTTCTCTGGAATATTTTTCTTTCCTGTGCTAGATTCCTACTATATAAAACTTTGGAGCCATGCTGTCTTTCTACAGATGTAATTTGCAATTCTCATGATACCATACGCCTTTGAAGCTATGCCATCTGGAAGTTGGCCTCTGTGAAAGTTTGAGTGTAATCGGCGAAGATCCTTCGGGACTTCGATTTTCATTTTTTCCCCTCAGTTTTTCTTCTTTCTTTTTCCTTTTCTTCCCGAAAGTCTTTGTTCTGTGAGTGTCGACAACCTGCGATCCTTCGATTCTGAGAGGAAAACATTCTTTGATGGAACTTTGATAGTCCTGCCTTAGATGTGACGATGTAGAAACTTAGAAGTTCAGTCGATACGCGGCGCTCGAGTCGCTTCGAGTGTGTCCCCACTCCAACATAACTTAACAAGGGTCCTGAATTATGCAGCCATTTTCCATCCCCCTTCTGGCTGACAAAAAGGAAAGATGAGAAGAAAATAAAAGAAAAGGGACATGAGCAAAGACGTATTTTTGATTTGGGTCTGTTTACTGTCATCGTTTTAAATGTTGTGATTAATCTTGTTATATTTGTTAAAGAAATACTGCATACATTTTTTTACTTGTTTAGAACGGTAATACCATTTCTTAAGAAACAATCATTATATTAAGTATTAAATTTACTAACTTTCGTCAATACTTATTATTATTATTATTATTATTATTATTATTATTATTATTATTATTATTATTATTATTATTATTATTATTATTATTATTATTATTATTATTATTATTATTTTAGTGCATTTTTACTGGGAGAAAAATGGCTGGTAATTTTAAGACAATAGTTCCCAACTCCTTTCTACTGACGATAGACTTTACGGCACGCTCACGACAGTGGGGCATATTTGTTTGATGCTTCTTTTTTTCTTTTTTGGTAATAGTAACATAAATTATACTAATTTAATACTTAAATTCCTATAATCTAGTGAATTTATGTACTACTGAACATTGCGCTGGAGGCGTTGACTTTTACAATTTGTCTGAAAATTGATTTTTAATTAATTATTAAATGGTTCATGATTTTTCAATTCTAAAATTTCACACGCTCTATGAGATTGCGACAAACAGGTTGGGAATCATTATTTTGACATATCATCCTACATACTCTCATCGTCTTTAGATTGCTTCTTGCTTTCATTATCAACCAAGGATGACATCGGAGCAGACATGTCAGAACTCACTAGCCCGACACTCGTGAGTTCGAGACTCGCGCTCAACCTGACTCAGGGTCAACAATTGAGTGCAAGGACGAGTAAGTCCGATCAAAGGAATCCTGAGCTTCCATGTAATAAATGATCACGCAAGCTTAATTGAGAAATGTGAGCCCGAGCACGAGAAGCGTGACCCCATGCAGGGAGTTAGCTCCAGTCCCTAAAAGCACGAGCCCAATTGAGGTGAGTGAGCCTGATCCCGAGACTAGTGAGCACGATCTTGAGTGATCCCAATGCTAAATAACAATCTATGCATCACAGCAGCCATGATTCTATACATTTGCAATGGTTAAACTGTATGAGAAGTGGTCGTACTACAGCGTTTGTCCGTAAAGTAATGAGGCTGGCTCTGCACGGCGCTCCAGTCACCAGCAGCGCGCTTACTGGCGGGCTGATTTGTGGTGGTGGGTCTAAGATACGCAACGCACTGGACTGCAGTCATATCCGAGCTCTGGCGCAGTGAGGATCACACGTGGTGCAAAATCTATTTTTGAGGTTTTGTCACGGCAGAAAACGTGACAAATGGAGAGTTAGCATTGAATTTTGCTTTCGCCTGGGCAAAACCATTTCCGAGTCGTTTGCTCTGGTCAAGGAGGCTTACAAAGACGACGCTTTGTCAAGGGTCCAGGTTTTCCGGTGGTTGACTGAGTTAAAGAATGGACGTGAGACCGTTGAAGATATGCAGCGGTCTGGACGAGTGGTTTCGATAAAAATGTGGCCAAATTGAAAAATCTCTTTGACTCCGACGGTCGTTTGAGTGTAAGATTAGTCACCAAAGTTGTCAACATGTGCAAAACAACGGCTCAAGGTCCCAAACGGGGTCCGACTCAAAATTTTGAAATAGGAAAGGGGTTCTTCAAGTTGAGTACCGTATGAAAGCTGAATTATTTATGAAACTCTACCGTCACAAATACTCAAAAACTGTTTTGCGCCAAGCTTGATCCTCACTGCGTCAGAGCTCGAATGCGACTGCCCCTCGATGCGTTGCTTATCTTAGACCCCCAACCGCAAATCCTTGTGATGGGTGGCACGCTGCTGGTGACTGTAGCGCCGCACAAACCTGTATCCTGTTGAAGATCAGTGCAGAATTTGTCCGTACACGTAAAGATGACCAAATAGAAGTACAAAGTTCATCTGACTAGGGTTGTACTTGAACCTGAACCCACAAAATGGGGGTGATGTATATATTTCCTGAAAGCTGGGTCAAGGTAAGATCAAAACCGGTTACCAAAATTGGGGAGGTCTCATGTATTCTGCTTGGTGCAGCACGTTACTCGTTGTTATTAAAATCTTTAAGCGTGTCCATAAGTTCCGTTGTAACCCCGAAAAATTTGAAACGATGAGACAGGTATGAAAATAGAAAATCATGTGTTCCATCATTTCAAAAGTACAACGTATGAAAGTAAAATAAATTTTCCCAGTGTCCACCGCAGGGTCCAACTCGAAAGTTTTAAATGGAAAGGGGGATCAGTTTGCATATCGTATGTAAGTTGGTGTTAAATGAAAGAAGATAAATCAAGTCTCGGCTCTCTACGATAAGCTTGTGAAAAATAGCGGTGGGTCAAAATATCAACACAATCTTCATTGCAAAGTATATGGCCACTCGTATGAATCTGAAGCGGTGGGATAGGTGTAGAAACAAAAAGCACGGATACTTCATTATTTGAAAAGTATAATGATTCAAAGTCAAAAAATGTTTCAGGGTGCCTCGTAGGGTCCCAGACGGGGTTCGACTCAAAATTTTGAAATGGGAAAGGGGTTCTTCAAGTTAAGTACCGTATGAAAGCTGATGTTAAGTGAAAGAAGATGAAAAAAGTCTCGACTCTTGATGCTAAGCCTGTGCAAAGTGGCAGTGGGTCAAAATGTCAACACAAGCGTCACTGAAACGTCTATGACCACTCCTATTAATCTGAAACGGTGACAGGTGTACAGAAAAACCTAGAATGTATCAAAGTAAAAAGGAAATATCCAAGGGTCACCCGTAGGATCCCAGACGGGGTTCAACTCGAAAGTTTCAAATGCCAAGGGGACAAATTGGCACATCATGTCAAAGCTCAACTTGAACCCCTTTCTCATTTCAACATTTTGAGTTGGACACCGTCTGGGACTCTGCGAGGGACCCTAGAACATTTTATTTTACTTGGAATCATTATACTTTTCAAATAATGGCATATCTATGCTTTTATTTTTACACCTATCACACCGTTTCAGATTCATACGAGTGGCCATAAGCTTGGCAATGAAGATTGTGTTGATATTTTGATCCACCGCTATTTTGCACAAGCTTATCGTAGAGAACCGAGACTTGATTTATATTCTTTCATTTAACACCAACTTTCATACGGTATGCAAGTTGACCCCCCTTTCCATTTAAAAATTTTGAGTTGGACCCAGTCTGGGACCCTGCGGGGTACCCTGCTAAAATTTATTTTACTTTCATATGTTGTACTTTTGAAATGATGAAAGACATGTTTTTCTGTTTTCCTATCTGTCTCACCGTTTCAAATTTTTCGGAGTTGCAACGGGCTTTATGCACACGCTTAAAGATTTTAATAACAATGAGTAAAGTGCTGCCTCCAAGCGGAATACATGAGACTTCCCCAATTTTGGTAACCGATTTTGATTTTACCTTGATCCAAGCTTTCAGGAAATATATACATCACCCCCACTTTGTGGGTTCAGGTTCAAGTACATCCCGGGTGAGAGTACCTTCCTTCGCATTCGCTAGAAAATATTGCAATTTTTGCCAAAGCGTGCTTTACAGGAAACACTATGTCCGAGACTTTATTTTCCTGAATATATTCATGGAAAACACTTTCATTTAGGCAGAATTTAAGTGGATGCAAAGACAAGCTTCAAAATGTAAGGAAGTGGAAGAAATTTGAAAGATGCTGCCAACTGCAATGAGGTTGTTACATTTTGAAAATCGATTTACATTGAAAAAAAAGCTCATGAATACAGAATTTTTAAAAATGACTATACAAATCGCGTATTATTATTATTATTATTATTATTATTATTATTATTATTATTATTATTATTATTATTATTATTATTATTATTATTATTATTATTATCAGTAGTAGTAGTAGTATTAACTAACTGAAGATAGCAGAGAAACATAGGTAGAAATTTTGGAGTTGACCAGCGCCTATATTTAGATGTATCCTCACGATGAAAAGTGCTTTGGCACCTACCGACGGAGTATGTGAACACTCTTACATATAGCAAAGCAGAATGCTTAAGAATTTGTTATAGAGTTGTTAATTTGACTAGAGAAGTAAGCAGTAGGTCTATCTTTTTAAAACTCATATTCTAGTTTGTCACTTTAGCTTACATTATTAAAGGGTAGGGGTAAAAAATAACATGTCCACAATAACAGATAGTAGTGTCAATTTCATACTTTTCTTGGTCACTAAATTGATTTCTGACAGTTTCGACGACGAAACACTCAAGTACACACGTTGACGGGGATTACCCGCTTTAGATTAAAAAAAAAATGACTGCTTGATACTAGCTTTACGCTGTGGCGCCCTCTAGCCTCCCCTTTTGATTGTTTTTGCACATACATCTCTCTGTCTATTTTCTGTGAGCTGTTATTGTGGAAATATCATGTGTGTAGGGAAAGCCGTCATTGCGTGTGTATTTGTTCGTATTTTTTAATGATCATACTAGACGTTTGTACATATAATTCTGATCAAAATGGAGTATGAGGAAAAACAAAAACGTGTTTTAGAATTGTTTTAGAAAAGGTTGAAAAATTATACTCGAGGTGATGAGCATTGGGAGCTTGTACGGCAATCCCAGTCACTATGTGTGGTTTCATTCGGAGAACTCCATACAGCTGTTACAATTTCAACTCATCAGGTAATAAGGTAATAAAGTAATAAAGTTTCCGGCTTACTTACAATATAAATTAAGAAACTGTTATATTTCCTTAAGAAATAAATATATCTGTAGCAAAAATAGCTAAATAAAACACGTTTAAAGAAGTTATGGCCAGTTATTCTTAGGTTGAGGGAATCCCTCTACCGCGTATGGATTTGATGCAAACATGCCGCGTGTGTGTGTTTGTTTCCCCTTTTCTGGTGAGAAGGAAGTTGGGGCGTTAAGCCAGGTTGTCATTTTACAAGAATCTTGTAGCTGTCATAAAAAAAAAAACTTGCAACCCTATTATATTTCTCCATGTAACCATAGTCTTGAAAGGGACATACAACTTTTTTTCATCTTTCATGGAATCAACTCATGTGCAACTTTCCGGGTCGTCTTGCTTGCTTCCTGCTATCGACCTCCCGCTGACATAATGAGAAAACCAGTTTTGTCGCTTCCAAACGACGGACTTTTTTGGAAAGGAAGGAAAAGCGCACCAAAATACACGTTTTTAATGAGGAGGTTCACTATTTCACTATTTGTTTTAAGAAAGGATTCTGCCTCTTCCGAGAAAAATAAGTGCTGTTTGTTGTAATAAAAATCTGTAAAACTTTGGACTGCTATGTGTACTGATAAAGTGCTGTAAAATTTTGAACTGCTGTTCGTACTGAAAAAGTATAAAATTTGGAATGTTGTATGTAGTGATAAAGTGCTGTACAGCAGTGTGGTAATTGAAGGGGGAGAAAAGGGGAAAATTCCCAGGCACTTCTGAACATTTCCCCGGAACCTCGTTCCCTTGTGCTTTCTAGTACTTGGACTTGGTAATGACCCCAACCTTCATGTGTAATTACAAAAATTAAATTTATATACAAATAAAAATCATCAGTTTTCCGGAAAATTTTCATTACTGTACAGGACAGACAACTTTTCGATTAATGAAAAATTGTTCCACTAGTTCCTACATCGTACTGAAAATTGTCTAAGCCATGAAAATTTTCAGATTCTTTCAACGATCTTTCACTTTTTAACATTTCTATATATGAATTCAATCAATTTTATGAATACTGACGAATTGTTACTTAATCACTGATAATTATTAAGAACGGAAAATTTTCCGGAAAAATATGGAAGAAAATTTTCCACCTCACATCTCAACTAGACAACGATATAGGAATAAGTGGAGTATGTTTTTATGAATCGGAAAATTTTCATTGTACAGGACAGACAATTTTTCGATTCATGAAAAATTGTTCCACTAGTTCCTACATCGTACTGAAAATTGTCTGAGCCATGAAAATTTTCAGATTCTTTCAACGATCTTCCACTTTTTAACGTTTCTATATAAGAATTCAACCAATTTTATGAATACTGACGAATTGTTACTTGATCACTGATATTTGTTAAGAACGGAAAATTTTCCGGAAAAATATAGAAGAAAATTTTCCACCTCACATCTCGACTAAACAACGATGTAGGAATAAGTGGAGTATGTTTTTATGAATCGGAAAATTTTCCGGGAAAATTTTCATCACTGATTTTAGTTATCAGTTATCAGCATTTTAGTTAGTGATGCAATATATATATATTACAAAATTGAAAGTGACTATGTTTGTGACTCTTAATCTCTTAGGGCCGCGGTGGCTCAGTGGTAGAGCGTTCGCCTCTGGTGCTTGGGGTCCCAGATTCGTTCCCATCCCCCGCCAAATGAACTTTGTGGTGGACAAACACCGTGTGCATGGGTTTCCTCGAGGTTCTCCCGTTTTCTCCCACTTTCTTCATTCCACCATTTCATTCATTGCTCATCATCACAGTCTCCTTTAGCCTAACCGGCATAACTGTGGGACGTAAAACTCAAAGGTTTCATTTCATTTCATTTTTTCTTAATCTCTTGAACCATCCGACCGATCTCGATCAAATTTCCAACGTAGATGCAGTTCTGGCCTGGGAGTGTTTTTAGCTATTTACTTTGACAGTAGAACTTAGGGGAGGGGAGGAGGGGGACAGAAAAAATAAATAAGACTTAATTTACTTTGAAGTGTAAACGTGCGAGCGTTTTCTTCTCTCTCTCCCTCTTTCTTTCTTTCTCTTCACTCCTCCAGTCTCCTCTCACTTTGAGTTCACGATTTCGCACTCTGATGAAAAGTATTAAATACCGCCAGGAAAAGTACTAATATATAACCTCTCGTTTAGGCGCCCCTCCAACCACGCGCCCGGGGCACATGCTTTGCTTGCTCGCCCATAGCTGCGGATCTGTGAGCTACATAAGTAATATACAATGCTTACGTAATACTTTGAGTTATAAATACTATTAAGAAAGGAAGAATTGCATTTTTTTAACTTTCGGAAAGAAGCTACTATGGGATTAAAGATAAGGTAGGAAAGGCAACACATTTGCATGCAAATGAAAGAAACACATTCCAGTCTATGCTTTCACCCAGCAGACATTGTTTGGAACCAAAAAATATTTTAATTTTTGGAATCTTGTACTTAGATTCACAGCGGAAGCGACAAAATAACTTGACTCATCCATTGTAGCTCTCCCCGCAACCAGTGTTGCCAAAATGTTGACAATAAGTTTGCGAAACGAGATGTGACGACTCCAATTTTGGGTGAAAAGTCGCTATAAAAAATAATCGAGAAATTCATTGCCTATAAGCATTGTTTTAAAGTCGTAGATGTAAACTAAACAATATGTTCTACTCACTGGCGCAAATCCCGGGGGGATGACGGATACATGTCCCCTCCAATCTTGGAACTGAGGGGGACTTCTCCCCAATAATCCGATTTGAAATGTGTTTTCTGGAAGAAATTTGATGATTTTTGTCCGATTCCTACAAAGGAACGTGAGATAAAATAGACGTCCCCCAGAATAAGCCTCAAATCTGCAGGCTCCCAACGCTGAAGACAACTCTGATCCTCCACAACATTGTTTTTCAACTTCATAAGTATTTTGGACATCGCAAAAAAAAAAAGTATGGTAATGGTCTAACCCCCCCCCCCCCCCTTCCCAATGTTGAAGACAGATTTGCGCCGCTGATTCTACTCACATCTTTGTAAACAGGGCGCAACCAATCCTTTAATTCAGGGATCATTTCAGATTATTTCGGGTACTTTTGTTCATATTGTGGAGTCAAAATAGTTCCGAAATAATTAACACTACAGTACTTACGTTAAGCAATTTTTTTGTAAAAGAAAAAGTGCAGAATAATTAAAAGACCCCAAAGGACAAATGTAACAAACACTTACTTCGCCTTTATTCACGCATCTATAGCTAATCTTGTTGCTATCGGTAATGATGTATTACGTGTGCCTCTCAACGAAAACTCTGCGAACTAAAGGACATTAAGTTTGTAGTTGTTCTTCGTTAGAGGGCAAGGGTAACATAACAATGCAGGATTGTGGGGCAGTTGGTACGCTGTATTTCCAAACTCTTCATCACTTGCGCTGATTAAAACAAACAGAAAAAAAGAACGTAAAAACTGTTTTGAACTAATAATGCTTCTCTACAGATGAACATTTTGTTTGCAGCAAAAAGTCGCTAAATTTGTAAGTAGCCAAATCGTCATTTAAAACTCACCCAAAAAAGTCTCCAACCGGAAAAATTATTTTTTGTCGCGATCGTAGGGCGACCATACGTCCCGTTTTGACCGGAGCAGTCCCGTTTTAGGGGCGTGTCCCAGCCGTCCCGTCAGTAGATGGAAAAAAGTAGTATTCGTCCCGTTTTATGTAAATGAAAGAAGTAAAAACAAACCCAGTACCTTTACTCCTTTTAAAAGTATTAATAATTAATAATAACAAAGGGGCAAAAATTCAACTGAAATTCCCTATATTAAACATACTCTATAGTTTGCAGTACTGCTCGAAAGGCAGCAGAGGTTGTTTCTTGGTTGTGTGTTGAACAAACTTCAACGTGTCTTTCCTTTTTCATAAGTACCCGCTCTGTAACAAAGAGAGAGAGGGGGGAACTCTGATATCAAGGCACTGATAAGAACAAAGATAGACCTAAAAGTCTAGGGTTGCCAGAACCTGTCCCGTTTCTAACTGAAAATTTTATGGTCACCCTACGCTATCGTTGAGGTCGAATTCCCCTGATTTAGCGACTTTTCCCAAAATTGGCAACATTGACCCCCACCGAACAACATCCCGTCATCTTTACCCTAGCCAGCATAATAGTGGGACGTAAAACTTAAAGATTTCATTTAATTTCGAACAACACCCCCAGAAACCTACTGTTATGCCATTCCCAAAACACCCTTTTGTACAGTTCTCCCTAATCGAAAAAAATGTAAATAGCAGGGTTCATACATAAATATGGAACTCAATTTCCCTGAATTTTCCAGGTTTACCAGGTATTAATTTGCAATTTCCATGTCTAGTGGAAGAAACTAATAATACGAGAACACACAAATTTTAAGAATACTATATTTATATATTTGAGAATGGCCACCCTTCTCCCTAATGAACGATTGCAAGTAAATATTGAGTCACAAGAAAATAAATAATTAAAATAAATAAAATTTAAGTTAAAAATATTAAGTTGAGAAGCCTACTAAGGGAATTAATTAAATACTTTTGTTCTATACTTGAATACATTCAAAATATACAAAAATATTGGCTTGGGGAAGAAAAAAGGGCCCTCGAGATTTTAACTGATTCTTGTAGTACCCGACGACAGAAATCGATTACTGAAAGAATGTTCAAAATCGGCGCAGGCGAACATGGAGAAAATCATATTTTCATGTACCGGTTCAAAATGGGGAAAGAAAAAAGGACCGCGAGATTTTAACTGATTTTTGTAGTACTCGTCGAGAGAAATCGACTAGTGAAGGAATTTTCAAAATCGGCGCAGGTAAACGAAGAAAATCACATTTTCATGCACCGGTTCAAAATGGGGAAGAAAAAAGGGCCCGCGAGATTTTAACTGATTCTTGTAGTACTCGTCGAGAAAAATCGATTAGTGAAGGAATTTTCAAAATCGGCGCAGGCAAACATGATGAAAATCACATTTTCATGTACCGGTTCAAAATGGGGAGGAAAAAAGGGCCCGTAAGATTTTAACTGATTCTTATAGTACTCGTCGAGAGAAATCGATTAGTGAAGGAATTTTCAAAATCGGCGCAGGCAAACATGAAGAAAATCACATTTTCATGTACCGGTTCAAAATGAGGAGGAAAAAAGGGCCCGCGAGATTTTAACTGATTCTTGTAGTACTCGTCGGGAGAAATCGATTAGTGAAGGAATTTTCAAAATCGGCGCAGGCAAACATGAAGAAAATCACATTTTCATATACCGGTTGAAAATGGGGAGGAAAAAAGGGCCCGCGAGATTTTAACTGATTCTTGTAGTACTCGTCGAGAGAAATTGATTAGTGAAGGAATTTTCAAAATCGGCGCAGGCAAACATGAAGAAAATCACATTTTCATGTACCGGTTCAAAATGGGGAGGAAAAAAGGGCCCGCGAGATTTTAACTGATTCTTGTAGTACTCGTCGAGAGAAATCGATTAGTGAAGGAATTTTCAAAATCGGCGAAGGCAAACGTGAAGAAAATCACATTTTCATGTACCGGTTCAAAATGGGGAGGAAAAAAGGGCCGCGAGATTTTAACTGATTCTTGTAGTACTCGTCGAGAGAAATCGATTAGTGAAGGAATTTTCAAAATCGACGCAGGCAAACATGAAGAAAATCACATTTTCATGTACCGGTTCAACATGGGGAGGAAAAAGGGCCCGCGAGATTTTAACTGATTCTTGTAGTACTCGTCAAGAAAAGTCGATTAGTGAAGGAATTTTCAAAATCGGCGCAGGGAAGCATAAAGAAAATCCCATTTTCATTTACCGATTCAAAATGGGGAAGGAAAAAGGGCCCGCGAGTTTGAACCGCTAAGAAAATTCTAGCCCGTGGCCATATGTATCACATATCTCACCAGTTCATAATAAAAATTTTGAACACAAAATTACGGTCGTCCGTGTGACGTACTCCCAAAAGGCCTAATGTATATCACCCAACTCACATTCAATGAAACCACATCCGTGTAGAATTTAGAAAGGAACTTCTTATGATGTATACGGGATGTCTCAAAAGTTCCCTGACATAGGGTAACTGTTATTATCAGAGTTACAACAAAATGTAAGAGGTAAAAACATCTCGAAATATGACGTTTTTAATCTAAAGTGAACACTTTTTAAAAAATCGGACGAGATGTTTGTGCTGTATACTATTTATGCACCCAATTTTAAATGAAATGCAACGTTGTCATTTACCTGGCCTGAATGAAGTTACTGTTTGAAACGGGGGCTGGCCATCGACATGTTAGCGTAAAAGACAGTAACTTCACTCACTTATGTTTTGGGTCCAGGTAAATGGCAACGTTGCATTTTCATTTCACATTGGGCGCATAAAGAGTGTACAGCGCAAACGAGTCATCCGATTTTAAAAATTCCTTCACTTTAGATTGAAAACATCATATTTGGAGATGCTTTCCCCTCCTACATTTTGTTGTAACTCTGATAATAACAGTTACCCTATGTCAGGGGACTTTTGAGACACTCTGTATATCTTATTTAATGTATGTTTGATGTCACTATAACTGTAGTATAATTTAGTTTGTTTAAATTTACAATTTAATACAAGTAAATTCGGATTTACATGCGTAGGATTTTGTATGCATCTAACTAATGAATTCTTTTATTTTCATGCTTAACTTAGTGACTTGGCTTTGGACTGAACTGATTATTGTAACCCATTATTGTTTGAGAAGAAACAAGATATCCGAATCTTCATTTGGAGAAATCAAAGGTCTATTGGAAAGCTGGGGATTACAATCATTACTTTCTACATTTCAAGGTGCGTAAATTATATATTCTGTGTTTATTGTTAAATTACTATTACTAATATTGGGTTTAGAATCAATCAAGCACTTCATGATATTTTATGGGGATTAAGATGAGTGCCGGATAGATAAGTATTTGAGCGTCAGGCTCTTATTTCTTTTCAATTTAATATTTAATCAATGATTATTTTTCTCCCTCATTATTCCACCAAATCGTATTCCAAGATCATCAGTTTTCATTACTCATTTGTGACCTTCAGCCTACATAGCATATTCGTAGAACGTAAAACAAAGATTTCCTGTTATTTTATGTTTCTCTTTTCTCCATAGCTGTGAAAAATAACACCTTCAGCATCATAAATTTGTATGCTACTTGCCTGCTTTCGCCTTTCAGCCGTCTACTCTTCGGACATCAGGAAGCAAAGCAGGTCTACTTTGCAGTTCCTAGTTTTGAAAGGATGTAACATAACATAATGATATTGGTGTGCGATGTTCAGTACCATAGATAATTAAACAATGCTAGTAAACAAATCGAGTAGCAATTGTATTTTTTTTTTTTAGCTTACATGCCTTTCAGACCGGCCATTTTTTACAACATATTGTTATTTCTACTCTATATGAAATATATTCTGAAGTTGTGTTTTGGGGAGCGTTCACCTCTCCTGCGTGAAGTTCCTGGATCGATCCCAGCACGTGCTAAATGGGCTTTGTGTTGGAGAAACACTGTGTGTGGTTTTTCTCGAGGTTTTCCCGTTTTCTCACATATTTTTCATTCTACTATTCCATTCATTCTCACCATCGTCTCCTTTAGCATACCCGGTATAATCGTGGAACGTAAAACTCAAAGATTTCATTTCATATAAACTTTGTTGCAAAGTAACCTGATAGCTGAAGATACTTTGCAACACATACAAAAAAGAAGTATTTTCAACATATGAACATAATGTTTCTGTGCAATGTTTTCTCTCCTCTATTTATACATTTCACTTCCTACACAATACTGCATGCAGTCTAGAAATATTGAGGTTGGACTTACGGTACCGGTGTCAGTACTTAGTACGAATTATCGATATTTGTAAAGAAAATTATGTATTTTCTGGTACGGACATAGGAACCACATTCTGATAGTTTAGTATGTCCCACAAAAATGGCAACTCAAGAACAGCAAAAATCTCCGAGATCTGATTGCCTTGGTTGCTCTTTATATCCAAGAATATCATCCCAACCATAATCAGTGGAAGATTTACGGGATTTGGAGCTTTCAGGCTGAAGCCCACCCAAATTGCAGAATTTCTTTTTAAAAAATCTAATGTTAGTCATTCCTATACGTCTACGCTTCAAGCCCTTCAAAAAGTCTAGTCATTTCTAAATAAAGGAAATCTTTCTGTGTGAAGTCCCTCTCAAACTATTTTTCTGAATCCGCCGCTGTTCGTAATTTATTTCCCAACAAGAAATCCATTCCCACATCTACCTGAATAGGAAATTTTTCTAAAGTTAGACGGCAGGAGGTACCAGTAGTAATAATTTCCTATCTGAGGGGTTACGTTTGATCAGTGCAAAGTAGCCCCGATTAGAGGCTGAAACAGCCTTCTCCCAGTTTTATTTTTGTATGACTTTCAAACGTTTCACACTTCAATTTCAACTATTGTCTCAAAGTCCCATTATACACAGAGTATTCTACGAAACTGACTTGACTTTGACAAAAATTCTTGTAGGTGATATCTTTCAAATTTTGTCGGCCTTTACAGTTACTGCTTTCCATACCTCTATAACAACAAACCCTTCACTTAATTAGAACTGATGTTAACCGCCAACATTATAGTCAAAATCCAGTTAGATGTTCTATCATACGGTGGCAGTTGAAACTTTCTCTTTAGTCCATAATTTTACCGACAGAGGACTGTGAAACTTTTGCCGTATTTTGTGCAAAGTTAATCCTGAAGTGCAAAATAATCCCGTCTTACGGTACTTACAGAAGATTAGTCAGCAATTTTCACATTAATTTTAAAGGTGACAACAGGTGGAGCCTAGGGCTGTGTGATATTTTAAGGTGAGGACTACTGGTGCAAGGATTTTAAAATATTGTTTTTCCTCCAACGGCTACTCCTTTTTGAATTCTGACTACATGGTCATTATAGGAAGGATCAGTGAGTCTTTCCAACTACGGTATAGCTCCGACAGATTCACAATGCTCACAGAAAAGACAAAATAGTATGTTTTCAACCTTAAAGTGAGAACCACTGGCGTTTTTACCCTGCTATGCAAAAGTAAGTGAGTACTCCAATGGGGTTCCAATGCGGTACCTAATTTCTGCATTTTAGATTAATGGAAATACATGTCTCCAAAATGTAAAGAACTGATTTTTTTTTTTTTTTACTGAAAACTGCAACTCGGTAAGCCTTATGGATACCGAGATATGGGAAAATAATGAGCGATACTATAAATATGTGGGGCTTGCATACTTGACGCTACAATTCGGAAAATGAATTAAAATATGACTTACGGCTATCAAGATGCTGTCAAATAAAGGGAGGACCAACACAGTTAAGGGGTTTTCGTGTTAGATGCTAAAATTTCCGAAATCAGTCATGGAAAGTTAATAAATACCAGTAGCAATTTCATCTTAAAGTAATTAGATATCTTCATGGGGTGTTAGAACATCATGGAGTCTACCAAAATTAAATTTTAAAAGCTATTGAAAATATAATCTGACATTTGTAAACAGTATTTGAAATATGTGTTTACCCAAAACTTCCAGCTAGTACATCTAACATCTGGAGAAACACTGTGAAATAAAAGCGTATGAGATCTTGAAATTTCGGAAACAATTATTGGTCGCAACAAAATTAAATAAGATGGTACTTCTATGGGTTAAATGAGTACCTCAGTACAATTTCGATCGAAAGATTAGTTCAGCCCTGGGTTTTTTCAGGCAATTCCAAGGGTTCATCGAGCTGTGCAAAAGAATGAAAATTCGCTGTCAATATCTAAGATAGTAACCAAGATATAAGGAATTATATATTTTATGACGTAAAAATAGAGATCTTTATATATTTGTACTTTTGGGTCTTTCCTATAAGAAAAAAATTCAGAAAACTACTGTATATACCTTAATAGACAATTCAATGGGCGGGGATACAGTAGCTTAGTGGTAGGGTGTTTAACTAATCTTTTTTTGCAGACTATTGGAGTATTCACTTAACCCATAGAGATACGATCATACTTAACTCCCCATTTAATTAAATAAAAGGAAATATTTCAGTGTAGCGACCCACGATTATGCGTTTTAGTCTCAGGGAGATTTTGATTAAAGCAAGTGAATGTTGTTGACAGAATTGATGGAATGCAAAGGTGGGAGGAAAGAGAGTACCCCGAGAAAACCCAGGAATACGATATCCACTACAAACTGACTTGGCTGCGGATCGAACCAAAAACCAAATACACCAGAGGTAAGCACTCTACCACTAAGCCACCGTGCCCCCGCCCATTTAATTGCCTATTAAGGTATATACGGTTGTTTTCTGAAATTTCTTCTTCTTACAGCAAACACTCAAAAGTACAAATCCATGTGGGTCTCTATTTTTACGACGTCATAAAATACACAATTCCTTATATCTCGCTTGCTAAATTAGATATTGACAAAAAATGTTCACTTTATTTCAGAGCCCGATAAACGCTTGGAATTGTCCAAAGAAAATTTAGAGCTGAATTAACCTTTCGATCGAAATTGTACTGACGAGTCTGAGGTGCTCACTTAACCCATAGAAGTACCATCTTATTTAACTTTTGTTAGGATCAATAATTGTTTTCTGAAATTTCAAGATCTAATACGCTTTTATTGTATGGTGTGGTGTATCTCTAGCTGCTAAATGTACTAGCTGGAACTTTTAGGTAAATACATATTTCTAATACTTTTTACAAATGTCAAAATATTTTTTCCAAAGCTTTTAAAATTTAATCTTGGTAGATCCCATGATGTTCTTAAACTCCATGGAAATACCTAATTACTTTAAGATGAAATTGCTACTGATGCTTATTAATTTTCCATAACCGGTTTCGGAAATTTTACCACCTAACACGAAAACCCCATAACTGTATGGATCCTCCCTTTATTTGACAATATCTTGATAGTCAAATTTTAATTAATTTTCTAAATTGTACTGTCTAATATGCAAGCTCCACGTACCTACGGTGTCGCTTTTTATTTCACCATATTTCGGTAACTATTAGGCGTACCGACTTGCGGTTTCGGTAAACACACACCTCTAACGTTCTTTAAAACGTTATTAAGACATATTTTAGAATGTTTAGAAATGAGAGTTCTGCGAATATCATGGTACCCGAAAACCCCCATCAGGGCGTGTGTGTAGTGTGTTTAATTGAAAGTACTTTTGAGGTTGTTGTAAGCCCTCGTAATTACGTTTCCGAAACTGCACCATCTAGTACGCAAACCCCACACTTCTATGGTGTCATTCTTTATTTTCCCATATCTCGATATCCATAAGGCTTACCGAGTTGAGGTTTTCGGTAAACAGATGTCAGTTCTTTACATTTTAGAGACATACATTTCCATATATCTAAAAAAATAGAGACATTAGGTGCCCCATGGTCCCCCAAACACCGTTGGGGTACCCACTTACTTTTGAATAGTAATACATTTTGAGTTGTTGTTCAGCATCAATAAACACTTCATAGTTTTTCTACGTGCAACCCAAAAGTCCATACCTGACCAAACAGATTTTGTCCATTTAATCTCAAAAATGTTAAGATACTTTGTATTGTTAAGTACAACCAAATTAAGCACACTGAATGTAACATTTTAAATATTTTGTGATTTTTGTTGCAGGTATTTCGTGCATCAAACCAGGATTCTGCTTGAAAGACAGTCAAAAGAAGCAGTGTAGGTTGTGGCTAAAAGTACGTCCTTTCTGAAGACAGACCCAATTGTACTTACATTCTTTTGTACGAATATACTGTATAACCCTAATAAAGATACTGTACTACAAATTATTTCTTTCTTCCATAAATTAGAATAAAATATTATCTCTGTTTAAAGAAGATGTTTGTTAATGTTAAGTCATTTCAACTCTTTTTCTCTGTAATAAGAACATTATCCCTCGCAATATTTTTTATCTTTGTGCTATTACGATTGGATGAAGTAAAATTTTATACGAAGTACTATTATTTCAGACATGAATTAATAACTAATGTATTGTTCTATATGTAAGACAATGTGTATACTGAACATGTCTAGCGAAGGTGTTGTTTTAATACAGAATCTATAACTCAGCTTTTCAGTAGTCAACTTTATTGGGAATCCAAAGAAAAAAGTTTAAAAAAAAAGTTGGACTTACCAACGTATATGTGTTCGAATTCTGGACTAATCCAAATTATCCAGAGAAATCATTATATATTTCTTTGTTGCTATTTCAGATGTATCCTTTATCCAAGTCGTGTGAAACGGATACTTCATACATCGCTATACTTTGTATGAACTATGTTCCGTATTTACTTAATCACTTTGTAACTTTCTCTAGTGTTGACAAGGTCGCAGGTGTGAATCGAATAGTTTAGTGTTTCACTCATGTCACCTTGTGACTAAGGTACGTCCTGTCGGTATATATATGGTACTGGGTTCAATTAGCGATAAAATACATTTTTAGCATTAAATAAATGCAAAAATCTACACGAAATAAGATACCATGATCTCTGACTTACGGATAACACCAAGCAACTAATGGTACTGAGTGTGATTGAGTTTACTAGTTACTATCTGCCTAAAATCAGTGTTCCTTTAGCTATAGTTCTTTTCGTGCTCTGAATTGCAAAGTTTGAGATAACAGTTTTAAATTATTGTATATATATCTTCCGAGTAATTCTGATAATCATTGCTCTTTCTTTAAGCAATGTATGAGACTGTTAAACTGCTCGTTGCTTAAAACTAAGAAGGATGCATCCAGGAAAGTCCAAATTTGCAGAATGTCTAGAGCAGGGAAGGATAAATATGTTTAGTCGGTGGCTGCACAACGCCTCCGCTGTCACCAAGTTGTCACACAGCGAATACAGCGGACGTTTAAGAGTGTTCTGCACTTACTATTAGGTATCGGCCTTGGAACTTTGGCGCAGCTACCATGTCTCCTTCTTGGTGTTGCATTTTTAATGGCGAGTACTGAGTAGGAATCATCTTGTGAGCGAATACGTTTTCGGCTGACACCATACTTTTAATTATTACGACATTAAAAAAAAACATACCTGTTAATTAAAATGTACAGAGAAGTTATTTCTGGAAAATTCTATTCAGGCCTCTTGTGGTAACAACTGCACTTTAGTAGAAGATACTATTAAGGAAAAGAATGAGGTAAAATAATTTTTATATCGTACAAGCAATGGATGATAACAGCTTAATAAATGATTGTACGTAAATCTTGTTTGAGTTTGAATATAGGATTGTATACGGCTGTGCATTTGGCATTATTATTGAAGTGCTGCAACTAACTAACTGCAAACAATATGATAAATTCTTACAGTAATATATCACATATTGATTTACTCTGTATGAAAACGAAAATAGTTTAACATATGGTTAATCTCCTTTGTGCCCATAATTTTAAAATTAACGCTTGTGTCACTTTTCAACACTTGGTTTTGCAGTAGCTTTCCAACGAATTAGCAGGAAGCCCAAACTTATAGGACACCCTGCAGGTAAATACATTCCTTTGGACAGTTTCACTGCTCCAAACTAAGATTTGAAAAGTGTAGTATTGTTAATTTTATTATTATTGGCACAAAGGAGATCAACCATATTTTAAGCTATTTTTGTTTTCATACAGAGTAAAACAATATTTGACAACATTACAATAAGAATGTATCATGCACTTTGCAGTATGTTGCAGCACTTTCATAATGGTGCACTATACGTACAATCTCGATCCTGCATATGTCCAATCCATATTTAACAAGAAGGCAATACGTATGCGATACAGGTAAAATCCGTATATTTCATATGGACAACCTATTAGCTATATACATCCAATCCATACATTACATATGGCCAACCTGTACGCGACATACGTATAATCTATATGCTGCATGCAGACAGTCTGTAAGCTACATATGTGCACTCTGTATGGTGCATACGGATATTCTGTATGCTGTATCTGGACAAGCTGTGTGCGACATAAGGAAAATCTGTGTAATATATACGTACAATACGTATATTGTATCTAGTCGTACGTACGGGGCACAAGTACGATATAGATGCTGTCTCGGGGTTGAACGCAAGAAACATACGTACAGAACGTATATTGCATACTTCTTGAAATTATGCTCCGTCCTGATAGTCAGTGTGTGTCGTCATTATTAACGCACATGCTACATACGATCCTGACGTCACAAAGCTAGATATCATCTCCGTATATACTTGTTACTGCAGATGACGTCACACGAATGACGTCATTGCACTTATGCAGACAGTACGTATAATACATACTTTTTCAGCTATACGTTTGCTGAAGGATGTTATATACGGTTGTACGTTAAGTCCAGAAACTACAGGAATTACGAATGTAACCTACGTTTTTAAGTATGCCACCTACATTTTTTCTCTCAGTGTAGAGAAATCGGTTTCTTGGGCGTGACTGAAGAGTGATAGGAAATTAGACGAGTAATGACAGTGGGATTTGGGAGTCTCTGTGAATTGTTTTTTACATTACGAGCCTCGTTCCGTAGCGATTTGCGTTAGCGCAACGAAAATTTTGTGTTTTACAGTAGTTTGCGTAGCTCTCACAGACTGAGGCTCCTTCTTTCCTAATCGCCTAATTCAGCGTTCATTATTACTCGGACAGCTTCCATTTGCTCTGGTGAGTAGGGTTACCTTCTATCCAATGCGAAATGTAGTGATACTTCATGCAACAAATAAAGGTAGAAATGTACGATCGTTTTTCCGTAATACTAATAAGATAATATAAGTCTTGCTAGTGAAGAGAAAACGATATTTATCTACTTGATAAAAGGATGGTGTAAAGTTTTTTTTTCTTATTTTGAAGATTGTATAATAAAGTGGAAAAAAGTATAATAATAATAATAATAATAATAATAATATAATAATAATAATATAATAATAATAATAATAAAAATCTACAGGTATTATAAAATTTAGTGGTAGCCCAAGCCATCAAACCAATATACGCCACTGCTGCAAGAGTACTTTCTTAGTACAAGTATATTTTTGGCCCACATTAACTTCCGCCCCACCTTGAAGTGCTTCAATTTCCACACTGATGTACAGAATGTACTTACCAAATGGAATACATGCCAAGCCTCTTTTTCAGTAAAATAAGATATTAACAAACAGGTATGTTTCTATAGGTATATTCTTTGAACATTATCTATTATTTGAATTTATTTTTTAGTTGTATTCAGTATTTATCTCCATTATTTTGAATTAGTGAATAAATAGTGAATAAATTCCGTCAGTATTTAATTTAGTGGATAAATTTTAAATTTTAAGTGCCTACTTGCCTTTCTGTTCTCCAGGATTTCAATGCCTAAACATCCAGTCTATAGTTATAATTAATAGGTTGACAGCTAAGGTAATTCTTTTACGACTCCATGGAGCAAAGTATGAACTAATTTTATTTATTGGTCGATACGTCTGAAATCCACACACTTCATTAAGTCAAGTCACATATTCAAGTGGTGAAATGTACCTTTTTAAAGTTATCAATAAAGAAACCAAAGTGAATAAGCTCCATTTGTTGAGGAATGGTCAAACCAGAAACAAATTTACAACTAAATTTTCTATTAATAGTACTTGAAGTACTTTCTAATGTAATTAACAAAAAAAAAATGAAGGTTTGAATTGAGTACCAAAAATAAAAATTATCGTTTTCTCAGATTACAAAATCAGTGTCCTTTTACGCCACTATAGTATTAATGTGTATAGACATCTTCATACATATTTTTCCACTAGTAAATTCTTAATAACTTAATCAATTTCAGAACGTTTTTATTATTTACTGAGAAATATTTCAGTGAGAGCTACTATCAAGTTAGTCCATTCACATCAATGGTATTGTCAAATAATAATGCACACTTTCATTGCTAAACAGATAATAGATAGAAAACTTCGGTTGACATGTACAGGCTCACAACTTGTAAGAATATATTACTTGGTTAAGTATTTTGAACGCCTGACAAAAATGCAATAAGGGTCTATGTATAGATTTTTAAAAAATGTCGAAAAATAGATACTGAAAGTAAATATAGAATAAGTAAATTAAACAAACATGGATTTTTATTAATTTTTATTATTAACTTTAACAATTTTAATTCATTTCTATTATCTACATTTTATATACTCTAAATAGTCTCATTTTATTACTCTAATATTTAGATAAAAAGTCCGAAATAAAAATTTAAAAGTTCCATAACACACTGTTCACGGTAAAAAACTAACTTGACATTTTATATTTAAAATTTGTATACAGGTGACAATAAACAAATTCATGACTCAAAAATATCTCCACAAAAATTTTTTAATGTAAAAAACTGACTTAAATAGATTTTTTCAAAAACTGAGTATTCATTAATTAACCGAATTTCAACTGTCAAAAGATATTTACGTCAAAAGATCAAAAGCAAAATTATTGCAATAACTAGACAAAATTCCATAAAAATCCAAAATCTTGATTCAAAAGTCTATACTTTTTTGCCAAAGAAAAATGTTCATAAAGTTGGAAGACAGTTGCAAGATTGCTTGAAGTGGCTTTTAATTAATACAAACAGTCGTAGGATGTAGACGGTCTAGACTCAGCATCTGATTGGCTTGCACTTGTGTACAGCCTTTCTATGGTTCTTCCATTGCGCAAGTGAATAAAATTCATCTCGTTGTCTTCTCTGGTGAGGCTCCTAGGGCTTTAAAAAATACATTATCTCATTAATAAACAATACTAACAATATTCTTCAGATACATATTAGAGTAATACTTTTAAAACTACAATAATAATTACAACACTTTTAGCACCTAAATATTAGGAGGCACGGTAAAATACTGGTACCCTTCTGGTCACAAAAACCTAGACTAAATTTACAAGATTAAGTACGAAAAAATTACACTAGATCATTACGAATTCCCTTAGGTCTGACTTCTACTCCCCCCCCATTTTTGCCACTGATAGAGTTTTAGAACTGTACGAGAATTACTCCCATATGTATATCGTAATTTTGCTTCTTATACGGTGTACGATCAAAATGTTGCTACCGTACAGGAAAATAGGGGACAGATCAAAATGATGGACCCGATTTCAGAAGTTTATTCTGTCAAATCTAATAACCATATATTATTGTAAGACATATGCTAAGAAAGATTAACTGTCAAGTTTTCTTCAAACATATCACAAGTGTTTTATGTGAGCAACTCGCGTAACACAGCAAACAGGAAATTTATCTCAAAAATACTATAGAGGATAAGAAATGAGTGTACCAAGTTTTATTTTGATAGTCAGAATAGATATGCGGAAAAAATACGCACTTTCCCCACATACCTATTCTGTCTATCAATATAAACCTTGGTACACACATTTCTTATCCCCTATAGTATTTTTCGAGATAAATTTGGATTGTGTGCTTTTACCCGGGGTCACTCCAGAGGGGGTCAAATTTGGTGGGAGGGATTTTTGGAGGGAATTTACCCGACATTCTCCCAATTTTCCCTGTACGCTACGGTCCCCAATAAATAGCATCTGTGGAAAGCTTGTTTCATGTTGGAGTGAATGAACTATAAACCACGACTTTCCAATGAACAGTGTTGATGCAAATATTTCACTGCGAGTCTACGATTTTCTTCAAACTAACAGAGTTAATGGGCCTCAGGGACTTACTGCAGTGTTATGGCACCAAATTTTTTTGTGCATGAACATATCTTTATGTTTATCAAATGGACTAGGTTTGATTCGGATGTCCGGATGAAAGGTTCATGTCCGTTCCTTGTTGGTATTAGACAGTAAAGTACTTTCTATCTCACTTATTTAAAGAAATAAAACTGATCTTCTGGGGAAAAGGAGTATCCCTACGAAATTTGGCTTCAAATGGTTTCTTGAGTCCTTATTTAAAAACAGAGGTAACGAACGTATCACAATATTTTTTATAGATTCGGAATTTTAATAATTTCTTCACATCAGTTGTCGCATATCAACGAACTTAAAGAGTACGTTACTGAATTCTCTATGTCTTTGTCTGTCTGTCTGTATGTTCGTCTGTCTGTTATTTGTGATTTTTTTAAATTTTGAACTCTGCATTCGATAGAGCATCAAAAACTATCAGAGAAAGTGATTAAATTTTTCGCGTCACTCTTACCGTTTCTGAGATATTGGCCAAAAAATGGCCGATTTCGAGAGATTTAAGGGCCATATCTCGTTAACCGTAAGACATAGAGACATCATATTGGTGTTGATCAATATCTAAATGGATGGTAAATATTTTGATACCTAATGGTAACCGGTGGCCACTGCCCAACTGGCTACTGTTTATCCAATGGCCAGTTGGCCAGTGGCCACCAATTATTATCGGGACCAAAATATTTACTATACTCTTAGGTGTTGACTAACACCAAATCATCTCTCTATGGTTTACCGTTCCCGTGATATTGACCAAAAATGGCCGATTTCTAGATATTTAACGAGCCATAACTCGGGAACCATAAGTTGTAGAGAGATTATATTGATGTTGATCAATACCTAGCTAAGAGGATGGTAAAATTTTGGTACCAAATAATAACCGGTGTCCACTGTCCAACTGGCCACTTGTTTGCCCAGTGGCCAGTTGCATAGTGGTCATCAATTTATATCGGTACCAAAATGTTTATCATTGTATTAGGGATTCATTAACACCAATATCATCTCTCTATGACTTTCCGTTTCCGTGATATTGGCCAAAAGATAGTTCCGATTTCGGGAGATTTAAGGAACCAAATCTCGGGGACCATAAGTCACACAGAGATCATATTGGTGTTGATCAATACTTCAGAGGATGGTGAACATTTTGGTACCAAATATTAACCGGTGGCCACTTATTAACTGTCTACTGGCAAACTGGCCACCGTTCCCCAGATATTGACCAAAAAAGTTCGAATTTCTAGATATTTAAGCAGCCATATCTCGAGAACTGTAAGTGATAGAGAAATGATATTTTGCTAATTTTTGTGAGAAAGTGCGGATAAAAATATTTACTTTTACATCTAGGAACAATGACAGTTATCCTTCCTGTTCCATTCTTTTAAAGTTCGTTTTAGCAATGCTCTTGAAGCATTCTCAACTGGTTTATTTTGAATACTAATTACAGAGTTATTTGTGGTAGGACTTCTCACGAATTACTTGATACTACTTACAAAAGTGCAGTACAACAGAAAATGAGTTACAAAAGTCTTTAGGTGATTTGCTGAAAGAATTGTTGTTTCAAGAGTCCCAGTGAACAAAAAAAAAAAAAAAAAAAAAAAAAAAAAAAAAAAATCGAGTATGTGCAGCAAATTATACTAACATATATCAGTATTTCGAGTTTTATTTTACCTTCTGTTCTATCTTTACTGTATTATGAAGATTGTAGTACTGATACTGCAGATAAATGTAATTTTACTTTGTTCTTCAGATATCAACCCTTTTAGAAACGATGATTGATTTTCCTCTTACTAGTTAGTCTTCTATGCAAAAAATGCATAGGATGAAACACATGTTACTATAAAATAGTGGCGTGCTTTCAAATAATTTTGCTTTTATTCTGCTCGTTTCGGTACTCTTTTGATAAATTTCTCCTTGGTTTTGATTTTAAGGAAGTTAACTGGACAGGTTAATGTAGTGGATACACTTGAATTGGTAGTGAGATAATTTAAAAAATGCGTAAAACAGATGCTTACTAATTGTAATCTATTTGTAAATATGTTATTGCTCTAGGTCTATTCCATCTCTTTTTCTTTCTTTAAATCATTGTAAATCAAAAATATAAATCATGTATTTTTGCGGCTTAAAATTACCGTACTTTCCTGTGTGATAATGTTTTGATTTACAACGAAATTAGAGTATGCATACAGAAATATTATCGTTCAATCTACCCTTGCCTTTGGTAAAATGTTCTTGATCTAAAGGAAGTTTGTAAGGATCTAGAGTCATTTTTTGGGCGTAGTTTTTGAAAGGCAATCTAGGGTTTTGTGAACAGAAGTGTACAAGGGTTCTATGCTTCGATCCGACCCCATATGAGTTTGGGGTGAGCAACATTAATGTTCGTTAGATTTATCAGGGTTCTCTTGTTTTCCTTCGCATTTTCATTCCGCCAATTTTTTTCCACAATCATTTACTTTAGTGAGCTATTTGTGTCTTTTAGCCTAAAGGGCAAAACGTGGGACCTGAAACTAGAAATAGCATTACGCTCTCTTTCACCATCATAACGTACTAGAACTGGCCGTGGAAAATGCATACCTTCCTAGGGTTACCAGACGTAGTCTTTTAAGAGTACATGTACTCTTTTTCAAGGCATGTACTTTTGTACTCTCTCTTTTTTCAGTGAAGTATTCTTTTGTACTATTTTTACCTGGACTAATAATTGATGTGAATTTCAACATGCTAACAAACAAATAGCCCTCATTTCCTTCATTTTAATCTTGATATAGTAATTATTACAGTCAATTCAAAGTTACAATGTTTAAAAAAATTTACGGTAAAGCCGCGATTATCCGCGAGTGCTGCGAAAAGGTGCTTCGAAAGCAAGAAGCAAAGATGAGTGACTGATTTGTTTTAAAAAGGCGTAACTGAAAACTTTTTTTTTTTTTTTTTTTACAGAATAGTATTGTCCTTTGTTTATTGTTCTTTATTTTAGTGATTTAGACGTAGAGCAAAGGTTTCTGTTGTATTGTACAGTATATTAAAAGTTTTAGTATGTTTTTTTTTTTTTTGTACAATAGAAAATAGTTTTTATGCTGAAATATTTTTTTTTCGTGTTTGCACCTTATTTTTAGTCTCTCTTTTCGGGTAGTCCTTTGCCACCCAATTCCGCGTATAATCGTGGCTTTACTGCATTTTAGTGGAAAGAATGTTGAACATTTGTTGGTTATCAAACTCATTATTACGATTATTTTTATTAATAAATTATGGGAAACTTGTATAATATTTATCTATTATTATTATTATTATTATAGTGAAATTTCAGTTACACTTTATTCATTTATATTGTTTTCTTTTTCAGGAGTCATTGCTAAGTGTACTCTTTTTTCACTTTGACGATCTGGTAACCCTATACCTTCCCCGCACATTATTTTCAACGAACTTAAAAAGATCGTTACTGAATTCTCTATGTCTGTATATACATACATATATATGTATATATATGTGTGTGTGTGTGGGAGGGGTCTGTTATTTGCGACTTTTTTTTATTTTTAGCCCTCTAATGTATCAAGCATCAAAACTATCTGAAAGAAGTGATGGAATTTTCGCGTCACTCTTACCGTTCCCGAGATATAGGACAAAATTTGCCGATTTTGGGAGATTGAAGGGGCCATATCTCAGGAACCGTAAGTCATAGAGAGTTCATATTGGTGTTGATCAATACCTAAGACGATGCTGAACATTTTGATATAAAATAGTAATCGGTGGTCACCGGCCAACTGGCCACCGTTCCCAAGATATTGGCCCAAAAACTTCTGTTTTCGGGAGATATAAGAAGCCATATCTCGGGAACCGTACGTCATAGAGATATGATATTTTACGAATTTTTCAATTTTGTGCCCTCCATTTTGAGCATGTGTCTTCGCAAAACAACACATCGTACAACGTTTTAATTGAGATCTTAAACAAAACATGTGAATAAAATTTAGTACTCAAGGAAAATATAAATAGATAGATATATCACAAGAATTGTTTAATGAGTATAATAATAAAGTGCATAGATAATAATAAAATATATTGGTATAAAGCCTGTAGAAGTTAATAAGAAAAATTACTGTATTTTTTTTTTTTTTTAAGTTCGTTCTAGCAATGCCCTTGCAGTATTCTCAACTGATTTAATCTTTCTTCCCTAAGGTTGTTTCTCCGAGCGAATATGGCCAGACGGTTGCCGTTCATGCTCCACAAATTATAAGTTCACTTGTTCAAACCTTATTATTAGCTATTCTGATTGATATTTTACTGAGTTATTTCCCGATCGCACATAGCGAATGATTAAATGAAAATGAAATCTTTCAGTTCAACGTCTCACGTTATGCTCTTTAGACTAAGGGAGGCGATGATTAAAGCAACTGAATGATGATGGAAGAATTGGTGAAATGGCAAAGTGTGAGGAAACGGGAGTGCCCTGAACAAACTCACGGATGCGGATGTTGTCCACCAGGAACTTACTTGGCAGGGATGATTGAATGGTATGTTTTATATGTAGTCTCTGGTTAGTTCCTTTCCAAACTCTTTTCACGTGCTTCATTGTAATCTAACTTTTACAGCTCTAACTGGAACTCGAAGCTCGAAGCAACTGAATTGGATCTGCCTGTATCAGGCACTTTCTAGAATTCGACACATATAGGAGTGGTGTAATCAGCACCAGAAACTTTATTCCCCAGATTTCATGATATTCTCATTTCTTACAGAGGCTGTTTGAACCTCTGAGCTACATTGAAACGAGAGCAATACGATAAAAATATTTTGTTCCTATCAGAGATCGAACCCGGGTTGGCCAGTTAGTAAATTGTCGACTTATAAACTACGAAATTGCGGCTCATCCAAAACACATATAACACTTATCATTTCTTTGAGCTTACTAGTCAATATAAATATGTTTTCCTCTCTTAAAGAAAATCATATTCTATTTTATTTATACGAATCTACTAATAATATCTACTCCGCTTTTGCTGAATGTGTTCAAAAGATAAATTACTTTGAATGCCATGCACTATGTGGGTTAGTGTACATGTAACATTCATAAGGCTTAATAATGCTACATTTATCTATGTTGGAAATTACTAATTCCAAATATCAGTCTTTGAGGTTGTGCTGTCAAAGTAAACATTCAACTCCATAATCACGAATTATAAGAATACCTTTTCAGGACCAACGGTTTAAACCTCCGTAGGTCGGCTCCTAATTAACCTAGAGAAATGATTTGGGTGTCTATCTTTTTATGAAGAATAACACTTTTGAAAGGTGTACATTTAATCCATATCAGGGGTCCCGCAGCGGAAAGGTAGGGACAATACTTGGATGCTGTTAGTTAACCCACCCCTCAGCATTTGGAGGGGAAAAACTTGTCCCAAATTGCCACAGAGATATGAGCCATATTTCATTGGAAAGCGTATGGAACACAGATTCCAACAAGGTATCTTTTCCGCCTCCCATGCTCAACCCCTAAAAGAAGAAGAAGGAAATCAAAAAGTCGAAAAAATACATTTTTCGAAGTTTGTAGGGCTATGGCAACACTGTTATTTGTCGTAGGCGAGAGGGTCGCAAACAGTTACCTTGTTGGAATCTCTCTCTCATGAGCTTTTTAATCAGGTATGGCTCATATCTATGTGACAATTAGGGGCGTCGCAAGGGCTGCCAACGTCAGAGTAGACTACAGTCCATCGAAAAATATACAGGATGGTTCACGTAGGTAAGATGTTCCGAATTTTTTACTTCGTTGCTATACGTCCTTTAGTTTTTGTACAAAGGCCACCAACGTCTGGCGTGTATGTGAGAACTTTTCTCCTTGTGTAAGACAAATAACAGTGTTGCCATAGTCCCACAAACTTCGAAAAAATGTGCTTTTGAATTTTTTAAATTTTCTTCTTATTCTTCGCAAGGGCTGCCAACGTCAGAGTAGACTACAGTCCATCGAAAAATATACAGGATGGTTCACGTAGGTAAGATGTTCCGAATTTTTTACTTCGTTGCTATACGTCCTTTAGTTTTTGTACAAAGGCCACCAACGTCTGGCGTGTATGTGAGAACTTTTCTCCTTGTGTAAGACAAATAACAGTGTTGCCATAGTCCCACAAACTTCGAAAAAATGTGCTTTTGAATTTTTTAAATTTTCTTCTTATTCTTCTTTTATGGATTGGGCACAACTTGAGTACGGGAGCACAAAATTTACTTCGTTGGAATCTGTGTCATAAGATATCCAACGAGTGTGGATTGTATCTCTGTGACAAGTAGGGCCGTCGCAAGGGCTGCCAACGTCAGGATAAACCAAAATATATTTCGAAAAGTATGTACAGGTTGATTCTCATAGGAAACACGTTCGAAACTTGGTACTGCACTTTCGCCTTTCATTTTTTTACATGATTGTGCTCAGTGTTTGGAAAACATGTGAAAATAGTTTTTCTGCGTTCTACAAGTAACAGTGTTGGTAGGCTTTTAGAAATTTTCAAAAAGAAAAATCTTCTTTTTCTTCTTGTACGGGTCTGGCACGAGGGGCACGAACGTTAGTTTGTTAGAATCTGCGTTCCATAAGGTTTACAAAGAAATATCGTTCTTATTTCTGTAACAATTAGAAGGGGTAGGCTACTAGGGCCGACAAGGTAAAAGTCTACGATTCTCTTGAAATCCCTGTCCGTCCTGAAAAGGTATTAAGTGTCCTATTTATCGATATGTTCCATCTTTGTTAATATATTTTGCAAGTTTTTACGTGTAAAGAAATCTAATTATATTATATAAGGTGAAAAGCTAAATTGTAAAGTTTATTATTAACAAACTCACTCTACACAATATAGTGAAGGAAAGACGGTAAGAAGATGCCGAACATGGAGGATGCTTGCTTCTTGCTTTTAGTTTAGCATCTGAAATACTATTCTTTTAATAAGTACGAATACAAATGTGAAATTGTATATTTTAAACCTTTTACTACTGATAGTACCGTTATTATTATTAGCATCATTTGGAACAAAGTGTTTTGTTATAGTCTACAATTGAGAAAACTTTTTATGATCTTATTCTTTAGTTACTAATCTACACGGAAATCAAAAGCAGCTCCGGCTCTACCATGTGTGCAACACGTGCATTTGTACGGTGTGGCAAGTTTCGAGGGGGAGGCAAAATCTGTCATAACTATATTGTTTAAAATAAATATTTCTTGTTGGAAACAGACTTCATGATGATGGTACTTAAATTTACTAAGCTGACCTTCTACTTGAATACTACATTTATAAATCATGTTTAGGTTGTATTAGTTTACGGTCACATGGACAGCGCTAAAGCAAATGGTCAAACAATCCCCAGGTGTTGTTCATAATGATGTAGCATACTTAAAATCGCGGCTTTTAAGATTTGTTCTTTCTGGAGAAAGGCGGCGGCAAATGATACCATTGAACGGGGCGGTAAATTACTTCCGGGCCAGCCCTGACTAAAAGCCGTGCCTTCAAGGTTTAAGGAAATCATTAGTTGAGTTTATTTTGACTAACAGTGCTGCTACCTTTTCACTATGCGTGAAGCTAATGCCACTTGACATGCACTTGACCTTTTCACATACTACTAATATTAAAATAGAACTCTAAATTAAGGGAAAAGACAATTGCAGAAAGGAATGATTATAATACCTAGATGTGATGGAGACAATGGATCTTTGGTCTTCTTGTACCCCATACGAGTTCATCATCAGTAAATCACGAAAATACACCGGCTGAAAGATAATAATAATAATAATAATAATAATAATAATAATAATAATAATGTGGTGTAGTATCTAAAACAAAATTGTTAAAGAGCAATGTTAGAAAAATAAGTAAACAAATAGACATACATTTAGTATGAAACCCTTCAGACACGCATACATGCATAAAACTGATTAATAAAGCAATATCAAGTAAAAATAGAATTTGCACACTAAATGTGGAAAAATTTTTCAAGTTTGAATCAAGTAATAACGTTTCTACGAAATTATTTACTGTGGAATTCTGTCCAATTCCAGTGAAATTTTGGTTCAATCAGAATACCCATTGATCAAATTTAAACTTTATGAAAATTAGTACAATGTAGATTTTTTCAAAATAAAAATTTGGTTCGATAAAAATTCTATTTGGAAGAGTTTTTTACTTTTCTGTTGACTAATAGACAAAACTCCTACCAAAAATAAGAAAAGAAAATGATACCCGAACCAATTAACATGACAATAATGTTCGCAATTTTACACATAGTATTACCTCATGGCCAGCTGATTCATTCCAAATTGCCATTGTAGGCTCATGGTAAGCTAATTCCTGATTCATTACTAATTGTGGTAATGACACTGATGGCTCTTCCATAATCTCTGTGTCACTGAAAATAGTATATCTTACATTAGTAGAATTTACAATTGTAATTTCTAATTCCACAGAGAACAAGAAATTAAAAAAAAAATGAAACAACACTTGAAGTAAAATATTTGTCGTAAGTAAAAAGGAATAAATAGTGAGTGAAGAAAGTTTCACATTGTTCATGATACACATATCAACTCATAACGTAGAAATAAGTTTAAGATGGGCAAACACACCACTCGTATAGGAAGTAATGCAAAGGGCATAGAATTGAGGAGCGTTCTTTCAAAACTCGATAGAGCATAATTTTTGAGAAACAGAGGTATATGTAGGATATGTGTGCTTTTTATGCAAATAACCGAGTTGTGAAATCAAAATTGGCGAATCTCGATACGTGCCGTGTGTATAGCATGGTGAAGCGTGAGCGTGTTGTCAGAACTCGATAGAGCGCATGCACAGCGATTTCTCAGAACTCGATACAACACATGGCAGAAACACCGACACGATAACAAGGTCTCGCTCCACGTCTACGTCTGTGTCACTTGTGTTACATAGAATGAACCAGTCTCTCCCAAGCACAACCAAAGTCATAGATGAATGTACACACTTTGATGCAAGATAGAACATAAAGCAAGAGATTGATTTGAAGAAGAAGAATGTATATAGGGCTAACTACAGACTGCATAAACGTCGTGCAAAAAAGTTTTATAATGAAAGAAGAAATTCCTGACGTAATTAAAATCCGTTTCGATATGCAGCAAAATCAGCCACTACCTAAATTATCCGTAGGTGAGGTGTAGTATTCCAGGCAAGTTTGGTTCTAAGGAGTGTATCGAAAAGTAGTTAGCAACATTGGGGGTGTCGGTGTGCACTTGTGAGGCTACACAGACGGCAAAACCTGGAAGCAGCTGGTCAGTTGAAGTCTTATAAACGGATAGCTGCGTGCTTGTTGCTGTGTTCAGAGTTGAATGGGAAATGTCGCGTGTGAAACGGAAAGTGAAGTGGGAAATCCTGCACAATCGGTGCACCATCAAAGGCATAACATACAATCAGATAGGAAAAAAGTGTGGGGTTCATCATACAACTGTGAAATCGGTCATTGAGAAATTCGGTGAACATTACTGCTTTGAAGATATGCCGAGATCCGGGCGAAAAAAGGATCACAGAAACCCTGGACTCGACCGTAAAGTTCTGCGGTTGATACACCAACATCCATCAATGTCTGTGAGGGATTTGGCTACCAAAGCGAGAACGTCCATAGGAATGATGCAGCGTGTCAAGGCCAGACATAATTTGGAGACCTATAAGAAGCAAAAACGTGCGAAACAAACACCAAAGCAGAGACAAACGGCACAAACAAGAGCCCGCAAGCTGTATGACAACATCGTAAAGTCACCATAGCCATGTGTGTTGTTGCACGATGAAACGTACGTAAAAGAGGACTCAAAAACACTTCCGGGACCCCAATATTATACTGCACGCAATGCTGGGGATGTATGTGCTGCTCAGAGGTACGTCGACGTGGAAAAATTGGAAAAAAAGTACTGGTATGGCAGGCAATCTGCTCCTGTGGTTTGCGCTCCGGTATTTTTTTATGCAGAGTCCACCATAAACGCAGAGGTGTATCGAAAGGAATGTCTACAAAAAAAGACTGCTGCCATTGCATAAAAGGCATACAATTCCCCCTTGTTTTGGCCCGACTTAGCAACAGCACACTATGCTAAGACGACAGTACGGTGGCTCAATGGACAGAGCATCGAGTTTGTAGGGAAACACATGAATCCACCAAACTGCCCACAACTCCGTCCAATCAAAAGATATTGGGCAATTGTCAAACGCAACTTCCGAAAGAATGATAAACCAGTGCGCAACATGGCGAACTTCAAGAGAAACTGGGCCGCAGCATCGAGGAAATGCACCGTCGAGACTGTGCAACGGTTAATGGCTGGAATTAAACAGAAACTGCGTTCATATGTACGACGGGACATGTAAGTTGTATTTTCTTTGTCATGTAGATACATAGAGGTTCTCTATTAATAAAAATGTGGGTTTGCTTCACTTTTTATCTTTTCTTATGACTTTCCTGACATACGCAATGTTGCTAACTACTTTTCGATACACTCCTTATAACTTCTGCATTATGATTCACTCTAAACCTCAAATGAAAGAGAATATACATTTCTACACCTGGTTGGAAACCGAATAATCTAAGGGATGCAATCAAGTGGCATCTGTTTTGTTGCAATTTCTGTTAGAGCTTGAAAGAAAAATGGAAATATGTTCATCCACTATTCATCTTTTCTCAAATTCATGTCCAGATCAAAATAAGAACAACGTAGTACATTGCCTTTTTGGAAAGAAGTACAAAATTTACATCTATACGTCATTTCTTTCCGATCAGAGGACACAGCTACATGGCTCCTGATCATGTGTTTGGTAGAGTTGAGAAGGAAGGACAGAAGAAAGGAAGTTATTTTGTCACCCAATGAATACTACCGAATCCTGTAACCCCATGGAGTTGTCAAAGTTCTCAACAGGAACTGGCAAATCAAAACACTGAAGAAGATTTTGAAAACAAAGTTGCCAGTTCACATAGGGATGCAAGTATCATATCGTACAGGAACTCCTCTACAGAAGTATATAGTGTTTCTGTAAGTGTGCAGAACACTTACACTAGGTTACTTGCCAAGGTTTCTGTTACAAATCTGGAATTAATACATGCCACAAAGAAATGCTGCGATTCTCATGCCTACAGAAAATGAACATGGTATCCAGTGAGAACAAGAAGGACCTAAAGAAACTCATGCACTTTTTCGAAACGCCAGAAGAAGCAAAAGTATTTTATGAAGATGTTCTCAGATACTGCTAACTACAATGTATGCTTCATTACGTACTATTGTAATTACTTTGTATTCTTACATTTTGGTGTTACTTTTTGAGATTCGTGTATATTATCTACTTTTATGACTATTATTTTTTCATTCATGTAACAATGACGATATAACCCATTACACTGTATACAAAACTGAGTCAGTAAAACAAAATACTGTTAAAAACTAAATAAAGAATACATCATGACGAAATAAAAATAGTCACAAAAATAACAAAAACGATAATACTAGCAGCAAATTCAAGTTCAGTCACATTCCTTTGTTTCCCGTCCATTTCTCTATCGAGTTTTGAAAAAAAAAAAAAAAAAAAACTACATTTTTTAAAGTGGCGAATTCTGTGATAAATATGTATATCCTCTTGGAGGTTCATGCTATTTGAACTTGTCGCAGAATAATAATTAGTGTTACCTGAAATTACGTTTCAGTAATGAAAGGTTTTGTACAATAATAATAACAAAAATGCAATTCCTGTAAAAAAGATGTTTCGTGCTTTATTGAGCTTTGAAAAGACGCTCGTAATTCTAATTGTTTTTGCTTGTTTGTTTGTTTGTTTGTGGATTGGCTTGTCGCACAATAAAATTCACTGGCAAGCATTTGTCTCTTTTTTCCGGAGATGAACTTTTCACTTTCTTGAATAGAGATAAGTATAGTATATTTCTTTAAAATTGGCAGTTCAAGGTGACGGATGTAACTCATACGACACACAAATCTCTTGCTTTATTTTCGATATTTGCTTAATTACTACAAATAGCAGTCAAGCCATTGCAATCCTGCTGTATTGGAAGACTATTCATCTTTACTAAAATCAACGACAAAATACATCTCACTATTTCAAAATAATCAACTTTGTCTTATTAATTTTGAGTGGTCTTACTAATGAACAGCCTTGAATTTAATTATACAGAGTGTTGAGTTCAATTTATGTAGAGCATTTGGTCCTAATTAAATACAATTGCTGGCATACTGGTTTTACCTGTAAAACGATGACTACAATACTTGCTAAACATTCAGCTGCTAAGAATTTAAACTTAATTTTTCAATAAAGATATTTCTATGCATCATTCTTTTCTAAACTCTCAGGGCCTTATGCAGAGTCGTTTTGACGAATGTTTAGTGTCATACTAAAGGCCCGACTACTGCAGGAAACATGTTAGTCAAACTCTTTAGTATGGCACTAATCACGCCTCAAAACAACTCTGCATAAGGCCCTTAAAGTCTTTAACTTAATGTCGCCATGATTATGTCCTTGAAGCTAAAGGAGACGCGTGATTAACGAAAGTGAATGGTTATGGAAGATTTTCTGGAATGAGAATGACTGAGAAAACGAGAGAACCCACAGAAAACTCGTGGACATGATATTATTGGCCACCACATCACATGGCTTGGGATAAAAACAAGGACTCGTTATATCGAGAGTGAGCACTCTACTACTTTTGCACGACTTTTTATTAACTAATAGAACTTTCTGTAATACTTGCAATATGGCCATCTTTGCTGACCTTATAGCTTGCACGTGCATTTGGTGCAATAGTTGTCAGTGGTAGAGCATGGAAATTTGAACGCATTATGATGGTTCGTATTTCATTTTACACTGTAGGCTTACGTCTCATACAGCCTTCGGTGCTTGAAGGGACAATAAATCTCTGCGAATATCAACAACAACAACAACAATACTAGCAATAATAAAAATATGCAGATTTAAACGATCTATTGCAGATACGAAAGCATCCAGTATGTAATCTAACTAAACAGGAACGGAGGGTGACGTCTGATACTCACGCCAAGGCCAATGTGGGGAACCTCGCTGCTTTATTTGACTTCAGTCGGGGCAACGCAGTGATTGTAAACAGTGTGTTTGTGTTATGCCGAATAGCGAATGTTTGTGTGACGCTTCGAACAATGGACAAATTCCTGGCTCAACTGGTGACAGGGAACGAAACCTCGACCCACCATTGAGATCCTGAGAACAAGCAGGAGTCCATGAGGTGGAAACACTGCGGGGACGTTTTTCGTCGGACAACGAGGTCCAACAGAATATTTCCCAGTGGTTTGCTGGTCATGACAAAGACTATTTTTGATCTGGGATTTCTTCGCTGCCCACAAAGTGGCGACGGTACATAGACCTCCATGGGGACTACATAAAAAAACAGTGATGACAAGGTGAACCTATCTGCATTCCTTCCTTGGACGCTCCTCGTATGTACATGTAGCAGTTTACATATAAATCAAGTAATGAAATAACGAGTAAAATACTCCTAATCGTAAAATTGGTTCCTTGTTATACTTTTTATATTTATTTATTTATTTTTGTCTAAGATTGACCTTTAATTGCTATTAAAACAGTATTTGTTATGTTTGCCATCCAATAATTTAGAAATTCTATTAAGCCTAGAAATTCTATTAAGGCACATAGTACTTCACAGACTCATACTGCAGGTCAAGTTCTTTCATCATGCCAAATTTGATCCCGATCGGATCATTTACATACACATGAGATTTTGTTCTCGAAAATATGACGCAAAATTTGGCCGCCTGTAACTCTTGAACCCAAATCCTGCACAATATAATATGTCAAACATTTATATAGTAGGTCAAGGTCTACGCCAGTTTTGATTCCGATGAAATGTGTTCTACTGAACTCGTAAGACATATATAATCCTTGATTTTTCACATAAAAAGGACATGAACAGAAAAATATAATAATGTAGCCTATATGCATCCTCAACTATTTACGTTATAGCTCATTGTGCAACTAGACAACATATTGTAGATTATACATGTATGATATTATAGATATAATTATTGTAAAACTAATTTTTACATAATTAAACTCATTCTCTTCAGATTTAGATTGCCAAAAGACGAAGATTTCTTTCAGCTTTCTTTGTTAGTGCCAAGTGTGGTGGTAGGTTTCGAGGAAAATAAAAAGTTAAGAAAAAGATGTATTGTGTATATTATGCTAAATGCTGTTTCGTTCAAGGATATTATACAATAGATAATATGCCCACACATCAAAATCATGTAGTTATATGTCACAGTTTTAATACGCCCACTCCAGAAGGCTCTGTTGGTTAAATTTAAAATCAATGTTCCGTAACTTAAAGCTAAAAATTACACAAACAAGAGGCATTAGAGAAAGAATATTGTTGCTTACAAAACATGGAGCTTGCAAAATATTTGAACTTCAGTGTCTGTTGTGCAATGAAATTAAAAACGTTTTTGCATTATTTTAAACGTGGAAGTAAGGTGGCAATCCAGACTGTTGAATTTAAAATAGCTTCTCCATTCCCTGAGAATTTACGGAATTTGTTTATCTTTTCCTTTTATGCTTCAAAACCAGCAAGCATCAGAATGATCTTCACTCCGTTGGTTAATAAATAAATAAATAAATAAATAAATAAATAAATAAATAGAAGGCAAAGGAACTCCTTAAGATCACAGAGAATGCAGCTAATTTAAATTCAACAGTCTGGTTTATTACCTCATTTCTTCGATAAAAACAGTGCAAAAACGTTTTTAATTTTATCGCATAAAGCATACAGAAATTCAATGAGTTTATTAAAAGGTGTAGTATCTCCTTATTTTTTATTTTATTTTCTTTTTTTTAATAATTTGAGTTTAAGTAAGCTCTGATGGTATGAGAACAGAATTAATATACTGAGTTCTCAACCACGAATCAGTTAACTAAAGACGTAACAAAGCAGGTCACGATTGTGACAAGAAATTTCACTAACCCTTCAAGTGATTTACTGGAGTATTAATTTCAGTATGTTTTGCTGTTAACGAATACTATTAGTGGTTTCTTCTAAGAGTCGAAACTTTACCATTATATAAATCCACGAATCACTGTAAATATTCCTTAATTATCACGTACTGATGAAGACGTCCAATAGTCATTGAAACGTATACAAATAAAGTAACAATACTAGTGTTTAGATGCAGTTCAAGGTTAGTATACTAGGCCTATTAGATTCAACTTATTTCACGTACCAGACGCTTCAAAGCTGCAGTTATTATATTCTTCTTAAACAATTACAGTGTTATCATTAGAGAATGGAATTTTTTACGAAATTTCATATTCTTTATTTTTTACCGGACAGCGATAAAACTTGAGATTTATACGTTGCGATAAAGATAGACACTATTGAGCATGAGAAAACTTTTCATATTTCCTATTTGAAAAAAGCTTCATACTTACCAAGCTCTTCATATGTTGTTTGTATTTTAATGCTTTATGGTGATATTGTCTTAAATATAAAAATATTCATGGAAACCAACATTTTTTTTTTATTATTTATTTCTCTGTGTATTTCTGGAGCAAAATGCTGAGAAAGCATGTTGCCATAGTCTATAAATTTATCTTTATCTTCAGCGATTGTCGAGAATGACTAGTTCTGAAACTCTTGAGAAAGTTTGGGAGGGAGGGGATAGCGAATGGAATTTCTCTATCAGTTGCTGTGCGTCATTTTTTGTTGTGATGTGTGACTGTTGTGAGCAGGACGTGGAGAACTGTGGGCTAGAAATAAGTGATACGAAGAAGCTGAAAACGGGAATTCGATATTGGTACTCTGAATTTAAAAGTTACCGTACAAATTGGAAATTGTGTTCTAATAGATCACTTGGACACTAATTTTAGTACTTGCGTAAAAATTCTAAAGTGCTGAATATCTTAATTGGGAATTTCACTTATTTATTTTTGCAACTACAGATCCAACTCAGAACGCGATTGTAGATATTTTGAACAGGAATATTTCAAAATGTGAATTACTTCAAGAAAAAAAAAAAAAAAAAAAAAAAGCTGTTTACTACGTTAATATTAATTTGTATTTCTGGATTATATTGGTGACTGTGCCTTAAACCAATTCCGGTTAGAATCTGCAACTCAACCTTTACTTCACGGGACTGGGTACCGCTTCCTGCCTCACTACTAGAAAGAGGCGATATTGATATTTGGATTTCTAGATTTTAATACTTTCTACAAATTAATTTCATTCTTTTAAAAATTTTATGGTTATGATGAATTGAAAGAAGCTCGCCAGCACAATTTAGTCACCTTTGCATAAACGCTAGGTTATTTTCTAATGCTGCATAGATTTCATTGCAGTCGCACCTGCAGAATTTTGTGGACTCCCTTTTTGGTCGAATCGAGGTGGTTATTAGAGCTACAGTTGGTATTATTCGGTATTACTGAGACTTCTTCAGAGGATGGCTAATCTTTTTATACGATGAGCTTAGTCAACAGCCATTGTCTCATTGGCATCTGACATAATAACTAATTGCACAAATTGCCTTCTTAAACTGAGTCAGTTGCCTGTTTAAAGTGGTTAATCTCAAATTAGATATAGATTATTTTTCGAACACTGTTGTAGCAGTTTACACTTTCAGTTATTTTTATGCAGCTGTCGACAAGTACAAAATTCCAGGTGCATCAGCATACTAAATCTGCGTTGTATGTCAAGAACGCTCAAAGAACAAAATCATATATGCCAGCAGATATTAATATCAAGAATGTAGCAAGATATAAGCACACTCAGCTATAACTCCATATAATGTGGAGCGAAACCTCCTTTCATGCAAAACTACCTTGACAGACAGAACGTTTCAACAGTATTCGGGCAACACGGACACACTTGGCGTTATTTACTGCCACAAACAGGAGTTCTACGTATATACTAAGAAAGTAATTTTGTGACGAAAGTAGTTTATTCCATTTGCATTAAAAACATGAAAAAAAACTTGGAAATAAATTTTCAAATTTCTTAATATTTTGGCATTTTTAATTTCAAATATTTCTCAAATTTTCTTCATAAAAATTCGTTCTCTAATTATCACTAATATATCAACCTACTACGTCCAACTTAGACTATCTTTCACAAAATTACTTGCATATTATTGGATTTTATACTCTCACTTTATACAGATCACTAAAAGTGCACTTTTTAAGATTCGTATCAAATCTATGAAGCACTATTTATATGTAGTCTTGATTTTTGCTTAGATTTTAACTTTTAGTACCTAAATGCATTGTATAGCAAAATTATACGATTATATATATCTTACTTTACCACATCTCAATTTTATTATTTGCTCTACATTCAGGTTGGTCATTCTCCACTTATTTATTTTCAATAAATATTTTCTCGAACACTTCATACTCGAAAGCCAGTTTGTGTGCTTATTCGAAGGACTTAATGATTCTTTTTTGCATTTATACAGCACAACCAAACAAAATATTATTTTATAGTATTCTATCCTGAATTCTGATATTGGTAGCACTGAAAGCTAGTGTGACAGCAGTAGTAGCATGTATTTGCTTGCGAGTTACCTACCTTTTCTAACACATTCTTGCTAATTTCGATCCTATTTGTTGCAACTACACCTGATTCTAACTATGTTCTTCGTCTGATCAGTTTTATGTTTTGCTGTCTTTCAGTTTTGAAGTAACGAAATCAACATGCAAAGTGTTAAGGGGTATGCACTCCCATTAAAAAAATAATAAAAAAATCGTAAAAGTTCGTCAAAAATCATGTTCATCACATACCTGAGAATGTATGTAAATTGGGCCAAAGTAAAATAAATGAAATTAAATCTTTGAGTTTTACGTCCCACGGTTATGCCGGTTAGGCTAAAGGAGACGGGGATTATGAGAGATGAGTGAAATGGTGGAATGAAGAAAGTGGGAGGAAACGGGAGAACCCCGAGAAAACCCACGAGCACGGTGTTTGTCCACCACAAAGTTCACTTGGCGGGGGCTGGGATCGAACCCGGGACCCCAAGCACCAGAGGTGAACGCTCTACCACTGAGCCGCCGCGCCCTGGGCCAAAGTACTAACTATATATTAAGAATATCTTGAGGCTGAGTCTCTGAAATTTATTATTTTCTGACAAAGGCAATGCGAAATCGCCGAAACTCTAGCATCAGTAATTCTTAACAATAGTTAACACTTGGGTCAAATTTCATTTATCTCAGGGAGATACACAAAGTGATTTAGCTACAAAGAGATGAATAAACAGAACTACAGACCATTTGATAGAATTTGGATGAAATAAGAATGCACACTGTAAAACAGATAAACTTTGGACATTACATGACATATTCAAATTTCCCTGTCTTTCACCCTTGTATTAGCCTGCATAGTTTCTTCTATTTGTGGGCAAATATACAACCACAGAGCGTGTTAAGTTCTTGTTGGATACTGTATTAAGCATTAACATTGTTGAGTCATGACTGTATTACTCCATTATTTTTTACAAAAGGATTATTAAAGATACAATATTTCTATCACAATCTACACACTAAACTTGTTTCTTCCTTATTATTCAAGAAGAATATATTGTAATTACATGTGGAAAGTTTCAGATTGGTGTTATGGTGATGAAGAAATGAAAAAGCTTTTATTATTCTTAGACAAAAGTGGGATAACTATGGACATAGCCAAAAACAGAGCAAAAGTACCTGGTACCCGAAATTACAAGATTTATGTGCCTGAAAATTTGGAGAAAGCTTCTAAGTTGCTAAGGCGCAAAAGAATAATGATTTAATCAGGAAGAAGTGTCACCGAAGCATATTTGGCCACTTTTGATAGCTCAAGATAATTCAGAACAAGAGATTGAAGAAGGTAATTCTGATGATATCGAAGAAGAATTGTTTAAGAGAATGATGTTCCAGATGAAGTTAGAACTTTCATACTTGCCAAATTTCATGGAAAGAAGAAAGTTTACAATTATTCCTGCCAGGTTAGAGCACACCTTAGTGAAGACAAATTTCTAATATCTCTATATTGTGTGTAGTAGGACTCAAGTGTGCCAGTAGGGAGGAAAATATATTTGTGAAGAATGAGAAAGAAATCTGTGAAGTGTCAATGGATGAAATAATTATTGTTTTACAAGTTCCAAAAGTGGTTGACACTAAAATCAGATGCAAATATAATTTTCCGTCTCCTCTGGATGTTGATAAATACTAGATAGACCGATCACAATTGGGAGAAAAGAGACAGAGTTGTCATTTGAATGTAAGTATTTAGAATTACCATTTCTATGGCTAAAATTGGTCAATTCATTTTGTTGGAGAACCATCTGTTGCATGTACAGAAAATATTTTATTTATCATTAATGCTGATAAGTTAGTAAGTGAATAAAGCTATGTTGAAATTTTTATTTCAACCACTAAATTACAAGTATTTTCACCACTTCTACAAATGCACATAAAACTAACTTCTGCTTCTGAAATATTCACAAGATGAATACACCAAAACACTGGCGTGTTAACTTGATTGCTATAGTTCAATGTATCCAGAAATATATACTAAACACTGCTCTTTAAGTATATATATATATATATATATATATATATATATATATATATATATATATATAGTATGGCGCTAAATTCGTTGTACAAAAGCAGAGGAGTGATTCCTGAGAGTAAAACAATCAAAAAAAAGTTCCAATAAACATAGGGTGAAAACCCCATCGTTTACGTGTTATAAGCTGCCGAAATCATGAAAAAATGAATTTCAAGGTTCATAGCTCCAAAACTATGGGACCTACCTTGGTCGGGTCAAGACTTCACTTAGGAACTAGTATGTGCCCTATCCAAAAATGCGTGTTTCAGAATCCTGAGGTGCTCCCACAACAACTTTTATAGAGGGAGTTTGACTACGAGCCTATGATATAAAGTACTTTCCAACTACCTCCATAAAATTGTTGCGTGAGTACTTTAGGATTCTAAAACATGTGTTTTTGGATAGGGCACATACTAGTTCCTAAGTGAAGTCTTGACCCGACCAAGGTAGGTCCCATAGTTTTAGAGCTATGAATCTTGAAATTCATTTTTTTCATGATTTCGGCAGCCTATAACACGTAAACGATGGGTTTTCACCCTATGTTTATTGGAACTGTTTTTGTTTGTTTTACTGTCAGGAATCACTCCTCTGCTTTTGTACAACGAATTTAGCGCCATACTATATATATATATATATATATATATATATATATATATATATATAACACACGGAAAGAACTACATTCAGGTAGTTAGTGTACGACATGACCAACTACACTGCCATCTATTGGACAAACAAAAATTTTGCTATGACGTAGGTAGAAACAAAAGAAGATAATAACGCAATAAAATAAAGTAGAAAACATTAAATGCAAATCATTAAAACGATTATCAAACACAGTAGTTATTTACTAAAACTTAATAAACGTCTAAAACTGCCTTGTTTTAAGTTTAACATTGAACAGTGACAATTCATTCGTTTCTGCTTATTTTCATTGACTGTTTGTCATATTATGTCATAAATGTATTGATGACATTGAAATGAAATTTTCAGACCAAGAGTTTACTTTTACCACTTGTTATGGTGATGCCATTTATGTTTAAAAGTTGCTCACTTTTACGATATGATGAAGAAAGAAGTATTAAATGACGAATAAACAAAATATAAATAAAATAAATTAAAATTTTCGTCCTAAAATTTAAAATTACCTGTCTACTTCTATTACACTCGGGGCTTCCTCAACGACACTTGGTGCCTCTTCGATGACAGAGGTATCATCATCATCCACGCGTGGTCTCTGTACACATGTCTGATGAAATAAAAAAGAATAGTCACTTATATGCATTTTGTTTACTTATTATAAATACTAAAAGATGTTTCTGTTGGGAAGGGTCCTTAGTTGTAAACCAAAGTTTGATGAGTTTATAGCAGACAACAAATTGTTCACAGTTTTACAATAGGGCTCTTCATTTTCTCAATTCTTTTATAATCGATTAGCTTTCGATTGGGTCGATATAATCAATTAGCTTTTTCATTGATCATCTGTTTCTTTTTTTTTTTCGATGAGACCTATTATAAAGATTTATTTTGTTTCTACTTTGCCTGGTGTGTTATCCCATTTTGAGAATAGCACGCGAAAAAAAAAAAGTGTCAAATGGGGAGTTACAAGATCATTAGTTATGAGCAAATTTACTTCTTTTAAAAAATCCAGATATATATAGACACCGCCGAATATTTAGGTTTCTTCTATAAATGTTTTTAAGATAGTATGAAAATTGATTCTATATAATAATCTTTTAAAGGTAAAGTTTAGGAAAGGAATAACATTATAACATTTATTGTAAATACAAGTAAAATTGGATTTGTTATTACATGCGTGGAAAAGCTATGTAAGTTTTTGTGACTATAATGACAAAAGCATGAAAAGATGTCGTAATTTAATAAAAAAAATAAAAAAATAATGGATAATAATCCTACTCATGTAATCTTAACTACATTTCTGATAGTAAGGCCACGTACACTTTAAAATATATCTTTCAAATGTTCCATGATTGTTAATCAGTTACTCATTTTCAGAAGTGCATATTTTGATATTTTCTTATTAAAGTTCGCGTCACCTGAATTGGCGTATGGCATCAGCCAATAAGCTCGAGGTGCAATGATTCCAAACCTTCAGTGAGGAATTAAATCTTTTGTTATTGATTTTGTTCATATTTATAGTCATTTTTGAATGATTAGATACCTCACTGAAGGTTTGGCAACAGCGCAACGCAAGCTTATTGGTTGACACCATACGCCAATTCGAGTGAAGCGGACTATAGTTTACGATCTGATTATTTACATGACAGAAATTAAATTTAATATTTTCACTTATGGAATGAGAAATAAAACGAAATTTCTTGTTCTACGTCCCAATCCTTCAGAGCAAATAAGACGGATATTTGATTCAGGTAAATGATGACGAAATAGTAGGTAAAATGAGAAAGTGGATGGAAATGAAATATACTCGAGAAAGATCATGGTGACGATGTTGTCCACTACAAACTCACTTGGTTTGGGATCGAACCAGAGACCCCTAAATCTAGAATTGAGCGTTCTACCACAGGGCCAATATGACTCTTTTCTACCTGTGTCACCTACACGCACACAAATACACACAAACTAAAATATCCGATTACTATCAAAATACCGTATCAAAATTCAGCATTCGAAATTTCAACGATAAGTGACCAATTTTGGGGCTAACATTCGGATAAAATATTTGAAAATAATTAAAAATAACGTGTCAGGTTATTTCTACCTTGGAGCTAGAGACATTACTACTTGTTTCTCCTATTTTCAGTATGCTATGCAAGAATAGAAAGTTAAAAAAAAAAAAAAAGAAAGAAAGAAAGAAAAGTGCCTCTTTCAACCTTTAAACTACGGAGGGATTTAAATGTCGCAGCCCCCTTTTTTTCGTAAGGGTTTACAAAGAACTCCTTCTACGTCGTGTTAGCAGCATTCAGAGATCTCTGACGCACGACTAAAACAGGATTGCCAGTGTTACAAAAGTTATTGTAGTACCATTTCGAAACAAAATATCCCGTAGTTTATAGGGTTAAAGCAGTGTTGGGAGATAAACAAAACATCATTGCGGAGTCGAAGTCGTTCCGGTGTAATCCTCGTGGAAGCCATGACTATTAGAAGATAACACTGCTGTACAAACTCGACCTGACTCACCCTCTTTTCACCCTTTGTTCTCACTGCTTCTTTAGGTTCTCTCTTCGAGAGAGAGAGAGAGAGAGAGAGAGAGAGAGAGAGAGAGAGAGAGACAGAGGAAATGCAATGATGTCATACGTTGGCCAATTGGAGACGAGTTCTTCAGCCTAAAGGATTTACTAGTTATATGTTACTAGTCATCGTAGCGCTATATGCTTATACAGTCTAATCCCTATTATCTATGTTAAGAATGTAATAACACAAACATAAAATCCGTTAATAAACTACCTTGAATGTGACATGTATAATTTTCTTTATTTTTTTTTCTTAAAAGTATGCTGTTTAGTCAATAAGAGGACGAAATCACCAAACCTTTTAAATTCGTTTCAATTCCCCATTCCTAATCTTATCTGTTTCATTCCATTCTAACCAATTACTAAAGTTTATAGAAGATATTAAATTATTATCATGTGAAAACACATTATTAATCGAATAATAGCCCATCTTTAGAAACTTGACAACATTATATATAAATGTAACAAAGAAAAATCTGTCGCTTTTTCACCTATCACCTTCGAACATTGATATCTCACTTAAGATGTAACCGGAACATCAAAAATATTCCCCATCAGCATCGACAATCTTCTGCCAACGTTTTGGAAGGCCATGGATTCCATGGCAGTAGAACTTGTTGCGCCGTGAAGCGAAGAAGGTATCAAGTGCATTTTGTTCCTCTATTAGGGATTTAAATTGGCGTCCTCTAAGGTGATTGTCCAAGGAATGGAACAGGTGATAATCGGACGGTGAAATGTCCGGGAAGCATGGCGGATTCAACAGTGTTTCAAACCCAAGGCTGTCCCGGGTCATCCTAGCCACGTGGGGCTTACCGTTGTCCTGTAACAGGAGGACATCTTTGCTCCAGAGATTTGAGTTTTTCTTAAACACGGCTCAACTGCTGACAGTACACAGTCGCATTGATGTTCTGACCAGCTGGTAGCGATTCCCGATGCACAATGCCGCGAGCAGTCAACCAAACACACAAGAGGACCTTTTTCTGATTCAGTACTGGTTTCGGCTGTTTTGAAACTGGTTCATGGGATGCTAACCAATGGTGAAAGCGTCGTGGAGCTTCACGTAGAACCCACTTCTCATCACATGTTAACATCCTTTCCAGAAATGGCTCCTTCCTCAGACGAGACAGCAAAAGAACACAGATGTTTGCTCGCGTTGCCTCCTGGCCCGGAGTCAAATCCTGTGAGACCCATCGACCCAACTTATAGTGCTTCCCAAGTTGATGGAGGTGCTGCAGAATGATTTGTCCATTCACACTGAATTGTAGTCCCAGTTCCTCACATGTCTGGCCACTGTTCGCCTCAATTGCTGCCTGAAGATTTTCATTTTATACATGCGTTGTTCTTCCGGCACGTGGTGCGTCTTCTGGTGTTTTGTCACCGTCCTTAAACTTGTTAAACCACCTCTGCACTGTCCTGGTAGTCACAACACCTTCACCAAAGACCTTGCATATGTTTCGCTCCACTGCAGCAGTGTTTGACTCCAGTTTGAACTCGTAGAGCATACACACCCTTATGACGCTGCGTGGAGGTCCCATGTTCACTATGTTGTTACACAAGTTCACGATGTAACTGAACTGCCAAAACCAGGTAATATGTTGGATATACCCACACCAAAAACTGACCTTCGTCTTATCTCCATTTGCATTCACCTCACGGTGTGAAGGCCAATTGAACACAGACCTCCACAAAAAGCGGCAGAACTTACTTGGTTACCTTTATAAACAGTTTCCTATTCTATAAATAGTGATAGTTCAAGTGGCAATAATTATGCATACAGTGATTGTTGAAAGTTTCATAATTATATATATATATATATATATATATATATATATATATATATATCAGGATCGACACAAAATCCAATTTGTTAGACTTGTTCTGTAAAATAAACATGATTGCTCGTATAGGATATTAAAACATGCGTATAGTCCTCTTTTCACTGAAGCAGATTTATTGAATATGTTTGCGTCCAATGAAATACCGACTCTTGACCTTGATAAGAGCTTTATAATTTCCAGGCATTTGTTTGATTAATTTATCCAACATTTGTGAATCTATGCAACTTCTATAGCTGTGAAGAGCCTTCCAATGATCCTCAGTATTCGTTTGTTTCTCTTGTCCTGTCAAGCTCATCTTACAAGGGCTCGATGGGAAACAAATCCGGTGATTGTGGCGACTATTCCATTTGTTAGTGATGTGAGTGTGTTCTTTCTATTGCAGATAATTTCTGGATACCGTTGGAAGAATGTTTTGGATGGTAATCTTGTTGTAGCACAAAGTTGCTGCCTCAAATTTGCGTTCCTGATGGAATTCTATGCCTCATTTAACATTGTGAAACACGTTTTTGTCCATTAGTTTGTCAATTTGAACTAAAGCATAAACTTGATAAAGCGTACCCAAACAATGACGCTACTTTCCACGTACCTTTCCGTTAGTATTACATGATCGGGATGAAAGACCTCTTCGGAAAGACGACGCACAAAATTCTAGCATTAGAAGGTGAATAGTTGGAATTTAGATTTGTCGGTCTAGAGTGTCCTTTTCTATTGTTTATCGTTCCAGTTTTTATTTTATTTTCCTTCTTTTTATTGGAGGGAGAGGGCAAGAGTATCTTTTGTAATGTTTTCTGCTTGAAAAAATAGTTTCTTCACAGTAATTCTATTCTCAAGATCATAGATCTGAAGTTGCTGGCCAATGTCCTATTTCATGCAGAATGGACTTGGCTCTTCCATAGTTCTATTGGTTCTCCTGGAGCGGTTAACGTCTATTCCAATTGGTTGCTTCTCCAGTAAACTTGTTGTTAAGAAAAGTTGTTATTTTTTGGACAATTGATGTCTTTCCGTGTAATATTTACACCATTTTGTGACTATCTTTCAAGAGTCAGACACTGTTCCGCCCGACCACTGAGAGATTATTCGCAGAGAATAACTGTCTTCTCTCAGTGTAATCACTTGAACACGACCCACTATTAGTTAACAGTTTTTCTTCAACACCTGTTCAGCTGGTTGAAAACAGTAAGATTCGCATGTCACAGATTTGCATCCAATTTTGCCCATATTTCGACACGATTGAATAGCGTATACCCAACTGTTCGTTGATCTAAAGAGAGAACTTCTGACAAGAGTTCATACACACACCAACAGGTGACGAAACACTGCATCACTAAACAAATGGTGACATTAGTTCTCTGTTCATTAGTTATCTGTTTATTGCCAGGCAATTTTCCTCAATAAACTTGTCTCGATGACAAGAAGACCATGGACTTTTGTATCCTTATATGAGCAACGTTGTTTATTTCCAAATATATGATAATAAACATGGAGACAGTTTGTTTTATTTGGAAAATACTGAAAATTCAATAGTCTGCTCAAAGTTTTGACAATGACTGTACTTCTATAAATATAAGATTTTTTAAATTATTAAAATAGAGCACCTTGAGTGATACATTTTTAATGGTTTACAAACTAAAGTGCGTTTGTTTGTTCTTGGCACGTTTCCCGCCTAAAGGATGGACCTATCTGCTACACGTTGTCGCCACGTCACGGTTAAGTTGCGAGATACAATACGCTAGGAAACAGCAAAACGCCACACCATTCACAAGTCACTGTAACATACTTGTTCACGTGTGGCAGCTAAGCACTTCAAATACCCGCCAAATAGCAATGACCTCATTTGATGGGCTGGGTGACAACTAACGTCACCTACACGACAAAGCCAATAAGACGTCTATTGGATTAAAACGTTCACGTGAGTGCTAGCAGAAAATACTTTAAAGTCCGACCAAGTGCACTGGCGGGAAGTGTGCCAAGATAAAACAAACGTACTGTAACCGCAAGAAGAGATGTGATTAAGAGAAGAAGATAATCGAAGACATCAAGTAAAAAAAATAAACAGGTATAAATATAGAAAGCACACTAGCAAAAATTTGACATTGAATATTAAGTCGGTGCAATTTTAATGTCTGATTCCTCGTATGGTGACAAATCACGTTCTGTAAAACACCCAATATATGGAACCAAGCGTAAAGCTTTACAATCTCCGTACATGTTCAGATAACAAACTGATATACTTAGCCAGGCAGGAGGAAGTGTGTTGTTGAACAAGGTCAAGAGAAAATGCACAATGAAGAACATATAATTGCGAGAAACTTTGCTTTGCGATTTCAAACTAGACATTATGCAGATCTAACGAAAAAAAAAATACCAATAGCACATTTGAGCTAGGAGTGATGAATGAATGTGACATACGCTGTTAATTTGTGAAATTCCGTGCTTCTAGAACAAGAGTAAATGATTGGACCCGCAGCCACCAACCAACAGCATATTCTAATAGCTCCTCATGGAGTGGGTCGTGGAAAAAGTTTTTGTACAATTGTAGACAGTTAGACATACACCATACCATTGTCATTTGCAATCGGTAAGGTGAATTTTTTTTTACCAATGAGTAGGACCTACTACAGAGTGTACGAAGTAACTGGAAAGGTTTCTTGCATTGGAATGTAACTTGTGATAAAAAAAAAAAAAAACTCTGGTGTTTGGGGTCCCGGGTTCGATCCCAGCCCCGCCAAGTAAACTTTGTGGTGGACAAACACCGTGTGCGTGGGTTTCCTCGGGGTTCTCCCGTTTCTCCCACTTTCTTCATTCCACCATTTTATTCATTACTCATCATCACCGTCTCCTTTAGCCTAACCGGCATATCCGTGGGATGTAAAACTCAAAAATTTCATTTCATTTCATTTTATTTGGAAATTCACAGCAAGCAACTTGTTTGCAAGCATCCACCAATAATCAACATAGATAGTATTCTAGTGTTGCACGATAATTTAGGCCCACATGCCACTCAAAAGACGATGCAAACACCCTTCCTCACCCAGCATATTTTCATAATACCTTCTTATCGACTACCATCTCTTCCGGCTTTTTGATCACTTGGCAGGGAAGAACTTGTTTCTTGGCAGGGTGATGCAACATGGTGCTGGAGAACTTGTCTTGCCACAGATTCCAAACTTATTTTTCTCATGGAATAGAATGGATTTTTTCTTTTTGGTGCAGCCGGAAATAACTTTGATTAATCAGGTAGTTCATCCCTTGACCTTTCTAAATAGCACACGTAAACCTGAACATTTCAATCGCACTAGCTCAATATGTTTCCCAGAAACTCATGTCTATATAAGAAATTATTTTATCATGTATTGAAGCTATTATAGCAGTACCAGTTTCAAGGACTAACCTCCCTCTCAACACCCGCGTCGGAGGTCAATGCCATCTGGTTGCCTTGCACCTCGGCCCAAAATTTGTAGAACTGGTTTACTTTCTGAATACAGTTTTGGCAGATACACTTGCTATGACGGTCGGTCTGAGAAATCTGAAAAAAAAAAAAAAAAAATTCAACATGGCTAAAAGTTAGTGATTTATTGTTATGCCCTATGCTGTTAGTAATACATAAAGCTACATAAACTGGCATAAAATCACGGATTGTCAGGATGTAAAAATGGGGGATGAAGATAATCCCTATGTAATTTAAATAGGCATTTTTTTTTACATAAAATCCGATATTTTAGATAATCGAAATAAACACTTTGAAATACAATGACCCATGTTATTTAAATGACACACCTTCTACGTCCCATAATTTAGACACTTTTGTAGGACTACAATGATGAAATTTGGCACGTTTGTAGATTTCTGGGGCTAATCCACGATTCACGATAAAGTTATGTTGTTAAAAATGTGGTGTTTAGTTCATGTTGACAGTAGTTCTATATTTAGAACAAATTAACTTTACTAGAGAAATTAAAATAATTTGACAAACCGGAAACCAACGGTTGATTTGTATCATTAGAGGTCTCAAGTTCAAGTTTAGCCTTGTAAGTTCGATTGTGTTGATCAGATAATGATAATTGACATTGCTTTTGTCTTTCTCCATTCATTATAATGATTCATATATATATATATATATATATATATATATATATATATATATATATATATATATATATATATACAGGGGCGGATCCAGGATATGATCAAGGGAGGGGCTAAACCATATTTTGCCGTTTTATCCAGTGTAAAGCAGGATTGAAGTCCATTTTATCCAGTGTATACCTGAGTGTCAAGGGGGGGCTATAGCTCCTATAACCCCCCTTGGATCTGCCACTATATATATATATATATATATAAAATAAATTTATCACTGTCTAAAAATATTTCAATTTTGAAAATGGCAGTATACGGCACTGGTATTGCATAAGGACGTATAAAAGTCGATTAATGTTTAAAACTTAACTTGTACTGTTAATTTGTAAATGACAAAGTAAAGTATTTCATGCCTTTTCATGTATTTATTTTGTGTACAGTGGGAAAATAACATTTCAAGGAATTTGTGTTGTCATTAGTCTTTGTAACATAACCTGAAATTTTATTTTAAAAAAAGTTTGGAAATGTTACTATTGAGTGCTTGAGAGAAACATTTTTGAGTAAAGGTCTTTGCTACTGACTTCTGTATCTAGTGTAGAGGTTCAAAAATGAAACAGTTATCCCATGTTATGCCGGCTAGGCTAAAGGAGAAGGTGATGAGAAATGAATGAAATTGTGGAATGAAGAAAGTGGGAAAACTCACGCACACAGTGTTTATCCACCACATAGTTAATCGAACCCAGGACCCCATGCACCAGAGGTGAACGCTCTACCACTGAGCCACCGCGGCCTTCTGCAGAAGTTCAAGTTCTTCTTCCTGAGTAGAGATTTGTCCATATGACGTTCCTATTTATTGTGTTGTTTCCGTTATAAATAATTATATAATCTGTTTGCTATATTTTTAGTACTGTTTATAACAATAATCATTATAATTGTTATTGCTCTTTTTACTTTGTGTACAAGTGTGCAAGTGTGCAAGTGTCAGTGATGCGTTTAGGAGTAGAAATACATTATAGTACTTCTACTTAGTAAATTATATTGTTTTTAGTGTACATTGTTTATTGTTCATGCTAAATTTTCAAATGTTGTGTATTTTCCTGATTTTGTGATTATATTTTATGTATACTTCTGGTTTAAAATAATTTCAAGATGTTTTCTCCTCTCACTCAAGTACTAAATGTCATAGTCTGGAAAATAGGTGCAATCACAACGATGAACATGAATATTCTATCGATTCGTTGCGAATTAATTTTGATCGATTGATTTTAGGCAGTGGCAGTGGTTGGAAGTTAAAAGGGGGGGGGGGGGGAAGACGATCTGAACATTTGCATATAAATGTTAGTTTTCCTGCTTGTTTCTAATATTTTGTTTGACGAAAGGTTGTATAACTAATAGGATACTATCTTTTTCAGTTAAAATACCGTATATAGTATTTCATATTTTATTAAGTAAATTGACAAGAGCAACGCTAGTAGGTAGTAACCCTTTGTACTCTTAAACAACAAAAGTGTAATAAGAGATTTGATTCCTTGTTCATGAACATCTTAAAATTCTGTCTGGAAAACTGTGTGATCAGATTATTGAATAACAAATTTGCAAAACAAATAAATAGAAAGGATAATATTAATCATGGTAATAAATAATGATGCTTGTTTTACAAACGCCATATTGAAACAACTTAATTTTTAATTCAACACATGCTATTAAATGTATGTTATTACTCTTAGAAAATGAAAGACAGTAAATACTACAAGCATATGCTACGATATTTAAAGAAATATTTGCTTTTGCAACTTCCCGAAACATACTCGTTGCCATTAGGTGCAGTTTTCACTTTCTTGGAGCACATCAAAACACAACAATACTTCGATTCATTCCATACTCCAGTTATATAAAATAACACTAAAACCTAGAATTATGTTGAATTCACTAAATGTAATTGTATATACACTCGTACACTCCTAACACACCACTTCACTCATATATTACAACTACAAAACAATGGAAAAGATATAAGTTGTTTCTTATTACGCTGTTTTACCTAACTTTAGAAAGAAGAAGAGACATTTTAGGAACTGCCAATTTTTCTGCAATTAAAAAATAACTTTTTCTTTTCTTTTTTCTTTTGCGAAATGCTCTCTGAATTAGTTTCAAAGCGGCTGACTAACATATCGAGCCCTTATAAGAAGTGAAAATATGCTGAAAATTGTTGTGCTCCAATAGGTTAATTTTGGGGTTATTTTCTGTGACAGTTAAAACGCAATTCCTGTTGTTTTCTTTACTCCACGGGAAGACAACCAATACGTACTCACGGAACGGAAAGTATATGGCACCATTTTATCTATGAACCATGAAGAAATACATACAAAAACTTTACATTTCTAAATGAAACTATATACATTAATGGGTTACTACAAAAAAGTGCGGGGGCAACTGCCCCCCTCTAATCGCCGCTCACGATTTTAGGAACAAATGAGCAAAATGAATGGGGTGCAACAACAATTGGTGAGCTTGCATCTTTCTAAAATTTTATCTTATATTTTTATATGATAGGGTAGTACCTTCACTATTCGATTTAAATATATATATATATATATATATATATATATATATATATATAACTTTCGACTTCGTTTTTTTGTTTTCTCAAGCCTGGAGGCATTGTAGAACACGTTACGTATGGTTTCACGCCTTCCTGCGTTGAGATATAGGAGTGATGACGTCATAGCTTAAAAAATAATTTTTTGTTAGGCCTACTTTTATAATTTTTTCGCGGACTTACTTTTTAACCTAGAAGAATGAAATTTTACACACACATTCAGTGTACCCCTTAGTATTTTTCAGACTTGTTTTATATTTTTGAATTAACACAGGGAGGTTGGAAGGGGCAAGAAGTTAAAAAAGGAATATTTTTAAAAAAATCCCTTTTTTCGCTATTTTCCCGCCTCAGATACCTGATAGACATGTGAGTAGTACCGTTTGAAATGTGGTCCTATTCTAAAGAGAATGAGGTATGAATTATGATTCTAGGATAACTAGGGATGTCTCAGGAAATTTTTAACTAAGATCCTGTTTATGCAGGAATCTGGGATATTGTGGAGATATTCTTAGCAAATTGGTAAATTTTTCCCGCCCTTACTTTTCAAGATAGAGGTAATAAATTTTGCACACACATTCAGTATACTTCTTAGTATTTTTTAGTTAATTTTGAGATTTGTACGATAACACGGGGGGTCCAGAGAGTGCACACTTAGAAAAAAGCGATTTTTCACCAAAAATCCCTATTTCCCTCAAAAGTTCCCTGTTTGGAAACATAATAGGCTCAAGTGAGTGGTCCCGTTTGAAAAGCTATTCTATTCTGAAGAGAATGAGGTACAAAATACGATCTTAGAATAAAAAGAGATGTCCCAAGAAGTTTATATATATCACATCCGGGTCTTTTGGAGTCATCTGGGGCATTATGGGGATGTTCTTAATTCATAGGTAAATATTTTCTCCACCCTTACTATTCAAGATATAAGCTTGAAATTTTGTACGCACATTTAGTACACCTCTTAGTATTTTTCAGTTAATTTTGAGATATGTGCTTTAACATAGGGGGGTCTATAGAGGCAATAATTATTTAAAAAAAAAAGATAATAATAAAAAAAAACATTTCTTCTCAAAACTTCCCGCCTCAGGGGCATGATAGGGAAATGTGAATAGTATCGTTTAATAGGCTGTCCTATTCTAAAGAGAATGAGGTACGAACCATGATCCTAGGATAAATAGAGATGATGCTTTATCTGCTTGACTGAAAGTCTATAATTTACCTTAAAAATATCAAAATTTAAAAGGAGTATTCCATGCGATGCACAATTAACAAGAGGAATTCATTCTACAGCGGATAAGCCAACTTAGGCGTTAGAAAGGATGACTATGCAGCTATGTATATCTGATCATTTTATTTGCTCAAAAACTGTTAGATTCTGTTCATAGCAAACAACAGAAAATTTTAGATTCTGTTTATACCCAACAATAGGAATTTTGCTTGCACAATTGTTAGCTTAAAAAATAAATAATAATAATAAAAAAAAAAATCATTTGAAAATTTTACAGCTAGTAATTTCTACACAGCTCTTTAGATCAGGTTAACCCTACTTATTTACATTCAATTATTAAACAGAAAATTAGCAATCAGGCTCTGTTGACTTATCGAAATGTAAAACTTGCTCATTTGGGTGTGTCTAGAGCACCTAAACTTACAAATTCTTTTCGAGCACTCATATTTAATGTTCATAGTTTAGGGTATCCCCACCATTAGTTTATATGAGAATTGCTTTCGTCAACTTTCACAAATTATGAGGAGCGCTTATTACAAACAAGAACTCACTAGTGTCAGTGCCGCTCGTCCGGCTAATACATTTTCACCAGTTTAGCAAATTGATCATCAAGATTTGATTGGATTAGGAAATAGGGATTATTTATAAAGTGATTTCAAATTAATAGAAATTACGTAGCACAAATTTCTCTTGCAAATACAACAAAAGCTAATGATCTAGTAAACATGTTAGGAGATTACAATCTCATGAAGGGCAAGTTAATAGTAAATCGAATTACGATCAATTTGGATATTCAGCGAATTGAAAGTTTAGTTCAGGAATTTTAACTATCATTCTGTTAAAAATTTCTGTAATTCCTGGACATTACTTGTACTTGTGAGATTTCGGCTGTCTCCTGAAGTCTCTGTCACGAAGAATAAAAGCGGAAGAAGACAAATAAAAACCTCAGGGAACAAAATAGAAGGAACTTACCTTGCGAAGAGCAGTGCTGGAACACACTTTGTAAAATTCAATGCTCATACATCAAATGGTTTTGATGAAGTCGATTTGTAAGTTCTTTTGTTCTTTAGTGGAAGATTCCCAGCTCATGCTGGTATTATTATTTTTATGTTAACGGCGTGCGAGTTTTGTAATTACTTCTTCCCATTCATCACTTAACTAACTCTTGTCTAAGTTTAATTTCGGTTTTCGTACAACTCAACCTATTGCAATTTACATTAGTACCATTTGACGTGTGATCGTTGAATTTGATAAAATCTATTTCAGCACCATTCTTCCCTTGGTAAGTCCGTTCAATTTTATTTTTTGATGTTTTTATTCCTTGTAAGCAAGACCCCAGGTGAGAGTCGAAAGCTCGAAGTACAAGTAATATACATGAATTACAGAAATCTGTAAGTGGAATGATAATTTGGATACTATTTCCTCCATTTAGTGTAATTAGCAATAAATCAATCATGCTAACTAGTGGCTTTGACCGTCCTTTATCTAGTCACTTGTTAGGAGTTATGGGTGGTGAAAAACCTATACAAAGAGATGTATTATCAGAAGAATCGGATCATAGTGGTGTGACTTTTAATAATTATGGATTATCATAAAGAGATGTTCTTAAATTTACCTTGCTACAGTAGGCTAAATCTTGAGCATCGAGCTGGATCTTTATAATTGATAGATGGGTCTGACAGCTTTGAAATGTATGAAGTTATGCTAGAATTGAGTGATGTGTTAGTTAACCTTTTTTTTTTTTTTTTTTTTTTAACTAGGATAGTTATATATTCAATTTGAACTGACACTAAAGGTCTTTTGCATGATGAATTGATGTCTCATGTCACGGAGGGCACTATTCCGAATCACTTTAAAGGTGGAATTCTATATAATTTAGAAATAGGAGCTAATGTACTATTATTGTTATTGCTAAGTATTCTGCCTATTGACAAGTGATGGGACTAATGAGTTCTTTTACGTTTTGAACTAGAAATGTTTCTTCCACATTTCTCGATTTCAACTTTCTCTATTAAATCCGAATATTTTCGTCTATTTTTCAAATCATCGATCAGTCCTGATCTTCTTACTCCTCGTTTTCTTTCCATCTTTCCGTCTATGGTGGTATGAAAAAGAGAATTTCTTCGCAAGATGTGTCCAACCCAATTAGCCCTCGTAAGAAGGATGCTCCCTAAAAGCGCCCTCCTCTCTCCTACCCGTTTTAAAACAACCTCGTATATTAATCTCTCCGTATGCTCTACAGAAGTCAGTATTTTAAACAGCGTAAATATTTGTTGTTCCCTCCCCTCTAACCAGCTTGCTCTTTTAACAGTGTTGTCGAACCTCACTTTCACCCGCACAAGCGAACATGACACATATCTTATATGGCTCGATTGACACCCGTGAACGCACACAATGATGAGTAGAGAAAATGGAACCAGCCCAGCGATGTTGCAACGATCAGCTGCAGTAGAAAAGATAGATCTTGCCTAAGTGTTTCCAGCTTCTACTTTGAAAGAATGTATAATCGCATCACAGTATTAAGACACAGTAATTTTCTGTTTTAATTTCTAGCAGACTGAAGATTGTGTCTTCCCATTTCAATACGATAGTGCTTTCCACTATCCAACCCTGCTTTTGATTTTTGGTTTTAGATCTAATTCAGAAACATAGTTTAAAAGGTTCCCTGATGGCTACACGGTTAGCATACCAGTGACATCAGAGGTACAGATTCGGTTCCCAGAGATCTCACATTCAGTTGTAGACCTAAACCTAACGGAGTTTCAGTGTCGCTAAGGGACATTAAATTGAAACAAACAAATATATTTAAAAAAAAAAAAGTAACTAAGAGCCCTACTTCTGCAAAACAGGAGTGCTCATATCAATTATTCATTATTAATACAATAATGTTAATTTCAATATTTTCAGGATGTTGCTTGGTTAGATTTGGGCTTAGTGTCACTTACAGCAAGACTATACGATACGTGGACCTACACCTTAACATGCAATCCGAACCAGATAAGCTCCACAGAGAATTGAAACCGGGTCGCTACCGCTAATACTGAATACGCTAACCGTATTGTCACGAGTGAACTAGTTTAAAAGCTTATTATTATTATTATTATTATTATTATTATTATTATTATTAATGGTTACTTTTTCATTCCTAGCTTATATCAGAAAGAAATTTATATGCTGTTTCTAAGCTACACTTTGAACTAAAGAAGAAAAAGCTTGCTTAAATAACAGTTTTAAATGCCATTACTACAAGCAGCGCAATAAATACATAATGAAATCTGTTTAATTGTTACCTCAGTAAGATTTAAACTTCATCCACCCTTTTCCATCAAGATCGTTTGTTCATTTTTAGTTTATCGTCCCATGACTATGCTCTGAGTGTAAGCGAGACGAAGGTGATGATAATGAACTAAATGGTGGAATGAAGAAAGTGGAACACCGGACGAAACGGCAAACTCTGAAAAAATACCTACACCCGGGTTTTCCAAGACAAAACCCATTTGGCGCGAACTAGCAGCGAATCAGGGACCCAACCACACAAAAGGTGAGCGCTCTAATATTGAGCGACAGTGACGCGTTCTTGAAGATCGTGTGTTCGTTGCAAGATTCATTGTAAGTACATAACAAGACTAAAAACTCTCCCGTCAATTACTTATACATATGACATAAATGTCATTTCTTCTAATTTCATACTACAGCGCCATAATTTTGGTTCAATATTTGATACTTCATTTTCTATTAGTTCTATGGACACTTTTTTTTTCAATTCATCAATCATTGAAAAACTACTTTATAATGATATCGAACAAACTGGTAAGAAAAGCTGATGATGGAAACACTGTTTCAACGCAACGATGTGTTTTCTTCTGCTTGGTTAGAACGGACCGAGAGTCTTGGTTTATACGTTGACCCGCCGTATACAGCTATTGTTAATTGGATGGATTGAAGTTCATTCCCTTTCAGCACTGAAACTATTTGAGACGCGGATGTGAAGCTTAAAGTGAGATTCGAACGCACCGGGAATAGAAACTGGGTTTTTAGCACCGAAGTCGCTTACACTAACCATAGAGCCACGAAGAAGCTCCTTAGTGTTTTATTTTATTTATTTATTTTGAGTTTTACGCCCTGTTCAGCAGCGAGGCTATATAAGACGTGGACCTACTGATTAACGTGGAATCCGAACCACATGAGCTCCCGCCGGAAATCGAACCCGAGTCTCCTGCGGCAAAGGCGCGTACGCTAACCGCTTAGCCACGGAGGAGCTCACTCCTTAGTGTTGTCTGTGTAATGTGATTGTCTCATCTCCGAATGAGCTTCCTATGCGTACTATTACATTCAATGACAACTGTAAATCTTTATTGTTAAGTGAATTTCTTAAATATATTCAGATTAAGAATAGGAGTACCAAGTGGAAACTACAATTCATATAGTGACTTTCTGTTAAAACGTCTTTGAGAATGGTATTTTATAACCAATATTTGATTTCTAGCTGACGGTTTATTTCAAATGCCATAACCATTATGACGATTATCTCAATATTTTCTGGGTAAAATTCGACTCAAACTACCTAAAGAAAAATGTAATTAACGTTTAGTGAATAGCTTGCACGAGGCGAGTGTACTTTGTTTCTTGTACGAATTATGCCCTGCCTAACTTACTAGGTTCCTAGATCTAAGTTTTATAGTGCAAGTGCGCGATAAAGCGGGACGACACTTGACTCAGCAGCCAATCACCTACAAAGGCCACTGCGCTACTACGGCTGGATCTACGCTGATCGTGTGGCCATCCAAACAGGCTTTCTTCCATTATTTTCTCAGAAGGGTAAGCGGGGAGATTAAACTGTAAAGGTCTTTAATGGAACATTACTTATTCAAGGACGTGGCCTCTTTTAAGACATACACAATTGCGATTTAATTTATGTTATCTTCAGGTAGGAGTCAAATCTTCTGGGAATTTTTGTATGAAATTTTCTTTGGAATGCTTGAAATTCCAATTTTCATCTCCTGATAACCAGTATCTAGAGCCTAAGTCCGAATATTCATTTACATTATACACAGCAACGTATGTGGCCAATTTTTCGCAGATGATGGCCCCGGATTAGACTCACATGAACCTGTTTCCGGCGTTGTATTACTTAATACACCTTATATAGACACTTTATTTTAATACACCTTATATAGAATTACTATTATTTCAGTTCTGCCTTTCACTCTTAACTGTTAAACATATATTTATTTTAATATTTTCTTTCCTCTTCACTAGATACATAGTAATATGTATTGTATTATTTTGCAAAATTCCATCCAACTGTTAAGTGATTCAAACTACACAATTCAAAATTTGCCAAAACAATCACTCCTTACCTTCTTATATTTCAAACCAGCACTATAAATAATATCCTGTAAATAAATTTCTAGACAAGGGATTAGGGACGCAACCCTATCAAATACATATATCTGAAACATCAAAAATTACAAAATGCATACGAAAATATTTCTATCCTGTTGTTGTCACACAAGATACTTATAATCATGAAATATGAACTTATCTTAGCAGGAAATGCACTCGTACTGCCTTACCGAGTAATTATTAAGGGAGGAGTTGCCTTAATGTTTGTAGATTGAGTTTAGGAGGGCTGAGTACAGAGCGCATAAAATAAATTAACTTGAAACCAGAAGCCAACATGTCCTAGGTATCCACTGAAAAGAACGAATGCTATCTAATCGAGTCAGAGCAGGAACAAAGAGAGGGGATGCATCCACAGGGAGCAGGTACGTCAAACATAGTGAGTATACACATAAACGAAGATAGTTGAAAAACATCTTATATGGCATAAAACACATGCCTTGTGTGTGGCACAGCTTCCCGACATTTCTATGATGACTTTGTACATTGCCTTTACATAGCATTTTAACTTTATCACGTGTGTATTTTTTTTAATGGAGTATTACGTGCTAAAGGGCACACTTTCCATTCGTATATCTACGTTGTTATACGTTACAAGTGAGATCATGATATATTTTGATTACTTGTACAATAGGGTTAATTTTGGATTTTGGGAACCAAAATCAGGTAAAAAAAAAGTAATATCTACAGGGGAAATAAGTTAATCTTAAGAAAATATAATTACTAAGTGAAGTAAGTACTAAGGTAACCTAACCTAACCTGAACAGACAAGAAGTACATAAAATATAGGAAGAAAACCGATCTCTACAAACCGTAAAGGTAAGTACTAACCTAACCTAACCTGAACAAAAGAAGAATACAGAAAATATAGCGAAAAAGTACGAATTTCAATTAAAAACATTCTCGCTCCACAAATTCAAACATATGACGTACAATCCTATAGCAAAATCAAGTAACATGTTTCTTCCGTGAATTTTACAAATTTATTCCCCCATAAAATGTGATAGCACCAACAATTTGGTACCTTTTCACCACATTTGGTTAAGATGTAATATCCCTTATTTTCCGGGGCAAACTTTACAATGTTCCCTCCAGTGGGTATTATTACTCATAAACTAGAAATTACACTCTATTAATTTTAAAAAATGGGACGAAACTTCGCTAACCCTAAGCTAATCCGCCCCTACCTTTTCCAGCATATCCCTACCGCACTGTAGTTTATATTATCCTATTTTACTGTACCCTTTTAAAATGGCCCTACCTATCAATGCTCAGCTAGAGCACGTATTGTAAAGTTTACCCATTTTCGCTCTACATCTCTGTATTTCCCTCCACTACTGAAGCATACACGTCCTAGGTTATTGCCTGTTTACATAATACTGCAGGAATAATCGAACTCATATAGTCCAAAATTTAACTTCGTTTTTCTCTTAATAAGACCATTCTACAGTCATGGCTTTTTTTTTTTTTTTTTTTTTACCTTTTCTGTTATTTATCTTAGATCTTTCTCTTGTTCATAAATTACATCTTTAGCAATTTCACGATGTACATTTATACAGTACAGTCTTGAGTAGAGCACAGTATTCATATATCGGCTGAAGTTACGTTTAAATAGGCCTACTTTACGTTCAATAATCAAATAGGTAAATCACAAATTTAAGACAAGAATATTAATATGCTTTGCTAACCGTCACGATATTTAATTACTTATATTATTTTTTAGAAATTAAATTTGGACAACCTTATAACAAAAAAATATAATAATTGCTAGTACTAATTTTTTGCTTACAGCGACTCCTAAGCATTTTCTAATTTTGAGACTCAACATAGATGTTGTTGCTACTGAGCTAAATAGATCCACATATTTTTGTGTCTCACTTAAACACAAACGGCATGATTTACTTGAAGCCATTTTATTTTATGTTTATTATACTCAAATTTTACGAGCAGATTCAAATATCCTTTCTCATACGTTAGTATCGTCTTCCAACTGATCGTTCGGTTTCGTTCTCATTCGTGATATTTCGGCCAGTGGTAACAGTTCACCCAAAATTTATTTGAGTTTGATTTTCCACATATACAATAGTGACTATATAATATAATTTTGCGACTCAGTTAATGGGTCAACTTTTTAAAATCATTTTACTTTAATCAGGATTCTTACTTATTTGTTATTTAAGTTAAACTAAATATCTTATTTTATTTACAATAAGAGATTTTGAAAGTCACATTTCCCCATCATTGCTAGAATAAAATCTTTTATTCAAATCAAATTGGCCACATACCAATATACAAAATTGAATGTGCTTACAACCGTACGTAAAATTGATTCGAGATAATTATTTGTTTTGATTTGAGATAATTATTTGTTTTTAAATTCTACTGATTAAGAAAACAATGAGTTTTCCAAAAACATACCACATTAAGGTACTGATTAAGAACAGTCTATTATCAGTGGCGTATTTACGATTTTGTTTTGGGGTCTTTGCTATATATAGTTTTGGAAATGTGAAAATTCTGCAAGATATTTCATTTATTTTAATATAGTATATACAATTTTGGAGGCTTAATCCCGGAAGGCCCCCTTAAATACGCCACTATCCATCATAAAAGTGTTAATTTTAAGATTAAAATCAATGAGTGCATCTTAGGTAGAATTGTGTAGGATAGTAAATTCCACTACCAGAGGAATTTTTCAGAATATATGAACTAGTATATCATGTTTACAAGTGTAGTGTAACAAGTGTGAAATCAGTACAGGAGGTATGGTAGGGTTAAAATGAATGAGTGCGTATCAAAGAGAACTATGTAACATACTAACTTCCACCGAAGAGTATTTCTGGACAACGCAGGAAATCTGTATTTTATGTTTACAAGCATACAGCTACAAGTGTAAAATAATTACAAGTCCTCTAATCTACATGATTTTACGCGATATCAAGTTTTTTTCTCACTATTCCCATTTATGCGCTTACCTTTCGTTGCTGACGAGCCCCGTGCTGCAGCGCGAGCCCCAATGCTGAACTTCTGCCCTGACTCGTTTCGGTAACGTTTTTCTTACAAGGCCACCTAGCACATGATGTTTGGTGTTTTATTCACAGTCGTTCCTATGGTATACGTTTGGGTATGTATTTATATACGTAAAAAAAAGTCATCGTTAATTTAATCTGCACCTATGAATACGACTACTACCGTAAGAAACAGTTTCTAAGGTACTACGAGTTAATATCGTGATGGAATAATTGCATATAATAGGATGGCAGGTAACAGGATAAAATTTAATCATTTCGAGGAAACATCAGTTTTCAGATTCACTATAAATCTGTCCCCAATTATTTTGGGCAAGCGTCAGAGTAATAACAGTCCGGAACCTTTTAGGGAGCCATGTCAAGCGTGAAAGGAAATGATATTCTATTCTTAATCAGCAGCTTAATTGGAATGCTCGGAAATGCACAATTATAATTTGAAATTTTTATTGGGATTCCTAGTGTGTAAAATGAATATTTTTCCCGGGAGGGGAGGATGAATTTCATTCATGTACTTATACAGCTATCTCATCTTTTATTTGTTACATAACAACTTATCTTGGCACACCAATGGTATGACATAATGTAAAAGCCTTAATTGAAGTTTGATGGAAAGAAAACATTCTAGATATTCCGAATAATTAACCCCAAAAGGAGAGACTTTATTCCATGTTATTGACAAATTAAATGTAGAATTCGGTCTGTGAAGAAAAAGTTTCGGGGGCTGCAATATAGGAAATCGCAATTTTTGCGTTGCGAAAGTCGTATCACAAATTTTATATGGTTCTAAAGTTTCGAAAACTTTGCGTTTCACAGAAAAAAAAATCGATACAACATTAGACCCTAAAAAATATATTGCGTCATTTTAGACAAACATGCAAAAATATGAAAAGATCCCAGCACAATATCGGGATAAATTAAATATATTGGAGCAATAATAGGGAATAGTGAAGGAATTCAATAGGAACTCCAAATTTTATATGAGGCTGGATAGAATTTTGGTGATCTATCTGCAATCTGGTGGATTTTTAATTTTAGCTTTGGAAACAGTGTGAAATGTATTTTTATGTACGTACTGAGTAATACTGGTCCAATTTAACCGGTGCTGAAGAATAATTTCGAAGCGTTTTGCCTCTCCGCAATCAAAATTTCCGCTTCGAATTACGATAATTAGCATATCAAACGTAATGGTTGTTGTATTTTTGCGACGCTATCTATAATAAATGCTAAGGTCGATACAGAATGAGACTTCTGAATCGTGATTTTCAGTCCAAAATCACTAAAAGCGATCGTGTAAGTTTACTTTTGGCGCACCACTCGAAAAATTAAATTTCTTTCACTAATTTCCTTCATTCTGTTTCCTAAAAGATTTGCTCTAGACGACATGAAAATATCTCACATGGTATAGTTCCGTAAAATTCAAGGGGGTCATCATAAGGAAATGTTGAAAAAATACAATTCTTGTACAATCTGTGTCCGGATGTGTAAGTAGATGTCCCCTCCTATAGATGGCCGAGTCAGCAAAAAATTATCTTGTTTTCCTAGAAATCGATATCATTTCCTGGAATTGGTAGGCAAGTTTCGACAAGCCTTTAGTTGCTATGTTCATAGCCTTTTACGGGTAGTACAGAAGCGCGTGGGAAAATTTTGGTTTATTTGAACCCCCGTTACCCCCTACTCCTCTTTAGTTGCTATGTTCATAGCCCATGGAATTGGGAGGCAAGTTTCGACAAGCCTTTAGTTGCTATGTTTATAGCCTTTTACGGCTAGCACAGAAGTTATCATGATCGAAGCTTCCCAATTGATTGATTGATTGATTTTTGTCTTCAAAGAGCATAAGCGATTTAGCCCCTTGGTCCTATTCCCACGAGATGTCTGGAGAATATGAACTGAAAGCATGATATTCAAATGATCGAAGCTTCTCAGGAGATTGTATGAAATTGGTCTTAGTTGCTAAGGTAAAGATTATATGTCATGATTTTTTTAAAAGCGTGAGATGAGACACACTATATGAGTCTCATAACGAAACACATACTCATGCAAAATCATGTTGATTAGCCCCTTGGCCCTATTCCCACAAAGTGTCTGTAGAAGACGTGATAGTCAAATGATCAAAGCCTCTCACGAAATTGGCTTAGTTGCTAAGGTAAATATTGTATTTCACAATTTTTTTAAAGACGTGAGACATGAAACCAGATATAAGTCTCATAACGAAACATATACCTATACACTCCTTTCCCCCACACCTCCTGCGAATGGATTCCATTGATTGAGCAAATTCTAATAATGGAAACTTCTCATAGCATATCATATTGTTTAAAACGTAGGGTGTGAAGTGTGTTATATGAATATTCACAGGATGATATCTGCTGTGCTAAGTAAATCGATATCACTTCCTGTTTAGTTGTTATGTTCATAGCCTTTGAGAACATCATGTTGCTAGAAACAAGATGAAACATGCCTTTTAGGGTTACCATCAGCTATAGGTTCATGAAAAAACACGCCTTATCTAGTCGCCTTGTATTGGTTAGCTAATTTGAATTCCCAAGCCCCGCCCCCCTCCCGCAAAGACTCTTGAACGTCTACCGGATCTTCATCAGAGTCCTTTCAGTTACCACGATTGAAACCTACCAATTGATTGTGTTTTCAGCTTAAACTGTAGTGAGTGTTTTGTGCTTTAAGTTCTTAGGATTAAATCCTATTAATTGATTGTGTTTTCAACCTAAAACTGAAGTGTATGTGTGTTTTGTGATACCGCTCGTTCTTATTAAAATAGGTAAGTAAAATATATATGTTCTTTCTTCATTTAGTTATAAAGGCAGTTGAAAGAACAAGTGTATTTATTCAAAGTTCCGTTCATGTTCTAACATTTAAAAAAAAAACACACAGACACATATGTGAATGTCTGTTTTGTTAGTCTCTTTCTTCCTCTGTTTTGTTAGTACATTGAACTTCATCTTAAAATGGTTTAGTTTCAAGAACAACAGATAAGATGCCATTGTCAAATGTTTTGATGATACGTACTACAACGAGATAACAAGACTGCCCTAGTTAAAAACACATAAGCGAACTTCTATGATGCTTCTAAGAAAAATGATAAGATGGAATTCTTGAATGTTTTCTGGTTCGCATTGCAATTGTCGCAAGAAGTGTCTGTAGACTTGGTATTTTAATTTTGATAATATGATGTATACGTCTGTCTTTCTGTTTGTAAATGAAATCTTTTAAACAATGAAGAGATTTACGTCCAACAATAAAGCCATCAAGGTCTGTCTGTCTTTCTATGTCGGCTATGCTAATGGAGGCGATGGTGATGAGTTGAGTTGATTTTAGTTCAGCGTCCCTTTCAGCAGCGAGGCTATATGAGACGTGGACCTACTGATTAACGTGGAATCTGAACCACTAAGTTTTACGTCTTACAGTTATGTCGGCTATGCTAATGCAGGCGGTGATGATGAGTTGATGAGCTGAGTTGATGAGCTGAGTTGATTTTAGTTTAGCGTCCCTTTCAGCAGCGAGGCTATATGAGACGTGGACCTACTGATTAACGTGGAATCCGAATCACATGAGCTCCAGCCGGGACGATGGTAATGAGAAATGAATGAATGAAATGATGCATTAAATTCACGTACACGGTGTTTGTCCATCGAGTTTTACGTCCTACGGTTACGTCTACTAGGCTAATGAAGGTGAGGTGATAATGAAAAAATGAATGAAATGATGTAATGAAGAAAGTGGAAGGAAACTGATGAACTCCGAAGGGAAATCCACGCATATGATGTTTGTCCACCACAATGTTCATAGGGCACGAACTGGGATCGAATCAGGGACCCAAGCACTTGAGGTGAACGCTCTACCACTGAGCCATCGTGCCCTCTGGAACGTAAAAATGAAATGATAAGGACGGTTTTCGGGGGACAGTGAATAGCATCTTTTCGTTAAGTTGTAAAGGAAGCAGGGAATTTGTGGTCGCTAAAATTAATGACAAGTATATAGAAAAAAAAAGACGTGATTTGAACACGGGACCTCATGCACCAGAGGTAAACACTCTACCACTGAGGCACTGAAGTTAATTTCATAATTTTCTAATGTTAATAAGAGTGAAATCTAACGTTAAATACACATACATAAGTCAACGAACTGAGAGAGAGTTTCTATATCTGCAATGTCTACTTGCAAAGAGCAGAAAAATAAGATAACAGAACATGTTTTGTATTTCAATGTTGTTCTCCAGCTGTCGCGTCAACATTATCTTAGGTCATGGTTTCAGACAACACGAAGCGAAGATATGTATGTGTGTATGTGTTTTAGGTAATATTAAAAGAGTGTTTGAGATCTAAAACTTGACAAAACTAGTGTTGCTTATTCATCTCGGATGATGTTACCTATGTACACATGATGTTGATTGATTTTTGAGTTTAACGTTCCGTTCAGCAGCGAGGCTATATGCACCACAAAGTTCACACGGCGAGAGTTAGGATCGAACCAGGGACCCCAATCACAGAAGGTGAACGCTTTACCACTGATCCACAGCACCCCCCACGATTTCAACATGGGGCACAAATCTTCAAGTTAAAACAATTGTCTATTCTCAAATAAGAGAACATTTCTCCATTTCTTTAAGTTGATCTAGGAAGTTGAACTTTATACAGTTTTCTCCATATTATAGTCTAAGCTGTATGTGATATTACTTTAAAAGGACGAAAGTAGTTAAAATATTCCCTATTATTATCATCAATTTCTTCTAAAATGCTCAGAATCCCGTCATAGAATTCGTATACTAACTATGTACACAGGCGTGCATTAAGAAATTTTTTGTTGGGAGAGGTCCAAGCTTTGGGCGACGGGACTCAAACACTACAAGCCTCTGTGTAGTATTGAACGCGTATTATTTTGCACTCGAAAAGACAATAAGTACTTGTAAAATACTGTCATCTATATTGTCATAGCGTCCCTTTCAGCAGCGAGGCTATATGAGACGTGGACACTAAATCACCAAGGTCCCCTATCGCATCACAAGTGAACGCTTTACCATAGATTCACAGAGTCCCCTAGTACTTGTAAAAATACTTTCATCTATATTGTCATAGCGTCCCTTTCAGCAGCGAGGCTATATGAGACGTGAACACTAAATCACCAAGGTCCCCTATCGCATCACAAGTGAACGCTTTACCATTGATTCACCGAGTCCCCTTAGATCAAAGTACAGTACTCATGTAATAATATTATCTAACATAAAGTTCAGTTGTCGAGGGGCTCCCTGTGGGGTAATATTCATACACGTAAAATATTTTAAAATAAACAATATTAGTACCGATTCCATAGTTTTCGAAGGTGCTGTATTCAATAAAGACACTTTGAAAATAGTAACATGACATCTAAGGGGTAAAAAAGTGGTGAGCTCACGGGGTCTCCCTAGGGGGTAATATTCATACACATAAAATATTTTAAAATAAACAATATTAGTACCGATTCCATAGTTTTCGAAGGTGTTGTATTCAATAAAGACACTTTGAAAATAGTAACATGACATCTAAGGGGTAAAAAAAGTGGTGAGCTCACGGGGGTAATATTCATACACATAAAATATTTTAAAATAAACAATATTAGTACCGATTCCATAGTTTTCGAAGGTGTTGTATTCAATAAAGACACTTTGAAAATAGTAACATGACATCTAAGGGGTAAAAAAAGTGGTGAGCTCACGGGGTCTCCCTAGGGGGTAATATTCATACACATAAAATATTTTAAAATAAACAATATTAGTACCGATTCCATAGTTTTCGAAGGTGTTGTATTCAATAAAGACACTTTGAAAATAGTAACATGACATCTAAGGGGTAAAAAAAGTGGTGAGCTCACGGGGGTGATATTCATACACGTAAAATAATTTAAAATAATCAGTATTAGTAACGATTCCATAGTTTTCGAAGGTGTTGTATTCAATAAAGACACTTTGAAATCAGTAACGTGACATCTAAGGGGGTAAAAAGTGTTGAGCTCCCGGGGGTGATATTCATACACGTAAAATAAACAACATTAGTATCGATTCTATAGTTTTCGAAGGTGTTGTATTCAATAAAGTCACTTTGAAATCAGTAACATAACATCTAAGGGGTAAAAAGTTGTGGGCTCCCAGGGGGTGGTATTCTTACACGTAAAAAGGGGAGCATATGAATAAGATAAGTAAGACACAAGTAGAAACGGTTTTCCGGGGAAAGTCAATAGCATCTTTTCGTTAAGTTGTAAAGAAGATAGCATTGAATTTGTGGTCGCTAAAATTAATGACAGTATAAAAGAAAGAAGTGTAGAGAGGAGGAGGAGGAGGAAATATGGATTTCGCGTTCACTAAAATTAACGATAAAATTCTAAAACAGAATAAGTATAAAAGGACGTGTAATCTACATATCTTCATTAGTTAATACATTTGAAAGAGATTGTGAGCATACATTTGTTTCACTCCTCATTCCGTGGAATAGGAAGAAAAGTTAAAAATATTTAAAAGGTATGATGAGAGATTATTTCATTGCCATCATAAAGTTCTGTCTTATATAGTATATATTTATATATCTAATATATATTGATTTATAAGTAACAAATTCATTTCTTTTTTATTTTAGGTTGCATACAAATAAAGATAAGTGTAATCCTTTTCCCTATTCCCGTTGATATTATTATTATTATTCCTTTTTAATTACTTATATATATCACATTTTACTTACTCGTATATTCTTTTAACGCTTATATACCCTTTCAAAATATTTATATACATATATATATTCCATTTAAATAAGATTTATATATCCTATTATATATCATATTCATATACCATTTACATATATTGCATTACGTATATATACATCTGAGGAAGAAAAATGGCAAAAGAGAGTACGCAAGATTTACTGAAGGAGATTACGGTCTTCATTAATGACATTGAAGAAGAAGAAGAAGAAGAGGTAGTGGGCGTAAATAACGAAACGCAAGTTCTTTTAAGTGAAATAAATGCCATAATCGGGATAGAAGAAGAAGAAGAAGAAGAAATGCAAGAAGAAGAAGAAGAAGAAGAAGACGCAAAAGAAGAAATGGAAATAGATCATCATGAAAAAATGCAAGAAGAAGAAGCCGGAGAAGAACAAATGAAAATAGAAGAAGCAGCAACAGAAGAAGAAGAAGAAGAAAGAGAAACTATTGAAATTCAAATTCCAGTAGAAAAAGAAGAAGAATATGATGAAGAAGAACTATTACAAATATTGAACAGTGCTAGCAATAGAACGATAACAGAAGAAGCATCAGGCCGTATTAAAGAAATTATAAAGTGGTTGCAAGAAGGAACAGAAGAAGACGTCGAAGAAAGGAGAAATGAAGAAGAGCTGCTAAATCTCACGTTTTCCCAAATAATAGGAGAGGATTACAATAAGGAAGAGATGAAGATAGAAGAAGAAGATGATAAGTTTTACACGAATGAACTAGAAAATTGGATTAACAATTTGTTTCCCGATCCCAGAAAAGAAGAAGAAGAAGAAGTAATATATCCCTCAATTATGGAAATATTAGCAGAGACTAGTGCAGAACACGAAGAAATGGAAGTCGATTTAGACGACATAGAAAAAGGAATGGACGAATTGCTAGCGGTATTTCAAGCACAACGAAATTCAAATATACAAGTAGGATTCGGAAATAACAACCGTAATGATGGACACAATAGATTTCATATAATAGAAGAACGAAGAAGACAATACAGAAGATACAATATGGAGGGTAGAATGCTACGATTCCGTCTAGCCCCCGTGCGTGCAGATGAAAACCCTTTTACGGCAATTGAAGCAAGTCTACGGGCACTAATAGATTATTTACTACGTAATGTGGACCAGCATGATTACGTAGGAATAACAATTACAAATGAGAGAGAAGGACACCGCCCTTTTTGGTTGTCATTCAGAGAAGCAAGAAATCTCTCAGCAGAAGTTCTATGGACAAGCTATGAGAAAGTACTGCAAAGTAATGCGGCTTTTCTTATAAATGAAGATTGCATCGTGAATTTTCATCATGTACGTATGCCAAGAGGACAAGGTCCTTTGAAACAACATGTTATGAATACTGAAGAATATGTAAAGGCAAAACGTGGTATTATCACAATTAAGAATAAAGACACAAGATGTTTAGCACATGCAATCGTCGTTGCCATAGGACTGAAAAAATACAAGGGAAGAAATCAAACTGAATACAATAGATATGTAAAAAATCAAAGTAAATATATCATAGAAAAAGAAGCAGAAGAACTGTGTGAAGCTGCCGATGTAGATCTTAGTCATGGTGGTGGAATTCCTGAAATTCGTAAATTTCAGGAATATTTAAAGGATTATAAAATTACAGTGTATAGGGGCTTTTCAGGAAGTGATGTTATGTTTGAAGCACCACCAAGTGATAACGAGAGAACTGCTTTAAATTTACTGTTTATAGATAACCACTTCAACGTCATTGAAAGCTTGACATCATGTTTTAGCTGTAAATTTTATTGCGAAAGCTGTCATAAGAAATATAAAAAAAAGCATGAACATTTGAAACATTGTACAGCTGTATGTTTTCGTTGTCATCAGAAGCCACCATGTGATTTTAAAGAACCCCATATTACATGCAATGATTGTAATCGAGAATTTTATGGTCAGTCATGCTATGACTATCACAAGTCAGCGCCGTATCAAAATGGAAAGCCTTTATGTTCAAGTGTGAAATGTTGTGCCCAGTGTTTGAAAATTTATGTAGTGAAAGAAAAACGTTCTCACGTATGTGGAGAAACTTACTGCAACATTTGCTATGATATAGTACCACCCAATCATGAATGTTACATGAAAGTGAATGAAAGAAGAAAATCGAAAAAAGCCAATGAAAAAATCATCATGGAGAAGAAATCTATGATTTTGTTTTATGATATTGAATGCACACAAGACACGAAAATAGAAGACGAGGACGCAAACATATATGAACATATACCTAATGTCTTGGTTAGTCAACATGTATGTTACCAATGTTATGAAGATAACAACATCAAGAATGATTGTGTCATTTGTGGAAAGCGAGAAAATATTTTTGACGAAGAAAATGTAATAGAAGATTTTCTAAAACATCTTCAACAACGTCGACCAAACATTAAATCAGTAATCTGTGTTGCCCATAACTCAAAGGGATATGACGCACATTTCATCATTAAGACCATGGTTGAGAAGATGAATTGGACTCCAGAAGTAATCATGAATGGAGCAAAAATTCTCTCTCTTAAAATAGGAAACGTAACCTTCATCGATTCACTAAGCTTTCTTCCTATGCCCTTAAGTAAATTAAGTGGTGCATTTGGGCTTCAATCGTGCAAAGGATATTTCCCACACTTCTTTAATCGACGTGAGAACCAAACCTATGAAGGGCCGCTTCCAGACATTAAATATTATGGAGCAGATACTATGAAAGTAGACGAAAGACGCAAGTTTCTCCAATGGTATACCGAACATCAAAACGACACCTTTAAAATGAAAGAAGAACTCATCAAGTATTGTGTACAGGATGTCGAGGTATTACGTCAAGCCTGTATTTCATTTATGAATACATTTGAATCTGAAACTAATGTCAATCCCTTACTTGAATGTATTACAATTGCCAGTGCATGTAATTTGGTATATCGTAGAAATTTCTTAAAGGAAAATACAATTGGTATCATACCAAAGAACGGATATCGATGGAGAGATGTACAATCAGTTGAAGCAGTACAATGGATAGCTTGGGAAGAAAAAACCAGAAACATCCAAATTACCAATGCTGCGCGTAGTAAGGAAAAACGAATAGCATCAATGAAAGTAGATGGTGTATGGACAGATCCCAACACAGGAAAAATACACGTCTGGGAGTATGAAGGCGATTTCACACATGGTTGTATCTACTGCTACCCTAACGACAGAGATAAACCCATCTATAACAATGCTACAGATACCATGGAATTTCGATATGAAGCAACAAAGAAGAAAATCCAAAAATTAAAAGATTTTGGCTGTGAAGTGCATGAAATATGGGGTTGTGAATTTAAAAAACAATTGGCAGGAAATGAAGAGATGAAGAAGTATGTTAGTAATCATCCGTATACAAAGAAAACACCATTAAAACCTCGTGACGCTTTTTATGGAGGACGTGTGAATGCCATACGTTTGTATCATAAAGCACAAGAATCTGAAGGAGAGACCATAAATTACAAAGATGTTATTTCCTTGTACCCGTTTATCTCTAAGACTAAAAAGTTTCCAATTCGTCACCCTACTATCTATCTGCCTGGAGATTCAAATATTCCCACCATTGAAGAAGTAGAAGGATTAGTTAAGCTCAGTATTTTGCCTCCAAAACAACTGTTTCATCCTGTACTCCCTTATAAATCAAATGATAGATTGATGTTTCCACTCTGCCGTACATGTTGTGATGAATTAAATCAAGCACCTTGTAATCACAACGATGAAGACCGAGTGCTACATGGAACATGGGTAGCAGATGAAGTAAGAAAGGCATTAGAAAAAGGATACAAAATAATAGATATTCATGAAATATGGGCATATGACGTTGTTCAATATGATGAAAAAACAAAAAGTGGTGGCTTATTTGCAGAATACATAAACACCTTCCTGAAAGCAAAAACAGAAGCAAGTGGATGGCCAGCATGGTGTGAAACAGATGAATTAAAGAAGAAGTACATTCAGCAATTTTATGAAAAGGAAGGAATACGTCTAGATGAGAACAAAATTAAACATAATCCAGCACTTAGAAGTTTAGCTAAATTAATGCTAAATTCATTTTGGGGAAAATTTGGTCAACGTGAGAACATGGGTCATGTCAGCATTATTAATGAACCCAAGGAATTATATGAAAAATTAACATCTCATGATATAGATGTTCATCAAATATTTCCAGTAAATGATGACATGTTATATGTATATTGGCAATACAACGATGACGTTCCTGTTTCACTACCAACAGTAAATGTTGTCATAGCAGCATACACAACAGCACAAGCAAGATTAGAATTGTACAAATATTTAGATCAACTACAAGAAAGAGTATTATATTTTGATACTGATTCCGTCATTTATACGCAAAAACCTGGTGAAAGTACAATTCCAACTGGTGACTTTTTAGGCGATTTAACAAATGAAGTCCTCGAATATGGTAAAGAAGCCTATATTTCAGAATATGTATCGGCGGGCCCGAAGAATTACAGCTTACGTATTTTTGATCCCAGCACGAAGAAGGAGTTTCAAGTATGCAAGATACGAGGCTTTTCATTAAACTATGAATCTTCAAAACACCTAAATTTTGATGTAATGAAGAAAATGATAGTAGATAATGAAGAGGATGCAGAAGAAGAGGAAGAATCTCGTCCCACGGAAGTAAAAATTACCAATGAGAAAAAAATTTGCCGCAGGAAAGACCATACTATCGTCAGCATGCCCGAAACAAAAATTTATAAGATAAATTATATTAAACGACGTAGAATACCAAATTCATATGATACTCTTCCATATGGCTACACTACTTCCAACAAAAGAAGAAGAGAAATGTAATAAGGCCCTTTATAAATATACGTATGAAGAAAGAATGATCATATTCTTTAACATGGACACGACGTGGAAACATCCCTTTTCATGTATTGTTGCCGGACCAAGTGGATGTGGAAAAACTTCCTTTGTAATACGATTCCTGTCCAATTTACCACGTGTGGTTAATACATCGTTTCGTCATATTTATTGGTACTATGCAGAATGGCAAAATGCATACAGAGAAATTTCGACAAAAGTACAATTTATTGAAGGATTACCTCGAACAAAAGACTTTTTACCTGAAACTGGACCACACCTTATTATTATTGATGATCAAATGTGTGAAGTGAACCGCAATATAGTTGATTTCTTTACAAAGGGTTCTCATCATAGAAATCTTAGTGTACTATTTATTACACAAAACATATTTCATCAGGGAAAAGGAAGCAGAGATATGAGTTTGAATTGTTCTTATCTCGTATTATTTAAAAATCCAAGAGATAAATCACAAATTAAACATTTGAGTTATCAATTAACTCCTGAGAATCCAAAATTTCTTCAAGAAAGTTTCAACGACGCAACAAAGTTACCATATGGATATTTCTTTATTGATTTAAAACAGGATACGCCAGATGAACTTCGTTTTCAAACAAATATTTTTCCTGATGATATTTATCATTACGTTTATGTTCCATCGAAATAGAAGAAGAAGATGTGTTTATAATGTTTGTTTTAAACTGTGTTTCTTCATTCTGACAATATGTCTCCAAGAGTAAAACACGGAGATCTTCTTCGTACGCTGAGCAAAGCAAATCCTAAATTACGTAAAGCTATACTGGCCAATGCAGACTCTTCAGTGATTCGAAGTATTTGTGAATGTTGTTATAATGTGTTAAAAGGGAATGTACCTCTTACAAAGACACAGAAAGCAAGATTAAAGCGATACAAGAGGACGCTTCGATATCTTGTGAAGAAAGGAAACTCCATCCAAAAGAAGAAGAAGCATTTATTAGTACAGCAGCAGGGTGGATTCCTACCGGCATTATTAGCTCCTATTTTAACTGGTGCATTATCAAGTTTACTATTCCGTTAGTACAATGGAACACGCAAAGAAGATGATTTTAGTTCCACCTGAAGTTCTGAATCGTATACAAGCACCAACATCATCATCATCATCAGCCCTGGAGAAACGTGAATCTAATTTGGATCAAGAAATGCAAGAGATTTTACAGTTATCATCGCTTAGTGATGAAGAAAAGTGGAATCAGTATAACAATATTCTTCAAAAATATTTACACTTAATACGAAAACAAGAAGAACCTGTGACACTTTCAATTACGTCAACTAAATCAGAGAAGCCTGAAGTAGAAGAAGAAATATTATTATCTATACCCAAAATGTTTCGTAAAAGAGCTGAATTACTACTACATAGAATGAAACATGATGATAATATCACGTGGGATAATAAAGGAACTGTTTACATCAGAGGTGATAAACTAGAAGGATCTCACATTGTAGATTTAATTTCTGATGTGTCGCGACCCCGGAAACACACAAATCCACCGGGATGGGAGAAATTTTGTAATTATTTATCTTCTAATAACACACCTCAAGAACTTATTGGAAATCCAAAACGTTTGTCATATATTTTACGACGAACTAAAGCATCACCAACAGCATCATCGTCAAGGGAAAAAATACCTCTGAAATCGTTTGCAGAAGACGACGAAGAAGAAGCAGAAGAAGAAGAAGAAGAAAAGGAAAAAGTAATATCTCCTATAAGGAAAAGGAAACGTGCCTGTAAACGTCCAGTATGGTCAAGGTGGAAACCGTAAACAAACAGTTAAGCAAGATTTACTACAACCCTTCACATCCTGCCTCGTTTTCAACTGTTAAAAAATTGTGGATAGCTACAAAGAAGAAAATTCCTATACATTGTATAAGAAGATGGTTACTGCAACAAACAACATATACGTTACACAAACCTGTACGTCGTCGTTTTAAAAGAGATTTCTATGTAGTGAATAACATTGATGATGAGTGGGAAAGTGATATTAATGATCTTCAATCTCTTCATAAATTTAATGATGGATATCGTTATATTCTGACAGTGATAGATGTGTTCAGTCGATATGCATGGGCTGTGCCATTAAAATCTAAAAGTACAAATGATGTCTTAAAAGCATTGCAAATTGTGTTCAAAGACAGAAAACCAATTACATTTCGAACAGATAAAGGAAGTGAGTTTACTAATAAAACAATACAGAAGTACTTAGTGCACAGCAAAATAAAACATATTACAACTAAAAATCCTGATATAAAAGCTAGTATTGTAGAACGTTTTAACAGAACTTTAAAAGAAAAAATGTGGAAGTATTTTACAAAGTATCAAACGTATAATTATTTAAATGTATTACCTCTTCTTGTGAAATCATACAATGAAGGTTATCATTCAAGCATAAAGATGTCACCTGCAAATGTTTCTCAAAATAACCTATTACAAGTATGGCATAATCAATATGATAATAAAATAAAGAAGAAGAAGAAGAAGAAGAATCCAAATTTCTCAAAACATCTTAAGATTGGTGATACAGTACGAATTAGTAAAACTAAACGTACATTTGATAAAGGATATATGCAAAATTGGACTTGGGAAATATTTAAAGTGAAGAAGATAATACCAAGAGATCCACCTGTTTATGAAATTGAAGATTTAAACAAGGAACCACTGGATGGATTATTTTACAGAGAGGAATTACAACCTGTGACGTTATCAAAGACATTTTACATAGATAAAATCATACGTACAAGAAGAAAAGGCAGCAGAAAAGAATATCTTGTTCATTGGAAAGGATATCCTTCTTCTTTCGATTCCTGGATACCTGCATCATCCGTAAAGAAGATCGAGAAGTACAATGGAACCTGATGGAGATTTTTACGTTACGCTTCCCAGTAATAGTTCTATGGAATATTTTCCTGACAACACCTTAACATCATACACTACGAAACTTCATCAAAGAATGGAATTCCATGAAAAGTGGGAAGTGGCTATTGTTGAAATTCATTATCCTCATTCAATATTAAATATTAATGACGAAAATAATAAAATTTTTTACAAACCTGCAAAAAGTGATGAATGGAAATTTATAACTATTCCTGTACGTTATTACACTGACATATCAGAATTGATAAAGATAATAAATACGTACAACAGATTCACAAATTTACATATTTCTTATACTCGTGAGAGTAATACCTGTTTTATACGACGTCTTCATAAAGACATAGATGTAGACGTTGCATTATCACCAAGTGTTAGTGCGATGTTGGGGTTTGATCCAAGCGTTGATTTAAAGGATATGCAACAAGGCCAAAGCATTCCAAATTTACGTTTAGGACTTCCATCTACAATGTATGTGTATTGTGATATAATTCAATCTGTATTTGTTGGAGATACAGTAGCACCATTATTACGTATCATAAATATGAATCCTGTGAATCATACATTTGGAAGTAGTGTTATAGAAATTTTTAATCCTCCACATTATGTGCCTATAGAGAAGATGCATTTTGAACACATCAAAATAGATATAAGAGATAGTACAGGCTCTCCACTGGCATTCACTTTCGGAACTGTATGCGTTAAACTACATTTTCGACCAGTGCGTCAACATCGACAAATATGAATAATCCATATTTACAATATTATCAAAAACAAGCTCTTTCTGGAACTGGAAACGTTTATGTTGGCTCCCCTTATCAAGTTGGACATGGTATTGGAAGTTTCCTTGGAGGATTATTTCGTTCTGTCATGCCACTAGTAAAACAAGGAGCTAAAACAGTAGGAAAGGAATTATTAAAATCTGGAGCAAACGTTATTACTGATGTCATCATCGACAATCAACCTATTAACGAATCCTTTCATCAACGAATGGGTGAAGCGAGATCCGTCTTGCAAGACAAAGCAAAAAATAAACTGAAATCTATGCTAGGATCTGGATATCAACGAAGGAAAAGAAGAATTACACATCATTCCATCTTTAACCCTTCACCATTACACATCATCAAGCGCAAGAAGAAGAAGAAGGGCAAGAGGAAACGTACACAGAAAACAAAGAAAAATCAGTCTTATAAGAAGAGGAAGTTATCACACGATATCTTTGATTAAATCATCACCATTATGGCTTTCTTACATCATCAATCCTGCGAGTGTGTAAAAAGTGAACTAGATATTTTTTCTACAAAACCAACGCAAACCAGTATATTGGATAATCATGTCGTTACATACAAACCAATCAGTTCACTAGCTGATAATGCTCCTATAGAGTTTGTCATCCCAGGAACAAGTGATGAATACATAGATCTACCACATACTCTTCTTTACATCGAAGCTCAAATCGTTAAGCCTGATGGATCAGCATTTGGTGAAAGTGATAAAGCTGTGGCTCCTATTAATGACTTTTTAAATTCTATGTTCAGTGAAGTGGAAGTGTATTTAAATAACAAACTGATTTCATTTCCATCTCATAATCACCCATATCGATCATACATTGAAAAACTGTTAAATTATGATGATTCTGCTAAAAATACTCATCTTCAATGTGCATTCTGGTTTCAAGATACTGCTGGACATATGGATGCAACATCTAGTGGTAATAAAGGATTTCAACAACGTTATGAATTAACAAAAAAAAGTGCAAAATTCGACATGCTTGGACATCTTCATTGTGATATTTTTAATCAAGATAAATTTTTAATCCAAGGAGTAGAATTACGTCTCAAGTTAATTCCTGCAAAGCCAAACTTTTGTCTCATCGCTAGTGATGCGTCTGTTGAGGCTAAAGTGAACATTTTAGACGCTGCTTTACATATTAAAAAGATTAATGTTAGTCCTACAATAAAACTAGCACATAACAAGCTTCTACAATCAACAACAGCCAAATATCCTCTCACAAGAGTACAAATGAAGTCGTTCGTCATTCCAAAGGATCTTCAATCAAAAACAATAGATAATTTATTTATGGGAGTATTACCAACTCGAGTGATTGTGGCGTTTACACAAAATGATGCCTATACAGGAACAATAACTTCAAATCCATTTCATTTCAAACATTTTGACATCAATTTCTTCTCTCTATACATTGATGGAAAACCTGTACCTTCAAAACCATTACAACCAATTTTCGAAAACAACCTCTATGTTTCCTCATATCATACCTTATTCTGTGGATCAGGCATTCACTTTTCCAATCATGGCAACAATATTCCTCGCCTTGACTTTCCTCAAGGATACACTATCTTTGTTTTCGACATTACTCAAGATGGAGAAGCCAGCGCTGTGCAGCATTGGAATCTTATACGTCATGGGTGTGTTCGTCTGGAAGTTCATTTTACGAAGCCTCTACCAGCACCTATCTCCTGCATTGTGTATGGAGAATTCCAATCTCTCTTAGAAGTGGATCATCAGAGGAACATCATCATGGATTTTTAAAGGTACGTTATTTAAATATCATATCATATATGTACATGTCTGCATTTTTATACATGATGTCCTCTACACTAGATTTATTGAATGCTTTGCAAACAAATTCTTTATTTCACAATCATTTCGTTGGCGTATATGCAGCCAATGAATTACCAGCACATGTTCCACTACCTGCAGCTATCATCATAAATACAGATCCCTCGAACAAACTTGGCACACACTGGATTTCCGTATATATTCATACTGATGGCCGTGCCCACTACTTCGATACATTTGGATTTCCTCCATATGTAATGCATCATATTCAATTTCTACGTAGAAATTCCACTTCTTATACATTTAATAATAAACAAATTCAAAGTGTAAAATCATCCTTATGTGGGCATTATTCATATCTTTTCCTATGCTTCAAAGCTAAAGGAAAGTCCTTAAATGAATTTCATTACACTTTCTCATCAACTCCAGAAAAAAATGATCGTCGTTTGCTGTATTTACTTTTACAGGTAATCATGTCTTCATTCTTCTTCTTCGTTTGTTTTGATTACTTTCTTTTCATATTATTGCAGGTAGCCATTTCTTCTTCTTCTTTATTATAATGTGTTTGTATGTATTATTATTTGTTCATGATTATAGATAAAATAAATTTTAAGTTTGTTTTTCAATTTTTTTCATTTCAGAGAGTAAAAGATCGTCATCGTGTGTATGGACATCATCTTCAATGTTCAGATTGACTTGTATCTACGTTTCATCATCAACATCAACAGCAGTAGTATCATCAGTGAACAGTATATGGCAGTTGTAAAGTTATCATCATAGGAACAATGGAAACAAAATCTAACGTTCTTTTAAAATGTACTATACTTACCGTCGTTTTAATTGTGTAAATAGTTTCATCAGCAATAAACACTTTGTATTATTTTTTCTCTTTGAAAACAAATGTTTTATTTCTTATTTTCTCCGTTTCCTAATAAATAAATATGTTTTATGATCAGTTATGTAATTAAATACACATATCATAAAACATATTTTTAAGTCATTGAATTAAAGAATTTCATAGTGATTTAAAAAAAGATTCTAAAACTGATTTTTAATTCAATGATGTAATCATATAACTACATAATAATAATAATAATGAATTCAAATACTTAATCAGTTATTCTTTCGTAAATTAAATCAAGTATGTGAATTCAATATTATTATTATTATTATTATTATTATTATGATAGGACTTTTGTTTTTTAAAATTTTAATATTAATTATTTTAATTCCTTTTTTTAAAATTAAAAAAAAAGTCCTATCATACTTAAGACAAAGTTGTATAATAATAATAATTTCAAATACTAATTTCTATTTTAACATTCATTTCAAGAATTTGATTTCATTATGATTATTATTATTATTATTATTATTATACGTATCACTTATAATATACGATGAAAAAAAATATGTTAGGATTTTTTTCTTATAAAAAAACTTTAAAATCCTAACATATTGAGGTGTATGAAACGAACACAAAACACACACACACAAATAAAACATTTCACTTTCCACTATATATATTTTTATTACATTTAATATTACGTTCTTTAGCATACATGAAAAAAACAAATCAATTTCTCCTTCTTTATGAAGAGTCGTTCACTTCATTGATACCCTCCGAAGGTTGAGTTTCGGTTTCCCCCCACCATGGCTGTGTCGATACACTATCAAATAAATCAGCCATAATTGAATCTATGAGTTTTTGTTTGCAAAATACTTTCATTTCCAATTTTAATCGTTCACCATCAATGTTCACATCACTGTTCTTATCAAGAGAGACACTTGGAAAACTAATGTTCATACCATTAATAATACTCTGTTCATCTACACAGGTATGGATTCCGGCAAGTCCTCTGCATGTAAGACACTGTAATTGTACATGATTACGAATAGTATCTGTACACAAGTCAAAATATTCACGTAGCACAACACTACAAACTTTACTGTTTTTCACAGCATGTTCAATACACGGTAATATTTCCAAGAAATAAAGCCAATCACTTGAAGATAAGTACACAGTGTTTCGAGGAGCATGAAGTGTTCCTTTCTTCTCTAACATCACTAATTTTTCACCCATTAGTTTTCGTACCACCAGTTCGTTTTTTCGACCAAGAGATTTTATAAATGTAATTTCCACTTGAGAATTTAAATAGTCCGTAACAAATGGGGTTAAATGTACAAGTTTCTCCCACTCTGCCAAATTTAACTCCACTCCAAACACAAGTCCTTTGCCAACACGAATCACTGGTTCAAATGTATCACTATCCAGTCCAATGCAAATTAATTTGGTTTTCATTGAATTAAGTCCATATTCAACATTTAACAAGTACTCTTTCTTGGTATCCATAGTTGATGCACAAGCACTCAAAGACATGTTACTTCAGTCGCTGGTCAGCACAGAATAACGACACTATGCATACAGATGACTGCGCATGCATGAAGAGGAGGGGCGAAGAGGAAAATTCATGTTTCATCTTGTTTGTACATGGCACCATACACTTACGATGAGTAAACCAGTTCAGTAAATTCAAGATCGTGCATGTTACGTCCAGATACATTAATCTTCATTCCTTTATATATTAAACAGACATTCCCACTTTGTAAATACGTTAATAATGCACCATTATCTGCTTCCAATTTTTCAGTACAACGTCCAGGTAAAATCACTTTTTCACCTCCTTCAAATGTCACACAGGCCTTCCTACCATATACCGTTGTAATTATCTCACAGTTTACAATACGAAATGGTACTCCAATGTCCAAATCTCGCATTTTTGTAAAGGGTACCATTGATGGCTTATTAAGTTTATCTAATAAACTCATTGACGATGACATCTTTAAAATTTTTGACGTTTCTTCCTTTGCAACAGCTGCTAACAGAATGATCGACACAAGCACATACGTTCCGCTTACGCTCTTCGCAGGAGGGGTGAGGGGTTTGGGGATTCAAATTATTAACCAATAAACGACAAGAACACGAAAAAGGCATGTTTTATCTTGTTTTTTACATCTGGTAGGCGTCCAAGACTATGAGCATAGCAACAGCAAACCAACATTTTCCCACGGGCTTCTGTGGTAACCATAAAAGGGTATGTACATAGCAACTAAAGAGGAGTAGGGGGTAACGGGGGTTCAAATAAACCAAAATTTTCCCACGCGCTTCTGTACTACCCGTAAAAGGCTATGAACATAGCAACTAAAGGCTTGTCGAAACTTGCCTACCAATTCCAGGAAATGATATCGATTTCTAGGAAAACAAGATAATTTTTTGCTGACTCGGCCATCTATAGGAGGGGACATCTACTGTGTACTTAAAAACTGCGAGGGAAAAGACACAAAACAACCTATGTTAGGTGGCCACTAAGAAGCACGATTGCCCTAACCGAGTTAGGGCAGGGAGAAGCAGGGTGGCCCAAGCGTTAGGGAGGGTGTGCGTCCGAAGGGAGCATGAAAAGCAGCGAAGGTGGATATACGCATAAGTGAGGGTACTGATAACGATTGCGGTTTGGCAATGATACGAATTTAAATAGCACTTATCATGGTTTCATACTAGTAGCGCTCCACTTGTAAACATAAAATACAGGTTCTGTACACTGTGCAGAAATACACCGCCTGTGGAAAATAGTTTCTAATACAGTCATCTTTCATATGCACTCACTTATTTTATCCGTCGTAGAGCACTTGTAATGATTTTACACTAGTAATCTACACTTGTAAACATAAAATACAAGTGTATTACTTCGTATTTAATTATAGCTTGCAGAAATTTGTTGTTTATAAATATGTCTTAGAGTATTCGATTTTACCGGTAAATCTTGCAAGATGTGCGTCAAAAGTAAAGCAGCAGCATCAAAGCAACATCTGGAAAATATTGTAAAATCATTATACGTATATGCACATTGATTTCAAGGGATTCAAAAAAAATATTCATAGTGCTTATGAATGTGGGCTGTGATATATGAAATATTTTAAAAATACATTTTTATAGTGTTTAAATGTGGTTAATACTAGGTTTTTCTAAGTATACTTCTAAGAGTGAATTGCCCGCGACGGAGCGAGTAATCTGAAGATAGGAGTAACCGATAATGAAGGAGGACAAGCAGGTGAATATCAGAGAGGATCCGTTTGACGACCGCTCGGGAGAGTAATACTCCCGGAAGTGCTTTTTCCGCGCGCTACTCTAGCCAGCTGTTTTACGCACTATCCTAGCCAGTTGTTTTAAGTTGGTCACAAAATTTATATCATGAAGTACAAGGGGAACAAAGCAAGCCCTACATCATGGAGTACAAGGACATAAGTACTACAACTACTTATCTGCACAAAAATAAATAAATCACTTTTTTAAGTATTATTTTCATATTATATCAATTTAATAAGTGTTATAAAAATGTAAAAAAAAACTTTCCTCGGGCGGGGTTTGAACTCGCGCCAAAAGAGGACTTTATTACTAGCATACAGCGCTAGCCCACTCGGCCACTGAGGCCGACAACAGCAAGCGTTTGTTATCTACTATTTGAATGCAACGGGGCAAGAAGTGGATAACGCCAACCAATCAGAACTGTGTTTCTCGTTTCTACTTCCGGGAGCATTACTCTCCCGAGCTAGTCCTTCCGTTTGGGAGAGTGAGACTCCCGCAAGTAGGTTTTTTCGCGCCCTACCCTAGCCAGCTGTTTAATGTGCCACCCTAGCCTGCTGTTTTATGCGCTATCCTAGCCAGCTGTTTCATGCGCTACCCTAGCCACCTGTTTTAAGTTGGTCACATAATATATAACATGGGGTCAAGGTGCAACAAAACGAGCCCTGGGGGCTTCTAACTCGTTCTTACTACTAATAGTACACTACTACTACTATTACTACTAGTACTATACTACTGCTATACATGAATCCACGCCAAAAGCGATTTCCGTTACAACCCCGTAGTGCTAGCACGCTTGGCCTCGATGACCGACAGCAGCCACCATTTGATTTCTACTATATCTGTTCTATGTTGCGAGATAACGCCAACCAATCAGAACCGTGTATTCAGTTAATATTTCCGGGAGTATTACTCTCGCGAGATAGTCCTTGTGAAAGTTAAGGAAGCGATGGAAGAATGTCTGATTTAAGTCAGGGGTGCCCACAAGGGGGGGCTATGACGCAAACTGCGTCATTGAAATATTTGGGGGGGTAAAAATCTATATAAATATGTTTGATGGGGGGTAAAATTAATCGAAAAGAAGATTTTTTCATAGAAGAACACCTACGGATAGACAATTGGGGGGTGCGTCATGGACATAAGGGGGGTGGGATCTCATTCTGTATCTATGTTGTGAGACCTAGCGGACCGCAAGGCAACATAAACTATGTGTTAATATCTATAACTCGATGCTAGATGTTCCAGATAGCAAAATTTGCCTCACTGACGTCATGTCAGAAAATAAGTCTGTTATGTTGAATGTCGCAAAGTAAATAGCAAATTTTGACTTGACTGCTACTGTTACGGAATTAGGCCTTGGGAAAAGAATTTATACTTAAAAGATGTTGACCTATGTTCTTGAGATGTTGGGTGCGTTATTATTATTATTATTATTATTATTTTACTTAAAATCACATGGCAATAAACAGTTCTTAATTCTGTTTGCTGGCAGGTATGTTATTAACTTGATTGTAGCTAATATAAATATTTTATTTAAACGTTATTCTTCTTGTGAGTCTATAATGCTTTTCATAAAAAAATCTAAAATGTTTCCCCATAATCTAAGTTGCTCTGTACAAATATACTTTCTTTAGGGTAATGCCAGCGGCGGCCTCTGAAGGGGAGCCAATGTGCCGTTTCACTACCACAAATAATACAAAAATAATATAAATAATATTTGCATCTTACTGAATAACAAACTTTTTAATTTTATGCACAATACTTTACTTGCAACGTCATCATTGCTCATGAGAAGCTGGTTTGAGTCGCGCTCAATGATTGAATGGGCTCAGAATTACTCGCACGCTAGAGTACATAGGCCTATCTCTACTCTGTTCGTGCAAAGTTTTCCCGTGCTCTCCCGACTGTTGCAAAAATGGTTTGTGCGCATGCTCATTAGTTGGAGAGCGGGAGGAAAGTAGGGAGAAATAATTAGCGTTTTGTGCCAGGATCGAAGGTGGCTCAAAGCGGGAGATTTGTTTCGTGTTATGTTTTGATGCTCTAGGAAAGGGGGCTTTGGTTTGGAGTTAAATCGCCTGGAATTCTAACACGTGACTCCTGATTCACTTGTTCCTATTGCAGTGATTCCAAACTGCTTACTTATTACATATCAATACGTACCATCTAGATTTGACCCTCTCAAAAATCGATTTGGAGTTAATTTCGTTATTGTGTTATTTACCCAGGTATGATCCCTCCTGATTGAAACATAAACACATTGTGCGGTGTGCTCCTGAGTGTTTGTGGTGTTGAATGTGGTATGTGTATGTAACTTGTCAATTATATATTTTTGAGAAGTTTTGATGTATTTAAGTGTAGTGCTGTTTTATTTCTTTCTTTATATTTGTAACTACTTTCCGTGAAACCAGAACAATACATTACGATGAATGTGGCAAGTAATTTAGTAAAATATCCGTTTTCATCCCTATCATATGACGACAAACTAACTGGAAGCAGGAAATTTAGAAAAGCAAATGCCTAATTTAAAATTGTGTGTTAAGCAAGTGATTCGTAATAAGGAAAGATTGCATCATTTTAACATGAACATATATTTGAAAAACAGTTCGAATTTGTGGTTGTGATGTAACCAATCCTTAATTTTGTTTTACGTGTGTTCTTTGGGGATGGGGTCGCAATCTGGACAAAATTTGCTTTATGTATATAATAAGTTTACTGTGGGCAAAAACAACTTCATTATAAATAACTCTCTCTCTCTCCATATATATATCTCTGTGTGTGTGTGTGTCTGGGTGACTGTCAGAAAATAATGTTATTTGTGCCTTTACATGTACGGCGTTTATTTATTGTGTACGTTTTGGCACTACCATAACATATACTCAGGAGCCGCCACTGGGTAATGCCAAGCATTCACGGTATATTATAAACTAAAATTATCCAAGAGCCTCCCTCTGTAGCGGTATGAGTCAACGCAACGGAAGATTTGAGTTTGTTTGTGATCTGAGATACATCCCGTGGTAGAAATACAGTGTGAAAATAAAGTTTTAAATATCTTAATTCAAATACTATCCATGTGCATCACACTCAGAGATGCCAACCAATGGGATAAATTCCATGTTGTGGGACTTTTTACATTCATTTTTTGAATAGGAATAAGCAAAAGTTTTGTTAAAATGCTCAGAATATATAGGATGTTTCTCCGTGACTGGGACCTGAGTTCAGTGCTAACTGTCAAATTTTGTTATTGAAAAGTGCATGCTAGATTGAAAGTGATCTTATGCAGAGACTTGGGTATCTCAAAAGAACAAGCAACAAGGAAATTAAATTGTACTCCGAAGTTTAAAAAACAAATCATGAACAGAATAAAGTATGGTTCTGGTTTACTTTTGGTCACCTCATTTTGGAAAAAAGATTTACGGGTAAAATTAAATACTTTGATTGAAAAGACACATTTACAAAGAATAAATTTCGGCACGCGATAGAAGTAAATACAGAGTAATACACAATATTTTAGGTTTACTAGGTTAGGGTTACTAGTGTAAAATCATTACAAGTGCTTTACGGTGGACAAAATAAGTGGGTGCATATGAAAGATGACTCTATTAGATGTTATTTTCCGCCGGTGGTGTATTTCTGTACAGTGTACAGAAGCTGTATTTTATGCTTAAAATTTTAACATTACTAGTGTAAAGGCATGACAAATGCTATTGAAACTCGCATATTTGCCAAAATCCATTTCTTTTTCACTGCCCTCGTTTACGCCTATACCCATCATCGCTGAAGCGCCAGCTTCGCCATACCCTGACTCGGTTAGATAGCATTGGTGCTTTTTAGTGGCCAACACAGCCTAGCACAGGTTGGTTTGTGGTTTTGCACTGTAGTTCTTATGGAATACGTCCGGAAACAGTATTTATACGCAAATCGAAAAAGAATTGTAATTTTTCAACAATTATCTCTGGTGGCCCCCTTGAATTTTATCTATGCCAAGTGAGATATTCTCATGTCGCTTAGCGCAAATCTTTTAGGAGACAATAAGAAGTAAATTAGTGAAAGAATTACAATTTTTCAAGAATTATTTCTAGTGGTGCGCCAAAACTATACCTGCACGGTATCAAATACTATCTTCCATAGACGGTGTATTTCTATACAGTATATAGGAGCTTTATTTTTATGTTTACAAGCGGAGCGGTACTAGTATGAAACCATTACAAGTAGCATTAAAACTCGTATCTTTGCCAAACATCACTTATTGTCACGGTTATATATTAAGTGCCTGGTTTAGTACTTCCCGAGTAGGTAGAAGTGCACTTTATGCGTTATTTTTATGTAAATATGTTTTCGATCTAATATCGCTGGTAACGAAGATTGCAACTTATCTCTAAGTAGCTCTAGATTTAATTAATAAGAACGTGCGTATTAAAAATTGACGGAAGGATGCATTGTAGTGGGTGTGTGTGTGCACATGTAGCGGAAGTTGTATTTCTCGAGTGTGGCGGAACACTTAGCCCTTGAAGCTAACATGTCGTAAATTTTAAGAGCGGGTTGTACCATTTTGATGTTCAGTTCCTTTTACCGGCGATAATAGACTAGTCCGCTGAGTTCCGTTTACCACTACGTCTATTTTACAAGTCAGTACATATCTTGCGCAGTTTCCGTCTGTCTTTCTGTTTGAAATCGTTAGTCGCTCGTAAACCTTACGATATGTTAGGAATAACGCTTGGATTTTTGTGTATTTATTACTAATAACTTTTACTTTATCAGTTGACTTATAATTACACTTAAGTGAAAATGTAGGTTTTATTTTGGAACTTTTATTGAAGTTAAGCTTTAGAAAAATTAATCGGAAGAGTATTGACGACAGTGACCTCATTTTGAAGTACCTAAATGAGTGTGAGAGTGATACTTTTGACCAGGATATTAGTTCTGATGATGGACAGGACTGTATGAAACATTATATTGTTATAAACAGCGACGACTCGGATGCTGATCCACAATGTGTTGAAAGTGTGTCCTAAACATCTTTCCAGCAGAAAATTCGCTATGAAAATCCACAGCAGTCATCATATTGAACCATGGCTCCATCAGCAGATTCAATACTCAATTTTGTCACGAAAACTTCGGCAGTACATTGCTGATATATTGAAAATACGGCTGCCAAAGAAGACTGTTATCCATCCCCAAAACTATTCTTGCACAATTTGTCGGATTTGCCCTTCAGCAAAGAGGAGGATGACGTCACTATATTGTTTCCAGTGCAACAAGCCGATCTGAGGAGAATATTGTGGGAAATGCTGTGTCTACTGCACGGGAGACATTTGAACAACCATATTTCCTACGAAAATGTTCACTTGTATGTATTCTTACTAACTGTAATAATTGAAGTTCTATGTTACAAAATATATGGCTGTAGTTAACTTTTAGCAACCAGTCGTAAATTTTACGATATGTTAGCTTTAACGTAACTTTTTGAACATGTTAGCTTTCTATATACATACATACATACATATATATATATATATATATATATATATATATATATATATGAGCGTTAATTATCCGCTTCGCTAGGTTAAATTAAGAAAAAATAGTAATATGTTTCGTTAGTCAGGCACTTTTTACTATTACTAAAGCGCTCGCTGATATCGGTCATTTTCGCCTCCATGTTGCGGAACTGAATTTGGACTTAAACGGCATCGGAAGTGTCACTGTTCACAACAGCAACCTGGAAATTATGAATTCTGCACTAATATCGGTCATTTTCAGTGATTTATGTTATACCAGGCATAAATATATCCCCTACCCATGCTGCGGGGCACGGTATCGGAAGTGTCACTGTTTATCTCATCGACTCCGACAACTATGGATTCGACGTTGATATTGGTCATTTTCGATCATCTTTATATATTTCCTCCCTCCTCCTCTACAAGTTGTGGTCTGAATTTCGATTTAAACGTGATCGAAAGTGTCACTGTTCATTTCAAAGACCCTGAAAACTATGGATTCGATACTAACATTTTTCATTTTTTTAATCATTTTTATGTTCCTCCCCTCCCCTCCCACAAGTTCCGGAGCTGAATTTGGATGTAGAGTGGGTGGGGGGAAGATGCCATAGTTTCTAATCATAAGGTAATAGCAAACAGAAGAATAAGAGTTGAAGACTGAAACTTACAGGAAGTAGTTTAGTCCTTCCGCTAGACCCTGTGTGACGGTCTTGAAAGAACAAGATACGATAAGTGATAGAGGAGAGGATAAATAAACATCTCCAAATATTCATCTTTGCCGCACTGTCAGTATAAGATGTCTATTTCTTGTGGGTAAGATGTCACACCTTTTTGGTATGGTTATTACTGTAAGATTGGAAAATATTGTTTATTGTGATGTCTAATAAATTATGTACCGATACAATACTGACAGCGGTTTAGTCTAATGTACACAATTTAACTATATGGAATGAGTGTAAATAATAAAACAGTCAACATACTGTAGGAAAAACCATCGAACATAAAGAAAATCGTACCTTTACTACGAAAACAAAGTAATTTTGATACACTTATAATAGGTTAAGTAACCATTAAGGCAATACCAGAAAGTACAATAAACATTTGGACAATGAATACAATGTCAGAAATGTTAAGCCGTCAGGCACTAGAAATGTTCAGAAAACTATAACGTACAAACAGGTACTTGTAAACGTAATGTGGTGTATTATTTTGGAACATTGTGACATGAACACAACCATATCGTTTTGTTAACCTGTAAGCAAAAGCAAGTAGGGTCAAATATTTTTTTAGCCTGTACTATTGCAAACAACTAGAGCACTTAACAGAATCTTCAGAATATGTAGCATGAAACCATTTCTGACAGGCAATTTCCTTATTCAGTCCACTTTAAGACTATCTGGATCAAAATAATACAACCCACAAACACTGAAATAGCTATCCGATTGTGCAGCGTAAGTACATTTTCTTCTTTCCCTGCTGTTGGTGGTTTTGGTGGAAAATTGTTTCGCAGACGTGTTTGGAACATTCAAATTCAATACAGGCGCCTGCCATTTGCATCGAACGTTTCTTTTTACGAGAACATGATACAGGACAAATATCATTGAAAGATACTTGTGAAGACGTTTAAACTGCAGAGGTCAACTGTACATTGGTTGAAGACCGGTCAGAAGAAGCAGAGTTGTTGGCGTATCTTCATGTAAAAGCTGGTCAGGAGATGTCTTCAGCATCAGTAGAGGGGATTTTGTTTAAAGCATATCTAGGTTTGTACAGTAGGAAGCGTGGCAGTCAAGAATGAGTAAAATCTTCCCAGTCTCCGCTGGTCTACGTGGAATGAAGTTCTGCTGTAACCAGGTCATTAAAATGTCAGAATTAACGTACGCAGATTTTTGGTTCCTTATTATTGTTGCACCATTGGGTATAGAGTCTGTCCACTCCTGCTTTTTTTTACTTACCTTTAAAAATGCATGTAGGAGGCAGAAAGACATCTTCTGCTCTGCAACATATGATGACAGAAATGGTTTCATATTTTTTACCAGACGTAACTTGGTTCGTTGGAGACCTTTTAACACCAATAACGTGTTCTACACGTGCGTTCATCTGGAGACGGTTTCATCGACATCGACGGAATTTGGTAGAATTGTGATGCCTGGAATGGATTCATACCTCCTGTTTGTATTTGTTCTACTGCGAATTCCAAGCTGTCTTCCGACCACTCCTTTCCTTGAGACATATGTTGGTATATCTGTGGAATTATCTGCAAAGACAAAAGGGGCATATTTAGTCAGTATGACAGCAGCATGATCGTGTATATCGAATGAGAAAAGCAACAGTTATCTTAGCTTTTACATTAGTATCAATCTGCAGGTATCCACATATCTTTCTTGCATTTTCTGCTGCTCTGGGCATCTTGTACTACAGCATGCAACTAAAAAGTTACAGACATCTTGCACTGCACCTTTTTAGGCATCTATCCCATTCAGCGGTTCAAGATGCCTAATCCCTTATCTACATACCATGTGCCTCAAACTGTATTTGACTCATATCAGTTTATGGAATAAACTGTCTTCATGTTTCCTGCCCAGTTTCAGAATAACAACTTTAATAGCTACTTATTAACCACGACTTATGTGCACTTCACCGACTGTTTTTAGCTATAACAAAGGATACTTACCGCACTCTTTTCTTCTCTTCGTTCACACACTACTTTAATCACCTTATGGATTCGGCAAAATAACAGACATACAATTCTCCCTCTGCTGCGCGCATTCCCCTGCCATGTCGTTGCGTAAGTTTCAAGTAGTGCATTTGTAGGCATCTTCGACGCATAGACATCTCATCCTCACCCACTGTAAATGGGATCGGAAGTATCACCGTTTAACTCAGAGACCCCAAAAACCATGGATTTGACACTGATATTGGTCATTTTCGATCATTTGTAAATGTATCTCCCTCTTACCCTCACCGAAGTTGCACCATCAAAGTGATATGAAAAAAAAATCCCAGTTCCGAAACTCATCTATGTTGTAAATTTGATCACGATCGGTCAGGTGGTTTGAAAATTATTAAGTTGTATTTATTTCTATATACCTACTCTTCTTCCCCTCCCCTAAGTTCTACCGTGAAAATGAATAGATAAAAAACATTCCAGTTCAAACCTCATCAATTTTGAAAATTTGGTCGAGGTTGGTTGGATGGTTGAAGAGATTGACAATCAGATAGTCACTTCCAATTTTATAATTTGCGTATATATATATATATATATATATATATATATATATATATATATATATATATATATATATATATATATATATATATATACGCATTTGTTGCGCCAGAGAGTTTAATAATAATAATAATAATAATAATAATAATAATAATAATAATAATAATCACATCTTTCTCTGAAGCACTGCTTTTTTAGATATTTCTCCGTTGTTTCTCGATTGCCGTTTTTGCATATTTTCTTCGCCAAAATTAACACCCCCACTGTCGTTTTTTCGTTCTAGCCATTTTTCTAAAACGTTTTTCAAATCTTTCTCTGAATTAATATCTTGTTTAGATTTTTCTCCGTGGTTTTTTGGTTTCTTTTTTTACACATTTTTCTCATCGAAATTAACACAATTGTCTATTATCCGCTTTAATCACTTTTGTAAAATGTTTTGCGACATTTTTCGATTGCAAAGTAAGTTCTTATTTCGATACTCTGAACACGTCTAACTCAAACAAACCTTCTGAGCTGCTCTGCTTGATCAAACATTAGAGATTGCTGTGAGATAGTCACACGCTACAAGTCTTTACTATTGTTTTCCACCCTCTCCTGTTAACAACTTTTCCTCAAATATTTTTCATCTAAATGAAATCAAACAACAAAAGAAAATCATCATATTTTCCCCTCCTTTCTTTCCTTCATTTTTCCCCGTTGTATGTTAAGTGAACATTTATCAAAATCCATTGATGCCAATTTCTTTGATGCCAATTGCGGGAGGTTTCCTGTTGTAGTTAATCCTATTGGGAACGGCGGCGAATGATATTTTTGTCGAGGTCAATGATTTCTTGTTCTCAAATATGCCCATTCCCTCTTAACCCTTCAGCTAAGGTAAAGTATTTCTTTTTCGGAACCTCTTATCCAGGGGCGTCATTTCAGACTTCGCTTGGGAGGGGGGGGGCAAGAGCACTTCCGACATAAGATTTTCACGTTTTGTAGTAGTATATTAGTTGACAATCGATTAAAGTATATGTATTCCTCAAACTCTTGGGGGGGGGATTGCCCCCTCCTTCAGGGATTTATTTGTAGCCAGGGAAGGCTGGGAATTTCCCTCCTTCTAGGTCTTGACTTCCCTGCCTCTAAGTTTAATTCAGTCTTCCTAGCCTGGAAAGATATTTTCCCCCTTTCATAGGCTACATAATATGTTTTAAAGTACTATAATTCAACTTCATGTTTTAGCAGCAATTCTTATAAATATAAATAAATAAATAAAAATATTTCCCCTTATAAATATTCCCCCCTTCTACAAAATCCACAAATAAACCACTGCCCTCCTTCCCCCCCTAAATGACGCCCCTGCTCTTATCGGGTGATCAGAAAGAAACTAACTTTTTTCTGCCTGCTTGGCTCAGTCTGCAAACTCTTTGAGCCAAAGAAGATACCTGAAAATGAGGTCATTGCTATGTCAAAATGTAGAACAATAACTTCAAAAGTTACCATATGCATACAGGCCCTCATATTCTTTTCTTTCCTCCCTTTGAATAGCAGGCATTACTGGAAAACTCTTATTTCCATATCCCAAGAAATGCAAACATTCTTAAAGAATAAAGACCACGTAAGTGAACATAGCTTTCCTAGAAACTGTTTAGTGACATATTTTGTTTCGAAGGCAGTTGTTGTTTCTTCCGAGAAAAAATTACAAACATCAAAGTACCAAAGTATATTGTCGGAACCCTTTGGGAGGGCCCAGATCCCCTGGACCCTAAACTTCCCTACGCCACTGGGTATAAGTAATAGTAGTAGTAGCAGCAGTATCAGTAGTAGTTAGTAGGAGTAGCAGTAGTGGTAGCAGTAGTAGTAGTAGGAATGGGTTAAAAGCCCCGCAGGGGCTGGTTAGGTTCTGCTCTCCAGATAAGTATAAGTAGTAGTAATAGTAGGAGTAGGAGTAGTAATACCACCACCAGTAGTAGTAGTAGTAGTAGTAGCAATAACAATAATAGTAGCAGTAGTGGTGGTAGTAGTAGTAGTAGTAGGAACGGGTTAGAAGCCCCAAAGGGTTGGTTGGGTTCTTTCCTCGACATAAGTATAATTAGTAGTAGTAGTAGTAGTAGTAATAGTAGTAGTAGCAGTAGTAATAATAGTAGTAGTTAGTAGTAGTAGTAGTAGTAGGAACGGGTTAAGAGCCCCGCAGGGGCTGGTTGGGTTCTGTTCTCGACATAGGTATAAGTAGTAGTAGTAGTAGTAGTATAATGATGTATGTATGTATGTGTGGAGATTCCATATCATTAGCTATTTGTGTTCTTGGTTTCTTATTTTGTGGGAGGGGTAACATGGTATATTATTGATTGACAACATGTCATATAACAATTTTTTCATAATAAGGTACCGATAATACATATACAAGAACGATATGAAGGGTAACGGGAAAAAAGGAGGAATGTCACAAAACTGCATTTTCGAGAAAACGGCGTTTTAATATTGGAAAGCAGTACAAAATGAACAGGGTTAGACAAATCTATTGCCCCGTTTTACACTAACATTTCTACATCTACGCATGCATACACATACAGTCAAATAGTACCAAGAGTCACCAACAGATAGGATAAAGCACTCGTTAAAGCACACACATGGACATTCTTTGTTTTTTCCCCTTACCCTTCATCTGGGATCTCTACATATGTTACAATAGCCTCATCAGCGTTGTAAAGCATTACCGTTTTTACTACTTTCGTATACACTCGGGTTCCCCAGCTTCACTATGATCTGACTCGGTTAGATAGCATTCATGCGTTTTAGTGGCCAGCTAGCACAGGTTGCTTCGGGTTTTTCGCACTAATTTTTTTATAGCATACAGCTGGAAGCCATATTTATATGCTAATCGTAAAAGAATTGTAATTTTCTAACAATTATTTCTGATGGCCCCCTTGAATTTTATCTATAGCAAGTAAGATATTTTTCATGTCGCCCAGTACAAATCATTTAGGAGAGAGCAAAAATGAAATTAGTGAAAAAATTATAATTTTTCAACAATTATTTCGAGTGGTGTGCCAAAAGTAAACCTGCACAGAAATTAAAGTACCGGAGGAACAAACAATTTCTCAAACGCCCCGTTCGGAATAATTGGAGAATGAAGTTTGCCTAATTTCATTGCGTTCAGTAGAACATTATGGCACAAAAGCATGATGGAAATAATAAATTGTGACAACAAAATGTGCTTGTTTTCATCAACAATTTCAATAGTCTCTTTTAATTAAAGAAAATGCTTATTAAGAATTTAGAAAATAGGAATTTACGAATAATTCACTGGAATATTGAAAAAGTAAATGACAAGCAGTAGTTTTAATTTCCATATTTTATAAATTTCGAAAATGTTGATGCAGATTTCACGCTTTTTGAGGTCTACCTGTGGGACCACTTTAACTCCATGGTATAGGCCGTCACGATCCGGAATTTACAACATTTCGTGCAGCGGATTGAGGATGCATATGCTTCTGTGCGTCCTGAGACATTGCTGGCTGTGCATAAGGAGTGGAAGAGGCGTGTGGCGCACACCATTGTTACAAGGGTGGTTATTTCCAACATGTGTTGTGATGGTATAAAAAAGAATGTAACAGGCCATAATTCATCAACGGTTAATGATGTAATAAAATGGACAGTAGCATTGCATTTCTGATGAAAAAGCAGTCTTAAAACATGTGTCGCATTGCTACCTTTCCATTTAAAAGAATAAAGTGATGTTCAAAATGGCTTACTTCAAGTTGGCGGTCGTGGTTGTCACTTATGTTTTTAGGTTCCTCCACCCCATTCATCATCTATGGCCAATGGGGACCTCTAGCCAAACAGACCTTTCTGTTACAAGACTGTCACGTGAATTTTGGCCCATCCTATATACTAAATAGCTTAATAGACCTTACTGTTATGTCTGATACTTGGAAGCAGTAATGCCTATAGTGGTAATGACAAGAGATTATTATGCTAAACAAAATAATTAAAATATCACATGGATTATCGGCACAAGCTAAAGGGAGAAAACTTTCAATGATTACAACAAAATGTTTAACATTTCCGGGTAATTATAACGAAATATTAAACAATTCAGCTAAAGTGCAACAGATGGCAGAAAACCTAGAAGTTGTGGATACAGTCATGTTTGAAAAAATCTGTATACATTTTTTTTTCTGAAATCGTATATCATAAATATTGATGCAATTAACCAGATATGAATTATCTGTGACCAGCTGAGGTAAATCTTCACTCAGAAAGAATAACATTTCCTACATATATTTCCGACAATAAGTCATTTAAATGAAAGTAGGTGGCCTTTTGACTTTTCGAACAAAACTGCACAAACGGTAAGAAAAAATAACCAAAATATAACTGAAGAAAAACAAAAGTTTTAAAAAGATAATATAAATTTATTTAGAAATTTACACACAAATACAGGGTGTCTCAAAAGTCCCCTGACATAGGATAACTCTTATTATCAGAGTCACAACAAAATGTAAGAAGAGAAATCGCCTCCAAATATGATATTTCAATCTAAAGTGAAGGATTTTTTTTTCTAATTGGACGAGCCGTTTGGGCTGTACATTTTTATGCACCCAATGTTAAATGAAAATGCAACCATTTACCTGGAAACACAACATAAGAGAATGATGTTACTGTCTTTTACGTAATGCTCGATGATCAAGCCCCATTTCAAACATACCCCCATTTACCACTCTTCCAAAGTTTACCGTCAAATGGCAACGTTGCATTTTCATTTAACATTGGGCATATAAAGAGTGTTCAGCCCAAACGGCTCGTCCGATTTAATAATTTCCTTCACTTTAGATTGAAAACATCATATTTGGAGACAGTTTTTCCTCTTACATTTTGTTGTAACTCTGATAATAACCGAGTTACCCTATGCCAGGGGACTTTTGAGACATCTTGTATAAACATTTTTAACGATCCTTGGTTTGCTCCGAAGCCGAGAGAGACGGTAATGTCTTTGCGCCGTCTGATTTTACTTTCTCAAAAAAGAAAATAATAGCATACTACAGCATAATTACTAGCAGTGATCATTAGAATCAGATTTTAAACAATACTTGTCTATGCAAAATATATGGCTATTTCTGGACCGATTGCAGCAGTTTTAAATGGATTTACCAAACAATAATCAGATTGCTTTATAACATTTTTTGCTTCTGTGTTTATATCAGTGGCGTATGGTAAAATTTTACTTTGGGTAAGCAATGGTATAAGAGGCGGCTCGTGAGGGACATCAAATTGGCAAAAGTAAGTTTTATTTCTCTTCAAACTAAAAGAAGAAAACTTTATTAATGTAATAATAGTTGCATACAGCAATAAATGCTACATTAGCTATCCTTTATTGCCTTAGCTCCAAGCAGAAAGACTTTTTTGTTTTTTACTAGTGTGCATTCCCTCAAGAGCTGCTTCTGAATGGTACGAAATTTGCTAGTGTTTTTTCCCCTCTGAATTCAAAAAGCATTTAATAGTTAATGATACCAGCTAACCCATAATCAGCTAATCTACCTTCCTTTGAATGCGGTGTTATATTACCGAAACAGTTACATAAGTGATGGTGTTTGTTGCTTTGGTCAGTTTTGCTTAATTAATACATGTTGAATATTTCCAAAGCTATAATGAGCAAATTATAAGTTGTACCAAATTTCAAAGAAGTAAATCCCCACGTTAAGCGGGTTTGCATATCCAGGCTCCTAACTATGAAATTACAAATTATAAGTTGTACGTAATTGCCTGTGTTTGAAGAATATGTTCTCCGTATCACTCCTGAAAGCTTGTTCTTGCTTGCCCAGGAAACAAACAACATCGATTAAACGTCTCATATTGTATCTCTGTTAGAGGTCTGCACGGGCCGGACCTTTATCCCGGGCTGTAAGTTTATAATGTGAGACCCGACCCGAGTCCGAAATATGTTTTAGCATTTAGGACCGAGCCCGCCCCGAGCTCGTGTGATAATCAAATAAGCTCGAATTATAGAAGCTTAATAATTAATGCAAAGTTGTATTTTTATTTACAGCAACAAAATTGTGCAGTTGTTCTTTAAAAGTTCTTCAGAAAAAATGGTCCAATAAATATCGTTGTATCGTGTAGTTACAAAGTTATTCCCGAAAAGGCTCGAGAAATATGGTTGTATATTTAAAAATTTACATCCCGGGACGGAAGTGATATTTGTTTTGTAGGCCCGAGTCCGGCACGCGGGCCGGGTCGAGCTTAAGCTCGCGGGCGTGGCCCGAGCCCGTGCATACCTCTAATCTCTGTTTATGAACACGCACATTGTATTGCTCAGAGATGTATGGATGGGGCTTGTTCTGGGGATCCAGACACTCCTGAAAATCTCAATTTTTATCTAAATCTAGAGGTGATTTTTTAAATTTTAATATAATGTATCCTCACATTGATTTGGGACCCTTCATAAAGCCTTGATTGCTACTGAAAAAAATCCTGTGTACGTGTCTGGTGTTACTGATCGTTTATTTTGTTTTATTCGTCATGCGTTAGTCAATCCTGGATTTTCCATATATATAAAAAATAATTAGTGCTTGCAGATGACGTTGAGATTTTTTTAACAGTTTCGTGTACATTATTCCTATAATCATATCCTTCATTCTTTCACATATTCTTATTGTTCGAAAAAAGTAGACAATGCCAACAACAGTAACGTAAACAGAATTTCATAAAGGTGGCTTCAAACACCGAATCTCATATTCAAGGCTGATTTAAACCCCGAACCTCAACTTCCAGCAATATAGTTTTTAAAAAGTCGACCGCATAAAATATTTATATTTAAATTAATACCAAAAGGCTGAATTCTTGTTTTCACTTTAGTGAGGGAACTGGACGACCATTCTGATCAGATGAGGTGATTTTGAGTTTAACGTCCCGTTCAGCAGCGAGGCTATATGATACATGGTCCTACTGATTAATGTGGAATCCAAACCACATGAGTTCCCGCCGGGAATCAAACCCGGGTCTACCACACCAAAGGCGCTTACGCTAAGCGTTTAGCCACGAAGGAACTAAACTATTCTGATCAGTCGATTTTCTTATCTTTTTTTTTTTTTTTTGTTTGGAATACTAAAATTAAACTGGCGACACAAATCATACAGTCACAATTGCCTCTATTGCTATTTCTCACGCTTCTCACTTTCACTGCAATAATCAGATACAGCTACTGCATACCTTCCTCCCGTAGAACTGCAAAAGATTGAAGTGCATCACCAAACTATAAAACACCGAATTACGCAGTCAACTAGACACATGTCAATACCATTTATAAAGGATTGTTATTATCAGTGGCATATTTACGACTTTGTTTCTGAGGGCTTCGGTAACTTTGGTCCTTGAAATGTGAAAATTCTGCAAGATATTTCATTTACTTTAATATAGTAAATACAATTGCGGGGAGGGGGGCTTAAGCCCGAAAGCTCCCCTTAAATACGAAACTGGTTATTATTATTTTCACTAATTTTAGTGTAAGTTTTGCTGAATGGTAACACAAGAATGAACACTTTTTCATATTCTTTCTGTTTTAAATTTCAGCAAGGGTAAGCAATTCAGTTACATCCAGCCCCACAAGTAGTTCCATAGGATGACGCTAGAGGACAAGTTCATAGTTTATGCTATTGTGGTGCTACTAGTAAGTGGGGCGTATTATGAGGTTCTGAGGCCGGGCCTACCCTGTTTTCTACCGTATTTTTTTCTTTGGTTTCTTATAAATAAATTCAACACTTCAACATTTCGCTTTTTCGTTAACAAAATAGTAGGTTGAAAACACTCGGAGTCTCTTCCGTCTGACCTTCACCAGCTCGCTAGACAGTATTACGGGCTATGGTGCTCAGGAAGTGAACCTACGCATTGTTGGGAAGGTGCGAAGGCTCGCCTCTAGGAGTTTAGTTTTAGCGCTGATGATATCTTTCAATGCTAATATATTATAAAATGATTTCCTTAACACAAAGTAAAAAGTTCCTGTGTAGAATTATGTATTTTTATTATTGATAACTTGTTTAATTTAGGTATGTACTCTCAGAAGTTATTCAGAGTAGCTGTTTTTTTCCTACCTGGTCCATAATAGCATGTAGAACATAAGTCTGATACATTAAACATATGTATAAATTTATTAAACGCTACAATACAGGATAAAATAATTATATTTGTGTGCAATTTTAGTTGAGTTTTCCATTTCATAGAATCAGTGGGGTATTTACAATTTTGTTTCGGGGGCTTTGCTTGTTTCGGGAGGGGCATTAGTAAATTTATTCCTGGAAATGTGAAAATTCTCTAATGTATTTAAAACAATAACAAATTGCGATAAAATTTCGGTAAGTGCTTAAGGCCGGAAGCCACCCCCTTAAATATGCCACTCCATAGAATACAATATTAAGTATTTTGCGTTGATTCAAATAAAGTTCATTCTGAGGATTAACATTACTGAAGTCATTATCACGTGATGCATTAGTTAAATGCAATTATTGTACTTACTTTAAAGTGAGAGATGCAAGTAACAAACGCCTATCCAAGAAATTTGATAGCTAACTGTAAGAATGTACTTCTTTTTCTCTCTCTCCATTTTCAAATATGCAAGAAATGAAAACAGCAAGTGAGGAGGAAATTCCCTTCATCCCCCTGCAAATCCCAGACAAAAGAAAGTATGAACTATACTTAAACATTTGTAATGTAGTTAAATGGGAATATTCCATTAACACATATAAACAGTGTTAGAAATACAACTAAGAAAGTTCTTTCAAATAGATAGATTTGGTAGTTTTTTTTTGTGTAGCTCAATAAGGAAAATAAAATTCTGACTGTCATTTTATGATACATTAAATGTTATTTGTGTTACTAGTTTGTCGGGCTTACCCTACTTGTGGGATTACGCTTCGCTACTGAAAATAAATTAAAGAAATATCAATGTTGAGTGTGTGAGTTTTATTTTTTAATATGCACTTCTTACCTTACGCTACTGGTTTATACTGTGGAAAACCTCAAGTTCCTCGGATTAAATGGATAGTGTACACGCCTGCTGAAAGCTCTTATGGTTCAGCCCTAATGTTAAACCATAGTTCTACGTCTCATATAGCGTCGGTGTTTTAAAGGAAAATTAAGCCACAAACCAACCAAAGTACTTAAAAAATGTGAAGTCCTATCCTTATGATGTTTATAGATTCTGCAATATTTAAGTGTTAATATGATAATGAATTCACATTTCGAACTTGGGGATGTCTTAATAATCCGTAACAGCTTAGAGGAGAATGAAGTGGATATTTTTTCTTGTTATTTATAAGGCAGTTCTTTGAGTAAATTATATTATAGTGGGGTCCATTACCTGTTAATTTCGTTCTCGCACAAGGAATCGAATTTATGACAATATGCTAACTATTCGACTTCAAGAGACACAAGCAGTAAAAGAAATGCAAGATAGATTGTATTAGTGTCTAAAAGAAAAGATAACCGGTCTCAAACAGATAAGGCAGATTACGTTAGAATTTCATGTTCATCTTCTGCAGGGCACGTCTTTTAGCAAGCAATGCCTTGTGAAGTCTCTCCCATTTTGATTTTACCCTTGGATAAAATTGTATACAAAGAAGACTTAATCCGATTTTATTTTGCGACCGAAGCAGAAATACCATCGAAAAATTTGATCATGCAGCAAGCAGTAAGTAGTGATAAATCTATTACTTCGAAAATAATAATGGTGCGAGCGGTCCCGGATTTGATTCCCGGTGCGAGGACTCGGTCGAAAAAGTGTAAAATCATTTTGAGGCCAGCCAACATGAATGAGGTTTCCCGGGATTTTCCATATTCACACCAGGCAAATGCCGGGTGGTACCTAACTTATGGGTCCCAGGCCGCTTCCTTCCTTCCTTTTCCTTGGGTAGTGTGCCCACCGAGGGACGTCATCCCGCACACGTGACGGGCTAAATGGCCATGGGTGCCGAAAGCCCAGAAATCTGAATACCTAAATGCCCCCTGAAAATAACAATAAAAAAAATGTCTCTGAGGGAAAACGCGAATAGTAACAAAATAAACTAAATAGTTTAGGAAACATTAAACGTTCTTGTACACCCTACCACAAAAGTATCCCCGTCTAAGTGCTCTAATTCCATTACTTGGGGTCCAGGTCATTTACTGTTGTGAGAACGACTAGAAAGATGCAACCCAACTTACACGTAACTTTTCTCGGCACTTACAGCAGTTGGTAGCACTGAGTCAAGTCTTTATGCAAGTAAAATTGTGAGTTGATGAGGCACGAAACATTTCTCCATTCTGAGATCAATCTCTCTGGTTTAGAGTGTGTTGTCCAATGAACATCATATGTTAATCTCAATATTGCTGTGTATGTAATATATTATTTCTTTATATACTTTGTTTATAGAAATAAAAATACTGACCACGCATGAATCAGAAAACGTTTGAAAGTAGACGAAAATATCAAATCTAGAACAACTGCTGGAAATAAGTTTGTAAATCACTGTCTTATTGACAGACCTTCTCCAATTCTCCTTATTCCAACATCTTTTTCTTTCTGGAGGAGAGAAGATCTTGTTTGTGACACTGAGTATGCAATGAAATTGAAATTGAAACAGAAACACTTGGAAATTTTTCAGCCTGGCTGGGATTCGAATCCGGGTCCACCAAATAGAAGTTCAATGCTCTAACCACTAACCTACCGCGCCATTTAAACTTCCACCCAAACTAATACCTAGTTAAAGTAGTTTCATGGAAAAATATAAACAATATACTCAAATATAACAAAAACAAACAAATATAAACAATATAAACAAACAAATATGTTTATGTTCCATAACTACTAATTTCTTTTCTTATATTCATATGAGGAGTTTGTGGCAAATTGAACCGGTGGCCCTAGCCGAGTGATTCCGGGCGTTCGGCTTGTGATCATGAGGCGCAATCCACTAGGAGTTCGAATTCCTCTGAAGAGCAAAGTCGGAATTTTAATTGTCCTCAGTATTTTTGTGTTCGTGTTTCTGTAGTGTTTGAAATACGTCGAAAGAACATGAGGTACCAGTGATGCACAATACTCCGGTTGGGGCGATTTGTTTAAAAAAATGTGAAAGCAGGAAACTCCCATTGCAGCTACTTGGGTTCAAATCCTGTCGTGGTAATTAGTAAGTCTTTCTGTAAGAGAAAGTAACACAGTCGAAGATATTCATAGGAACAGAAAAGATATAGAGTATGTCAGATCTTTCTTATGTTTACACATGAACGCAATAATATTATTACGTTTATGAATTTACAGATAGAATTATCACTTTATGACATCAAGAAATGGAATATAAATATTTGCTAGCTGACAACAGTAATGCATTTTGTTTCTCCCTTCTTCTAAGTAGAAAAGTGAGGCGACATCTTAAATAGGATCATTCTCGTGACTAGCGATCCCTACTGTAAGTTCGATCACTATTTGCAATTTGTGTACAGCTACGAAGAATTCCTCGGAACTCATTTTTGGCCCATACTACAGCAATAAGGACGTGTTTAGCCCTTACGTGTCCATCAATTCTTGTCCAAACAAGTTACTTGCCAGACGGTTACAAAGGTTGAAACGGATGACGTAATTCTGTATTGTTGACATTTCACATGTAAAAGAAGTTGTCTGAACTCTTAGACCCAGAGAAATGGAATATTTTTCATGTTAGTATACATCAGAAGTATCAATTTTGAGGATTATAAAACCATCCTGAATTGACACAGCCGGAATTGAGCTCGCGTCCCTAACATTATGAAACTAATGCTTAAGCCACTAGTTGCTGTCCAAAAGTATACTTCCTTATTCTAGGATAGCAACATACTAGTTTAGGCCGGTTGATGTCCCTAGGGAACTTTCCCAGGTCAGGCCTATAGGTCAAAGGTCAAATCCAGCTATCCGCCTGGACGTCTACTACTTCCCCATTAAACCTCCATTAATCAATCAACGAAGCATACTGTGTCGTGTCGGGGACAAATAGCCTCGATTCTGACGTCCCCATTAAACCTCAATCAAGCAATAAGTTATTGAATACGAAGAAAATGACATGTAGAGCTTTCGGTAAACGTTACCAAAAGAAAACTAATTTCATCATTAGAATACTTTTTCTGGATTCCTAAATTAGGAGGCACGTTGGCTCATTTGTAGAGTTTACCTCTGGTGCGTAGGGTCCCTGGTTCGATCCCCTCCCAAGTAATTGTTTGGTGGAGAGTTTTTTCGAGTACTCCGTTTCCTTCCACATTTTCATTTCACTAATTTTTCCATCATCATTCAGTTGCCTTCATCATTCGTTTCCCTTAGCCTGAAGGGAACAATCGTGGGTTATTAAACTGAAAGAAATACTATGTTGGAAGATAGTTAATATAATATGAATTTACAAAATATGAACTATCATGTGAGCATTTTGGAGAAAACTGTCCGGAAAGAACCCACTGCAACAGAACATTATTCCTTACGAAGTTTTCCGATAAAATTGTTTATGCCATCTTATAAAGTTATTAATGATGCATTCATTTGTGATATGTGGACAAATCTTAATCCCAAAATTACATTAATCCTTCTGATTTTTTACCAGATAAATGTCTTAAATCACATTAAAAGGTTTTAAAAGGGATATTGCGTATTAAATGTGAATAATATTGTTCAAACCGTTTGTCGAGAAAATAGCAATATCCGATTACACTCACCAGTAAATTACCTTAATTTTTTGGAATAGGAAGAAAACTGAAATGCAACTTCCCTGAAAATTCTTATAAAATCTTTAAATTTAATATGTGATCTTCAAGAGCTAACCAATAAGTACTCTTGGCGAGTGTTGGACAGCGAACAAAAAGACGGAAATATAACTGAAAATATTTTATCGTAAAGTAGTGAAGATGAAACGTGTTAATGGCCTCAAATCTTCAATTTGAATTTTACAACGGTTAGAAGATACTCTCTCTCCTATCGTTGCTCGCTCGAAATTTAAAACAAAATTAAGAAGAGGAAACGTATGCTAAAGCCTCATGTTATTAACGTCTTAATTATTTGATTTAGTTTAATCTTCCGTAACGTTCTAATTTGTGTGGATACAAAACATTTTGATAAAGCTGGGTTGTCACTCTACAAGAATCTTGTACCTGTCATAAAAATCTTGCAACCCTACAATATTTTTTGCCTTGAAAGTACAGTCTGTAAACATAGTCTTGAAAGGGACATACAATATATTTTTTCATCTTGCAAGGTGTCAAACCATGTGCGACTTTCTGGTCGTCTTGCTTTCCATCTGCTCTCTCTCCCTCTCTCTACCACAAAAGAAAAAAGTAGTATTGCCGCTTCCGAAACGAAGGATTCTTTTGGAAGGGGAGGGTGAAGCTCGCTAAAATACACGTTTTAAATGAGGAGGTTCACTATTTGTCCACTAGAGTGCTGTGCTGCATGGGTGCAGGTATCTTTCTTGATTTCAGGGAGACCCGGGTTCGATTTCCGGCGGGAGCTCATGTAGTTCGGATTCCACGTTAATCAGTAGATCCACGTCTCATATAGCCTCGCTGCTGAAAGGGACGCTACACTAAAAAAATCAACTCTTTCTTGATTTCAGAAAGTTGTAATATGTAAACAATAAATAGAATGACCGGGTTATAAGATTTTTTAATGACACTACAAGATTCTTGGAAAGTGACAACCCAGCTTAAGAGTATAAGGTAATAATTGTTATGAATCAAACACCAAACATATATTTCTCGTATTTTTATAACACTCTTATAAAATTTGGAGTCAATATTGCGTAAGCATTGTACTGTACAAAACTTTATTTCATAAATACATAAAAGAACTATTACTAGACACGACTATATGAAAACTTTAGAAAAATCATGTATTCCTCAGAAAAAAATAGAAAAAATCATGTACACATACTACACGGAAATGTACAACTTTTATCCACAACAATGATTAAAACACACAGTCACACTTATAGTACACACACAACAAACGTACATTCATATTTTTACTCGATTATAATCACATTCAACTCTTAAGCATGGTAACAGTCTCGAAAATTCAAATCAAATAAGTAAAGGTAACATTACCCGAAAAGTACTTCAAGTATCGTGAATTTTATATAATAAATATTCCCCAAAAGTCAAGAAAAATGCTTCACTCGCTGTGATTTCTTTGTACTCTCGAAGGTCCAGGAAGGCTTGGATCACATGAAGTATGTCAAATAACGAATTCGAAATTTCTCGTCACACATCGACCACTTCTTAAGTATAAATTGTTTTCATTTTCTGCGACACAGACATTAATCGGAAAGTTTCTAAACTGAAAATATAAGTAAGTGAAACATTATTGCAGTTAGGAAAAAGGCTAAGAGATTATTTGAAGTTTGTAAGAAAGCACGAAGCACATCAGGGAAAACACCAGAAGTGAGGAGGTATGGAAATGCAATAGCAAACTGTAACACTTCTTAAATTCTAACGAACATAAATCTAAAATACCCAATACAATGAGATGAAAAATATGGAAAATTGAAATAATTAGTATCGCTTGTTTTTCTCTTAGGATACAAAAAGCACAATTCCATCTTAGAGAGAAGTATTTTGCTAAAATCCAAGTGTGTGTCTCGGATACAGTATAATTTATCGCCTACACTTTTTCAACGCACATTACAGCTGATATGACTAAAGTCTTATCTGATGTACCTTGTAGCCAAAAGTGCCTTTACATCGGCATGACGGGTAGGTGAGCGCGCAGTACTGCAAGGAAGGAATGGCTGCATACGAAATTGTGATTAATTTTGAAGAGTTGTTATTTTGGCTAGGGAAAGAACGTAGGTATAGGGAGTAAAGGCACAGATTTGAAGAAGAAAAATGACGGATCCTATACAGTAACTAGAAAGGAAACCATTGAAAATTTAACACAAAAGTTTTTCCCGAAGGATATAATGGAAGATGAAACAGAAGATCAGAAACGAGTAAGAAGAAAATTCGAAGAGCCGACACAAGTAGAAGAGATAAATACGGAAGACATGGCAACAAATGAAGAAATCGAAAACATCATTAGGAAACTAAAACAGGAAAATCACCAGGATTGGATGAAATACCAAATGAAGTCTTCACGAAAAATAGAGAAATATGGACCCCGTACCTGACAAGACTTTGCTATGTACTACTACAACGGCAAGAATTTCCGGACTCATGGAAAATGTCAAAATTAATAATCCTGCTAAAAAAACGAAGACAGGGACCCAACTGATCTAAGCTCATATCACCCAATTTGCATGCTAAAAACATAAGTAAAATATACGAAAAGATTACGGATATACGAAAATATACGAACAGATGGATCTCAGTACAAATGGAGCAGGAGGAGTTGCAAATTCGTAATGAAAAAGGCTGCCCACAGGGCTCAATATTAGGACCCTTAATGTGGGACATTTTGATACAACCCTGCCTAGAAAAATTAAATGCTAACAATCTAATAGACAAAATAATAGCCTTTGCAGATGATATTGCGATAATATTATCAGCCAATTCAAGAAGAGAAATAGAAATGAAAACAAATGCAATAGTTGAAGAGCTAAACAAATGGTGTCAAGAAAATAAACTAAAATTATTAGTCAAAAAACAAAATACATGCTTTTCGGTAGAAAATTGAATAGAGGCCCACAAATAAAACTAGGCAATCATAAAATAGACAGAGTTAAAGAATTTAGATACCTAGGGGTAACAATCGATGAAAATCTGAACTATGGTAAACACATTCAAGAAACCGTTACGAGAGGAAATAAGGTGACAAATAAATTGATAACCCTAGGTAAAAATAAATATAAATTGCCTAACAAAATACTAAAATTGTATCACGAAACCCTGCTATATGCTACAATGACTTACGGATCTAGCATATGGGTGCACAGACTGCTTCAAAACAAGAGAATAAAAGAAAACTTTATCAGACCACAAAGAAACCTTCTGATGAGATTAAGTGGTGCATATAGCACCACCCCCAACAATGCCCTGTGTTTATTACTTGATGTCAAGCCTTTGAACTTAATAGCAGTACAGAGAGCGGCAAATTATTGGATGGAAAGGAATAATAGGGAAGAGGTAAGGGCACTGTTGGGTGATGTCCTTGAAAGCGCCCAAGAGATTGAAGAAATAATCAAAAAAATGTGGAATATTGAATGGACGCACTCTGCTAAGTCACAAAGACTTAGAAATATTATACCAACGGTAGAAATCAGAGAACAAATAAAGTTTCTTGACCCAGCCCCAGGACTCATTAATTTTCTAACGGGACATGGTCCATATGAAACCTACCTACAAAAAATACAGGCCAAAGACAATTCAATTTGTGAATGTGGTGAAACGGGGACACCAGAGCATCATATACTCTGGTGCCCCTTTCTCGAAGAGTTATTTAAGGAAAGAGTGGACATAAGACAGAAGACGATAGCTGATATAATGAGAAGCGAGAAATATTACAATATCCTGAAGAAAATAACAGACCTTTACTCGAAACTAAAAAAAGAAGAATTCTATAGAGAAAAACACATAAGAAAAACAAGAGCAGAATGAATGTGGAAGGACGAATGGAATCCAGTTTATCCTCAGGACCGGAGACCTCAGAACGTCTCGTGGAAGATACTGGAACTCCGTATCTGCCGGGGAGAACGAGTTTGGTTGTGCTAGTGCGTCTCCAGGCATAGGTGACTTGGAACGGAACTCCGGACGCACTAGAGCAGCCCTGGCCACGGCGAGCAGATAGTGGAAACTCTCCTCGTGAGCGCTCACGAGCATTCTACGTGCAAATATCGTTGTTCGTGCTTCGTGAATCTTCGGGTTTCGTCCTTAGAGGAGCGGAGGTGTTGTCAACCTTGGCGGTAATCACTAGCTTACAAAATTTAAAAAAAAAGTATGTATGATAACTGATTGCCATTTAGTGTATAGTGTTTTTTACAATGTGGTAACCGTTAACTATAGACAACACAAACTTGTAACAGCAATCAAATGATAAACTATGTACGTTCCTTTTCTTCTTTTTTCTTTTTTTTGTTAAAGAAGGATGTGGTGGAACCAAACCATCGCTTACATTTATAAAAATTTGCTAGTTTGCCCAATGGAAAACCAGTTTTCAATATATATATATTATCAAGTTCTTAATCCGAGTGTGGGTTTGTTATATTATGTTGTTTCGCTTTTTAGGAAAAGAGATAATCTGTTGATACGAAAAAAAATACTGTAGCACTTGTTTGTAATTTTCTAAGTATTATCTCCAGAAAATTAGCTTATGCATGTATGTGTGTGCGAATAGGCTTAGCAAGGGGTTGGTTGTGGAGATTAGAAGCCACTATTACACTATCAATAGGAAGAATAGTATTTCTTACTCCACTTTTAAAGTTACTTTGATCGCAAAGAATCAAACAAAATATTAAGAGAGCCAAAGAGATTTTCCATTTTTAAGAGTGGCCATTAGTGACTACCATTAGTGTTTTTTTAAACAAGGAGTGTCTTTTTAATAAGGAAAAATATATTGTCCCTGGCTGGTTGCTTGCCGGTTGCTTGTTAAAAGTGAAAAAGAATGTTAAATCATATCAACGACTGAAGCTATACTCTTGTCTTTCTTCGATAGTTACTGACTGATTTTGAAAGTCACAATGTTGTAGGCCTACTGGAACAGCGTAAACTCGGAAAGAAACGTTCCAACTGAATGATACGAACAATTATCCCCAATGTCTTGAACATGAAACGTGGGTTACACGGATAACGCTTAAAGTGGGCTGGACTGCACTGGAATTTCCTTCCGGCAAATTTGTGTTTGGTCGGAACTCAGTTCTTCTGTGTAATTCTCTCTTAACAACATTTGAACATTTCTTTTAGATAATAACTAACTAACTAACTAAGTAACTCTATGGCCTATAGAACCCGAAAGTTCCATGCCGCGTTTACAAAATATTTCCACTAACCTCTGTCCTTAGCCAACTGGATCCAGTTTCTACTCTGTACTCTTATTTCTGCAAGATCCATCTTACTATTGTCTTCTCATCTACGCCTAGGTCTTCCTAGTGGTCTTCTTCCAATTGGGTTTTCAGTTAAAACTATGAAAGCGTTTCTAATTTCTTCCACTCTAGCTACATGGTCTGCCCACCTGAACCTTGTACACTTAATGACCGTAACAATGTTAGGTGAGCGGTATAAACTATGCAATTCCTCGTTATGAATTTCCTCCAATCCCCATTTTCATCCCTCTTTGGTCCGAATAATACTAATACTACTACTAATAATAATGATAATAATAATACCATTATTATTATTATTATTATTATTATTATTATTATTATTATTATTATTTTCAACCTCCCGTCGTTCTGCTATCACTCTAGCAACAAAAGGCGTTTACAACTTAGCAAACGTGAAGCGAATGACAAGTTACAGACCGAGTGCTAATGTAATACAACGTCACGAATTGTGTAAGCAAGCTAAAGAGGCCTGAAACAATTCGTTTGCGATTTTTGCAGTCGTTTTTACGTCTGTAAGCTGACATGTTTAATATTAGTTTCTTTCTTTCTTTCTTTCTTTTTCATTTGTTAGTTACTTCAACGCTAACTGTAACATCTGTCATGCGTCTTCCTCGACCAAAAACGTACCAATTTTATTTCCTGCAGTGTTTTCGCGTCACTGCTTTAGAAATGGGGAGGGGAAGAGCACACCAGCACATTTCACGCTTGCGTCTGTTCAATGCTTCAACATCGTGCGAATTTCTGACCAGGCTTGGCCGTAGGTTTTTTGCCATCATGTGTGGTTGGCAACACTTATCGGATGCAGTGAAAGGGGCGAAGCTAGTGCTCATCTGTTCTTACCTCCGCTCGTGCTCGCTCACGCTTCGGCTCTGGGAGCCAATTCATGGACAGGCCTGCACTAGAGTGTGTTTTTGGAAGTGTCTTTCTTTCGGGTGGCGGGTCCATCTGTGTGTCCGTGTGCGTGTTGGCTGTGACTATGTCCCCATAGGAGAAGAAGAAGAGAGAATAATGAGAAGAAGAATGGTAATAATAATAATAATAATATTACGTATAGACATAAATATACCAAAAATAGAACTAGCTAGACAGTTAAAAGTAACTAACTATATACTAACAAGATCAGAATTAAATAAATAAAAATACCAAACAGAGGTAGGAAATGACAACGGAGATCAGAAAGAGTTTAGATAATTTTGACTTGATTAGCAAACAATTTAGTATCAGGAGCTCCTCCGTGGCTAAGCGGTTAGCGTACGCGCCTTTGGCGTGGGAGACCCGGGTTCGATTCCCGGCGGGAGCTCATGTGGTTCGGATTCCACGTTAATCAGTAGGTCCACATCTCATATAGCCTCGCTGCTGAAAGGGACGCTAAACTAAAATCAACTCAACTCAACTCAATTTAGTATCACAACATGTTAGTGTCAAGATCAATGGTCAAATACCCTGAAAATCGTATTAGTAGCTACTTGAGTATTGCATAGTTTAATATTAGAATATGTTAGGGTCAAGATCAAAGGCTATAGCACTTTGGAAATTACAACAGTCAATATTTGAGTTTGGCATAGTTTATTCTTTGTTCATACTTAGTTTTGTTTTTGTTTCGTTTTTTGTTTCTTGTTTCTTGTTTGTGGTTTCCTTTCCCTCCCTTCATCCAAATCCCCTTTCACCTATTCCAAAATGCAAAACAAAATAAATTAAAGAAATAAAAGGCAATGATGATAACCCGTGCCGGTTTTAATTTTCAGATACCGGTTCTGAAAGACGCGCCTGAGCATAAAAAAAGATCCCGGGTCAAAGTTGCTTGAGTTAAAAGGGCTCTACGTCAAAAAAGTCTGGATGAAAGGACCCCGCGTCAAAAGGACCCTGCGTCATAAGAGTCCGGATCAAAAGGAATCCCGCCTCAAAAGGGCAATACGTCAAATAGACCCGTATCAAAATGGGTCCCGCTAAAAGGGCCCGACATAAAAGGTATCCGCAACAAAAATGCCGGAGGTAAAATGGCCCAGCGTCAAATGGGCCCTGGTCAAAAGGCTTCGGCGATAAAAGGACCAGACTCAAGAGGGTCCTGAGTCAGACGGGTCCAAGTAGAAAAGGCCCCGCGTCAAAAGAGCGCAGGTCAAAACGTCTCCAGGTTAAAAGGTTACGGGTAAAAGGGCATCGCGACAAAGGCCCCGAGTAAAAACGTCCCCGGTTCAAAAAATCTCCTCGAGCAAACGCTCTGCGCCAAAAGGGCCCGAGTAAAAATGGCCCCCGTCAAAATGGCGTGGGTCAAAAAGTCTCCGCGACAAAAGGGCACAAGTCAAAACGTACCCGGGTGAAAAGGGTCCGGGTCAAAATGGCTAGAGGTTAAAGGGCCTTGCATCAAAAGAGTTCGGGTCGAAAGAGTCCCGGGACAAAATGACCCGAGTCAAAAGGGTCCCGTGTTAAGAGAAGTCGAGTCAAATGGGCTCTACGTCTAACGGCCCTGCAACAAGAGTGCCATGCGTCAAAAGTGCCAGGGTCAAAAGTTCCACCTCAAGAGGGCACAGTTCAAAAGAGCACCGCTACGAAAGTGCCCGAGTCAAAATGGCCCAGAGCCAAGAGGTCCAGCGTCAAAATGGCTTTAGTTAAAAAACCCCGCGTCAAAAGCGTCCGATTCTGAAAACTCAAGCTAAAAAGGGGACGTCAAAGGGGCCCATCGGGAAGAGCGTCTGTGTCAAAAAGTGTCCCCGACAAAAGGGCCCGAGTCAAAAAGACTCCGCATCAAAAGGACTCGGGTCAAAAGTTCTTCGCGACAAAAGAGTCCGAGTCGAAACGGCCCCGCGTCAAAAAGTTCGAGGTTAAAAAGTCTCCATGACAAAAGGGCAAGAATCAAAACGACCCCGCGTCAGAAGCGTCCGATTCAAAATAGGTCGAGTTAAAAGGGCCCTGCGTCAAAGAGGCCTCAGTCAAAACGATTCCGCGTCAAAGGGCCCGGGTCAAAAGCGCTCGAGTTAAAAGGGCCATGCGTGAAGAACGCCAGTCAAAATGACCCGGCCTGAAAAGGGCCCGGGTAGAAAGGTTAACGCGACAAAAGGACCCGAATCATATATGCCCCGTTTTAAAAGGAGTCAAGTTAAAAGGGCCTTACTTCAAATGAACCGTGTGAAAAGATCTCAACAACAAAAGTGCCCGTGTCAAATCGTCACAGCCGCAAAAGGTCCCGCGACAAAAAGACCAGAATCAAAAAGGCGCTGCGTCAAACGGCCCCGAGTAAAAAGGCCCAGGATCAAAAGATCTTCGCGACTAATGAACTAGGTTAAAAGAGCCCCACGACAAAATTGCCCGAGTCAAAATGGCCCAGGTTCAAAAGATCTTCGCGACAAGAGGGCACGAGTCTCCGCGACGAACGGGTCCAAGTCAGAAAAGGCCCAGCGTTAAAAGTTCTCCGCGAGAAACGGGCCTTGCGTGAAATATGCCCGGGTCAAAAAGACCCGCTTCTAAAGGGCACGGGACAAAATAGTCCCGCTATAAAATTGTCCGTGTCAAAATGGTCCTCTGTGAAAATTCCCGGGTTAAAAGAGCTCGAGTTAAAAGGGCCCTGGGTCAAAAGAGCCTGGGTCAAAGGGATCCCGCCTCAAAAAGACCCTGGTCAAAACGACCCAGCGTGAAAAAGTTCCGGGTCGATATAGCCCCGCTAAAAAGTGTGGAAGCAAGAGTGGAAATCAGGCATGCACAAGGGGATAGTATCGCCTAAGTAAGTTGAAGTGTTTGTGCAAAAGAAGGGAAAATATCTGTAGTTATTAGCAAGAAATAGGAAGTCATATTAGATTTGTTTGGTTGTTGATTGTTCTGCAACAATCGCTATCGTTTAATTCGTTCTCTATTCTCGAGACATTGCCTAATCAAATTTTATGTATTATTGATTTTCCCCTTAGTTCTAAAATTCATTTTCTATCCCTGGATCAAAGTATAGAATGAAAAATATTCAGTAGAAAAGATTGATTTAATGTTGCTGTCAGAAGACTATGTGGATCTGTATACAGGGCACTGGGACAGAATAATAATAACGACATGCGTGGACACATTGATTTAGAGTGGATTCTTTCGTTCTGAGTACTCATATCTTTATAGGGAATATATACTTGACACAGGGTGTCATTTAAATCTACGCAGTACGTGAATTCCGCCATATTGCGTATCACACAATATTGTTTTAAATAAAAAGGTTTATGATTTTACAGTTCAACCTAGGCTTGAATATTCCCACAAATTAGAATGTGAACTCATTTTTGACACCATCTGATTGAGACAGGCAGTGCTATGTTTGACATATGTATCTAATAGAAAAATGTATCGTGACAGTGCAGTAACAAAGAGACGCATGGACGGAGGAAAAGAAAATGTTACAATTTGGCATTGGTGTACAAACAGCGTTAAATGATTTAGTGTACATGGTGGCAGCCATCTTGAATTCCATATATTGTATACCAGACAATATTTTGAAATAGATAAAGGTAGATGTGTGTCACATAAATGGATGCTAGAATCTTCCTACAAACTGCCTTCATCGTCCGTTTCGAAACACCGGAGTCTACATTATTTATTATTCTCGTAATACTCCGGGAGAAAATATGCCTCTATCATAGGAACCTGGTGTTATTCATAGCCAAAAACTCAACTAAAATGAGGAAGTGAATCCTAAGCAAACTAAAAGAAGGGTATTGAAACAACCATACAAACTTCTACTATCTAATAGAAAAAGGAGAACAAAGATGGCTGCATGTTTTTTTCCTTCTGAGTACTCATATCTTTATAGGGAATATATACTTGACACAGCATGCCATTTAAATCCACGCAGTACGTGATCTGTACGCATGAAAGTGATAAATATTCGTGAAAAGTAAACAGAAGGGAAAAAGCAGAAGGGAGTAGTTTTATCTTGCTGTTGTTTTTTCCTGTCACAGGAACTGACCTTGAGGTTGCGCGGCAACTAAATTTGTCTCCCTGACTGAACGCTTTGTAGCAGGAGAGCAACTATAGTTGTCAATGGGTCTCAAGTCTCATAGTTCTAAGTATTAGCAGCTATACAGTGAGCTGTGTGCGTTCTGTGTCACTCCCTCTGTCCCTAGCTGGGGCTGTGTTTGTGAAAATATTGTTTGCTTTTCATCGTGGTAAGGCACTGCAGTCTCAAGAGCCCTTCGTCGTAGCGAGTGACGTCACAGAAAGTAGTGACAGGCAGGCACAGACTGTGTTGGGCAGAGTTAGCCAGCTCAAGACGAGATTTTTTTAAAAAACAAGCCGTTTTACAGAAATTAATTTTTGTGAATCACTATATATATATACACGGTGTTTCAAAACAACACCGGCAACGTTTGGAAGGTGATTCCTGATTCCAAGATAAGGCAAAAAGTACAGACCAACCTAGGTGGACAAATGCTTCCTTTCGGAGTTATAGGCTGTCGAAAACATGAAAAATTGAACTCTAAAGATCCATAGCACCCCAAACCTATGGGACCTATGGTAGTAGGGTCAAGACTTCACTTAGGAACTAGTGTGTACCCTATTAAAAATTACATGTTTCAGAATGCTAAAATCCATCAAATTTTATGGAAGGAATTTGGGTATGGGCATATAATTTGAAGCACGCACGAACTACCTCTATGAAAATTGTCGCGGAAATACCGCAGGATTTTGAAACATGGATATTTGGATAGTGCACATATCGTATCCTAAGTTAAGTCTTGACCCGACTATGGTAGGTCTCTCTGTTTTTTAGCTGTGGACGTATACATTTAATTTTTTTCGCGTTTTTGACAGCCTACAACTCAAAGGAAACATTTGTGCACCCAGGTTTGTCTATACTTTTTATATTATCTTTAGGGATGGGCACGATCGAGTACGAGCGAGTCCGGATTGAAACTCGACTCGACACGAAACAGACATCTCTGAGCTCGACTCGAGAACTCGGTTCGAAATATTTCTTCCAACTCGACTCGAATTTGACTCGAGGTTCGAGTCGAGTCAAGCCAAATCGAGCCAAATCGATCTACAAGTTCCACATTCTGACCGTTTGTACTTTTTGTATGTTGGTTTATCACAAACACATTTACTAGTCCGATACATCGGTCACAATCATAGTGTTTCCTCCAAAGTAGGGGCACGGTGACTTAGCGATAGAGCGCTTACTTCTGGTACTTGATGGACATGGTTCGGTCCAGCCTATAAAACGTACGGACACCGCCGTACCCGTGAGTTTTCTCGAGATTGTCCTGTCTTCTCCTACATTCTCATTTCACGAGTTATTTTCCAATAAGTAGCTTCCATGTATTATCTGTCTCTTTTTTGGGCTCAGGCCCGTTTTTCAGTTCCGGCATCTGAAACTTTTGACCGGAACGGGTTATCATCATTGCCATTTATTTGTTTTCTTATCTTTATTGGACATAAATGTTTGAAAGAAAAAAGGAAAAAAGTTAAAGGGAAAAAGGAAAGAATAAATAAATAATAGCGCAAGAACAAAACAAACAAAAAAAACAAACAAACAAGAATAAACTATGAAAAAATTAACAAAAAATTTCCTTGCGAAGTGCTATTCAGCTTAACTCCATCTACACCTATCCTGAAATATATTACTTAGTATTTTAATTTCTAATCGAAAAACTATAATAATATGAAACACTATATAAAATACTGAAATAGTACATTCTATTGTTATTAATTCTTATCTACTTATCTATCTAATCTACTCTTCTATTTTCTTATTATTTGTTTATTTTTATATATTATTTCTTTATAGTTTTAAGCATTTAATTCCTAGTGATTGATTTCTTAATTATTAAGATTTCTTTTAAAGATTGTACTCTTAATCATTATGTTTTTAATTACCTAGTTTCTAATTTTTAATTTGTTTAATTGTAATTATGATTTCCGCATTCTTATTTAATGGTTTACTATATTATTTATTATCATATACATTTATTAGTTAGGCTACAATTTATCCTTTTTTCCTCTACTTGTTATTCCACATGAGTGTTTAATAATGAATGTTTAATTAATTTTATATTTACTGTATTAATTATTCAAATTGTTATATTATTTAGTTAAGTTTTCTATAATAATGTGTTGCTTCATCTTCTTTCTTCGGTTTTCACCGTATGACAATGGTTCCTCTACTGTATGCTGTAGGATTCCTTATCATCCTGCACTCCTCTTCACTTTTCACAACAAAACAGATGACTACTTTTTTCACTGTATGATTGGTTCTCTCCTGTGGTCACGGAACACATTTTCACTAACGTATTAAATTTTTCACTAACATTTCACTTCACTAATAACTTCCACTCTTATATAACCTAAATTTAATGGGTATTCATGACGTATTCTGTGAGTGTTCTCAGTTTCCTGTCCATGCCATATCACAGTCCTGTATGTGCTGACTTGAGGTCCAGGACCCACTCAGAGCACTTAGCGTAGGTCCTGGTCCGTTGTGTCCTTCCGCCCGCAGAGGCAGAGACCGTCGTTTCGGCCGAGGTCGAATGAAGCAGTCACCAAGTTCACTATCTGTGAGACACTCATTTTCACTTATTGTCCATGTCGCAATGAGGTCTATCTGTCTCTATTATTGGATCGGACTTGAGTTTAGCATCTCTTCAATAGCAAAGTTATATGAGATATGGAGCTACAGATTAACGTGAGATCCGATCCGCTTCTGCTCCCGCTCGGAACCGGAGCAGGGTCTCCTATGGCAAGGTCACGTACGCTACCCACATTGCCATTAGTGATATCTTTATCTTCATTCTACTACCAGAGATTACCAATGCTGATATTTTAAATGTTAGTAGAGGAATTCCCTCTTTAGTGCAAAAATTCCCTCCTTGCATCTTACCGCCATGTTAGGCGAGATGGGATTAGGCAAGATGGAAATTCCCATCTCGCCTAAAATGGCTGACGATCTTATCTTGCAGACATCAGTAGCTGCTAAATTGTTAGACGAGGTGGAACTAGGCGAAATGGGATGGAATCCTTCATGGAACAACGACGGTTCTCCAGAAATCATATCTCTGGTAGGTCCAGATGTAACACAAGTATTTGTGCATTAACACTTTTCACTTTCAGTGCATCGAAACTTACGTCAAAGAAACTGTTTGGAAATCTTCACCGGTTCTCTCCTCTGAACACCATGAAAACTCAGATTTCATTACCGTTTTTTATTATTGTATTATTTTATTTTTTATCATTTTTTTATTAATTTTGATTAAGCACAGTAAACCATTTTTAATTTCCTGTTAACATAATTCATATTAAGTATGTAGTGGTAACTTAGGAAAAAGATAAGTAAAAACTTTGGGTTTCTTAAGAAAAATAACTTTGTATACTGTTAGTATATATATATATATATATATATATATATATATATATATATATATATAATGTCACGTAAGAAGTACCCGGAATGAAGGGTGAGGACAGAAAGGCCCAAGTCAAAAGGGTCCCACGTCAAAAAAGCCTGAAATATAGCCTGAAAAGTCAGATAAGTATAAAAAGCTTAGATGAAGAATATTCTGTGGAGGTTACCTGATTTATTTGTGTTGAAAAAACACACATGTGGAAAAAAATATAGGGTTAGTCAAAAATGTTACGAAAGACTAGCAATAACATTACACGTGGACGGAGTAAAAGTAAATCTTGCTCGTGGGTATTGATGCGAAAACTGCATTGAATGGGGTATGGCCTATACCTTGGATTCCGGGATATTGGATATCACAGAAAATGTTTTGAATGGAAAGAGGTAGATTTGACACATCAATTTAAGCTAGAGTCTTTTCAGAAATGAGAATATTAACTTATTGGATCAAAAGACCCAATATATTTCAATCAAAATTTTTCATGTAAGCCTTATATCTGGAGAACTACACAGACTGTAGTCGAACTCAAACCATCACTTAACTCAGTATATTCTCATTCCGTAAAAAATACGAAAACTCGATTAGGGTCCAATCAAATGTTTTGTGACCCAAGATCCAAAAACTAATTATTGGGCAAGATCGCAATGTTTTGATCCATTTTTGGGATTATTCCTAAAATACTTGTTCTTTTACGAGGTAGGTGTGCTATGTTTAACATTTGTATGTGGTAGGCAAAAGTATCGGGACAATCCAGTAATAATGTGGCATATGGAAAGCGAATGTTGCAAGTAGGTGTTGGTGCAAAAACTGCATTGAATGGGGATGTGGACATCGTGGCAGCCAACATTGATTCCACCACTTTGAATAATCACACAACATTCTTTAAATATATGGGGTATATGTGGCACATCAATAGTGGCTAGGATGTATCCTGAAACGTTAGCCTGAACTCACTTTTAATCTATCGCTAATTCTTTACGGGATAGAGTGTGCTACGTTTGACATTCAAAATTGAAATGCATCTGAAAGGTTTACTATTTTCCTGTGGGTAGCTGTACACTGTATATTGCAGAGAAAAAAGATATGACATTTAATTATATTTATCTGCATTTTGTCTGACAATAGGCCACTTACTCGTACAAAATGGAAAGTGCACGGTGTAGCATATCACGAAGAAGAGTTCTTTCTTTTACAGGACGATCCATTAGTCATTCGGGGTGTGTGGTTTGGTGTGATGCACGTTGTCCATAATGTACTCCTATAGAGGGTAACCCAGGAGTGATAGATAGGGAAATCTTGCAGACCGTTCCATCTTACTTGTCTTCCAATCCATGGTTATGGAAAGGTTTTACTTTTTATGTAAGTATTGTCAAAAGTTCCGTCCATAGTGTGGCGGCGATTCGTGAGGTTGGAGCGAATTGTGATCCAAGTTATATGTGGAGACTAGGTGGCAGAAAGAATCTGTTCTCCTCCAAGTTAAACAGTTAGTGTTTAATAGCAAACACACGACGATTTATAATTTTCTTTAAGGATTTCGGCATGGTTATTACAATTTTCCTGCTACAATGTGCGGAAATATTGTTCCATGTTATGCGTGATGCCTTTTACAAACCTTCTTTCGCCGTAACTTGTAAATACTGACCTTACGTTGCAAAGATTCTCAATGAGGTTAAAGTCGGTACTTTGAGGTAGGGTTTCACGCATTTCTGAACAGCTATAAATCAACCATTTACTTACAATATACACTTTGTAATAAGTATCTTGATAAATTAGAAGTCCTCGTCATTCCCAATTTTCCGTATTTTTCTGAAGATTTGCCCTAAGAGCGTTACAATCTCTCTCTCTCTCTCTCTCTCTCTCTCTCTCTCTCTCTCTCTCTCTCTCTATATATATATATATATATATATATATATATATATATATATATATACGAGTGTTGTGTGTGTGTGTGATAATCACGTCAACATACAATAACTCTCCAATATCTGATGAACATAATACAAACTATTACAGTTCCCCCTCCGTGGTTTATAGTAGGCTGAAGTTCTTGACATTAGCTCTGTATTTACTTCTCGAGAAATTATTACTCTACCATCATATCCATGTAGGTTTAGTTTATATTCTTCGGAAGACAACACATATTCATACCAATTTTTAGGCTTATCTACGAAAGCTCTAGTAAAGTTAAGTATCTTATTTTTCTTAATTTGGGTAATATACTGTTTCTTTCTAACTATTCTACCATTATACCCTTAGCATTTTAACCCCACACAGCACAATATAATGACAAGATAAAACACTGTTACCACCTGCTACTATTTGTACGAAGTCGTTAGTTGAGCTGAACTGAATATTCGAAACTTTACATATTAAGAGTATTCTATTGGTTTATATTCATAAAGTAACAATTAACAAATATACTTATTATTTACAAAAGAAATTAAAATATATTATATTTACTGTTAATATCTGCGGTAACTCATTCTACAATATTTTACAAATGCAAGCATACGAAAAGAAACGTGAAGAGCACGGCAAACGCTATCTTTATTACTTGCTTGTTCCGATACATTTTTCTACTAAAAATGTCAAAAAGAACAAATGCTATCTCGTAAACGAATCATGGTCCCCAACAATCATTTACATTATCGTTTCTAAGAAGATTCCAGCATCAATTTATGTGACACACATACCTCTTTTTATGTAAAAATATTGTGTGGTATACAATATAAGGAATTCAAGATGGCTGCTATGATGTACACTAAATCATTTAACCTAGTTTCTACACAATGTCAAATTGTAACATTTGCTTTTCCTCTGCCCATGCGTCTCTTTGTTTCTGCCCTATCATGGTATTTTTTCTATTACATACATATGTCAAACGCAGCACAACCAGTCTTAGGCAGATGATGAGTTAAAAATTAGTTGACATTCTTATTTGTGGGACTATTCAAGCCTAGGTTGAAATATAAAACCATAACCTTTTACATTTTGATCAATATTGTGTGATATGCAATTTGGCTGAATTCAAGATGGCTTCCATGAAGACTACACTCCAAGTCAATGCAGTTTCTGCAATAATACCAATTGTAACATTTATTTTTTGTCCGCCCGCGCATGTCGTTATTATTCTTCTGTCCCAATACTTTTGACTAACCCTGTATGGAGATCCACTTTGTCTTTTCACAGCAAAATTAACTAATCTTTTCCACAGAATATGTTTCATACTATACTTTGATCCAGGGGTAGAAATGGAATTTTAGAACTAAGGGGAAAGTCAATAATATATAAAGATTGATTGGGATATGCTAGGATAATACAAACTCAGAAAGACGGGATTGCAAGTAAACTTTCATTGAGAACGACTTAAGCTAAAGCGATAGTAACGGAACAATCAAAAACCAAACAAAACTAATATCACCAGTCAAATTTCTCGTTTGTCACCAATAACTACAGATATTTCTCCTTCTTTTGCACAAACACTTCAACTTACTAAGGAACACTATCCCATTGTGTATGCCTAGTTTCCACTCTTGGTTTGATCTAAGGCTTTTTCCCCATGAAATCATATTTACCCTTTTGAACCGGAGCCTTTTGAACTCGGACCTATTTTACGTGGGGCACTTTCGACCCAAGTCCTTTTGAGCCGTTTTGACTCGGGGCCCTTTCACGCAGGGCCTTCTTGACAGCGTCCTTTTGACTCGGGCACTTTTGCTGCCGAGCTCTTCAGACCCGGGGTTTTTGAAGCGGGTCTGTTTTGACTCGGAACATTTTGCCACGCGGCGCTTATGATCCGGGTTTGTTTTGACTCGCGGCCTTTTGTCGTCCAGCTCTTATCACCCGGGCTTCTTTGACATAGGTCCGTGTTGACTCGGGCAATTTTGCCGTGGGACACTTTTGGTCCGGGGCCGTTTTCGCTCGCGCGCTTTGTTGCCGAGCCCTTTTGAACCAGGCCAGTTTGACGCTGGACCGTTTTGACTCAGACCAGTTTGAATCGGGCTCTTTGTCGCCGGGCTCTTTTGACCCGGGCCCTATTGACGGTGGGATTTTTTGACTCGGGTTGTTTTGTCACGGGGTCCTTTTGACTCGGGCCCTTTTGACGGGATGTCCTTTCATCTCAGTTCATTTCTACGCGGGACCGTTCTGTCCCTTGCTTTTTGAGGCCTTGAACTTTTTGACTCGGGCTTTTTTGTCGCATAGCTTTTTGTCGTGACGACGTTTTGACCCAGGCGCTCTTGGTGCTGTGCCGTTTTGATTCGGCCGATTTTTTCGCGGGTCCCTTATGATCCGGATCCTTTTGTCATGGTGCTGTTTTGACTCGAAACCTTTTGTCGCTGAGCCGTTTTAACCAAAGCCCTTTTTACTCCGGACCATTATGACTGGGACCCTTGTGATCCGGAACATTTTCACAAGGGGCCATTTGACTCGAACCCTTTTGATCCGAGCACTTTTGACACGGGGATGTTTTTCACTCGGGATTTTTTTGTCGCGGAGCCCTTTCAACTCGGGCCCTTTTGATGCGGAGAATTTTTCACCAGTGTCCTTTTGAGTTGTTTTTTTGACCCTGTCGTTTTGACACAGGGCTCTTTTGACTCGTTTCCTTTTGTCGGGTCGACTTTTGACCCAAACGCTTTTGACGCAGTGCCGTTTCCATTCGGGCCACTTTGTCGCGAGTTCCTTTTGACCCGGACTCTTTTGACACTGGATCGTTTTGCCTCGGACCTTTTGCCGCCGAGACCTTTTGACTCAGGCCCTTTAGACGTGGGGTCGTTTTGACTCGTATTCTTTTTACGCGGACTCTTTTGACCCGGGCCCTTTTCACGCGGGGCTGTTTTTGACTCGGGCGTTTTTCTCGCCGGGCCGTTTTTACCTGTGCCCTTTTGAGGCGGGGTCCTTTTGACCCGAGCTTTTGTGACGCAAGGCCCTATTGAGTCGTTTCGTTTTGTCGGGACGACCTTTCGACCCAGGCCCTTTCGACACGGGTCTGTTTTGACTGGGACCATTTTGATGCGGGCCACTTTTTGACGCGAGGCAGTTTCGACTCGGGCAGTTTTGTCTCGAGGCCCCTTTTGACCTTTCTCTTTTGCTGCGGTGCGGTTTTGACTCGGGTCTTTCTATCCTCTCCGTTTTGTCAGACCCCTCTGACATGGAACCATATATACATAGAACGCAGCAGCTGAAAAGCGTGGGACAGTGGGCTGGTATGAGTAATTAGATGATTCAGTACGCAGTAAAATTAGTTACGCTACTGGTCATATCTCTTTTTTTCTCTTCTCGCTACATCATATCTGGAGATGAATGTTCTGCCTAATAGGATTTAGCGTTGATTTTAAAAAGTAAGACAATATATGGTATCAATGATAAATGTAACGACTTTTATCTTAATATATATAGGGCAATAAATAAAAAAACTCTATATCGGTCTCGGAGCGCGGTGGCTCAGTGGTAGAGCGTTCACCCCCGATGCTTGGGGTCCCTGGTTCGATTCCAGTTCGTGCCGTGTGGACTTCGTGGTGGACAAACACCGTGCTCGTTGGTTTTCTCGGGGTTTTCCCGTTTCCTCCCATTTTCTTCATTCCACCATTTCATTCATCTCTCATCACCACCGTCTCCTTTAGCCTAACCGGCATAAGCGTGGGACGTAAAACTTAAAGATTTCATTTCATTTTTGCTTTATCGGTCTTTCGCCACTTTCCCTCCGTTGGAAAAACTTCTGCTGGTGTTAGTGATTATCATGTTGCTTAGTTACTGTATTATATTGTGCTATACACGGAATAAATACTTCTGTGTTTTATTTAATAATAATAACCTTATTTGCATCTATTAGACCCTTGCTTTACGACAGCGAAACATTTTCACATTCAGCATAGTCAATTTCCATTCTCAAATTAAGGCAGTGAGGCGAATGAAATAATTCATGCACAGATTTGGACTTAGAAAAGTGTCCTGCGAACATGTCATAGTAAATTCCTGAAGAGTGAAAAGCGGTAGTAACAATTGTTAGCAGTTATTAATTTAACATATAAGGCAATAAATTGAAAAACTGAGAATACGAATCTTTTCAGAGATGACAGTCTACTGATGCTTGAAATATATGTCTTTACTCTCTATACCTACGTTCTTTCCCTAGTCAAAATAAAAACTCTTCAAAATTAATCACAATTTCTTATGCAACCATCCCTTCCTTGGAATACTGCGCGGTTACATACCCGTCAGGGCGACGTAAAAACACTTTTGGCGACGAGGATACAACTGAAGAAAAAATAAAGAAAATTAAATAAAAAGGAAATAAAAGGTTTTAGTTAACGTTCGATGAATATGTTATTTGAGTTCAAGGGGACAGGCGATCAATAATAGTGAATTATAAGAAATAGGGAAATAAGATTGGAACGGTAAAACGTCAAGAAATCTACGGAAAACGATATTGTTTATCAGGAACTTACATGATCTGAAGGTACTAGTTGTGTGGTACTTGTGTTTGTGAATATCTCGTTTGATTTATCTGTGCGTGCGTCAAAGTTGCAAACTAATTTACTTGTTTACATGTAACATCAGCCACACGGCAGGGTTGCAAGAGGTGACAGTTGTATTTGAGATTTTTTTCATACGCAGTTTCTCAAGAAAATCATAAGGCTACTCTGAACCAAATCGAATTAATTCGAAGCAGTCGTGTACATACTTTAAGTCTTTGTGCGCTGAATACGTAAAATTATTTAACATGCAATCAAACACTGAAGCATGTAAATGGCTGCAAACCGAATTTTTCCATAGGAAAATAAAAGTTGCTATTCCAGTAATGTTTTGATATTGCACCATAAAAAATTAGTTTCCTACGAGTTGTCTTTGAATCGGGTTCATTCATAAACTCTAATCTAAATATGAGCGGCAAGGGCAAACATAGTGGTATATCATATTTTCTTTGAGGTGTAGTCACATAAAAACGGAACACTTTCTTTAAAATACATTCATTGAGAAGTTGACAAGACTGCTGTTACTTATCGATACTGCCATCTCTCGTGAGGAGAAATGTGTAGTCAACTTACAGGTACACACTGTTGTTTGTTTATTGCTCTATAGGTGAGCATAGTGAAATGTGTGTTCGTCCAGCATTAGAAATGGAAGCAAGTAAAGAAGAGCAGAGAGATATGGTTCGGTTTTTCGTGGCTGAGAGTGTTGTAATACGCGAACCTCATCTTCGAATGTCTACTGTGTATGGGGAACACTACATGTTGCTGACAAATGGGCAGGAGTAGCATAAGAGATTCTGAGAAGGATGTACATCACTGCAAGACGAATCGCACCCAAGACAGGTCCATCGAGCCAGTACCCCTGAAGTGATTGTGCAGATTGGTAGTCTTATCCGGGAACCCTGACGAATCAGAGTCGAAGAATTTCGTGGTCCTATCAGAATTAACCATGGATTCGTGGATGCCATTATCAAAGAACACCTGCAATTACGAAACATTTGCGCAAAGTAGACTCCGCATAAACTGGCGGAGGGACAAAAGATTTACAGAATGGCTTCATGTCTGATGCATTTACCGTGGTACCACGAGAGAGAGTATGCGTTTCTGCCTTAAATCGCCACCCAGGACGAATGTGGCATTACCATTTTGGGTCCGAGAGCAAACGGCAAAACAAACAATTGAAACACCCAAATTTTCAAGCGCCAAAGAAATCTAAAGCCGTTCACAGAAGTTCCGGTAAAGCCATGATGACCTTCTTCTTTCACTACAAGTGCCCTCTGCATGTTGATGTCCTCGAGCGTGGAGACACAATAAATGCGAATCCCTATTAAAGAATATTTATAGAAACTGACTCGCACCATAAAGTCAAAACACTCTGGAATGCAACGGACAGAATCATGCTCTTGCATAATAATGCCCGTCTTCATACAGCCAATCTGGTGAGGGATACGCTTCAGAGTTTAGGCTGGGAAACACTTTAATATCTAACGTACAACCCATTATCTTTCCATGTGTGGTTTCTACATTTTTAGCGACCTAAGAAAAACATTTCAGGATCGGTTTCAGTCGGATGAGAAAGTACAAAAGTAGGTGAGATTGTGGGTCCATCAGAGAGCTAACTCCTTCTGTAAGACTGGAAATGATAGTCTAATTTCCCAATGGGGTAAATGTATTAATGCGTCTGGCAATTATTTTCTTTTTTAAATTCATTGATACTTTTTCGTGTGTGTTCGGTTTGACTGCCTCTCATAACTTTCGAGTAAACTGGAAAAGAAGGTTGATCATTCCCATGCAATTCATGGAAATGAACATACCAAACTAGGTTTCATCGACAACTACAGGTACACTTTTAAAATTGAACTCGCAAAACATTCCACTTAATAACTCAATTTAACCGAAAGCGCTGTCAATAATCATGTTTGCCTGATCGGCTCATATACACAAAAGAAAATTATCACAGACTGACTCATTGATTCAGTCATGAATCGATCAGAGAAACTACTTGGTTTTCAACCTTCAAATTGTGTATAAATGTTCTTCTTGCACCCCAAGCCATACAGGGTGATTTAAAACAACATCGACAACTTTTGTTAGGTTATTCTTGACACCAAGATAAGACAAAAAGTATAGACCAACTTGGGTGCACAAATGCTTCCTTACGGAGCTATAGGCTGCCGAAAACATGAAAAAAATTAAATTTAAAAGTCCATAGTTCCAATACTATGGGATCTAGCACAGTCGGCTCAAAACTTCACTTAGGGACTAGTGTGTGCCCTATCCAAATATCCAAGTTTCAGAATCCTGCGGTATTTCTGCAACAATTTTTATAGAGGTAGTTGGTGAGTGCTTCAGATTATATGCCCTTAGCCAAACTCCACCTATAAAAATATTGTGTGAGTATCTGAGTCTGAAACGTATTTTTGGATAGCGCACATAGTAGTTCTTAAGTAAAATTTTGACTCGACTATGGCAGGTCCCATAGTTTTGGAGATATGTGCCTTTAAATTGAATCATTATTTTCTAACACCGGTCATCTCTTTCGAAGCTAATTTGAGAGGAGTGACAAACAAAATTAAATTAGTCAATATGCATCTGACATATAAGTGTGTTTTCATTTTCGAACTGTAGAACTGGCGTTTTTCTACATGCCAAAAATGAAAATAACCCTATATGTCAGATACATTTAGATTAATTTAGTTTTGTTTGTCACTCATCTTAAATTAGCTTCGATGGAGATGACCGTTTTCGAACTCAACGATTCAATTTCATTCTTTTCATGTTATCGGCAGGCTACAATTCCGAAAGGAAGCATTTGTGCACTCAGTTGGTCTATAATTTTTGTTTTCTCTTGGTATTTGGAATCATCTCCAAAACATTGTCGGTGTTGTTTTGAGACACCTGTAAATAAGCGAAATTTTTCAAGATACGTATTGACCCAAGGGGCATTGGGGGAGTCTTAAATATTTTTCGCTATTCGCCAGATCTCTGAAACTCTGTTAGAGGATCCTTGAAATTTTATATAAATATTCTCCTTGCGCCCTAAACGTCAAATAAGAGGTTTTGGAAATTGCGTATACTGAGACTACGAGATGGAAAAGTAAAAATTGTCTCGGTTTCCGTCACATCTTCGAATCTATATTACGTAGAACCTTCCAATTTTGTATAAACGTTTTCCTAGAATCCCAGGCAGCAAGAAGGCAGAACTTCGGGAATTACATTTCTTTAGAGGGCATGGGGCTTAAATATGTTTCCACTATGTTTGTGATGTTCATTTCTATCCATTATCGAAATCAAAGAAGAACGGAACGCAGGGAGAGGAAGAAATGTAAATATTATCCGTGGTAACACGTGGAGGAAGACACTAGTATTTTTTATAATGACAATTAATTAAATTCAGAACGTTGATTTTACACTCCTGATTTTATATTTTGAAATACCGTACTTCCCGGACTATAAGACGCAATTATTTCTTCGAAAAATTGCCTCCAAAATTCAGTTGTTTCTTATACTCGAAATTGATATAAAAATATCCAGTGTTTCGTTTAAATTTCCTGCCAGTCTTAAAAATAGCCATATATTTGATGCCGTAGGAAACTATCTCTATCTGGCAACATTGAATTCAACTGGCAGTAGCAGTGTATCAATTCAACGAACATGAGTTGCGGGGATTCACAACCTTGCTAACACTGTTACTCGCCCGCCCCACCATCACAAACCCAGAAACACAGACTATAGTATACAGATCGTAAACTCTGCAAAAAACTGGAAAGAAAGCAAATCGTAGCGCCTCTAACGTGCGACGATGGAACTAACTAGTCGGTATGTTAGTCGGCAACCCATGACGTCACACCTCGAAAACCAATGGCAGCACCAACCCACTTACGATGAAACATCGTTCCCCACCAAACGTGCAATCTAATAATAAAAGTGGTAAATATTACGGTATTTTTTAAAAATTTCCTTAAAAATCAACGTACATTTTGTAGTTCGTAAAACGCGGTACTACCGTAAATATATGTTGTAATATTGTGTATCTCTTGTATCATTTCTTTTAATTTGACATATATGTTATTAATTTTTTTGAGTTTATTGTTCACGTTTATGCACCGAGGCTGGGGAGACGGCAATAATGAGTTGAATGAGAATCATGGAGTGAAGAAGGTGGAAGGAAACATGAAGATCTTAAGATTTTAAAATTTTTAGTAAAAACACATTCTAAATACGTAGAGGAACCGTATTTATATGAAAACGGTTTGAACTAGTAGCGCAGTTCCGCACCTCAGCCAGTTGGAAGATATTTTGGCCTTATAATATATTTTTATTAAGTGTTTTAAAATTTTAAAATTCTTTTTAGAATCCCTTCCCAATTTCCAAATTCTTAAACATGTTATCATGCGTATGATTCACAATTAACGTTTAATTTTCTTTTTAGAATTAAAAATGTAACAAGATGCTCAGGATGAGAAAATTTTTTGGTTGTTAATCATATATATATTTGCATATTTATAATTGAAATTTGGTACCTAATCTCATGAGTAGAATATGAAACTTCAATATCGTTTTTTTTCTTTCTTTATAGTAACTCGTAACTAAGCATGTGTATTCTTAGATTAGATTTTTTCAGTTTATTTTATTGGCTAATAACATTGCAGTGAATATTTGAATGTTTATGAATCGTAATTATATTATGTGCATTTATATAATAGTATGTCGTAATGTTTTTTATTAATTTTGAGAAAGTTATGTTTTAGTCACAGTATGTCCCAAAAGTATTTGGAATGTATTAGCTAAATTGCTATCGTTATGGAGGAATTTTACAAATCAACATGGCCGAAGGTCTCTTAATACGAGTCTTCAGATTTTAGCCATAATAAACAGTATGGAGGATTTCAGAAATCAACATGGCCAAAGGTTTTGGAATACAAATCTTTAGGTTTCAGCCATACTACCAATGACGGATGATTTTATTCAAAAATCGACATGGCCCATTATTTGTGAGATTTCAGCCGTCTTAGAGATATCGTTATAGATTGTGAAAAATAAACTCTTTTTTTTCCAACAGCATGAAGCCATAACGATTCATGAAGATTACTTTCTGTCAATTATTTCATATGCTCGATGACTGAATTTTAATGTGTTAATAACACCATTTTGAATAATTTGTAGCGAAGATGCCTAAGGAAGCTTGTTACAACTGTCTTGTAGGGAATTTAATTTCGATGTTTCAGATCGACAAGAAATTTATAATGTCGTTGACTATATTTTCATGTTTGTATCTCATGTTTTTCTTTTAATAGGTCTCAGGTATTTTGTCTTAGAGACATATCTTTACAATGCTACGAGAGCATTTTTGTGTGTTTACACATCTTTTTCTAGGTGGAAGACGAACGTTATGTTCTAGGGACATACGTGTGTTTTACTGAATATGAAAGCGTTTATATTTCAGTTATGTATAGAAACATTTTATAAGTGCCTATGGTTGCAGGCTTTTTCACGTTTCTAGTTTTGCATCATAGGAAACGATTGCATATTTTGTGTGTAAGTACCTGTAGTATTACACATGTTTTCCAACCTATAGTTTTGTCAAGTCATGGTGTAATGACCGTTTATTTTCAGGAATGTTTGGACTAGTGAGTCAACTTCCTTGATTCAGACCTTTGGGAAACTTGGATCAATACTGTATACTTTTCAACGCTTTATTAATAAGTTCTTTTGAAGATAATACCCACCTATTCTCGTACCCCTACAATGTTTCCATTTTCGGAAGAGAATAACAATTATTTTTCTAGGCCTAAGCTAATAATAATTTTGTTTCAGAATGAAACCATTTGTTGTATTGAGCATTATCGAATTAGACTCGATTTTCACATGGCGAGCAGATAGCATTTTGGTCTTATGGCGTGCCGAATTTTCTTCATACATGTCAAGAAAATCACGATCTTTTTCTTAATATATAGAATCATGCTTGTTGGTTGGAATCATTATGAACGTCATTTTTGACACTTAAGATTATTTTTTTTATTTTTGAAAAACGATTTTCTGTTCTTTTTCGCTAAACAACACAAGGCACTATTTAAGAAAAGGAACATACAGGTGGAAATCATATTTTGTGTGTATATTGTCAGTTTATTATGTGTTTACATTTTCATTCATTTTACTTTTTCAATGATTTTCAGATTTTTCCAATATATTATAGTAACATTGAAACTTTGACAATAATTTTAATATTTTAATACCTTTAACATGTTTGCTATTTGCATATTCATTCATATTCTAATATTTTAAATACAGATATCAGTATATTAAATAAAACATTTTCTAACTTTTATTGAGATGTTTGATAATTATTTAAGTCGATATTTTCTTGAATAGTTATTGAGTGTGTATATTTAGTTCATATTACACAAAATACAGTGATCGAAAAGGAACACTTAAAACATTTTACGAAAAATATTTATGTATTAAAAAAGTAAGAATTTAAATAGGCCTCTAAAATCTCTCCTCGCCCTTTCAGTAAAAAAAAGTCATCATACGGGTGTTTAAACCGTACCTCGTTTGTCACACCAGTGTTAAAAAAAATCTGCGCTTCTCCGCTCATCAACTCATCGCTGAAGAATCATGGAGGATACTCAACACAGGAAGACAGCATGGTTTCAACATGTGAAGAAACGGAAGATAAGGAAACCCAACTGCGTCAATCGTTCAAAAGGATCTTATTACTTCATGGAACATTTGGATTTGATCCTACTCATGCACGAACCTCATCATGTTGTAGTGAGTGAACAAGTTATTTAACAATTTTATATATCCCTTCTTCAGGTGAAATACTATTCAACGTTTATACACGTAACATATATACTCACAGCATATCACGGTGTTGCTAACCAACTGATTTTAAATTTTTGGTGAAAAAACTAATTTTATTCATACCTCATTATACGGCCAGGATTTCTCAACCTGTCTACGCGTGCACTTGACAGGTCGTTTCCTTTGTGGAAGTCAAATCTATAACCGCTACCAGATTATAGAAGTATTTTTTGTGGACGCTCTGTATATTTCGTAAAGACAGTGATTATTATTTTCGATTTATAATTTATTCTGCGACGCATATAAGTTATTTCTTCGGTGAGAATTGCTTCCATCCCACGCAACTAGACAAACAAGTCTCTCATTGTTTTCTCATATATATATATATTTAAAACATTGCTTTTTGGGGAGAATATTTGTCAGCGACGAACCTTTTCAGTGTTTCTCCCTGACTTATTTTTATGCACAGTATATATTCTGCAGTTATTTGGAACTGAATTAAGTGCTTTCTTTAATCATTTATGGAGATACTAGCTGAGCAGATTTTCAAGTGACCAGTCACATTGGTTTTGCAGCTCATTGTCTGTACTTTCACACGTCAGAGTTATCGTAGTGTCTCGTGCATCGTAGCCAGTGGACTAAAATTAACATAAAGTATTTTCCGTATTCTGTTTGTATGTGCATACAGGTGAGTTAACTGAGTGATTTTTGGAATGAACTGCCAACACTCTTCAGTCAACCATTGCGTCTCGTACCTTGAGCTTTAGCGCACAGGGTGTTTGACTCCGGAATTGTGTGCAGCCACCACGTACGTTGCGTTGGGAATTAAGTATCATTTTGTGTTAAGGGGCATAAGCCATTAGCCGGGGAAGGACGTTTTCTTACGGCTAGCCCAATCAATAAGTCCCAGGTTCATAAACCTTGTGCGCGAAAATAGTTTTCAACGCGCCCTCCAACATCAGCATTCCATTTTGGAAACTGTTGTATTTTATTGAAGACTCATCTTAACTCTTTAGGACTGTTTGGAGTAGCAACAAGGATACTACGTGGGATTACCCTGGCGATCTTTTTTCCCAATGCTCGTTTCGTTCGCTACAATTTATATTAAAATGTTCAAATATACACATAGATTACTTGTAATACATTTAGATATACGATACTAACATTAATTTCCTAACCACTTTTTCTATATTAATTTCTAATAGTTAATGAATGGTAAGGGATTTTTAATGATTTGGCTCCTCCTAACAAATTCATGGCTCCTACAAACCTCTGTAGCTGTTTTCGGGCCTGGTCGACTGCAAGCAGAAAAAATAGTAAAACTACTTCCGATCCATGTATGATAGGAAGTAACGGGCTGGCAAGCAGCCAAGTTGGCTCTGTGCAACGGAGTAAATAGTAGTTATAAAATAATAGCATAGCAGGCAATTTCGGAGTATCTGACAATTGTTTCTAGATTTCATTCTTGTCTTGAAATTTGGAACCAGTAAAGGTTTAGTAAAATACGAGGCGGCCATAGTAGCCATGTCCTCTATTATACTGAAAATTGTTAAACACTGGAAAAAGAGAAAATTGTATCAAACATAAAATAGTGTACACTGAAATAAAAGAAAAAAGGTTGCCATCCCTCAGCAGGATCAAAATGGCGCGGGTCTGGAACCCGAAGTCTCCTCGTTGTAGGCAAAATGGTAATAAGGAAAAGAATTGTAGAAAAACTGTAACGCCGGGGATGTCTATGCAGTAGATAATTGAATTAAACACAAAAAAAGGTCAATACCAACAATGTAGAAGATAAACACATAGCACAAAACTGGAGCTCAAGACGAACTAACTGTCAACGAAGACAGAACCACCACCGAAGAAAGAACCGCCCCAACCCCAATAAATAATTCTATACAAAATTTGCGCTTCAACTTTGCGATTGTCGGCCTTACAATTATAACATTTATTGCGTTATCTGAGTTGCATTGCACTTCGCATAGTTCGTGAACTCTTACGGAATTCTCGACTATAGACGGTGCTGTCTCCTATTTACTCTGGTGAGCATTTTGAACGATATCAAGCAAAAAAATGAAATACTACAAGCAAAATCGTGAAACTTTATTTTCGTTAGAAACCAAAGTGACAATTGAATGTTTGTTTGTAAGCCTAAAAATCAGTTCACCTGTTAAGGTCAAGCACCAAAATCACTATAAATGTTTAGTTATGCAATCTGATGAAGAAAAACTCACCTTGATTTTTTAAGCCGCAATAAAAATATTTAATTGCATAACTGGTACATTACGTAACGGTTTGCGTCAACGTAACATAATATTTGCGATTTGGCTTGCAATAATCGGCATAACAATTGTAATATTTTTTTTGCATTTTTGTTACGTTGCTCTACGCAGAAGTTTGCGAAGATTTCCACGGAATGGCAACCAACGTCAGCAACAGAGGCGGCTCTTGAGGGAATTGCCATTGGTAGAAATAACCATTTTATCGATCTATTTCACAATTAACTGCAGAGAAGTATGTTTGAACTTCATTTACACTGAGAAATATTAATGGACTGAAAAGTAAAGTTCAATCGGAACGTAACAACCCCTATTTGTTCACTGTTACAAATATTGAGACATATTTGTATTGTTACTACTACTAATAACAATAATAATATTAATAATAATAAAATACAAGGTTTGTGATATTTCATGACTTAAAATTAATATAAGCTGCTGTCCCTAATACTTTCTGGACAGTTAATACCGTGTCACATTTCCAAATAATTGCGTACAAATAGATAATATGTTTGTAAGCTGATATACCCTGGAAATGGCTACAGGCTATCGTAGTATTTGCAATCCTATTATATAAAATTATTTCATCATGAAATTCACTTACAGTGTTTTAGATGTCATTTCTTACTATTGGAGTTGATTCATGGGTTGAGCTTCACTTGATGAGGACTTTGTTTTACTGGTATAAATAGACGTTCGGAGGTATGCCATAAAAACGACTGTCCAAAAAGCATCAACCAACTTGTGTTAGGTTGCAACTAATGCGGTACCTAACGAAGTAGGGTAGAAGCGCAGCTGGCAGGCCACATGGAGTTGCGTCTGCAGAAAGCAGGCTCATCACCGATCTTGAGTATACTCATAAACAAGGATATTGCAAGAAGAAAGAACTTGACATGACTTAGAATAGACTACCTGTAATAATTTCACACTTCTAGTTCTATACCTGTAAACATACAATCAACATGCACGGCAGTACATGGCAGCCAAGTTCCGCGAAGAAAATGAAAACTGGCCTGCACTGCCGTAAGCATATTATACACGAACAAGAGTTTTGGGCAAAATCGCCAATTTCAAGGCTTTGTAAAAACGATTCTATTAAGGGTAGAAACGTGAAATTTAGAATGTAAGAAGATATTCCACAGATGTACTCATATGCCAAATCTCATGTTCCTACCTTCAACCATATTCGAGTACTGGACCCCCAAAGTATGCAGTTTTCAGGCTCACTGACTCACTCATCAAATTGACTAGGTACTTCCCAATCAGATAGAAACGTGAAAATTTGCATAAACGTACCCTATCACAACTTGAGTATGGAAAAGGTCCGAAATCTGAGGAATGTGCTATGGGAAATTTTTATGGGCAAAAAACTGTCCTTAGCCAGGAAAAAAATCGTTTCACTCACTCACTCATCAAATTGATTAGGTACTTCCCAATGAGACAGAGACGTGCAACTGTGCACAAAGGTACCTTATAATGACTTGAGTATGTAAAAAGTCCGAAATTTGAGGAATGTCCAATGGAAAAGTTTTTATAGGCAAACAACTGTCCTTAGCCAAGCAAGAAATGGATTCACTCACTCATCAAATTGATTAGGTACTTCCCAATGAGATAGAAACCTGAAACTTTGCATAAAGGTACCCTGTAACAACCTGAGTATGGAAAAAGTCCGAAATCTGCTTAATGTGCTATGGGAAATTTTTATGCGCCAAAAACTGTCCCCAGCCAGGAAAAAAATCGCACTCACTCACTCACTCATCAAGTTGATTAGGTACTTCCCAATGAGATAGAAACTTGAAACTTTGCATAAAGGTACCCTACAATTACTTGAGTATAGAAAAAGTCCGAAATCTGAGGAATGTGCTATGGGAAAATTTTTATGGGCAAAAAACTGTCCTTAGCCAGGAAAAAATCGTTTCACTCACTCACTCATCAGATTGATTAGGTACTTCCCAATGAAACAGAGACATGAAACTCTGCACAAAGGTACCTTATAACGACCTGAGTATGGAAAACGTCCTAAATCTGAGGAATGTGTTATAGGAAATCTTTTATGGGCAAAAAACTGTCCTTAGCCAGGAAAAAAATCGTTTCACTCACTCACTCATCAAATTGATTAGGCACTGCCCAATGAGATAGCGCGAGCGAGATAGTGCAAAATGTTCATCTATGTTTTTGCCCACGCTGTATTTGCATGCGATGTTTTTGTCTGTAAGCAGTTTTTGTCCACGCTGTATTTGCATGCTCTGCTTTTGTATGTGTGGTTCTCATCTGTTCGCGTTTTCCTCCATGCGCTGTTTTTGTCCACGCTTTATTTGCATGCGCTGTTTTCGTCTGTGCGCGGTTTTTGTTCATGTCCACTCTGTATTTGAGTTCACTTTTTTCGCTCATCGCTGTTATTATTTGCGCGGTTTTGACCTTGAACTGTCAAATACATTGTCCTGTGTCGAACTTCCTTTGAAAATAATGTTAGAAATACCTAAGATCAAGTTACTAATTAAAAAGTGCTCTTTGTGTTCATTTTTTGGTTTTGACCGCGTCGCATCTCTTCATACGCTGTTTTTCCCTGTGTGTGTTTTTTTGTCTATGTGCTGTTTTCGTACACGATGTATTTTCATGCGCTGTTTTAGTTCATGCGCTCTTTTTGTCCACTCGCGGTATTTGCATGCGTTGTTGTTGTCTTGCAAGATTTTTGTCCATGTGCTGATTTTGTTCACGCGGTATTTGCATGCGCTGTTTTTGTCCACGTGCGGTTTCTGTTCATGCGCTGTTTCTGTCCTTGCTCTGTTTTGTCCGGATACCATCTAAGCTGCTAGACAGAGTAAAAACAAAATTCTCCACCTCCTAGAACCCCATGATGTCAATGGATATTCGAGGTGTTTCACCAGAAGTAACTGATGAGGAAGTGCTTGGAGAATTAAAAGCTGAAGGAATTGAAGTCTCAAAATATATCCCTATTAAAAATAAAAACGTTTCAATATATGTGGTACGAGTTTTGATTACTTCCCAATCTACTATTGATATGTTGCAAGAGGCCGCATTTATCTACAAAAGCATCACATGGTTCGAGCGATGTTAAGTATACAATCAATATGTGACTGCTAAATGTCCAAATGTTGCAAAATTCGGATACTGTACTGGCAATCGCGATACCAAATATTGTCTGAATGGATTAAAAGCTAAACAATGTTCTATTTGTTCAAGTGACAAACATCCCACATATGGCTATAAATGTAAATCTAAACCGCAAGCAAATCCGGATTATCCTGAGATGACCATCCTGCTGCGTAGCACACATTCAACCGTGCATGTATTTGCTTGCGGTTGCTATTAAAGGAAATCCATTACATTTCCTTTAATTGTTGAAATCTTTCTTCGATACATTACCCTTATATTACAAATATCTTTGCTTTCCAACTCTAACTTATTCTCGATCGTGTTATTGCAGCAGGTTCAGCTATCTTTCAAGTCAATGTGTATGCCACTTACACCGGACCTTATGTTCATTTACACATAGTAAAGATAAAACGGCTTGTTAGCCATAAAAGACAACAGGTTGAACCAATTTTAAGAACTATCAAGATGTAAGGCAAGGCTAACTGGGATCAGTATCGCTCTGATATAGATGTTGCTCTTCCTACTTTAGTACCACCTACAACTGAATCAGACCTTGAGAAGGCCGTCCAGTAGAGATCCCCCACTTGGGGCGATTTTGACCTTTGACTTTTAGAGCCCCCGTAAATCAGTTTATTGCTAAGTGGTATATATTGAGGACACGCTGGTTGACGCCTGTAACCGTCGAAGACCGTAAATTCCCATGGGATCTGGATTTGTTACCATACTGCATCGAATTTTGCCTTGGGTTCTCATGCGATGTTGACTCGAGCTAAGATAAGATATTCGTTGAACGAAGTTACCCGTAGGAAAATTGGTTATTGCTAGGATAATTGATTACAAAGACATTTTTTTTTTATCCTGGAAGTACCTGTTATGTTATGTATGTATCAGACTGCATCGAATTTAGCCTTGGTTATGTTTCATGTGAAAGTGATTAGTTGTTAGGTTCCATCGAATTAAGTTAACCTGATTGTTGTTAGGACATTTTTTTTGTCAAAGTCACGTTTTTTTGTCGAAGGTATTGGTTCATGTGATATGTGTGTGAGACTGTAACTCAATTAATTCCATCCCACCGGAATCGAACTCACGAACAGGATAGATTATTTTGTGTTTCATGGTTTTTAGTTGTCAAAGTCACGGTAGAAAGAACCGAACCAGCATAATGTCTTCAAATTTTCAATGTTCTCTCCCCGAGAATTGAGCCCGGACCCTCATGTAAGTACCAAAGACACATGTGCTACCCAGCCACTTGAATCGGACTCCGGAACGTGATGGACTATTTTGCGTTTCATGGTTCTTTGATTATCAAAGTCACGGTAGAAAAGGGAATGGGCGTAAATGAGTCTTAGAATACACCCTGGTTGTATAGTCAACAATGAACTTTAAACTAGGTAAAGTATTACTTGCTTAGATTGGAATTTAGTTCCTTTTCAGCACCAATGCTGTAAGAGAGAGAGAGAGAAAGAGAGAGAGATGCATTTACAGTTTAAGATGGAATCCAATCACCATAATGCCTTCAAATTTTCAATGCTCTCTCACCGAGAATCGTACCCAGACACCATGTAAGTACCAAAGGCGCATTCGCTTGTTAGTATAGTATTGGAGTTATCGGTACCGTGGATAAATTATATAAAACTTCTTGCATAAATGGGATTTGAATGATTATACTAGTTTCATCCAATTTTTGATACACTCAATTGGATTAAACCTACAAACAAATACGCGCCTTTGACATGAGGAACTAAGATGAGTATATGCTAGGATCCATTCCTTCATTTATTTGACTGAAATGAAGAAAACTCATTCAGGATGAATGATCTAAAGAAGAGAAAGAGCTTTTTACATTTTCGTCCGAGTGTCCCAACCGGAAGCTTTCAAAAAAGATTGCTGGATCCCTGACGTGACAAAAAGCTGAATACTTAATAATAATAATAATAATAATAATAATAATAATAATAATAATAATAATAATAATAATAATAATAATAATAATAATAATAATAATAATAATAATAATAATATAAAATTATTTCATTCATCTAACAAGTCTCGGGAAGACTAAAACTCTGTGCTATAGAACATTGTGAAAGTTTCATTATTATGGTTAAATAGTAAGAAGGTGACTTACACAGATATCTAATACTTACAGCACAACTGACACTGATTCGAGAAAACTTTATTTACTGTCCTGGAGAAACTTTAATACAAAGATACATAACAAAACGTTTTGCTATGTTTATTGAAGCGATCGTTAACGATGTTACAGTCATTCAAATGGATTGACAGTCTAATACATTATGTCTGTTCTAATGTCCGACATGATAATTCTCATAAAACGTCTTTGATTTTAATAAAACTTGAAATATGCATTCCTTTAATTTAAAAAGTGCTCATTATTATCTGATTGTTTCAATCCATCGAGTTGAAGAGGTAAAGCCATCCAGGGTCGTACACAAGAGATTGATCTTCAGGTCCGGACTCAACCTACGAAATCTCGACTTCTTTGTAAATTTAGTCTACTTTTAGACATGATTTCACATATTCGAAAATATTTTCTTCTCATACTGAATTCCACCCTCTTAAAAGCTTTGAGTCTCTCAGGAAATAAATTCCTGGACGTAAATGTGTCTTAGAATACACCCTAGTTCTAGAGTCAACAAAGAACTTTAAAATAGGTAAAGTATTGCTTCCATAGATTGGGATTTAGTGTCCCTTTCAGCACCGACACTATGAGAGAGGGAGATGGATTTACAGTTTAAAATGAAACCCGAACCGTCATAATCCCTTCAAAATTTCAATGCTCTCTCACCGAGGATAGAACCAGGACTGCATGTAATACCAAAGGTTCATGCGCTAACCAGAATAGTACTGGAGTTGATTGTCACTTGTCGGTACTGTTGATAAATTATCAAAACTTCTTGCTTAAATGGGATTTGGATGATTATTATACTTTTATTTAAGGTTTGTTAAACTCAGTGGGGATTGAACACAGGAACATATACATTTCTTTGACATGTGAAACTCAGATGAGTATATGCTAGGAATCATTCCGACATTTGTCTGGTTTAAATAAAGAAAACTCAGTTTGAATTATAGCTTTAAAATAGTGATGAATTAATTCTTTAAAGTAAGAACTATTATTATTATTATTATTATTATTATTATTATTATTATTATTATTGAAACCAGGTCCGGAACCAGAGGGGGCCTAGGGGGGCCTGTCCTCCCTAAACTTTTTGGTCCTCTCCAGCTCTCAATACAAAAAAAAAAAAAAAAAAAAACATAGTTTAGATATTTGTAAGAGAATTCTTAATGACTTGGCCCCCTAACGTCTTCATGGCAACCCAAACTTCTGTGGCTATTTTCTGGCCTGATTGAAACTTAGATTTCCAGTTATTTCATTCGTAAGAAATGTGGTACATGAGGAGCGGGGTCTCTGCTTCGATAAGGACACAACATGAAGAAAAAGTTATCAGGTTATTCTTTATCCGGATACACCCATTAAGGAAATCCTTAGAGTGGGGAAATGATATGCTGCTTAAGTAAAATTTCCCTTAAAGTGTAAGTTACATCTTACATACCTTTGGTATTGAATAATAATATAATACATTAAAAAAAATCACTTGACGTAGGTTGTGATCGAATTAACCCTTTATGACCCATTTTTTGTTTTTTTGTTTTCGATCAATATCGTTATATTTTCCTTCCTTTTAGCCATAAATAGCGTACTTTAAGAAACAAAGACGCAAAATCAGTGTTTTATTGTTTTATGTAGATTTTGGGGGTCCGGGACTTAGAAGTCCCGTCAGGCAAAAATTTAATAACATATAATAGTATTATGTTTTTATTTCCTTGTCTTATTAAGATAAAGCTACGGATGTTATTGTAATGATTTAAAACTTCTGTTTTATTTATATAATCAGAAGTTATTCTTCACTCCTTTACACATCGTTTGTGATTATTTTACTTTCTATTATTATTTGAATAAGCACAAAATAACAGTTGAAAAAACAATAGTACTTGAATCACGGCAGCATACATCACAACTCACACCTATGAAATTAAAAACAAATTATTTTTAGATTCAAATTAATGATATTTTTTAACAACATCTGAATATAAAGCATGATTATTTAGTATGCTTGAACCCAGATTTGGAAAGCAATCTACGCTGGTTCAGTCAGATATAATGTAATTCAAAGAAACCATTTTCTTTGGATTTACACATAGAAAGACCTTGCACATTGTACATTTCTAGTGTACTCTGGATTCCATCTTCTTCAAAGTACATAGTTCACATCTACCCCTTTTGTCTACGGATTGCAGCCAACATGCCCCTCGATTTGGAGTCTGATATCATTGCTTACTGAAAGTCATGTTTTTCTTCTCTTGATCCGTTCCGCGCTTGTAGATGGCGATACCAGGAAGTATGAAGAGCTTGAAAAACATCTGGCAATATTCAAGACCTCTACATCATTTGCATAAACAGAATGAAAGTATAGGAGGCAAGGCACTACCATAGAGACCTAATAATGTAGGCTCTCATATGGTAGACTTTTTATCATAGTGGGCTATGAACACCAAGACCCCTATCTACACATATGTTCTAAATGAAGAATATAATTTATTTAAGAGTTCGTTACAGTTTCTTTACATAGATATCACTACTAACATATATTGGAAATGTAATAAACAATACGTAGGCTCAAAGGGAAAATCCTTACATCGCCCTCCACTGATTAGAAGCGTGAAAGGATTTCGTGGTTCATCTGTAATTTACCCCATATCACACACATATATAAACATTTATAATGATTATTTCTATTAATCATTCATTACTTGATGAAGTACGAAAAAAAATCCCTTTGTATTTGGAGCTCAAAATAATAAAGAAAATAATGTTCAAATTTCGGCCCACGCGATCAGTAGTAAAAAACAAACAAGTTAATCCAAACGCGCAAATTATATTAGTCACACACCCACATGAACGCTAAGAAGCACCTGTATTTTCCAACTTTTCTTTGAACGTTTAGAAGCAAGATTGTGTGGGACCCGTCAGGTCACTAGCAAAGAAAAAGTGTTTACATAATATAAAACGCAATCTTGAAAGACCTCGACGTAAAAGTCTAGCTAGTTGAAAAAGGGTTAAGAACTCATCATACAGAAGAGTTACGTTAAACAGTAAAGTTCACCTTTGATATAATATCGTTAGTGAACGTAACGTTAAAAATCGTAGGATGAATATCGTTCGTAAGAAAAGTAAAATAACTAAAGCCGTAAAAAGTGACGTCCCAATGGAATCGAATTCGATGTTGCTAGGTCGCCTGCTCAAATCCGATCCGCAGAAAAAACGTTTTCCTATAATTCTTTGGAAATCAAAATCATTCATGAAGAGTTGTGCAGGGACGTATGAAGGGAATGAGTCTTCAGGTCCGGAGTTAAATTTAAATTCTTCAAAATTATGACACGAGTAGAGCAATGAGAAGTTCATTACATAAAAATTCACGAAATATCTACCAAGCATTGCACTAGCAGAAGTAATTAAGACACGTAACGGTTACATCCATAGACCTGCAGTTTGCTATCAAGATCAGAAAAAAAAGTCTCATTTGAGATCTTCGGGAAAAACTCTACTCTTACATCTCTCTCCTCTATGCGTCAGAAACAATCACCATCTCCTAATCGTCCACAATATTTGTCGGTGGTCTTGTAGGGGCTGACCCAACATATTCCTACACCGATGTTCACGAAGAGCTTCAACATGAGGGATGTAACATTCATAAGTCATCCGCACTCGGAACAATCAAGGAGCAACTTATATGTACTCACCTCTTCACAAGATACGAGCGATGCATTACTTACTCCTGGCGCATACATCTATAAACGTCGCAACATGGTTGAACCTTCACGCTCTCCAGCTCCTCTTCCTGTAAGATGCTTAAACTGTCAAATCTATTACGATCACAACACGGTTAATTGCAGAAATCAGCCAGTCTGTGGACATTGCACAGGATCACATCCTACGCGCGTCTGCACCAATCCTCAACAGCCGATTGAATGCCCCACTTACCACGAACAACATCCGGGCTTTAGTATAAATGCAAGAATAAACCTCAACCTGATCAACAACATCCTGATTTAGTCGTACTGCTCCGCATGCAGACTCTTCACCTAAAACGGATCTCCAAACCACAGACCCAGTTTCCATACTCCAGCTTCTTCAACTTCTCACCCTCAAAACGTTGATTCTTGTCAACGCATCATATTCTAGAAGAAATTACCAAATCCAATCCAAATCTAATTCAATACAAATTCTTCCCCATCAGAGTAATTTTCGTGTATTTGTTTCATAAACACATCTCCCTTCTTGAAGTGAAGAAATGGACACTTAGGAAGAAATTTCTCACGTTCTGTCCATGGAACATCATATCAGTCCAATCTTTCAAACTTCCACCATAGTAGAAGTAAATAGTCTTGTCTCTCTTGTTCGTGTAAAAAATCCAACATCACTTAACACTAGAACAGACAAATTTTGGATTTACCTAAAACAGCCATTTGGGGTCAATTTGACCCTATAAGAAATTCACATCTTGTTAAGAGTAAATTATATTTTTATTTATAAATTGTGTAACAATGACAATATATAAGATTTAAATTGCTTCACAATGTGCTTTTGCCTAAGAAGAAAAAAAAGAAAAGAAAAAAGAAAAACAATAATGTGATATGGTTCAACACAATACAAATTATAATTCAAGATGTTAGAAAATGAGTATGATACACACAAATATAAACTATTAACTAACACACAACATGTTCCAAAGTTCTTTAGACATCAGCACAAGTTGAACAATATTCATGCTTAAGAGGCACAACGCATTTTCCACAAATTACTTTCTGGCATCCCTCACATAGGTCTTATTATGTCCCTTGCATAGTTGAAAGGCACACTTCTTCCGTTTTGTGGTGAACACTGGAACAACCGGAGGGCAATTCTTGCGCAAAGCATCATCACGTAGTTCTTCCACCAGCACAAGAATAAATTTTCGGCGTGAAATTCTGGAGCCTGATGATTCCTTGAAAACTATCCAAGCATTGAGTGCGGCAATGTCAAGGATGTTGTAAAATAACTGAACAGATCACCTACGAGTTCCACATCTTGTAGTGAATTTCCTCAGCATCTGGTCCGCTACATCTACGCCGCATTTTGTGCCAATATAGTAAGTGACAGTGTTCGGTTTCTTCTTTGGGCTGTCGTCCGTAGACACATTAGTATGCATGGTGCTAAGAATTACCACATTCTTTTTGCTCTTGCACCTATATACTGTTAGTGTTTTGTCTCCATTTCTCAGTGCAAGAGTCAAATATCATGGTGTTGAGGTGTCACGTGCAATAGCAGGCAAATCTCGCTTGTCCAAACGCATCGTTCCAACAATTGTGGTTTTCTTCATAGAAAGTACATCTGCAAGTTTCACATAAGTAAAAAAAGTTGTCAGTAGTGACGTTGCGTCTGCAGTTTAGATGTTGCTGCAGTAATTTTAGCACCACACTCTCGCCAAGTTATACGTAATTTAGTCGGTCTTCATCCTTGCCAATAGGGATAGCTATTTAACAGACTTAACACATATTTGGATTCTACATCAGTTGCTAACCAGAATTTGATCCCAAACTTGTTCGGCTTATTTGCCATATATTGGATAAATCTGAACCTTAATTGCATGGCAACAACTGTTCATCGACGGTTATTTCTGGTTCAAGGATTGTAACACAAACAACAGTTTTCCATGAGTTTGTTCCAAGTCTCAGACGCGAGACCAAATTTATTAGTTGCCAGACGCTCAGCTCTGCTGCTTCGCACATCAAATCCGAGATGCCGCATGATTTCACGAAAACGATTGCATGACATTGTTTCTTTCAACACGGGTAGTCTCCAATTCTTGTTCCTTGAATCATCAGCACAAGGTTTTGAATGACCTAGTACACAACGGGCATACAGCAGGACGAAAATGCATCGAGCTCTTCCAGCGTTATATTCCAGTTACTGTCATCTCCAAAATTACGTCGTGCTTCGGCAACAGTACATGTTTGAATGTGCTTCACCATTGATTCATTCACCATCAAACGAAATGCTGAAGCAGGATTTGACCCAATGTTGTGACGAGCAAAATGTGTTAGTCCACTTGCAATTGTCAAAATATCGCGAGATGGCGTGCGACCTGTAGTGGAAGTGGTGCTGCTAAGATTTATAGGAGTCCACACAATACCACTAGATGATGTTTACTTCTTGTCACTGCTACCTGTAAGTTGACCAAGCCCATTGTTACCTTGTCCTTGCCCACGGCCACGTCTGCTTGAAAGTCCTTGTCTGCGCATATCAAAGGAAGTCGCACTGCCAGACGCCATATTTCCTTCGGTATCACTGTCACTACTTTCAGAGGATGACACATTCTGCAAATTCACACTAGAAACTCGAAAATCTTCATCGTTGCTGTCATCACCACTGTGACATGAATCTAACTGTTCCAAGAGGTTAAGACACTCCTCTACACTCAATTCTTTCTGCATCTTACCTATCAAAAGATGCACACTGGTCCAAAGCTGCACGAAGACTGCTGCGGAAATTGCTGGCTCTATGAGTCATAAAACAAGGTCATGACTTTCCTTTTGCTTTGCTCTTAGTAAACACGATAATAGTTGCGTGTTTCGTCGTGTCGAGAAAACAACAGTGGGTCATCGGAAATTAAAATCTTACGTCCACTTGAAAATTTGTCATTTTTTCTTATGAGGGTCAAAATGACTCCTATTTGCTGTTCTAGGTATATATCTATTTTAATAATTAAGATAGAAATGTCAACATTTGCTACATTATACTTGAATACATTTTAGAAAAAGTAAAAAAAAATCAGCTTTGATGTTCCATTGTATGTTGAGTTAAGTAAAAGGAAATTGGAAAAAATATCAAAATTACCCCGATGTAAAATATCAAAATTCTAGTGTTAAATGTTCAGTTTTTTTTTAAACAGGTCAGTGTTCAAATGATCTTAAACGTAATTCCTTAGTATAGTGCTGTTTGTATTGAGGATCCAGACATTTATATGCACTAATAGATGGCAATTCTGACACATGTTGGAACGATATTCTTTCAGACACAGAATTCGGTCGCAGTTCCATTCTTAATCTTCCACAAATCGTATTTTTCTAATCTTCTGTTTAAAGGAAATCTTGCTGACTTTTCTATGTTAAATTATGCTCAAAATCTATAAAAATAAATAGTTTCAGTTAATAATACTTTGTCAAAATTATACTGCTAGACTATAATATTAAATCATTATTTACATATAATGAAATTGAATAAAAACCCTAGATTTATGAGCAGCCATAACAAAGGTGTAAAACGTTTCTACATAAAGAACAATTTTCTGTAATAACTTTAACCAGCAAGATGGGTTAGTGGTACGTGGGGGTCTACATCGAGTGACATAAGCAGGATTTTCTACGGTGACACAGCTTGGTCAATATGTTCAACTTGACATATAAGCTTAACGAACAAATACTCTACTACTACTACTACTACTACTACTACTACTACTACTACTACTACTACTACTACTACTACTACTAATAATAATAATAATAATAATAATAATAATAATAATATTTTTCGCACATCAAGAGCAAAAGTAATTCTCCTAACTGATATAACTATTAGGTTGAATCCAGTACTTTCGTTGGTATCGCATGTGCCAGGACATATTCAACACTACATACGTACGTACACCAACTCTAGCAACCGAGGACATTTGGTAAACCAAGGTAGCACTGAAAAGGTTTTTGTTGTGGTTTTGATGAACAAAGATTTTTTCTATGTTGAAAGTAATCTCTACTGTTCGGAATGTGTTATCCAATCTGTGCTATATCAATGATATTATAATTTGTTGCTTGTCTATTGTATATACTACGTACGTTCTGCGTGTGAAAACAAATAAAAGAGCACTGATCATACAAGGGTTAGAAAATGGCTAGAATTAATTGAAAATATCAAATAGGGAACAGTTGGAAATTCGTAGATCTTTGTCATTACTATACACAAATTTCCCCGTGAATTCCGTCATTCCAAAACTCCTTCCTTCTCCTGAAGGAAATTTTGCAAATCACACTGACTGCGGGTACGAAAAGAAATTGGAATAAGTAAAAGTTTTGAATCTGTAAAGATTCGAACCACACCGCCTGGGCTGAAAACCGGTACGGTAACCACTTACCTATGCCGACCTTTTGATCTAGGACAAAACTATTAGCTGGTTGAAAGCTTTTCGTGAAGGTACCCAGGAATACGAATCATTACCAAAGAAGTATATTTGAATAGAATTGTTGTCCCACCAGGAATCGAATCTGGAACAATGAATTGTTTGTTCTAGTTTTTTGAAGGGGCTCTGCATGTAGTTAACATATTGAATGTAATTTCAATGACCGACGATTATTTAAAATAAAAGAAAAAGTATTAAAAAAGAGATTAATGATGGTATTGCATATGGTAAATTAGTTATGATTTTTTTCTATATATCTCGGCGCCCAGTCCTTCTGGTGACCCGCGCCCAGAGTGAGTTGAATGCGATTGGAATTTCACCAATGATCTCAGCGACCGCGATAACTATGAATTCGACACTAATAACAGTCACTTTCTACTACTACTACTTTTTACGTGTCCCGGTAAACGTCCAGCCAATCCGCATCTCTGAGAACCCACCCCCGGTTCGTTAAAAAAAAACGCTTCGTCTAGGTCTGGGACCAGGACCAAGATACCCGTGACCAAAAAAATCGTAAGTCTCGTTCACTCCTCTGCTCTCCAAATCCCTCCTTACATTTTGTCATTTCACCTATTATTCCATCGTCATTCACTTGCCTTAAGCATTGGTCTCCTTTAGCGTAAATGGTATATTCGTGGGACGTTAAACTGGAAAAAGTTTATTTCACTTTACGAAACACATAATGTCCCATTGAGAATTATACTTTGGTCTCTCACATCAAAAATACGAATGCTATCGCTTTCATCATTCAATTATTTCATGCAATAGACAAACTTATCTTAATAACTATTGTTAGAATTTCTGTTCATATAATAAAATAAATGAAATCTTTAAAGATTTAAGATCCACGATAAGCTTTCAGATTAATAAGATCTATCGTTTCATATTATCAAAGCTAAAACACACACACACATCTCCATTCATATTACATTAATGATTTTTTGTTATCATACGACAAGCGACAAACATCTTAGCGTCTTTCTCTACACCTCCAGACGTCTTAGCATCATTATGACACATTTCACACGTTAGCTAGGAAAGAGTTGCATTATCACTGTAATATGAAACGACAAATCTCACCAAGACACTCACTAATCTTGTATTGTATAATATTCTTGGAACTTCACAACGTTCGTATGTATGATTGTTTTTTTAACGCCAAATTCAATGTCATTCATTCATTCTTCTTCGAATACAACAAGGAAAACTGAGATTTTCCCATGAACAAACATACGTTCATTATTTTTTGATACATGTCTGGATGAGTCCTTTGATCGATTCTAGGTCACGTATTATAATGATATATGACGCAACTTAAGTTTCCAATGCTTCAACTTTAACTATGGGAAGTAAAATTAAGAACAATATGATTTTTTTCACCTATACTTACCTATTTTAATACACAGACGCAGAAAAAATCTCTTATAGACGTAGTCAAACGAGCACACACAAGCGCACTTCATCCACTAACAGCCAATTTTTATCTCATACATTTCTATACAAGAATCTCACACACACACACACACACACACACACACACACACACACACACATCACGTGACACATTACTTCCGAAAAAATAGTCATGAAACGCTATATCAGCTTAGCAACAAATCAATTTCTCGTGGGATCTCAAGGCTAAATTCGACGGAGTCTCACACACCTCTCCCATATAGTCATTATAAGCTGACACCTAGAACGTGGGAATTAGTCCATTGGACACCTATGGCTAGAACGTCGCTTGAACGTGGCTATGATACCTAGGCCAACTTCGATAGAGTCTGGTAACAAATCCAGTTCCCATGGGAACTTCCGGTCTTCGATGGTTGCAGGCGTCCACCAGTGTGTGTGTGTGTGTGTCGTCACTATATACCACTTAGCAACAAACTGCTTTACGGGAGTTCTAAGGGTAGAAATCGGCCCAGGCGGAGATCTCTACTCGTCCATAGCATCGTAGAGGCTATACCAAGTAGCGGTGACAAAAACATACCTCAGTACCATTGCAAGACATATCAGCCAATGTTAACTTCTCAATACTTGGATCTTGTGCGTAAATCTCGACATTACTTTCTAGAATACGAAAGAATACAAAACCCAGAGTATCAAACGCAAGCCCGTAGATGGCAGCGAACGGTGCACAATTATATTGTTGCTCACAAACGGATTCGCTGGAGCAAAACCTGAAATCAGCTGAACATAGAATCACCCGACAAAATATTGCAAGGAGTTTCATCTTCTAAGCGGTAAGAAAGTAAGTTTCCTATATCCTCTTAAACAGAACGACCAGACTTTACATACATACAAAGAGAAAGACGACGTTTTCGCAACCAATTTGCAGATAGTCTTTACACCTACTACGTGCATTCATCACTGCAGTCCTAGAGTTTCCGAGAAGCAATCCACAAATTACTACAGACTTCCGTCCATCACACTTTAGACATCAATAGCCCTTTGATAAATTGCTTAATATTTTTTATTAAATATGCCACTGACGTTGTCCATACAGGTAAAAAAGGCATCATACCCAGTTTAGACTACCTTTTACATACACAAGTCTGGGAGCCCCACAAGCAGGCCTGCTTTTATAGAAAATCTCTATAAAAGCAAGAATTAATTTATTTTAGAGTTCTCCTTTTTAACAGAATTATTTGGTATAAATCTAAAACTCAATACAGTGTGAGCCTTATCTTTCGAAAATCTGCTTTTTACTAAAAAAATTCTCCAAAAGAAAGAAATTGTAAAACTCATTTAAGTCGGGAACTACTATAAAACCACAACGCGTACGCAAAACATATTAAATATCTTCCTCTGTTTTATGTAGTGGCATTCCAACTAATGTATTAAAAACAAACTAGCGAAAGCAGGTCGATTTCTATAACATACTACACAGACGTTGACAAAATAGCTTTTCTGATAATAAACCATAAAAACTTACGTTATAAATTGTGTACACATATGTTTACAGGACAATTAATTACAAGTTTGGATACTGACAGTAAAATCTCCTGCTCATCTCATTTTCAATGGGAAATACTGACTTCTTATACTCTGTTCGTTGGTATAGTTTAAAGAAAATAAACAATTATTAATTTCAAACACTATTTGAGTATTTTTCTGAACGCTTTTACAATTACGTTGACTGTGTTAGTAACAAAAAAAAAAAAAAACACATTCTGAGATTCCATGCTAATAACTCATTTTTCCTTGAAGATTTTCTAAAAAAAAAACTATTTTTGATGGTTCATTTTTGAAAAAAAAATTTGATGCATAGAATAGCGATTATTTAACTCCTTCATACCATCATAACGCATAAATGAATTCAATTTCTTAATATCTTTTAACACTGGCTCAGAATCTTCATTATATCTTTGTGGCAATAATTTTGTACATTTCCATCTAAATGTATTAAAGTTCTTCCACCTGTATATTGTGTTTGAATAAATTTCCAAACGTATTTTTAAGCTTTATCTTTTTTCTAAATCTTGTAATTCAACAGATCTTAAAACAGTTATATCATTTTCCTTGTTTAAATAGGAAGCCAATTTTTATTTAATATGCAGGAAATCTTTGACTCAAACACAGAATTCAACAGTATCTTTTAGCCAAGTATATTTAAGCTTCAATCCATCTTGAACTATGTCACTTATCGTTTTATCAGTTAAGTGTTTTGTAAATCTAGGTTGAAGAAACACCTTAAAGTTTTCACACAGAACTAAAATACTTCTACGGAACTTAGCCTTTATTTTGCCCCTTTTTAGAATCTGATGTTCTATGCATAACTCTAATTCCCGTAAACCTAGAACTGGTTTCTGTTCTAAGTTTTCAAGCTTATTTAAAAATTCAATATTTATTTAATTAAAAATCTTTATTTAAAAATTATTTTATCTACCTTTATGAGATATATCTCGTAACAGCTTTTATGAAAATGTGTCATAAAAGTTCCAAAAACTAAATCTAAAACTAACTTAATTTAATCTCAACTCTTCTATTACTTTCTCATTCTTAGGGTCATAAATAAAATTCTTTTGAAAAAATTAAAATCGAGTAACAAATTGAACTATTAGCTACTGTTTCTGCAAAATCTATTACAATATTTATATTAGTTCTCTCATTCATAGATATATTCTTCCTCTTTCTACAATTAATCACATACATTGGTCTATTTTTAAAGAACTCATTTGGATTGTAATATATTACCGTATTTCCACAATTTATTGTTTTAAATGCAGTGTAATCTTGATACATCTTAAAATAATCATTATTAGCAATATCCAAATTTCTTTTTTCTTTTCTAAAGATCTCCTGTCTCTCGTTTATGAGGTATATATTCTTAACTTCACAATGATCAAATTTCCTAGAATCTTCAGTCTACTTATTGCTTTTATCAGTTTGAAAAGTTACAATTACAAAATCAGACATATCAAATTGTCTCGAATTAAATTGAGTAGTTACATCAAATCCTAAGAAAGAACAATCTACATTATTTTGCACACACTGATAAGTGTGAAATGAAAACATAATTTGAGGTTCTTCAAGAATATTTAACTAGGAGGAGAATTATATCACCAACATGTGTAAGAAAGGAATAAATATTAAGTATCTCGTTTATAGATATTAACCATAAAATTGACTTAAAAATTTTGTTTATTATAAATATGAATACTATGGGTAATGATGTTAGTTTTGACGATATTTGTTACTAACAGATTAAAGATAATTTTCAGTATGGCTTATTTGGTAATTTTAAATTGATTATAGATAGAAGCACAGGATATTTTAGCGCTACCAAATTGTATCAGAGTGGTAGTAAAGAGTTTAAAAATTGGTTAGGAAACAAGCAATCAATGAAGTTAATAGAATACTATTGATAAAATATATAATGGCGAGGATTCCAGCCTCTTCAAAAATCAACATATTTAGTAAAACTAGCTGGTAACGTAATTAAGAATTTGATTTCCGAAACTTACGTGTATAAGAAGATATTGCTTTATGGATGTCTCAAGACTTTCATGATAATTGTTATGATATTATAGAAGATATTTTTACTAAAGATTTTAAACAATATCAAGAAGCATTGAAAAGTTATAATCACGAATAGAAGATATCGAACAGTCAATGGACAAATTAAAACTTCAAAATGTAGAGTTAAAGGAAGTAGCAACTCCATATACTAATGACAGTTAAAAAGATAATGTACAAGAAGAAGGAACAAAATGTTCTTTTTTCCCTATTATGCTATCCGATGCCAACAAATCTATATAAAAACCTTAGTGATGCATACGATAAATATTCAAATTTCGGGATAATATACGAAAACAATAGATATACTAACAATATAAAGTTGTTTAGTTTAATGCAACAAGATCTAGATATTCTTAGATTTAAGGGTAATGAGTGTTAGACATCGTTATCTGAAGAAGTGTTGATAAAAGAAACTGATTATGTGTATGATTGGTTACTATATGTTTAAATAATTTGAAAAGATGCTTGTAGAAGAATTACTAGCTAACTCTCAGCTAAAATCAATTCAAATTTTCTTTCCATAGCCCTAATAAAAATGAAATCTTCTATGAATTATCTCATAAAAGTGAATAATATATTATGTCACTCAAAGTTGTTTGTTTTAATGAATATAGTGTAGTTTGTAGAGTTATGATAAAAGATTCTGCTGGTTATAATCTCTATTGTTCCGAAACTGAAAGAATAAAACCTGGGCATACTAATCTACTTAAAACTGGAATTAAAATGGATATATCAAAAGTATACTTTGGGAAAATCTTTTCTAGATCAAGTTTAAGTTTGAAAGAAGATATATATGTATGTACATGTGTTATAAATAGTGGATATGATGGAGAAGTTATGGTGGTAATTAAGAAAAGGACGTCAATAATATGGTCTATTTGCGAACTATTGGGAGTTAACGCAATGCTTACATTTTTAAACTTCCTTCCTTATAGTGACATTATTCTCAAAAGTTTTCAGCGGACTGCAGTGCTAGTTTTAATAAAACATTAATCATTACAATTGAAGTAGTTACAGAATTTGATAGCAAAATCGAAAGAGATCCTGGAGGTTTCGCATTATCTGATGAAGGTTCTCAATGAAGTTGCTAAAGCACAGTACCTCTTCTAGGTGAAAAGAATCGTAAAACATTTGAGGAGATAAGGGACTGAACACAGCCTCTTCTAATATGCATCCACATACTATTTTCATTAACAAGCTCTCTAATTTTAATATCTAGGAACCGAAAGCCAAAGAGCACAAACATTGGGTTACAATAGCTAAGGGTGCTACAGAGTAGCACCCACATCTACGATAATGTATAACATAGGCTCTTTGTTCTTCTCAAAATAGTGACTAAACATAAACAGAAGATCATTAGGAATCTTATCCTTAAATTGTAAAACAAAACACTTTTGATAAACATTGTCTCGTTGAAATCGCTATCCAGCGTACTCTATCAGCAAAATCTCATATAAAGCTCCCAGATAAAGTTTGATGATACGATATACAATCCCAATTAAGTTTGTCACAAAACTCTCTAATAAAATCTTCTGATGAACTTGAACATGAGCTAACTTTTTCTCAATCCACTTTACCAGGGAACTTACTTATAATATGTTCAGATAATTTTCTGTATGATATAATCTCCCATCAAACCTAACTTCAGACTCTGTTATGAAGTCTACTAATAAGCATAGTATGTTATACTCATTCAGTTAACTCTATATGGAAACTCTCTCCGAAATCTTCTGACAAGTCAGTGTATGAAAATTCTTCCCAATTAATCTTTTAATTATATTTACGTATAAAATCTTCTGTACCAATTTCAGTAAAACGTATATGAGACCATTGGCCGTCTGTTAGTGTATCTAATATTTCATCTGACAAATTCACAATATGCTTGTCAATAATATTTTGTATAAGGTGTTCGTTATTTTCCTTAAGAAACCTTTTAAATAAATGATATAACATTTTAACAGTAATGAAAAAAATTCATTAACTCAGGGTTATCAAAATTTTTATCATCTGGGTTATAATAACTACCATTTGAATCATCCTCAACATCAATTAAAATCACCTATATCATCATCTAAATAACAACACACATGATTAAATAGAGTTGTTAGAGATAATACTTGTTTAGCAAGTGGCATGCTCGATTACGATTTTCTGCATATAAAAATAAATTTCATTTTTTAAAGATTTTCTATATAATAAATATGGAGAAACATTGTGATTCAATACATGATAAACTTAACTTTATTCATAAAGATCTTAAATATATAGCAGAACTAACAGAAAACAATTATTATTAAAATGAAAGCAAATGTTGTTAAAAGAAATAGAGTTGAAGGAAAAAGAAAATGCTGTATTAGAAATATATACACCACATTCAAATTGAGACAGTGATAAAGAAAATAAATCTGTACAGTATCATGGTGAGGTAGATTCTTAAGTGTATAGTTTAGAATGTAATTATTAATGGCGTTGATAGGGTTCCCTTACTTTTATGAGATAACCCATGAAAGTTTTATATTTAAAAATGAAATAAGATATAATTTTGCAAGGACAAAACAAGAAGATGTGTTTAAGTATTAATAATACTGTTAAGCAAGTTATTGTAAAATGAAATTAGATCAAATTTTCAAGGACAAAACAAGAATATAAAATCTTTAGTTAACTATACTGAAGTGCAGTTAAATATATATATATAAAGAGAAGGGAATAAGAGGTTATTCTGGATTAAGAAAAGCAGAACTTATTTAACGTATTAAAATGTATGAAGATGAACAAAACAGATCAAAATTAACCCAAGAATTCCACTTACTCAAAGTGTATTCTCCAGAAAAAGTTGCATAGGAATTACCAAAATTAAAACGTAAACATGTGAAAAAGTTTTTTACATTTGAAAAAGAGGTATTTGAGAAGACGAAACCAGAAAGACCTGAATCACAACCAATTAGTGTAAAACTCGAAAATTCGGCATTAAATCAAGATTAGACACATGGAGATTTAAAACGGATTATAAAGAACATGATCCGCTTGAACAATATATCTCTTCAACAACGAAGGCTTCAGAACTTTTACCTTAACAATACTAACAAAGAGGCATTCCAATCAACCAATCTAAGAGAATTCGTAACTAATGCTAAAAAATATTAAGAACAAGAATTAATGAATTCCAAGCTAGAGGTTCTGGATGGGCTCTCATCGATATAAACTACTTAGAGTTACCTCCTAATAATGTGCACCGTATAGAGGATCATCATCCATCGAACTACCAGGAAAAATTAAAAAGGAGAATGCTGTAACTATTATACAAAACAAAGATGACAAATTATTCTTATACTCAATACATAGAGCTATATAACCTTCAGAATATCGTAATGAGCAAGTACCAGAAAGAAATAAACGCTTGAAAATCTTGAAGAAAAGATTAAAAGTTATTGATTTCACAGTAAAACTAAATGATATTGAAATAAATTGAAAGATGACTCGATATATCAATTAACGTTTATACATACAACGAAAATTATATTGTGTACATTTTATATCACACTCAAAAAAAGAAAACCTTGTAAATTTATTATATATAAAACATGAAAATAAAACACATTATTGTTGGATTAAAGACTTAAGTATATTAATTAGTAGTTAAATAACTAAAAAGAGAAATAATGTGTATCTGATAGATATTTATTATATTTTTACTCACAAGATGCATTAGATAGACATGAGAACAATTGTTCTAGTCATGAAGCTGTTAAAATAGAAATGCCAGCAGAAGATAAGTATCTTGAATTTATTAACTTGAATTTATCAATATACGATGAAAATGCTATATGTGGTTTATGCTGATTTTGAATGTTTTCTGTATAAGATTATGGGTTACGATGAATGTTACAAAGAAAACTAATCACATACGAAAATAATATCAACAGCATAAGTCATCTGGATTCTGTTATTATATTGTAAAATGTAATGGAACTAAAACAAATACTGTTGTGTATAGAGGTAAAGATGCGGCTGAACTGTTCATAAGAATGTTAAAGAAGGAAGGCAAAGAAATATCAAATATATATAGACAAAATAACGAATTACCTTTATCACGTGAAGAGTTAGAAGAATTCAACGAATTTGAATACTGCTCTTACCGTAAAGTAGAATATACACGAGAGAACCATAAAGTTTGACATCACGAGCATATAACTGGAGGGTTTGTAGCAGCATTATGTAATAATTGTAATCTAAAAGTTAGAGTACATAAGTTTGTGCCAGTGATTATATACAACTTATCAGGATATGACTCCCACTTGTTTATAAAGGAGCTACGATGTAATAGAGAAAAAGTTGATTTAATACCTAATAACGAACAACGAAACATATCATTCAGTAGAAAGGTTGGAACTCTCATATTAAAATTTATAGATTCATTTAAATTATGGCATGTAGTTTACACAAATTATCATCGAACCTAACAAGAGAGCAATGACTCATACACAACATTTCTATCCTAATGAAAAACAATTCTAACTTGTAATAAGAAAAGGTGTTTATCCATATGATTATGTTAGTGACTGGGGTAAGTTTAGACAGAGAGAATTACCACCAAAGGAAGCATTCTTCAACAAGCTTACTGGCACACATATTAGTGGCGAAGACTGTAAACATGCAAAGAAAGTGAGGGAAAGATTTAAAATTAATAATCTCGGACAATACCATGACCTGTATCTAAAATCTGGTGTGCTGTTATTACCAGATGTGTTTGAGAATTTGAGAGAAACATGTCTTAAAGCTTATGGTCTTGATCCAACTTGATATATGACAGCGTGAGGTTTAGCTTGGGATGCAATGTTAAAGATGACACATATAACATTAGAATAATTAACTGATTGTGATGTTGTCTTGATGATAGAGAAAGTATAAGAGAGGAATAGTAAATGCTCCAAAAGTTACATAAAAGCAAATAATAAATATATGTAAGATTACGATGAGAATAAAGAAGATTATTACATTATATACTTAAACGCCAACGATCTTTATAGATGGACAATGAATCTATATCTACCGTATAAACGATTTAGATGGTCAAGTAAGGAAGAAATAAAAGAAACAGATTTTACAGAGATACTAGATAATTGTGATACTGATTATATATATCAGAAATAGATCTAGGGTATCCGAAAGTATTACATGACTATCACAAAAACTACCTATTAGTTCCTCAAAATTTGTGCCCACCCGGCTCAAAACAGTCAAAGCTATTTTAACCCTATATGAAAAAGAAAAGCATGTGATTCACTATCGAAACCTAAAACAATGTTATTCACTTGAATTAAAATTAAACAAAAATATAAAGTGATAGAATTTGAGTAATAAGATTAATTAAAGAATTATATAGATTTAAGTACACAGATAAGAACTAAAATAACAAATGATTTTACAAATTTTTCTATAAGCTCATGTACAACTCAGTCTTTGGAAAAACAATTGAAAATATTAGAAAAAATGTAAGCCTATTAAAGTAGAATGTGACCAGTAAGAGTAGAAAAACTAAGGGCCCAGCGGAATTTTAAAAATAGAATTGTTTATATAGAGAATCTATGTGCAATAATGAATATAAACCAAACTGACTCTTAATAAACCAAAATACGTTGGAACTTGTATGTATATATTATGTATGGGAACAGAAATACGAAGGAACTATACAGATGTCTGTATTGAAATGTAAATTTGAATGAATATAAACACATTCACCTACAAAAATATTTTCATTCTTAGATCTCACTCTCTCTCGCTCGTATATATATATATATATATATATATATATATATATATATATATATATATATATATATATATATATATATAAATTTATTCGGGCTATTGCGTTACATAATATCTTCAACAATTAATACTCCACAATAAATGGATAAATAATTTTTGACCAGAAAAATATCTACTTACAGTTTTCCAGCATGTAAGAAATGTATATTTAACCTCTTATTGTAATCGTGCCAATCCTGTTTTACATGTTTGAAGAATTAAGTATACCTCTCTCTGCAAAGAAAAAAAATATACAAACCACAGACAATATCTAAAACTTCTTACACAGGAAGGACAGACATATATCTTAACTACTAAGTTTTATCATTATTTTCAATGTAAAGTTTTGCATAATTCACATGACGTTTTATTACAACACTAGGTTGTCACATTTTTTCAACCAAAGTGTGTTTAGGTTGGGTTCATCAAGGATGGTTCATAGTACAATTGAGATAACTTAGATGTATAATGTTTCATTAATGAAACCTTTTGAAACTTTTTGCTTATATGTTTTGACCTTCAGAATGATTACAAGGTTCTCTATTTTTGTTATAATATTTCTCTTTTCTGCTCCATGCTTTGTAAATATAGATGACGACGTTTTTAACTTCTTTTCTTTGTCATGCGCTTGTGTTAACCCTTCGAAATCGATTTCCCACAAAACATCGAGAGGTGTATAAAGTTTTCTCCCAAGAAACAACTCGGATGGCTCTAACTTTTACTGATATTTAAAGTGGATCCTGTCCAACTGTTCAACCCAGTTATTTTGATGTTCGTTAACACAAACATGCAACATATTCTTGATAATTCTGTTTACTCTATCACAGAGGTTTCTGCCTGGATTTATGGCACTGTATTCACACCCTGGATATATAAACTGAAGAGAAATTGCTTCATATGGTGACTACGGAACACTTGAGCTAGATCATGGATGATTCTCTGAGATTTTCCTACCAGTGTGAGCAATTTCATCAAGTGTTTTCATATAATTATGGAATTTAGGGAACGCAAAGTTTCAAGCATGACAAACAGTGAAAGAGCGTCAGTAATGACAAGAATATGACGATAAGGTCTAGAATTGGTATCTGTCCTTCAGTATCTATGTACCAGCTGTTGTTCGGAATAGTGCTAACCTTCCTATTGTATTATACACCCTGCGTTTTGCTGTTGGAGTCCTTGCAAATTTGAATCGCGGACATCTTTTCAAGTATTCTCTGATTTTACTGAATAAAGTCTTCCATGTACATCTGTAGGATATATTCGCTAATGTTTCTGAGAATCCAGCGTGAAAACCGCGCATCTCGTCAGTATGAAAGTATTTCATGATAGGATGCACCATTTCCTTTGGGATGACTATCCGTCAACCATGATCTCGTCTTCCAGGTGTATTCTTCATAAAGATTCCATTTCTGATGCAGAATTTATTCTCTCTTTGGCCTTGTTGCACTTCCTGGATGGTGTTCCTGATTTCTGGATCTTCCAGTTGATGTTTCTTTAAAGGCTTTCTACTCCAAAAATCTGCGAAACTAATGTTGACTGGTTTTCCTACAAATTCTACTAGTTGTTCTACTGAGACATCATTGGTGTAAAATTTCACATCATTGTTTGCGCGGGAAATAAAATCCCCCAAGAAGCTCTGGTTACTTCGGAGGTAAACAACCTTAAATGAATATTTAGTTTTCTGTTAATGTTCCATGCTTACTTTGGCGCTTGTGATTTCGTAACAACCAATCGACTGATGAATTATCACAGAATACTGAAAATGGTTTTATAAGGTACATTTCAAACTTTTCGTTTGAAAGCTGAAGCGAACGTAGTTCAAGTTCGTACATACTCTTAGACCAATCCGATGAAGATATATTCTTGGAAAAGAATGACACTGGTCTAAGAAGGTCGTCATAATCATATTCAGAAAGATTAGCGAAGTTTCTTTATATGTTCTGTCGACATGAATAACAAAAGATTTTCGGTATCTTTAATAGAAAATGATCAACAAAGGTTTCATCTTCCTTCTCAGTCCATTGAAATTTTAATTATTTTCATAGTGCAGAGTATTATCATAGTGTTTTTAAAATATACTTTCATATGCATAAATAGATATAAACGGTGAAGCGGTTCTGTTATTTCCGGGTAGTCTAAGATATTTTCGGAAATAATTAAAATAACCAGATAGACTGTAATCTCTTTCCTATTTTTAGGTTTGGGTAAATTAAGAATGGTTTCAATCCTTTCCGGATTAATTCTTGTTTCACCTGATTCAAATTCATACACGAAGAATTTTATTTTCGTTTGAAAAAGCTGTTTTTCTTGTTGAAACCGTGATTCACCATTTTCTACATCGTACAAGGATTTCCTCCAATTCCCTCTTATATGTTTCAATGTCTGATACATGAATGAGGAAATCATCTTGAAAACTTTCAAGTTTATTACCTACTAGGTCCTCGAAGGTTTTATATATGAAACTAGTAAGAGCATAAGGGCTAAACGAAATCTCATTGCTAAAACAAAATGTTTTAATAAATGAATAGGGGTACAAAATGCAGTATAATTTCTTCTTCCCTCGGATATACGAAATTAATGGAATGAGAACTTTATATCTAACCTTCCGTATATGGTATCCTTTCCTAAATTCGCTATCGTGGCCTGAACGTGCGGTGAACGATACCTGTTAACTTTATTATTTATTTCCGTATATGCTTTAACTATCCTCTTGGTCACATCTTTATTTTGCACAAGAAAGCAGAGGGATTAATAAGGTGAGAAATCAGCCTCAAAAACTACTTTCTTGTCAATAAGCTAATTTCAGCCTTATAATTTGATAAGGGGAGAGACGAACTCGAGCTTCATCCTCCTTCCCTATCTCATACGTGAACCCTTTGATAGTAACTAATGGTTCAGCGTTATCACTATATTTTTCGCAAAGATTTTCAACACAACAAGATAAATCTGGATATTGTTCTAAACGCTTAAGCCTGAAAGTGAAGAAGTATTATTAAAATTCCAATTTTCAAAATTACAGTCATAGACTATTTCATTATTAGTGCATAAATAATTATTATACATGACATTCATTATCTGTATTATTTAATGTGGCCTTGTCCTCCTGTTTATCTGAATGAGCTGTCCGGTAAGAATAGTGCTGGTTGCTTTTCTGTTGGTCACTGTGTTTATTTGATGTTGGTTTTTAGTGTCTTTCCCGTACGGTCCTTTGTCCATTGCACTTCTAAGTAGAGTGACTGCGGATCGCATCGGAGACGCTGAAATCAGATATAGAACAAGTAGTTACAATTGGGGGGAATAATCCGTCCAGGAAAGAGTTGTAAGATTCTTTTGTTCTATTATAAGTTGACGTTGACTAAGACTAATGTCCACTTTCCATTTTGTAACAAAGTTATTTTCTAACAGCAAAACAAACTGTGAAGAGTATATAATATGGAAAGTTTCACTAAATTCGCAGCCTTGAATTAAATAAAAAATAAATTCAGCATTTTCATGAAGTTCAACCAAATGATCATCTATTGTGGTAGTCACTAAATCTGCTGTTGTAGGTTTTATACGGAGACGGCACATAATTTGTCGTAAATATTTACGGCTAATAAGATTGACAGAAGATGCTGTGACCAATACAGAAGAGTTTGTGATGTCCGCAATTAGCACTGTAATGTATAATATTTGTTTGTTACGTTCCATGTTGATTAATGTTTTTGAATGTAGCACTTAAGTACTGTTTTTTTATTCAACTAACACAAAACTGTTGAATGTGTCCGACGTCATCACACTTATATAATCTAACAAAGTTACGTTACAAAGGTTGCAATCCTAAAACTTGTTTTTGAGATGTAAAGTGTATTCGATTTTCTTCAAAAATGTTCGGCGTATGCATAGCAATTGCTATTGTTTTAAGTGTTGAGTAGTCTTTTCTATATTCTACAAAATGATCATTAGTTTGCGAAATGGTCAACAATTCGGAAACTGAAGATAGTATGGTTTTCCCCAAACAATTATCATAGATTTCTGGCAAAATCAGACTGGTAACGATATTGCAGAATATTTGTTTGTTGTGTTAAACCAAGGACTTTGGAAACTCTGATTTTCTCTTGGTAAAACGTTCCAAGTTCTTCCCCTTTGTTCATTAACAATTGAAAAAATTTTCGTGCATATTTACTCCCAATCATTGCATCGAGTAAGAAAAGAATGAAAGGTCCTGTTAAAGTTAACACCTTTTTGGATTTTACTTGCTACAAAAATAGTTTACAACTCTAAGTCATACCGTTTTATCAATTCATCTAACCTAACAAGAAAGGTGAAGCAAGAACGGCTATCAGTGCCTTCTACAATAGCTAATGACTTAATTTGTTGTTCCAATGAACGAAAAACACTCTGTTCCAGGAATTTTTCAAAATTGATTGTATATCAGGAGATGCCATATTGGTCTTCAATAGGTTCATCTGTGTCAATGAAGGCGAAACTCTTCCTTTAGTAGTAATATGCTCCTTACATTGCGCTTGATTTTCATTCCTGCAAGACGTAGTTTTTTCATTTTTCATAAACTAACCCCGCCTATCTTGTACATTGGAAGCATTTATATTACGATATTTTGAAAAATAAATGTTACTTTGATTTACATCCTGAACTTGCCTAAGATTACTTTGCCCTAGAGAATGTAGACACACATATCGGAACCTTGGATCAGGATACCTTTGACTGGCTAACATAAGGTTCACTTGAGCTGGTAAAATTACTACAATGTGGACCTGGGCACCTAATTTGGTGTTAACAATATTATCTGTGAAACGGCTCTCCTGAAGCTTGGATATTTTGTTCAGAACAAATTTGTTCTCTTGCAACTTGCCCATTTTGTTCAGCACAACATTGTTGCTTTATACTTGTGCATTTCGTTCAGCTCAATACAGCCCACTTAACCTCTTTCATTTTATTCAGCACGATATGACTCTCTTGAACTTCGTGCATGTTGTTCTGAACGATATGACCCTCTTAAAACTTGCGCATTCGTTTAACCCATGTCAACTTCATTTTCCGTACTAACACTTTGATTAAACCCATGTTTACAACTCTCATAACTATCAATATTATTGTCAACATGATCGTCATCCGAATAAAATAAAATTAAATTATGTTCACTCATTTTCTATTCATACAGGAATGTTTAAAGTACTCACAATTTCTGCAATTTTCATACGATATATAATCAAGAAGACAGCTGTATATGGCGCTTGCCTTCCTTAACGGACTTTGGATTTGACCGCTTTGATTTTTTATATGTTCCGTGCAATGCCTTTAGTAATTTTAAAAATACACTGAGGCTGGCACGGGTCGAGGGAAGTATATACCGTGTGAATTGGATGAAACAATTTGTAAAACAAAATATTTATTAACACGTAAACGTAAAATGATTTTTTTACAAATTAAAGAACAAGGCAACAATGTTCTGTTTTTCAACAACAGGTGTTACGACCATATCGAAGAAATAGTGAGATAGAATGTGTTTCAAAACAACACCGACAACGTTTGGGAGGTGATTTCTGACACCAAGATAAGAAAAATATAGACCAATCTGGGTGCAAAAATGCTTCCTTTCTGAGTGATAGGCTGCCGAAACATGAAAAATGAACTTCAAAAGTCCATAGCTCCAATACTATGGGTCCTACCGTAGTCCGGTCAAGACTTTGCTTAGGAACTAGTATGTGCCCTATCCAAATATCCATGTTTAAGAATCCTGAGGTACCTCCGTAAGAATTTTTATAGAGGTAGTTGGTGAGTACTTCAAATTATATGTCCGTAGCCAAATTCCCTCTATAAAAATTGTTGTGTGAGTACCTTAGGATTCTGAAACATATTAGTTATTTTTGGATAGGACACATATTAGTTCCTAAGTTAAGACTTGACCCGACTACGAAATATCCCACAGTTTTGGAGCTATGGACCTTTAAAATTCATTTTTCATGTTTTCTGCAGTCTATAACTCCGAAAAGAAGCGTTTGTGCACCCAGGTTGGTATACACTTTTTGCCTTAATTTGGTGTCAGGAATCTCCCCTAAACGTTGTCGGTGTTGTTTTGAAACACCCTGTATAAATCGTGATATATTGCATGTACAACTCTTTATCATAAATACAGGCACTATAAATATCCAAATAGTTTCAAAACACAATTTTAATAAGAACAGTGAGCACTTGATGATATATGGTTGAAAGGCGTCGTGCTAAAGCAATTTTAACGAATTATTTTTAAGGTTTACAAGACCAAATATATGAACGATTTTGTTCTTGTTATAGCAGAATGATACCATGAGACGTCATTTCCCATTTCAAAATAATAATAATAATAATAATAATAATAATAATAATAATAATAATAATAATAATAATAATAATAATAATATAATCAGACGTAGTATGAATTACCTTTTTTTAGGCTCAGGCAAAATTTCTATCACTAAGTCCTTGCCTACGAAATATAAAGTAATTAAAATTGGTTGCGGCACGGTGAAGTTCCAGCACTAGTACCGCAAATGCCCACCAAGTCGAAAGACACTTCAGAGCTTGGAATAATAATAGGTTCCTCTCTCTCTCTCGGCAGAGTATAGTCATAGTACTCTTACAAATATGCTTTCATATATATAAATAGATACAAACACATTTGTTGGGGATATTACGTTACAATATGATCTCACAAACAAAACTTCAAGGCAATGTCACCTCTTGAAATAGTACCTACCCTCCATCCTTATGATTACACTGGCCGACGTTAGTTTGGTTACAGAAAGGAAACCTCTGATTCTGACTAATCTCAGGATGCTGAATTTGAAATTGATAGCCGTTTTACTACATTAGCTCGTATTTTGGCCTTATGCATTGTTGCCAATTTTGCCATTTTGTAGGGACGGCTTCAGTTGTCATCGAAGTAACCGGTCTGACAATGCTATTTGAGTAAGAAAGAAATTAATTTAACTCAGTTGGCGACAGATAGGACCCCGCTTGTTCTTGGCATATATATAACAATGAATACCGGCAGGACGGGGATGATTGAAATGCTTGACACTTGTGTTCCACCCCTCCTTTGTTTGTTTGTTTTTAGACCACTGAAACCGGTTTAAAAAATAGGGTATATTTGGCAACAATGAGCGGCACAATGACGCGGGCGAAAAAAGCGCCGAGTGCGCCGTTATTGCGTGGCTCAGTCTTGCTCTTATAATTGCAGTAAGTAATCTCTCAAGTGTATAAGTATTTTGTCGAGAGAATCGACTTGGAAGTTTTACGTCAGTAACTTCAGTTTTATTCTACCGTATTTTTAGAACTGTTTGCCTTTGTTCTCAGTATATTTTAGTAATTTTATGGAATAAGTGGTTTTGCTGTTGCTCTAAGTTTTGCATTCCTGTGAAAAATGTCAAGTTCTTCCCGCAGAGGATGTAAAAATTAAAAAAAAAAAAACATTTTGTCACATCTCTGGCGTATTTATGGTCAAGTCGCAGATTAGATCGATAAATGATGACGTTAGGAAAGCATATTATTATTATTATTATTATTTTTTTTTTTGGCTGCAAGATCGGTGATCAAGATAAAAACTGGGCCTTTCATGTGTGTTGTTTGTTGTGTTATGCGACTCTGACTGCCTGGCTTAAAGAATCTAAACAAACTATGCCTTTTGCTATTCCGATGATATAGAGAGAACCCCGGAATCATTATGATGATTGCTATTTCTGTATGACGAATACAGCAGGAAGTAACAAGAAGAAACAACGTGCCATCGAATACCTGAACTTGCAATCGTCGATCAGACCAGTGCCCCATGGAGAAAATTTACCTGTACCTACTCCACCGAAAGATTGGGAAACTATCGATATTACAGCGCCTACAGGAAGCGATGAGGACACCAACTCAATATCTGCAGATGAAGATCCGAGAGACAGTTCCTTCCACGCAAAAGATGAGCCTCACTTCATCCTACAACATGAGTTGAATGATTTAGTGAGAGACTTACAACTTTCGAAAGAGAAAGCTCAAAGTTTGGGTGCTAGACTCAAAGAGTGGAATTTACTGGCTCCTGGAACTACTTACACTCTCTACAGAAAAAGGAACGTGCTCTTTTCAGAATACTACAGAATGGAAGGTTCCCTTTGCGTATGCACGGAGATTAACGGTCTGATGAATGAATTAGAAATTCAACATGATCCAGCCGATTGGCGTATTTTCATAGATTCGTCTAAGTACAGTCTGAAAGCAGTTTTACTTCATAATGGAAATAAGCTGCCGTCTATTACTGTGGCACACTCTGTTTCGATGAAAGAGACTTACGAGAATCTCGCACTCATTTTAAATAGAATTAACTACAAAGAATATGGTTGGTAAATTTGCAGAGATTTGGAAGTTATTGCAATATTATTTAATCTGCCAGGTGGATTTACAAAGTACTGTTGTTTTTTTGTGTCTTTGGGGCTCAAAAGCCACAGGAAAACATTTTTCACAAAACGAGTGGCCCGCCAGAGACATTTAAGCCCGATACCAACAGAGTTAAGTATGAGACTCTGATCGATCCAGCCAAGGTGCTGCTTCCACCTCTTCATATTAAGTTGGATCTCATGAAGAATTTCGTAAAAGCTATGGACAAAGAAGGTGAAGGATTTAAGTATCTTAGACGGTGATGGTAAATTAAAAGAAGGAGTTTTCACAGGACCTGATATTCGCAAACTTATCCATGTCAAATTGTTTGAAAACAGTTTAAACGACAAAGAACTAAATGCCTGGCGTGCTTTTGTTCAAGTTTTAAAAGTTTTTTTTTTGACAAAACTAAGTGATGGTAAATTAAAAGAAGGAGTTTTCACAGGACCTGATATTCGCAAATTTATCCATGACAAATTGTTTGAAAACAGTTTAAACGACAAAGAACTAAATGCCTGGCGTGCTTTTGTTCAAGTTTTAAAAGTTTTTTTTTTGGACAAAACTAAGTGATGGTAAATTAAAAGAAGGAGTTTTCACAGGACCTGATATTCGCAGACTTATCAATGACAAATTGTTTGAAAACAGTTCAAACGACAAAGAACTAAATACCTGGCGTGCTTTTGTTCAAGTTTTAAAAGTTTTTTTTGGACAAAACTAAAGCTCAAAATTACGAGGCTCTGGTGCAGCAACTTCTGGTCGCTTATGAAGCTCTGGGATGTCGCATGTCTTTGAAAATCCACTTTCTGCACTCCCACCTCAACTTCTTTCCAGACAATCTTGCAGATGTAAGCGACGAAATGGGAGAACGATTTCGCCAGGATATAAGAACGATTGAAACTCGATATCAAAGACGTTGGGACCCTGCAATGATGGGCTACTATTGCTGGTCGGTGAAGAGGGATGACCCAACATTTCATAAAAGAAACAAGTAAACCAGATGGTATTGTTTGCAGCTCTAAACATTAGACTTTATAAATTACTCTGTGTATGTGTATGCTAATAAGAGTACACTAACATAATATATATATATATATATATATATATATATATATATATATATATATATATATATATATATATATATAGTTTATTAGTGCTAATACACAAACAGAATATATAGTTTCTTAACTGGTTTGATTCAATAAATTAATTTTAAGAATTTTTAAAACTGAATGTCGTTCTTGACCAACTGTGGAAATTAAGTGGATTCCCTTTCGGCACGCAAACAGCTCATTGGCCGGTACACTTCATGATAGCTCATTTTCCCTATTATGGTAAATCTTGCAACTATGCGTTACCCAAAAAATGCGAGCTAATGTAGTAAAACGGATATCATATTCTTATTCAGGGACCTAACGCATAGTCAGAATCAGTGAGTTTTGTTTTTATAACTTTTTAAAAGTTTAAAAACGTCTTCCTGTGTTATAGCATAATGTTATAATGTCTGGTGTTATATGTATACTGCGCAGGAGAAACAGTGTAAGTGTAAAATTGGCCACAATGGGATAAGTAAAAATTGAGGATCTATGTGTCATGCTCCACCTCCGGTTCACTTGGAGTAAGTCAATTCTAAACGTGAGTTTAGTATTCGTGTCTTGGTACTGTTAGTATAAGTGATTCATATTTATCCTTGGTAAAATAGAAATGCCTCCTAAAAACCTTTGTTTTTTTACTTATACTGTTTCTCCCACGCAGTCTAGATACAGATGGTGATCAGAAAAATGGAAACACCTGAACGAAATTGCAACTTACCAGATTGATATGGTGTCGGGCCAGCTTTCGCCTTCAGAACAGCCTTGATGCGACGTGGGATGGAGGCATAGAGGTCGTGAATGGTAGCAAGTGCAATTTTACACCATTCCTCGTGCAGGGCATCGGCCAGTTCTGTGAGAGAGGATGGAGGTGGAAATCGTCGCTGGAGTCGTGTTTCCAAGACGGACAACATATGTTCAATTATGTTGAGATCTGGGGATTGGGCGGGCCAGGGAGGTGTTGAACTTCATCTCGATGTTCCTCAAACCACGCTGCAACAACGCCAGCTGTGTGAATGGGTGCATTATCATCATGGAAGATGGCGTCATTGTCCGGGTACAACATCCGGACCATAGGATGCAAGTGGTCTCCTAAAATTGCAACATAATCGTTGGCAGTGATTCGTCCGCTAAGTGTGACCACAGGACCCAATGAAAACCATGATATGGCGGCCCACATCATCACCGAGCCGCCGCCATGTTTTACAGTTGGCCGGAGACACTGCAGATCATAAGCTTCTTTGGGCGTTCTCCACACATAAACACGGTCCGTGGTTGGGAAAAGGGTGAAGGATGACTCATCCGACCATATTACACGTTTCCAGTCCTCAACGGTCCAAGTTGCATGGTCGCGGCACCATTTGCAGCGTCCGAAAGCGTTATGGTTCCTGATGAGCGGTTTGGCCCGTGCAACACGACCACGTAAGTTCATGTCATGTAATTCGCGGCGGACTGTGATTGTCGAAACAGGGTGGGGGCGGTGCTGATTGAGTTCCTCCGTCACTTGCTCCGCAGTGGCACGACGGTTCTGCGTGACAATGCGCTTTAATACCCGGCGTGACCTGTCACTCATGATTTTCTTCCGCCCACTGTTCCGGTTCCCCGATGTGGTTTTCCCGTGTGTTGTGTAGGCCGGTATCACCTTCGACACTGTCCCACGCGACACATCCAACACAGGAGCCACTGCCGTCACACTCACTCCACATAACCGCGCACCAACAATTTGCCCTCTTTGAAACTCTGAGAGGTCTCCCATTTTACACTGCCTCCGTCTGCTGCAGCCACTGGACACTGCTGTTCCACTGCGCCTGACGTAGTATGGAGACCGACCTAACACACCACCACCAGTGGTCCGGCGCTGCGGGCGCCACGACATCACTGCCAACCCATACATCTGACGTGTTGCCAACTACAGGTGTTTCCATTTTTCTGATCACCATCTGTATATTCACATCTGTTTCTATATTTACCATCTTAATATAGTATTCTTTAGTTTTGTTTGTTTATTTGTTGTTGAAACTAATAAATAAAGAATGTACTCATAAACCACCAGTATATATCTTTTTATCCACAATCCTCTTTCTACTTTTTCCATATACAGGGAAACGGTTTGGGAGAGCACTAAAATATAAGAAAAGTAGAGGCCACAGTGACTTGTAAAATTGATTATGAGTAAAGTAATTTCTCTTAACCACTCATATCCCATCTATTGTTTGCTCTGACTGCAATAATATTTTTGCGTCTCTTCCGCTACAGAGGACGTAAACCCTCTTCTGGCAATAGCTAGCATTCGCTAGCCGGCAAAAAGAATTGCCATACCATAATTGAGAAAAATTGAACAAACTTTCAAGAAATTTAAACAAAGATTTGAAAGTGTTCATCCTATCAGATAACATCAAGAATAGCTTTCGATCAATATCCTTACACTATCAGTCGTAACTATAATATAATATTAATATTCAGAAATTTTCAATCGAGAAACTTTAATTGCTTGATAACATTTTCTCAAATTATTTTTTCATAATAACTTTGAAAAGAATGTAAGCAGAGACTTGAAAGTGATCACCTAATTAGATTGCACAAGAATATCCTAGCACCACTATTCTTAGAATATTAGTTGAAAGTAAAATTCAAAGTGCGAAATTATTGTTAATGTATATTAATCTGCCGTAATACTTGTATATGAAGTACTATAGAACTTCAATTTAAAAGCTCAACTACATTCTTATTCAAAAGAAACACTGACAAGCAGAAAACTTGTGATAAGAAAATTTTTATGGATTAACCGTAAAACTATATCCGGTTTTCAGATACTTGATTAAAAATAATGAGTTTTCAACTTTTCGATTAACAAATTAACAGTTTTCCACTATTCGATTAACAAACAAACGGAACTCTTCGATTGCATCTATGATCTTAGATTATGAGTTATGACTACAAATCCTAGGGTTCGAAGTGTGAAATTGTTGTTTATATCAATAAGTCTATTACGAGTAATCACCCATCATGTTTCAAGTTCTAAAATTTTTCACCAATAACTTTCTGAGTCATAATTTAATAATCGGTTAAAAATTTTCCAATTCGAAAAGTTTGAAACTATGATCAATAAATGTTAAAGAAAACTATTTTAAAAAATAGTTTCTTTCAAAGAGAGATTTGAAAATTTTCAAGCAATCAGACTGCACTAAGATATAACTTTCCCTGTAATAATATTAGACTCTGAGTCGTAACTACAGTTCTCAGGTTCAAAGTGTGAAATTGTTGATGTGTATCAATAGGTTACAGTAATTACGTATCACATTTCAAACTGAGAATTTTGTGTTTGAGGCAGGAATCAACCGATCAGTTTCCATGAAAGATAAATGTTTACCCACCATTTTAGACTATACCTAGTACTTATTCATTGGATCACTTGATATATTAAAATTTCTTATCTTAGACGAGGTGAAAACTCTCACGAATTTAAATTTTGGTAATGTTTTACCCATCCAAAGGTAAGCGTTTACATTCAAGTCCCAGGGAACATTTAGAAATATTTACTTTTTGACAATTCCTAAATATAAGACATGATCTATTTTGCTCTATCAAAATTTAAGAAGGCATTTCAATATATTCATGTCCTCTCACGGAATAATTAAGAACAAGAGAGTGAAGTCTAGTTTAATTAGTGTGATGAACTGGTTTGTTTGCCTTAGCCTGAATTCATTTTCTAAGGAAACATTTATGTTGTTTTGGAATCAAGTTACTTTTTATTCTTACTTTGTATCATCAGATATCAAACCTAATTTCATAGGTTGATTTGTTGGTACATAAATTTTACGAACCATTCGCAGACCATATCCTGTTTGCTGACAACAATCGTCTCCATAGTTTCATCTGTAACGAACAATATTTTGTTACTTAAAACTTAACTAGTCTTACACTACTGTTTCGGATTAAATTTTCATTGCTTAAAATCTGCGTGATGTATAATTTATGTATAATTTAAGTTATGAACCATCTGGCTAGCTGTAGCCAGGCATTCATTGCGTAACAAGACATTTGTGTTGCTTGAAATGAAGTTCTTTTTTTTTTAAATCACGATATATGAAGCTTAATCCTGTAAGACAAACTGTGTGGCCAATCCCTAACTCATGAATTGTTTGGTAAACCATAGCCAGTTGGCGAGTAGTGACATTTTACAGATTTTCCTTTATAATGAACGATAACATTTTTTTTACTTTAAGATTTATTTTTGGGGGAACTGTTCAGGACAAAATGTTTACTATTAAAATCTAGTTGTTTCATAGGTGAAGCAGTTGACCAGCTATAGCTTGATTCCATTTAACAGCACACCATTTTCATTGCTAGAGGCACAGTTGTTAAGCAGTAGAGCTCTTACCTCTGGTGGGCAGGGTTTTTAATTCAATCGCCAGTCAAGTAAGTTTAAGATGAACAGGATTGTGTTCATGGGTTTTCTTGGGGTACACTCATTTTCTCCCACATTCTCATTCTACAATGCTTCCTTCATCATTAACTCGCCTTCTCCCTTATAGTAAAGGATATAATCGTATGACGTCATTACGATGTTATGAAAATAAATTTTGTTTTACTTGCAATCACGAAATTTTAACCTTGACCTCATATGAAGAACTCTTTGGTCAAGCATAATCCTAATGAATGTGGTGAATCATTTGGCTGGATACAGCCTCTTAGGTCTAGTTTTATCACCAGGAATTAACTCCTAAGTTATGGGAATTGGTTGCATTAGAGTTTCTCGAACATTCAAATGTGAACCTACATATTAAGGTGAAATTCAAACCAATAGAATGCATTTAAATTTGAGTACTCTCCAGCTAGGAATCGAACCCAGAACTCTATGATTGAACAAGCATAACCATTTATATCAATTATTTGCCGTAAGGTATGCATTGTTTTCCAACCTCGAATTGAATTCTGGACATAAGCTGATCGATTTCTGAGAGATATAGTTTTCTGAATAAAAATATGGGGGAAGAGACTGTTGGGAAATTGATTAGTTGAAACGACAAAAAGTGCTAATTAAATTTGTAATATGCATGAAGAACGAGGAAAATTCGGATTGTGTATACAATACGGAAAATTGAATTACGATTAGTTTATTTATATTCTTAATATTGAAATATCAGTTGTATTAATTGTTTATGAAGAAAGGGAAAATCGTAAATTAAATATGAATTAGGAGTGATAGAATGTAAGTTAATGAATATATGGTTTGGAATGCATGCTATTATTTGTTCTAATACCACTAAATTGAGCCTAGTTATATTAACAATTGTGTAATGCAAACAGTAGTGTCTTTATTGCTTACATTCATGTTGCCTGGATTAATGTATGTGTATGGTGAGGCTGTATTTCGTCGATTAAACCTTTAATTCCTCATTGTGTTCTTTTAATTTCAATATTGACAATTTCTTGTTATTTTGTTTTCCAACAAAAATATCTGTTACTTGCAACGTATTGTCAAATTGGTGACGAGGATAATTACTCAGTACAACTGATCGGAAGTTGTACAACTTTTTGAAACTTTACATCCAGAAGAAACTGATGTCGATTTGTATATTGATAAATTTGAGCAGTGTCAACTCGCAAATGACGTTCTAGAAACAAAAAGTTTGCATCATTGTATCAGTTATTGGTAATGAATATTGCAAGGATCCCCACATCATAACAGACGCACGTGTCAACCCAACACGTGCTATTATTTATAAACATTCTAGCAGACAACAGGCCAACACGGAAGACACCGAGGAATACCGAAAGCAGACGGACCTCACGGAAGGACCCGAGGAGGACAAATAAAAGGAGGACCACGAGGGACCCAGCATGAGTCGACCAACTGATCGCCTAACCTTTACCTTCCTATGTCGCTGTGGACTAGGAGCACCTCTTCCTTACCCTATGTCGCACTGGGCTAGGGATTCATCTTTAACTTATAATCCAAGTCTAACCTACAACCTGCCAAAGTGTTCTGGAAACTGCCATGAGTGGAAGGGGCACCCGGCAAAACATTTAGTATTCTTTCACTTGGTCATTGAGAAAGAGACATTGAATTAGAGACTTGTATTTATTATATTATATTTTGTAATAAAACTTGGTGAAGGGGAAAGACACCCGGTCTATCATTTGACTCTACCAAACGTTACAATATTATTAACATTAAAAAACAAAAAGTGGGGCCACTGTGGCTCAGTGGTTATATACGTTCGTGATACTTCCTGCTACTAACATCGTCTCTCGCTCACCAACCGTTTGTGTTGCAACAAGCGAAGAGTCACGAAATTAGCTTGTTTACTATGCTAATACTTAAGTGTGATATCGGTGTTCTTCTTAGTGTTCTAGAACTACGTATGTTCTTTCTTCTGAGTGACTTTTGTGGTCGTTGTACGACGAAAATTCAACATCAGTTACTTGCGTGAGATTACCTTACGTATCAATTTTGGTGAAATAAGTAAAAACTTACTTCAATTTTTGTACACGAATGGGTACGAAACACAGTCAAGTTAACAATTGAACAAATCCATAGTATATAAATGGATTTTATAAGGAAACAACTGTATATTAAGTTAGTCAACAAGGTGCGTGTGAACGAATTCTCTCTTCAACTAATGGCGAAGTCAAAGACACCGATAGTGACAAGGAAGACTTACTTCCTATTAATCTCGTTGACAATAGTTTTACAGTCCTTAAAGTGTCTTTGTGCCCCATGGAACTTAGTAACCAACAGTTAACACGAGTATTTTCTCATTGTTGTGAAATACAGTCAATCCTATACGAACAATATTCTGCGGACTTTGTATATGTCACCCATACTGGATGTAAATGAATTCAAATGAAGATTAAACAAAATAATCCTTCATTTACTACAGTGTGTGGTTTGCGAATATTTTGTAGTTACTCATGTCAAACCCCAAAATGTGCGTTGTGCAATTCACAAGACCATTTTCTTCAAGAATGTCCTCGTAAAAAGGTCCGGAATTCAAAGTTCATCTGCAAGTACAACATTCTCACCTGGCACTGCTTCGTACACCTAATAATTTCCCACCGGGAAACGAACTTCTGCTTACCGGTAACTACAAGGAGATAACTCTGTTTACTTCTGCTCAACCTGATATTTCTTCAAGACATGAAGTTTCTGCACTTCAAAAATATCCCAAGATCCCGTCATTAACCCCGACCCATCTACGGAATGCGTTCGATCTACTGACATGGAAGTTTTTGCTCCTCTGGAAACAACTACAGTACACCCATCTACTCCGGATTACAAGGCTCATTAAATTCTCCAGGAAGGATTAGGGGCTCAGGTAAGTGACCAACAGTTAGTCAATGATTTAAAACTGGATCCTAGTTCTTCCATTAACCACGATCATCAGTCTCACATGCACTTGGTAGCAGACTTAAACATCAACCTTGCCAGGAATGTGAACTCAATTATTAGTGACTCTGCCAGTGAATCTGATCTCAGAGCACCTGCATACATAAAACGCAAACTTTACAAGTTAAAGGAACTGCTACTGGAGTTTCATAAACTACAATGACTACGTTTCGTACATAAGATGTTACACAAATTTCAGGTTTGCAAACCCGTGGCACCTTGAAAAAGTTGAAAGCTTGTAAGCCCGTTGGGGACAACTTATAATTATTTTCCTTGTAATATTGTGGTCTCATTTTCAGCCATTTATGCAGTGATTACCATTTCGCTAAACTCTCTTCTTTGTATTTCTCTTTATGTATAGTTTTAGTTTTGCCACCATTAACCTAAATGGATTTAATTCTCCTGTTAAAAATGAAGAGTTAAGAGACTTTATTTACAGAGCACATATTGGTGTGTTGTTAGTTCAAGAAGTAGCCCTTCCAGAGTATGGTTATTGTTCAAATCATACATGCTACTCTCATTTCACGGAGAATGGGCTAGGTACAGCCATAATCTAACTTAGTGATCTAGAGATTAAGGCCGTTAATGATCACCCAAATGAACAAATCTCCGTAGGGATGCTTCAACACATCAAATTATTGAATGTTTATATTCCTTCTGGTTCTCATAAAAAAGAGAAGCAATATTTCTTCTACACTTACGTAGTGCTGGCTCTATTTAAGGGTACCACAACTTGTATATTAGGTGGAAATTATAAATCAGTTTTGCAGCCTATTGACGAAACTCCAAACTTTAACTTTTCTCCTGAGCTCCACTGAATAGTAGACACATATGATCTTGTTGATGTGTGGCGTCACTTTCGACCTGCTGACCCAGTCATTCATTTCACGCGTAACAGTCCTCTAGTAGCTTGAATCGTTTTTGCATAAGTCGCTCACTTGTTGCACAATTACGAGATGTTAAGCTCCAACCTGTTTGTTTTAGCGATAACTATGCTCTTATTATGACAAAAGCCCTACCACTGTCAAATTTTCTGAGTAGTTCCATTTGGTATTTTAATACTTCTATACTTATGCACCCTGATATTAGCATTTAATTCGAAAGGAGTGACGAATCTTGTTTCCGTTAACATCACGCTATCAGTGCAAGCCCACGTTTTTTGGGGGGAGAAGTGAGTTAAACCGAGATTTTGATCCATAAGTAATATTTTATTCAACGGAACCAGGCATACAATACCCAGTACAATTATCACTCTAACCTACTCAAAGAATACATGCAAGAACTATTGAGAGGCCGTCTGATCGTACTTCTAATACAAGAAATCAAAGCCCATTAATGGTCCTTGCATAAAAAAACTAATACACGGTTTTTTGTCCCGGTCGATGATACGGAACAGGCTAATACTGTGCAAATTCAAAAAGAACGACTCAGGTACAAAGGCAAGTTGATTTATTCCATTAAGAGCGAGGATGGCCAAATTTATGAAGGTTTGCACGTAGTTCCTCAATTTTTTCAGTACTATAAAAAGACTGTATTCAACACCTAAAGTAACGAATGTGGATGAATCTGTTTTAGACTTCATCCGTCCAATTATAGATGTAAATGCTTAATAGTATCTAAACGGTCACTTTACAATCGATGAAGTTGAGACCTCAATTAGATTAGGAACACGTTTAAAATCTCTTGGAATTGACTGTCTTCCATTAGATTTTTATCTTAGTTTCATTGATAATCTTGCACCGTTCCTTAAAGATCTCTTCACTGAATATTGAGAAACTTTTACTTTAGGAGAATCTCTCTCCACGGGTATTATTGTCTTAATCTCTGAAAGTCTAACACTCCGTCCATTGATAATTATCGCCCGATCAGTTTTTTATGTGCAGACTTAAAAATCTTAATCCGTTGTCTAGCGCTTCGTATAACAAATATGGTCACGGGCGGCATGTTTTAATTCATGAACCTTTAGCTAACAAAGAGATTCTACATCCTATTATAAGACTGGATTCCTCACTCCCGTGGTCATGTTATCCGCCGATTTCTCCAAAGCTTAAGACAGGGTATCATACATTTATCTCTTTAAAGTTCTTCGCAATTTGGATTTAGTAGCACTTTTCTGTCCATGGTTCAAGGAGTGTATCACAACAGAAGAACTAAGTTAAAAATCAATGGTGGATTAACCTCCGTTATCCCTTTGTGTACTGGAATTCTTCAAGGTGACACAATGTCCAGTATTTTATTAAGTCTCTTGATCACACATCTAATATATGATGTCCGAACCAAACTCACCGCCATCAAAATTTAATACGTTTCTATTTCAGTCGCATTACATTTAGATGATGTACACTTCTAAGTGAACAGTATTTCCACCCTAGGAGATATTCAGAGTCTTTTAGACACGTATGAAAATGTTTCAGACGCAAGAATAAATACGCAAATAACCAAAGCTTTGTATTCGTCCCAAAATACCAGGATCTACAGTGCGTACTACATGGTTGTCAATTCAGTCAAAATGTTGGGTATTGAAGAGTTCAATAACATTAAACAAACCATTACTTTCAATTATGATATAATAGCACACAAATGCGTGGTCTTCTAATACGACATAAGCGTCGCAATATTGTAACCAGCCAGTTATAAACTTTTTATTTTTGTTGTACTTTGGTTTCAGAATTAACTTCAATTGTCTTACAACATAAACAAAACAAGGAAAAGATTCATTCACGTAATTTCAGATCAAAAATCTTTTATAAAATGTTAAGAACTATTACGCAATTTTGTCTGCGAATTCTCTTTATATGCTGATAACAGTTTCACGTACATACTGAATTTCCTCATTATGTAAATCTTGCGTTTACAGATTTCTTCGTCTAAACCACGTTCCGTCTTGTACATGAACCCGATTTTCTGGGTCACTTTTTCGATGCCGCGGTTGTACGTCTACGTTTGGTGTCACTTTGGGTAATAACCTGAGCAAAATAATGGTATAATATAACGATGTTGTGTATTTTACATGTAATCTTAAATATCATTTCTTGTATTTACGGGCAATATATGCTATTGAAATATGCAAAAGCTAGTTAGAAGGAGAAGAAAATATGAAAAGAAGTAAAAATTAATTTGTTTCTGATATTAATATTGATATTTTGTTAACATGGTAATCTGACGATATGTGTTATTGGTCGTCATAGAAACGAGAAACATAATATATAACAGAATATCCATCTTGTAGAATCAATATATATTTTATTTAAAAGGTGTAAATGTTTAATTCATTAGTGTTATAATAAAAGGTAATATCAAGATAGTGTGTTAAGTGAATTTCAGAAAAAGGTAGTAGAGTACATTATATTTATTCGAACTGTGGGCTAAAGTGTAAACCTGAATATACTAAATAAATATATTGGTTACATTTTATGTGGTGTCTTCCACCTCAGGATTATATTTTATGTGGAGTTGTGCCGAAGTATACTAGGTATACTTGAAGAATGGGATAACGTTAATTAATAGAGACTAATCTACTGAACAGGAAAACCTTTAGATTGATTTTAAGATTACTTAGCAGTTTTACCAAATCCAGCAACACGGAGTATACTTTGTTAAGGAGTAAATTAAAAATTTATAAGATTATTTAAATGAGTGTTACCGGAAGTGAAAGTATACACGATGAAAGTGGTAATATAGAAATGAACACATCCACGAACATAGCTGACCTTATCAGACAACTTGAGGAGCAAATGAAACAACAGATGAACAGTAATAATCAATAGTTATCACAAGAGCTGTCACAACAGATAGAGCAAATGAAACAGCTGTTACTTTCGAAATTAGATCAGAGTGATCGTAAATTGGAGCAGATTTTACATCAAAATTCAGTAGAAGTTGTGAAAACTGTAATCACTGAGCATAATAACCAAAGTAAGGAGTTACAGGAAGATTTGTCAGTTACCGAAGAAATTTCGTCACAGGTTAGCATGAATGTTTTAAGTGAACCTGAACCTTCCAAAGAAAAAAACAGAAAATACAGACCCTAAGTTTCCATTGTTGATTTTTGCTGAGCTTTTGCAAAAATAAATAAATAAATAAATAATAATAATTCGGTATTGGTTGGTCCAGATTATCCCGACTTCTCTCTTCATTTCAATGTTTTTGTTTGCCTTACTAATGTTGCGTGTAATAAAGATTTTAGTATGCATCAATATGCAAAAAGTTATGGTCATCTTCTTCTAGTGAATGCTATTGATTGCTTGTATTCACAATATGTTCAACATGATATTAATCCTGGAAATGAAGTAATTGTAGTAGAACCGTTTAATGATATGTACGCGTCATTGATTCATGTAGCAGGAAGAAAGTTAATTACAGTACCCAGGAAATTCAGAGAGAGAACGTGTGTTTCCCCAATGTTTGTAGTGATTGGTCGATTGAGTTGGAGCTGTTTAAATGTCCATTCAATAAAAAGACCAAAATGATAGTAGTGAACAATCCGATGGTGCTTTCACCGAATGCGGTGCAGTGCGTTGACTTCAATTATATAGGTATGATATTGCAAAATTTTAAAAATCCATCAAAGGTGCAATACAACACTAACCTGAACCAAACTAACCTTAATCGAAACCAAGTTCGAAATATCAATGTGAGAGTAAAATGTGATTAAAATGTGAAAAGTAATGTTAAATTCACGTGTACCGGTAATGTAAGCGAACCTAATCTTAGGAGCAACAAAAATCATAATCGTACTATACTTAGGAAGCAGGTAATCATTAGATCTAATTTCCCTCGAATTGGATTTCGTAGAAATTACATAGATGGGAAATATTCTCAAAATAAGAAACAAAGAACTGTAGAAGTAAATAACGCGCAAGACTGTATTCCGGTTTATGACTTTCAATGCAAGTATGGCTTCTTCAGTGAATTTTTTACCCGCCCTCTTAACGTTGGATAGTTTCCGAACTATTGGCGTCCGAAAGTCATTTTCCCACGCTTTTGGCACCTTGTAGATCCGAAACTATGTCCGATAGCCGAAAGTTCAAAAGAACTTTTTTTTCTTGTCTCAGTGGCAGGAGTCACCTGCCAAGAGTTGTAACACTTATTTTGCAACACCCGATATATATATATATATATATATATATATATATATATATATATATATATATATATATATGATGTTTCAAAGCAACATCGACAACACTTAGGAGGTGATTCCTGAAAACAAGATAAGACACAAAGCATGGCCAAAATCGGTGCACAAATGCTTCCTTTCATAGTTATAGGCTGCAAAAAAGAGAAAAAGATAAACTTTAAAGGTCCATACCTCAAATAGCATGGGACCTACCGCAGTCAGGTCAAGACTTTATTAACAAACTACAATGTGTCCTGTCCAAATATCCATGTTTCAGAATCCTGGGGTACTTGCGCAAGATTTTCTACAGAGGTTGTTCGTGAGCGCTGCAAATTAAGCCAAATTCAATCTATAAAAATTGTTGCGTAAATACCTTAGGATACTAAAACATGGACATGTCTGTTTCTTGGGGTTCTCCCGCTTCATTCCATTTTCTACATTCCACTACTTTTCATTCATTTCTCATCTTCACCGTCTCCTTTATCCTAGCCTGTATAATAGTGGGACGTAAAACTTAAAGATTTTCATTTCAAAGGACATAGACATCGCCCTATGTACAGAAATTTATCATACATATCAGCTATTCATTCGATGTTTGATTGTAAAGCACACAAACATAGATTCCCGGTTGATTAATAAAATTCGCCCCAATGGAATTAATTTAAATTGTAATAGAGCTAACTTACCATTTGCAACAGAAACGGACATTCAATATTTCGTGATATCTATTATTAACTATGTTAAATGCTTAAATATAAACAACCTACAACCCATTCCTTTGCACTGAATACATTGGGTAATCGTATATCTGAATATAATCCCTATGACAATGTTGCATTTTACTGCATTCTGGAGAAATATTGTGATTAATTTCACCTTTGCCAAGATGGCCTTAAATACAACATTCTTAGATGTAAATGGCTGCTTACATTCCGCACGAAAAATGCCAATGGAAAATTGGATTCTCTAACCTGAGCAATCACATGTGAAGAAGCAAACATTTGTTACGTTAAAAGAAAGAGAGTTAGTTTGTATACTCTTCATCCATGTAAAAAAAAAAAAAATAGAGACAAACGAAATAGAACCAAAGGGTTAAGCGTAATTTGAATAACATGGAGTTTCCGAGCTTTAGAGTAGACGCAAGAATTATAATAAGAAGAAGGAACTTCAAAAAGGAAGATTGGTAGATAGACAGTGGTAAAAATGAAATTGAAGAAAGAGAGGAAGGTATAGGAAATGTTGTTGAGAAATGCATTAGTTGAAAGAGGAGAAGTTTATAATATGCATGATAAAGAGAAAAATTGTTTTGTGTATGCAATATGGAAAATTGAACTAACGATCAGTTTCTTCATATTGGTAATTGAGAACAATATGTTTTATTAATTGGTTATGAAGAAAGGAAAATATCTCGTAAATCAAACACGAATTATGAGTAACACAATGTAGGCTAATGAACATGGTTCGAAACACAGGTCATTATTTGTCCTAATACCACTAAATTGATCATAGTTATACGAGCAATTCTGTAATACAAAGAGTAGTGTTTTGGTTGCTTACGTTCGCATTGCCTAGTTTAATGATCATGTAGTGGGACTGTAGCTCGCCGATTAAACCTTTAATTCCACATTTTGTTCTTATAATTTAAGCATTGACAATTTACGATTTTCAACAGAAATATCTGTTAATTGTAATGTTGTCAGGGCCATTCAAATATGTGTGCTTTGTTCCTTTTATCACAGCAGTCCATATCCTAATGTTCCAAGAATCTTGGAGTCTTTCGTAAATTACATGATGCAGATGTAGAAAGAAAAGAAATCTTGATTCAGCCTCTGCTATGGTGAAATTACGTAACAAATATCACTCGTAAAAGTAATGATTCTTTAATACTAAACGAAATCACATGTGTCAAGTAAGAAAGAGGAGATTATTCATTCTCGAATTTCGTAACGCAACACGAGAAATAATTTATTATTGATTTGATTTAAAATATTCATTTCAATCTCGTACTTTGTGCCATGCGAAAATAATGCAGTACTTGCACTTTTTTCTTCAGGCTTAATCTGTGACATCATTAGTAAAGAAGTAAAGCTCATACCTCGAACCATTCAGACAGAATTCCCCTTAAATCATTTTTCATTCCCTTTAAAGTGCGCTATGGTGCTTAGTTACCAAGATATCAGTAACGTGCTTGTGAGATTGAACTTGTAATTAACTTAGTACATACCATGCATTATGTATGCGATAAAGAACTAAAAACTAATTATGGGATCAACTTACCTACCTGATAGAGGATTTTTTATTAGTAATGTTTTAATGTGAGTGACTATGCATTGAATTCAATGTACTCTGATGCAAGAGGTCTCAGTTCGAATAATTTATTACTAATTGGGAGGGCTTCCTTCTTTCTCATAGCAAGTACCTAGGATTGTATGTGGAGATTGTTTTTTCACGATACTATGGTAGGAATTTACTTTCTGTTAACCTACTAAATGAAGTGAACGATTTGCCGTCCAAAATTCGATTTGTAATGTTTTGCTGTAGTACAAGCGATAAATCTACTACTGTAAATAACGCATACCATGAATATGCCATTAACACATGAAGTCATGAAATCGATTCCTGCTGAACAAGAAAAACAAATGCTTCATAAACAATGAAATTAAACTTACAAAGTAATAAGTGTGAACAAGTGCCTGTAGTTCAAAGAGGACTTTAATCCGATTCTAGTGACGCTATTTTATAAGATATGCCTTGAACAGTGCAAACTCTCTGATAACAAATAAAATCTCATGATATGTTTATAATATTCCTACTGTTAAAACTTCTTTGCTTGATTCTTGCGGCTTGATTTATGAACGATAAGTTTTCATTGAAAATGATACAAATAATACCATTTATATTGAAAAATGTAATCAATATGTAATATACAACATAGTATTTGCATATACATGTGATGTTAGATTATTATTATTATTATTATTATTATTATTATTATTATTATTATTATTATTATTATTATTATTATTATTATTATTAAAGCAGTATTGCATGAATGGATTTGAAAAAGAAACATAGTTGCTATAATTGTATGTTTCCAGTTTAACAGTAGACGGGAAACAGCTGACAGAATGTTCTGAGGCTTGCAGAAATTATTTTCCTTGACCGAGTGACATTTCTTGTTTCATAAGAACGAACTGTTAAGTAAAACACTGCATGTTACATTGTCCTTTGCTTTAAAAATCAAAAACTTTGTTTCTATTTTATGTATAAGTTTGATTGATTAAAGTTTTGCCCCCCTTTCAGCACCCAGGCTATATAAGTCATAAACCTTTAGTTTGAGATGAAATCCAAACCATTATAAGTGTTTTATACTTTGTTAACAATACCGAAACTATATGAGATGTCTACCTACAGTTTAAAGTAAAATTTAAATCATTATAAATGTTTCATGCACTTCCCTTGGATTGAATCCTGATATCTGATGCACCAAATATGCATACGTTAAGCTTTTAGACCTACGAATTTCTAATGGTGAAACAATGGATGTATATGGAAATGAAAAAGACGTGAATTTAGTAGATTTACGTATAGGTGAGTTCAAGATATTGAAGGTGAAACAACACATTAGCGTTCTGCTTGTTTGCGGAAATGTAAAGCTTGAAAGCGAAACTAAATAACACATCGTGCATCCGGTGATTTAGTACGTACTAATACACAAGCCACTAAAAATATAATGAATATACATCAGAAGCAACGTTTACCCACACATAAAAAGGTGTTACATGTCCTCTCTCAGCAACATCCTGTCGCCTGACATTCAAAACCACGTATCTCCAATTTTGGCGAATTTGAGTTTTTGATACCATTAGAATCAGTATATGATGACGCACAAATTTGTTAGGTAGTACACTTATACCACGAGAAATCGCTCTGTTATTCCCTTGAAAGTAATACAACGGATAATTAAGCAAAAGCTAGTTTTCAAACAGTGTTTTGTCTCTCCTGTATAATTGGTAAAATGTTACTTACGCCGTGTTGAATCTCAGTCGACGATACAACACTTAATTAGAAAAAAAAATCTTTATTACAAGAAAGTGGTGCATTTCTTCCATTAATCATAGGACCATTACGTGTTGGAGTAGCAACTAGTATATTTGGTAATGTCAAAATTACGCAAAATGATTTTAGTTCCTGAAAATCCATGAATCCAATGCATTCTAATATGAAATCAAAAATGGATATCAATCACGTTTAAATAAAGAAATGAATATTCATAAACCTCGTGACCACAGTTTTGATGAGAAATGGAAACAGTATTAGAGAGCATTGCATAAATATTTATATTACACTCATCAGTTTCGCAAACTGATAATATTTTACCTATTATTGAAAAGAAGAAAAGTGGCCGGCAAACAAGAGACATATATATTTTATTTGTACCAAACATTCTACAATCATCACCGAAAACACAACGGAGAAGAAAGACTACTAACTAAATATTTTATAAATTCTGATAAAATAATTCGGATAAAGGAGTTACAGTACGTTTTCTTGGAAATACAACTCCTGGTTCTAATATTAGAAGTATTACGAAAACAGGGTTGTTGAGCAAGAAAATAATTAATGTAATCTATTGGTATATGTAAGTTTAAATACATTTAAATGGTCTTAAAGTGTGTAAAAAATTTGTTCCTACACGTATTAGTACATCTAAAGTGAAATCGTATAATCAAAATGAATATCACGACGACCATCAGTATTACCAATAACATTTTAAAGTAAGAAACAATATTAAATGTAAACATATAACAAAGTTATCAAGAATATATTATGGTTATTCAAATCATGTTTCATTATATAGAATTAAAACGTTACAGAAAAAAAACTAACAGACACTAAAATAAAAAAAAAATGTCAGCATCGTAAGATAATAAACGAGAACGAAGTAAAATAAGGTAACTGCAGGTATATACGCCAACCCAGCTAAATACGTCAAGTGTTCAGTGCTGGGATGTTTCCGACGAAATCCGCTAGAATTTGCTATGGGCTTGGACAAGACCGATTTGACCAACACTCCGGGATACAGCGCTGAGACCTGCACGGGCCGGGCTTGGGAGGGCCGACTCTGTTATTTCTTTGGGCTGACACTGATTTCTCTTCAGGTCGGGCCGGGCTGGGGCCGATTAATTGCAATTCTTTAGTAATTATTGACGTTCGTTAAACGATAATTGGAATAAAGTCAGACGTTGAAGAAGTGTGCCCGTGAAAAATGTTACAAGGAATGCAATAGCTATTTACAGTTTGTGTTGCTTAGCGGCTCCACTTTCACTATAGAGGATCGCAGGCATTGCGCGGTAAATTGAGCTCTGACCTTGACCTTCACTGAACCCAAAATGTGACAAGAAGAGGTGGGAAAGTTTTGCCTGTCGCTAAACAATATTGCCATCTTCACTTTATGCTAAAAATCAATTAAGTTAGATTTTTGTTACAGGAAATGGAGTTTTTGTTCTCTCGATGACAGGCAAAGTTCTAGGAGGCAATGGTACCATTCGGGAGGCTAGCGTCAGGTTGTGAACCAGAGTTTAGAAAATGTTTCTAAGGGTTAGGTCAAGTTTAATACTTAATTTTGAGAAAGATTGGGGCTCCAGCTATTTTTTTAAAATTTATCGGGCCCGGGCCGGACTTTGGCCAAGAAATCAAAAAAAACTTATCGGTCCGGGCCGGGCTTAGGCCAAAAATCTCAAAAACCTTTCGGGCCCAGGCTGGGCCGGGCCTAGGTACATTCGGGCTGGATTGGGCTCGGGCCGAAAAATTCGGCCCGTGCAGGTCTCTACGCTCAGATCGTCACGGCGTGCAGTTTTGTTTGCTTCGGGGAGGTTTCGTGAAATGACGTTCAATAGAGGTAAGAATCCGTTATTAGTAGCGTGCTAACTCAGAACATTGCCGATGTTTACATCAATGTACGCCTTATTTCGTGTCTATCAGGAACACTTTGTTTTGAAATGTAATTTCATTATTTGTGATTCCATAGCTACTAAATGAATACCAGGCAGGGTGTAGCGAAATACAGCAGGGCTTGTACAGGACTGACTGCAGAAGACAAAGATGATTTTATTTGCCCAACATGTTCTAAATAATATTGGTGTAGTTTTTTTTTTAAGTCACAGTACAGCGAGACTGTTTGTTTATCTTCTTATGGACTAAAACTTTTCAGTTTGGAACTTTATTTCAACTTTGGAGATTCTCATTTTACATTTTGTATTTCATCTTCATCTTGTACTTTGGTTATTCTAGTTTTTGCTTCAGCCATGTTGTGTAGTAATATTTGAGTTCGTATAATACAGACGATGTAAGCAGTTGCAAGATTTATTACAAGTTTCTAGTAGTATACTAGACTTGGCGTAATTACTTGCACGTGTTCGTAAATACACCACTTTGTAACCCTTTTTTATTTTACCTTGTGTTCAAAACAGAAGTGAGTAGCATCAATACAAAATTTTTTTCTACGTGCGCAAAAGGCTACTCTGCAACGCACATGCCTTGTTCTTTGTGTTTCGTGAAAATTAAGGCCATAAAAAATACAAAACCCTTAACTTGGCGTATTTACCTGCAATACCTTAAAAAAATCAAAATATGCTAGCCACCCTACTAAATTTTTTCGCTCCATTAAAAAGGTACGAAGTCATGTTATCCTGCAGTTAATACTGAAATAATAATTTGCTAAATATGAAAACAAATCGCCTGAGTTGATTTTGTGAAAATCGTTCAAAACGAAACTCAGCCCAAAGAGTAAGGTACGCCTTATTGTTTTTTCCATTAGAAACGATTTATTCCGTATTTTAGAATTATTATTGAAAAATCTATGAAAAAAACTTGCCTGATTTCTTCTTGAAAAAATCGTACGAATATAAACTCACCTCTAAGCGTAGACTATCTCTTGGAAAGCTAAATGCGTTTTCGACTAACTCCAGTGACACTTGTTTGCATAAGTTGTGCTCAACTCTTGAAACATTTTTTTGAGGGGGATTTCCCTCAATTTTTATTTTTATGATAGTTTTCATTGCCTTCAGTTTTATGCAAAAGAATGGGAAAATGGAGAATACAGGCAAAATACAGAGATGCCTAGTTGAGAACTCTGGAGTGGGTAGAGCTTGGGTAGCTTAAAGAGATATGGATGTTATAAGATCGATATCAGGGATTTGGTTGGCTGATTTAAATATTCCTTTAAGTACCAAGGATACATGATCCAAGGTATTACATGTTAACGTAGGATCCATTCTCATACTAATAAAATTCCAATAGTGGATTTTTCAAATAGTCATTTGTTGGACGACGAAGAAAGACGAACAGAAATTGTATGTAGCGGAGATGAAGATCAAGGGGTGGATGTATAGGGGGACGCGGTACGACTCGTAACATACAATTTTCATAGTAATATACGCAGTTGGAAGACTCATAACGTCACATTAGAGAGGATTTAGTATTTATACGTTTACGTAATGTGGAAAATCGTTACATAAACGGCTTATTACTGGTACGTAAATCATTACGGTATACAACTCTTACATAAACATTTTCTTAGAATTTAGGTTACATTTTTAGCCTGAGAATTATTTGTTGACTTATTTTTAATAAAAAAAATAAAGAAAATAGGAATGAGATATTAATAAATGCGAATACTACATTGATCAAAAAGTTCCTGGAATTCACTGACAAATATAAAAATACAAGTTTATTCGTGAAAATTGATGTTAACTTCTTCGAAGTAATCCCCTTCGACTGCAACGAACTTATACCAGTGCTTGATTTATTGGAGCAAAATTTTGAAATACTTTTGAAAAGCCATTTGAGATATATCAAACCTAATACGTAATTTGAGCATATTGAAAACTTCAAGAAAAAGTCGCTTACTCAAAAAAAGTTGGTTGTTAGTCTAAAAACAACATTATTCATTAGATACTTAAATCAAAGAAAAATCACATAATTGATTACATAAACTTTAATTTTACATAGTAGCTTGAGAATGGTGTTCATTGTTCATTGCTGATCTCAGAAACCAAAATTGATATCCTACTGTCTTAAATATCAATTAAATATAGTTTATAATATACTCTACTCTGCCTTTCTGCAGGGGGGCGCGGTGGCTCAGTGGTGCCAGTGGGTGTAGCCGAGCGGTCTGAGGCGTTAGGCTGATAGTCGTTAGGTAAAGCCCATTGGGGGTTCGTGTCCCTCTGTAGTAGAAAGGGTGGAATTTTAACTGTCCTCGATGTTTCGGTGTTCGTGTCCCTGTCGTGTCTAGTAGTCCTGAAAAGTGGTTGTAGTAGAAAATAAGTCAGGAAGTTTTTTTTTGTTTTTAAAAAGTGCTAGAGCGTTCACCTCCGGTGTTTGGGGTCCTTTGTTCAATCCCAGCTCGTGCCGTGTGGACTTTGTGGTGAACAAACACCGTGCTCGTGGGTTTTCTCCGGGTTCTCCAGTTTCCTCCCACTTTCTTCATTTCACAATTTCACTAATTTCTCATAATCACCGTCTCCTTTAGCCTAACCGGCATAACCGTTGAACGTTAAACTTAAAGATTTCATTTCATTTTTTTCTGTCTTTCTGCAACACAAATAGTTTCACTTTCGTAGCTTATTGCGAAGGACATGATAGATAATATTGTGCTATATCCGGTTTCAGGTTATGACTAACAGCTTTCTTTTTAGTTAACGTCCCACAAATATGCCCGTTACGTTAAGAGAGATGGATGATTAAATGAAGTCAATGATGATGGAAGAATTGGTGGGATTAGAATGTGAGAGAAAATCGGAGTACAAGAGAAACTTCAGGGACAGGATGTTGTTCAGAATAAATTTACATGACCGGGAATCGAACCAGAGATCTCATGCACCAGAGGTAAGCGCTCTAACACTGAACCACAGAAACAGCTTTCTTATTTACTATACGTCACACATTTAAATACGTTTAAACTAATTTATACATAAGGCAAATTTGGAAGAAAAGTTCCCAATTATTTTTACCTCTCTATTTGTTTGATATAAATACAAAAAATAAATTTAATTTAAAACGTAGGAAAATATTAACTGTTTAGTACGGTGTGAAATTATCCATATCTTTAAAAATATTTACACAGCGTTTCACAAAATACTACTGAATATATATAGAACGAAAAGCGACATATCAACAAGCAAACACGCATATTGAAATTTTGATTCGACTCGATTAAAATGTACAAACGTTTGTCATTTTCAAAGAGGAAGGAACATGTTTGGTTACTGAAAGGAATATTCGGTTGCAGCTAAATAATTTTGTCACCTTTCAGCCAACGATTTAGATTCCATGACGATAGTAGTTTAAAGTATACTCGTGGGACGTAAAACTTAAAGATTTCATTTCATTTTTAGTTTGAAGTATGCGATTCGAGTCACCAACGTTCCAGATCCAGGTATTCAAGAACTTTTCTTTGGGAAGAAGTAATCGAGAAGCTAAAAGAGATGTTAGTCGGTGGGAGAAATGCTAAGAAAAAACAGTGATTGAAGAGGGACAAACTGCAACTCACGTAGAGTTTACTCTTTAGAGCACATGTAAGTGCGCATTGTCGAGAAATTTGTGGATACCATGTTTAGTTCCCCATTACTATATCCTTGTCCATTTCATGGAGTTCAGCACTGTTGTGGTCCACAGTGATAGGTTTGATTCGATAGACAGACATGACGGAATACCTCCACTTATTAGCAACAACAACTTCTGTGGTTTTGGAAACATAGGTCTAACCATTGCCCTGGCCGTTTACTATTGTCGTAGGAAATCCATTTTCCGCCGGAAGTGAAATTACCAAGCAGAAAGCTTTCGTAGTTATTCCATATACTCAGATAACTACACACCTCGGACAGTGATTCTTATTGGCTAATATGAGCTCACGTGACACCTACGCGTACTAATCCGACTCTTTCCTTGTACCTATTGTGCGGAGTTGCCAAACAATAGTGGTATGGTGTAAAAACATGTCTGAAATTTCATGGTCACTGTTTGGAGGGTGATCTTCGAGGTGTTTCAAAGAAGCTTGTCAAGAAATGCTCTTGGTCACTAACCCGCAGAGCTAAATTTCAGTATTGTGTCACTTGTACAAAATGTCAACAACATATTCACCACTCTTAGCCCTAATGCAATGTTGATATTTTTCACCGCTTTATGTATAGAATATGTTAGTTTGAATTCGTAAAGTAAGTCTGAAACTGTTCTCCATTCTATACTTTCACACGATCCTGCTCATCAACACATTGGTTGCAGACGACTGAGCACCCAGACCTGTTTTCCAAACATGTATGAAGTGTGTGATTTCAAAACATCTGTTGGTTCCTTTAGAGAGAGTTGTTCCCCACAAGACATGATATTGGAATTTTAACCGCACGCACCCTATAGGTCAACATACATTTTCTTAGCGACATTTTGGCGAGCTATATTCTGTCGCCGACACTTTTTGGTAATATATTAAGCATCCAGCGAAACACCCTACGGCATCTCTTGCCTTAGGCCCCACACAAATGGTAAGACCCACTTAATATGTTATCCACGAGTCACAAAAACTGAGACGACGGTCGAGACAAGAAGCACTATTTCAAATTTGGGGTGAGAAGAGAAATTAGGAACAAGAATCAAGCTGAGAAATTCTCTGAGTCTCGTAGGCACCGCTAGCTCATCCAAATCTTAGAATCTTATTATCAAGTATACTTCAATTATTAATATGATTGAAATGTTATTATATCACAAAATTCGTTGATCATTCCTGACACAGAAGGACTCTGACAATTTCTAGATAAAATTAAGAGAAAAAACAGGGCACAAATCGTATATACATTTACAAAAGGGTGACCAGAAATGTTTCGAGACAAGGCGATAGAAAACAATTTTCGAGAATCGAGTCGAGACGAGGAAAAACCCTTCTGAAATTGAGACGAGACGAGACGAGAAAAGCTTATTTCTCGTTAATTGGGCAACACTAAGTGCTACTATATAGGAACCCATGTTAATGTCACCATTACACTTATGTGAACATTACGTCTAAAGCGTACATAATGATTTTTTCTCGGCAAGATGTTAGACACGAATGTACGTTAAGTCTGAAAATTAGAGGATTTATGCATGTTTCATACGTTATACCGTATGTCCCATACGTTTTCTCTCTCAACGTGTCAAACAAATTATATTTATAATAGGAAGCAACTTTCTAGAACTTTGCTTGAAACACACGGAGCAACGTTCTTAGGAGACTCCGTTCGGCCAAAAAATATTACTTCTAAAGGTGTTTACTTAGTTACGTCACTATTTAATTTTGGACAGAAAAGTTCCAATGCGATTAATGTTCACTTATCTGGTTTCATTCCATTTCTTTAGTATCACGGTGTAACCTAGGAAGGCAAAGGCAATCCAATCTTGATTCGAGTCTAAAACCAACTCACGTGTTTTCTGATATTCTTCACATGCTTGTACTTCTTAACTTAGGTGTACTCATCTTTCTACTCCTGCGATCGTCAACAGGTAATCGATACTTTTCGAGTTGTTCAAGTAAAGAAACATTTCTCTGTACCTAATTCTACTTCTGTCTGTCTGCCCTCACTTCATCTTAAAGACTTTTCGTTCGTAGTTGTAGTCGACTTTGACTTTATGCCTTCTTTTACTTTTCTGTGAGATTTTCTCGAGTGTTCGCAACTTTAGCGAGGTGGGAATCTAAGATTCAGAGGAATATGATACTGGGAAGTGTCGCTTGAGTCAGGTTTTGCTACAGCTACAGGGAAAGATTAAAAAAAGCTTGGAAAAGGGTAAGGGTAGAAGACGGGGTCCACCGAGCCGTTATTAAATTTCCAGTTGGCCTTTCATTAAATTTCACTTCTGCGTTTCTAGACAAAGGCAAAGACAAAAGACAATCGCGTCGTCTTTCTCGCGCGCTCCTTCCATTTGGTTCTCACCCTTTGTGCTAGATGAAACTTCTCAGAATCGTAATGTTTTGGAGTGCAACCTTAGCTCTGCTCTCTGTAAGAATTGAAATTCAGCTTTCGTAGCACAGGATGACTGTTATACCATAAAAATACTATCCTTTTTCTGTTTTTCTGGAGACAAAAGAAAGCTAGATTCGCGCTTTCCCTTTTGTGAATTTTCTTTATTTTAAGTGTACGTAAGCTGAAAATGTACTTTGTAAACTTTCAATATCAACCTACTGTAATTGGTACTAAACATTTAGTGAATTTCAAGGGTAGTGTGTATATATAACGCATTGTAACCTTATGCAAAATATGTATAGTGGGTAATAAGAAGAAACCGTATCTCACCCTTACCACGTGATTAAAATTCTAACGACCCTATGTAAGCATAATCGTGTTCTGAATCATTTAGAACTTCGTGCTTTGTGACCAGTGGCGGCCTACCCAAAAATTAAAAAAATATATATATATATATAAACACTAACATATACAATAAAGAGTATATATATTTTCCACTATTTATATTAATGGTAGATTATTATTTAACAAATAGCATCAACTACTACTGTAAAGGTAATTTCCTCATGTCATTAGTCAATCAAATGTATATATGTATCCATAAGCGAGGGAGCGGGCCTACCCATGATTAAAATATTAAAGCCACCCCTGTCTGTAACGTTGCAGGTTTTAGCTCGATTTTTCATTCAATCACTCACAGAGAGCAAGGAGTAGACAACAAACTTGATGGCAATAGGACATTGGTGACAGGCACAGTCTATGGTTTTGCAGATGCTCTACTCGTAGATTCGTCAGCAATCTAACGCTGTCAAAACTTATTTCATTCCGTCCCAAATGTTTCGTTCCTAGGGGTGAACTGACTTAGCAGATAACCGGTTATATGTCCGATAAGTTCTCCCCTTTACGACACCCCACATCAAAGAGCTCTATTTAATAACGAAAATAAAATAGCTAAATTTTCTTTAAACATTTACATTCTTTTCTTTGGAACAATACAAACAATAATTCGCTTATGGCATATTAAGAAATGTTTTGTTATTAATACCATTGCAAGGCGCGTGTAAGATTGGTTGATCTGAGATTACAAGTAAGTTGCCGCGGTTGTCTTCTGTAATCAAACGTCAACTATAATAACACTTTTATTTGGGGTTTCTTTCAAAATTTTGTCTTAAGGTTTAAAACATGTGTAGTTATAGATATATGATATGGCTATAACAAAGGACATCGATCAATTACATAAGACGCTCACTACTCTCTCCAACCTTTACATATGGCACCATCCCAATTTCTGTGTCACTCCTCGGAACTTACTTAGTACCTACTTCCAGCTACATTTCAATCATCTCTCTGATTAAAAGCTGTATCTTATGGGGCTACAGATTGAAAATTAGTGCAAGAAATAGAGTATATAAAGTAAATCTTCATTGCATATAAACATGCAGGTGATTCAGAATTTTCCGAGAATCCGGGTTTAAGAAGAGGAAATGGACAACTTTTATCGCTCTCTTTGTGCTATTTAAATTGACATTGTCTTTTGAATGTACATCAGAAATAAATGTTTCAATAGCAACTTTACAATATGATATAAATGTTTTATTTCTCAAAAAGTCACAATAGGTAGTTTGATCGTGGGTTAAGTTTTCTTTCATACAAAGTACACTAAAAAAAAACAACTATTATCACTGCGTCATACTAACTATAGCATTATATGATTCAATTTCCACAGGTAAAATAAGACGTGTGTGGCACACGTAAAAACGTACATTATATGCTTGAATCCTGTAGTGTTTGGGCTTAACGTACGATTATAAGTATATCCTGCAGCAAACATATAACTGAAACGTGTTTTTTTTTTAAATAATACTTTGCGTATAAGTGTTCCATCTATACGTACATTCCCTATGAAACAAAGAACTGTATATAGGCGATCACGATCTCGCGTATAGATGGACGTATGTAACATATAACTGACTTATATAACCTACGAATGAGTATGTGATATACGGAAGACTGTTAGATGTCAAACATCCTACAGCGGTATGATGTAACATCTAAGAGGGAAAAAGATCGTACGTATGTAGCATATGGATAACATACGCTCCGTGTAGTTTTCCGTAGTAAACTTATGGGTTCCGTATATTTGCACAGTTTACCTCTGTCCGTATAACGGATATTTTTCAGTTTAAAAAGTGAGGCCGTGGCGGCTCAGTGGTAGAGCGTTCGCCTCTGGTGTGTATGGTCCCTGGTTTGATCCTATTACTCACCAAATGGCCTTTGTTGTAGACAAACACCATGTTCGTGGATTTTGCTAGAGTTCTCTCGTTTCCTCCCACTTTATTCGTTGCACTATTCAATTCACTTTTCCTTTATCCTGCCCGGCATAAACGCGGAACGTAAAACTGAAAAAATTCAATTTAAGTGAGAGCGAGAAAATTTAATGCGGTGGACTGTACCCTTTATTTGTTCTGTGTGCTTGGAGGGACATGGGCTTAGAAGTAAATGCAGAGAAAATTAAATACATGGAAGTGCGTCGGGACCGTAATACAGCAAATTATAGATGCGTTAAAATATTAAATAATACTTTTGATAAAGTGGATACTTTCAAATATTTAGGGTCAATATTAACAGACGTAAATCATATTCACGAAGAAATTAAGTGTCGACTAAAAGCAGGGAATTCGTGTTACTATTCGGTTCTTCTCATCGCGAATTCTGTCGAAAACTTTAAAGCGTAAAATGTACAAAACGATAATCATGCCTGTTGTTCTGTATGGTTGCGAAACATGGTCGCTTACTCTGAGGGAAGAACATAGACTGAAAGTATTTGAGAACAAGATCCTGAGACGAATATTCGGACCCAAGACGAACGGAAATGAGGAATGGCGGAAACTTCATAACGAGGAACTACATAATTTATACGGTTTACCCAACATTGTTAGGGTCGTCAAGTCTAGGAGGCTTAGGTGGGCAGGTCATGTAGCTAGAATGGAAGAAAGTAGAAACGCTTTCAAAGTCTTGGCTGGAAGACCAATCAGAAAACGACCACTAGGAAGACCTAGGCGCAGATGGGAGGACAATATTAAGATGGATCTCGCAGAGATAGGAATACAAAGTAGAAACTGGATCCAATTGGCTAAGGATAGAAGTCAGTGGAGAGCTTTCGTGAACGCGGCATTCAACCTCTGGGTTCCATAGGCCATAGAGTTAGTTAGTTAGTTAGTTAGTGTGTTTATCAAGGGTAAACAACGGCTACGAAAGATACATTTAACTGAAATATATTAGTAGTGATGGAGTGTACTATTGTCATCAAGTGTGTCTTAGAGTGTCAAACAAACTTTGCTGTAGATAATAGTCATTCTCAAATTTCTGAGAACACTATTGATTTTAAAGAGTTTTGCAAATACAATACACTGTGTTCGTTTTAATCGTTTTTAAAATAAATAACGTTGATCATATAAGGATACAAAAGTGTATGAGTTTGTTGATATGGAAACAAATTTATTGAGGAAAGCTGCTTGCCAACTAACATATAACTAATGAACTGACAACTAAGATCATGTTTGTTTGAAGATGTATCATTTCAACGACACCTAGTGGTGTGCGTGAACTATTGTGAGTAATTGTCTCTTTACTTCAACAACAATTCTGTTTAAGCTATTCGATCATGTAATAATATGTGCAAAATTGGATGCAAATCTGTGACATGCAATCTTACTGTTTTAATTAGTGTTAGGTTAGGTCAAGTGAATAGTGTGAAGAACAGGAGAATACTGTAAATGCGTAAGAGAAAGTGTTAACTAAGAGTCCAAGAACATGCTCCAGTGTTATTTTGAGCGTACAAAGGCAGGGAAAATTGTTTAATGATCGGGCGGAACAGTGTGTCGGAGTCTTGGAAGATATTTATAAAGTGGTGTAAATAGAACACGGAAACTCAATGATCGTTTGAAAATAACAACTTCCCTCACGGGCAAGTTCACTGGGAAAATAAGCAAACGGAATAGACAATAACCAATTCGGAAGAACCAATAGAACTATGGAAGAGACACTTTCAATCGGTGTCAAATACGATGGTCGCCCAGTGCCTTCAGATCTATGGTTTACAGGGTTTCTATTGTGAAAAAGAAACCATTCTTTCAAACAAAACTTTACAAAAAGACACGCTTGGGTCAAATAAATCAATTAATAAATAAAATAACTACTCGAACAATGAACAATTGAAGTCGGAACACTCTGGACCGACAGATCTACATTTTAACAATTCACCTTCCAATGTTAGAAGTTTGTGTCTTGTCGTCCAGAAGAGCGCTCTACCGCAAGGCAGGAGAAAATAGTGTCACTACTTGGGGATGCTTTACACACTATCAACTTGATAATTTAGTTTGAATTAATATAAGAATGGACAAAACTTGCTTCACAACGTTTTCAGGCACGGAATTCCATCACAAGCGCGAATTTGAGGCAGTAACTTTGTACCACAATAGGATTACCATCCCAAACACTGTTCCAAGCTATGCACTAGTTAGCGCAATTCAAATAAGACGTCATCACCAACAAATAGAATAGTCGCCACAGTCACCAGATTTGCCATCCATCGAGCTGCTTTCAGATAAACTAGACAGAACTGTCCGTAAATAGATGCCAACGGATACTGAAAATCTTTGGAAGGCACTTCAGTCCTATTAGATTTGTATAGCTCCACAAAAGTAGGATAAATTAACCAAACAAATGTCTGGAATTTGTAAAGCTTTTATCGAGGTTAAAAGTCAACATTTCATTGAACTCAAACATACTGAATCGATTTGTCTCAATGGAAACATGGCCATATATTTCAGTCTCTTTTTATGAGCAATGGTATTTATTTTACAGAACAAGTCCAATAAATTGGATTTTGTATGGATACAGGTCTTTAAAAAAATACAATCCGAAAACTTAGTAGTATGCTCAGACTTTTGAGAGTGACTGCATATTCTAAGGTATGTTAACTATAAATAAATTAATAAACTCTCACAACAGCCGACATTATAGCAATATATCACATTAGAAAGAAGAAAATTAAATGATTTGGTACTCTACTACCTTTTGTTTACATGCCGAATGTTACACCTAAAATATTTTAGAACACTGTAATGCAAGTTAGGTGCTCCGTGTTATGAAAAACAATCTATCATATACCTTACCCATCTTAATCGCAGTGAAAACAGAATGTTGGCTGTATTGATTTTCACTATTCTAAACTGGCTTTTGTAGACAGACATGAAAATCCTCGAGGTAAAATGGGAAAGTCAATATATTGGCAAGGAATTCCTCTTATGTAGAAGCCAGACAGAAGCAGTTTATCACTGGCAAAATTCTTTTCTTTGTTATAGTTTCGGAATGTTGCAATAGAGGTAAGGTCAATATATATTTATTTTCTTAATCCTATACTCGCGTAGGCTGTTTTTAATCAAAATAGCTCCCAATTTTGCAAATTTAAGTGGAATATTATTAAAGTATTTGACTTCAGAATATAATTACATTCCCTTTCAATTCAACAATTGTTTGCAATATAGTAGGGAAATTAATGTTAGGGTTATTATTGAGGTTCTAAATGGGTGACATTGAGGAGTCAAGAGGTGGATAACTGGTGGGTATCAATTAGGAGTGTGAAATTGATAAGTCATTTTCTTGGAAATTTGGTCTCGCCTACCTTTAAGCTGGGAACAAATAGCGGATTGGACAAGAACGAAGCACTACTAAGTACTTTATTAGATGTGTTAGTAGAAAAATGATTAATACGAGGGAGGATCAGAAACTAAGATTACAAGGCCGATATTTCTGGAGTTCAGTCTGTTATAGAGAAATGAGAACTGTGCGGTAATTTTAATACTTGGAACTGGCAGTTGTACAGAGTTTTAGCCACCCGACATCTACAGCGCTAGTTGTAGGTAAACACAAATGATGACTCATTTAGAAAGCTGGTCTCACGAAGAAGTCCGCTCGTTTATTCGATTTTTGTGAGCGAAATATGTAACCGCTGCTAAAATTCACCGGCAGCTGGTAGAGGTTTACGGAGATACGGTAATGTCTCGTTAATATGTCGCAGAATGGTGTGGAAAGTTTGCGACTGGTAGAGAAAGCATCACCGAGGAAGAGCGCAGTGACTGACTCAGTACGTCATCAACAAATTTGAACACATATCGCGTGGACGAACTGATTCAGGGAAACAGGAGGATCACGTTATGGCACCTGATACCACTTCCAGAAGCACCTAGGAGGCAGTCTCTTTGCTTCAGACGAGGAGATGAAACACTTCGTGACAACGTAGCTGAACATGTAAGGACAGGATTCTTAACAGAAGGATCACGTCATGGCACCTGATACCACTTCCAGAAGCACCTAGGAGGCAGTCTCTTCGCTTCAGACGCGGAGGTGAAACACTTCGTGACAACGTAGCTGAACATGTAAGGACAGGATTCTTAACAGAAGGATCACGTCATGGCACCTGATATCACTTCCAGAAGCACCTAGGAGGCAGTCTCTTCGCTTCAGACGCGGAGGTGAAACACTTCGTGACAACGTAGCTGAACATGTAAGGACAGGATTCTTAACAGAAGGATCACGTCATGGCACCTGATACCACTTCCAGAAGCACCTAGGAGGCAGTCTCTTCGCTTCAGACGCGGAGGTGAAACACTTCGTGACAACGTAGCTGAACATGTAAGGACAGGATTCTTAAGTATTCCTGCGCCTAGGCCTTCCTAATGGAGGTTTTCCGATTGAATTTAGAGTTACGTTTCTACTTTCTTCATTTCTACCATTTTCAGTTTGAACAGAGTGTTAAAAGAAAATATGCTACGTATTCTTAGAACGCTACATCGATTCAAAAAGCAAAGAAAAAACGCCTCCCGTTATCTATTGTAATGTTTGCTCTATGTAGATGAATATTGAAAGCGAAGGTTGTAGACAACTTTTATCACTTCCAGTTTCAGCAGAGAGTTAAGGACTGAAAATGAAATGTGTTCTTGGCAAGGTTCATCTATGCTAGGTAACCGTTTCTCGCTATCTATTTTCATTTTTAATCTAGTGTTTATTTCTTACACTTCCAATTTTAATAAATAAAATATTAAGAAACAAGATGATACATATTCTTGGTCTCGCCTACCTTTAAGCTGGGAACAAATAGCGGATTGGACAAGAACGAAGCACTACTAAGTACTTTATTAGATGTGTTAGTAGAAACGCTAAATCGACTAAGAATGGGCAAAACCGGCTTTTATGAAAAACGGGAACCGGTTACTATAAAAACCGACATTTCGGTTTTCTCAAAAACCGGTTTGTTTTTCTAGAAAACGGTTTCGGTTTTCTCCAAAACCCTGCTCGGTTTCTCATCAGAACAGAGTCTCGTTCACAGAAAACCGGATCCGTTTACAACAAAAGCAGTTTTGTTTTTAAACATATTGGTTTTTAAGCATATCGGTTTCGGTTTGCACTTCCTTTTCACGAGAATTTCCAACAAAACACTATTTTGGTCTGAAATAGAACCTGTTTTTGAAAAACCGAATCTGGTTTCAGTAAAAACGAATCAGTTTTGGAGAAAACCGATAACCGGTTTCGATAAAAACCTGTTTCGTCCAAAACCGTTTAAAACCGGTTTTAGTTTTCCTGAAAACCGGAAACCAAACAACCGGTTTTATGCCCAGCACTAAAATCCACTCTAAGAAACCGGTTCTCGCTGTTTCTTATTGTTTTTGCTTTATGTAGGTCAATATTGAAACCGAAAGTTGAAGTGGAGTTGTATCACATCCGGTTTTAGTATAGAGTTAAGGATAAAGATTAGATGTATTCCTTGGAATCTTATTTGATTGCAGGAAATAGATTCTCGTTATTACCGTCTTTGCTCTATAGTGATCACTGTTAACTCTTATCCGGGCAACCGGGACCTCCCAGGCCCAGTAGCTTCATTTTTCTCAAATTTCTCAATAACCATCGAAGACATAAAATACTGAATTCTTCTATCTTTCGTCGAAGTTAAAATCATGAACATATCGAGTTGGTAAAGCTTTTTTTTTAATTTGAAAATCTTTTCCTGACGTAACCGGGCAACCGGGGCCTAGGAGGCCCCGTATAACTTTAGTGAAATTCCTGTCAAATATTAGATCAAATTGTCACATAATTATATATTGAACACGTGACTATTGTAACCTTTAGTCGGAACAGTATGCGGCAACAGACATTGAATTTTGAGTGTTCTGCACTTAAAATATTTACTGGGCCTGACAGGCCCCGGTTGCCCGTTTACGTTACTAAAATGTCTGGACCGGATTTGCTATTCTGCTTGGTCGGCTTAGACTCGTGACACGAAGTTTCGCTACTTGACAAAAATATATACCGGTAAATTCTAGACTAGTCTGGACAGTAAGTGACAATAGGCATTGATTTTGTGTATTCTGCACTTAAAATATATACTGGGCCTCACAGGCCCAGGTTGATGTCACAGAGTGTTGGTGTCTGATGAAGAGGACGTTAGGTCCTTGAAAGTGTAACACATTGTAAGTATAGTTTTTAATATATTTCATTCTGCTCTGGTCAGAACTGTGTTTTATTTGTTAAGCTACTTATCCAGAGCCATGGAATTTGTTCATTACTGTACAACTTTAACCATTTAACCGAAACATGAGTTTCAGAAACGTTATGAGAAACACAAGGTCTCAGAGATCCATAAGTCAATTTTGTACAATATTTACTTTGAAATATATTTAAGGTCTTTAATAATAAAAGGGCCAAATAAATTTAAATCCTTACGACTAAACAGGGTTGCCTACATTCTGTTTTAAAATTTACCAATGGGTCTCAGAGAACATGTTTCGGTTAAGGTTTTAATAAGCATTTCAAGATCCTTTTAACATTAAACTACATCAATTGTCTAATTGACTGAATAACAACAGTTTCGTATTGTACTTCACTACCAGAATAAGTTGTATATAATTTCATTAAATATAAAATTGTCTTCTTACCCGGATCTCCATAGTATTGGTAGCTTAAACATTTTTTCGGAAATTACAAATGTTTTCCTGGGTATCTTCCACATAAATTCCAATCAAGGAGATGTTGCCTAAACTTCATTATCAGAATTACTATCTCGTAAATTGTAACTTCACACCTAACTTTCTGAGCACCACAATTCTGAAGATAACATAGGTTGAACCGTTGCCCAACATGAGTATTTCAAACGAAGAAATTCACTGTGAATTATTCAATCGCTTTATGACCAGTTTAACTGAACCAACTTTCACGTAATACACTAACACCGTTTCCCTCACAAAGTAGAAACATATTTTCACTTCGGTTATTCTATAGAAATCTACCTTTACGGTTAAGTGTCTCAGGAAACGTAAATTGTAATAGCTCACACAAAATCCCACTATAAATTCTTGGGCGCTAGTAGTAACTATTATTTAAAAAATAAACAGAGAAGAAAACTATTTTCACCAACATGTTATAGTTTTAACAGGCAACTCCAAACTAAATTCTCTCTGTCGTCTGAAATAGCTACCTCCCTTCTTACTAAACCACACGGAGAAAACAAGGAGCAAAACCGGTGGTTTTAGGATTCATGAACAAGTGGCATGATAAACAAACAGCGCCCGTATACGTATACACAATGAAAATGAATTACACAAATTCCCACCGTTTTTTATGTATTATAATCGTTTCACAAAATGATGCTACTAATGCACAATTTACTGCAAAATGAAAGCACGTGCGAAAGCAACCCGATTTTTAAGTAAGTGCGTAACCTATATTTGTTCACATTGAATTGCAATGATAAAAATAAATCCTAGTTTTCGTTAATACGTTGATAGTTTCTGTAATAAAATTTGCTCATATACTTTTTAGTAGATAATGCTTTATTCTATATATATAACAATCTTATATGTAGTATCCCCTAGTAGCAAAATCGGTTGGCCCAACGTTGGAGAAATGGTTGCGACTTGACATACTAACGGTGGTCCAACGTCAGGTTTCGCCGCTTTGGCAACCATTTCCCACTCATTTCCCAACCAGACAAAGCTTGGTCCTTAGTTTATCCAACCAATTTCCAACCATCTCCCAACGTGAGCCAACCAAACCCTGACGCTGAGAATCTTGGGCCTTCGTTCACAGCCAAATCCACCAGCTTAGCCCAACCAAACCTTAACGTTGAATGGTGATTACCACGCAAATGCTGACGTTTAATCTACCAAATCTCGCATAATTCCCGGACGTTCCCCAAAGTGTCCTCGTGGCAGGTGGGATGGTTGCTGATGTATTTGGTTTGGTACGTTTAGCCTTTTATATGGTACTCGCTAAAGCTCGCTGGGGGCTCCGCCCCCAGGCCCCCGGTCAGGCCTTTGCCATGAAGTGTCATGTTCTAGAAAACTATTCCTTCAGGAATTCACTTCCCTTTACAGCAGACACCTGTTACCAACACATACTTCAATTCAACCGGTATTATTCCTTCCATGTAACTTTGAAAAGCAAACACACAATTTATTAGAAAGAACTCTATTACTACTTCTACTCTGGCAATCATGTGCATGGCTTATTATGTACACTTTGCGCACACCTATACATGTTAGAGACAATAACAGAATTTATTTTCTCAAACATAAACAGCGGACACTGTCTTCCAATAGCCTACCTATTAAACCTTGCATTTTGCGAAAACACTCACTGTTTACAAATGTGATTTTTGCAACCTTTCAAATATTTATTCGTAGCATTTTTTAATATTATGTTTTGCAGTGTAATTTAGTACAATGTAATATAATAGTGTCCTTGTAGTTAATTGTACATATTACCTGCAGGAAAAGTAATTATATCTGTGATATAAGGGTGGGAAAATATTTCAGTCTTCCTGCACATTTATTCTTGTATTTACAATGAAGACTACAATTTACTAGATAATTTACAAATATTAGTATTGTTGGAGATTGTTTAATTTTTTTCATAACATTTGAGTGAACACTACTTTTGTACTATAATGTAGTACAGTGGATTATAATGGAAACCTTGGGCATAGTTGTACATATTACCTCAGCAAGATTTCTTGAAAAGTTTCATATATACTGCACAAATTCTTGCAGTCTCCCTGTATATTTATTCATGTATTTTCAATGAAGACTACAATTTGTAGGTGATTTACAAATATGATTATTGTTGGAGGCTTTTTAAACATTTGTTGGTATCATTTGAGAAAACACTATTTTGCACTATAATATAGAAAAGTCCCTTATAAAAGAACCCTTCGGCATAGTAGTACATATTACCTGCAGCAAGACTTTTTGAAATATTTCATATTTACTGGACAATTTCTTGCAGTCTACCTGTATCTCTCGTCTTGTATTTTTATGAAGACTAAATTTGTTCGTAATTTACAAATATGAATTTTGTTAAGCCTTTTTAAACATTAGTTCATAACATTTGATTGAACACCAGTTTTTGCACAGTAACGTAGTACACTGTATTACAATGCTGTCCTTTGGTACAAAAGTAAGTATTGGGCAGCAGGACTTGTTGAAATGATTATTTATACTAGAAAATTACATACAGTCTTCCTGTATCTTTACTCTTATATTTTCAATGAAGACGTTTATTTACTAGGTAATTCAAAATATGAATATTATTGGAGGCTTTTAAAAAAATTAATTATAGCAACTTAAACAAAACCACTTTCTACACTGTAGTAAAACATTGTACTAGAAACGTGTCTTTCAAATTTCTTATTACAATCAAAAAACAAGAGATCATTTCCTTAATCATCCTAAAAAACACATATATAACACGATTACTATTCCGATTTTAGAGGTGTAATTCCACGGACGCGGGCCCGCTACGTACCAGTACTATGTGAGCAGTAAGTAGGAAATCCAAAATATAAGGAATTGAGTAGTGTAGGGGAACGACGTGAGCCTACTGTGCAAAAGACCTGGGTTCGATCCCCAACAAGTTTTTCTCTAACTTTTTCTTTCTTTATTTTTATAGCATAGGTGATTGAAAATAAGCTTGACTTTATTATATACGACATTTCATTCCAACCGGACCCGCAACTAAAACTATTAAATCGAAACGGGCACTTTTCCACGTATCTTATATATTAAAATTATGTACGCTGCCGACGAGACAATTTTCAAAGGTGCCCATTTGTGTGTGTGTGTGTGTGTGTGCGTGTATGAGCGTGTGTGTGCAGTTGCGTACGCAGGAATTTATTTCGGGAAGGGCCAAACTCAATATCAGTGTATTTTATATTGAAATTCCTAAACTTGTCCCAAAAATTAGGCTAAATTTACTCAAAAGTTGGAATTTCGGTGGTGGTCCGGACCCCCAGGACCCACCCCCTGCGTACGTCCCTGTGTGTGTGTGTGTATTTCCTTAAAATTAATATTTTATACTTTCCATTTGAAGTATTCACTTCATATTTGGTATACGCATGTATCTTAACGAGGAACATAAAAGGGGAGAGAGATATTTTGCAATCGTTTCCGGTTTGAAGCAGACACTGTTGTCGCGAGACAAAATATATTGTTGTCTTGTATGGACACTATATCGTGAAAATGATGCCCAATGTTTCTTTCAGACTCTTTTTGGGGGACACTGCCTCCTCAGAGCGCCCCTGGCGAGATCAAAATAATACGTTTATAATACAATAACAAATAGAATGTTATCAGCAGTGCCCCCGGGGTAATACTCCCCTCCCCCGAACATTGCTTCCGATAGAGACACTGGTGATGCTCCATTTCCAAAGCTACATATGTTTGATTTTAAACACTTCAGTATCGTCTCGAAACTTTACACGAACATACTGCCTAGTTTCGAGACCATCTCAACAGTTAGCGTATAAATATATCCTTTCCGTCTGTCTGTAATAACGAAAATATTTTGTTCACGCAATGCCAACAGAAAATATTTGGTAAAATGAAGCAACGTGATAAGAAAAAATGCAAGATAAAACATTGTCTGCGGGGATTCGAACCCAGACCTGCTACTCAGAAAGCAGACCCTTTACCGCGGAGCTAACTTACTACGTTGAATCCTTTTTGTTCTATTCTACTCAATATACCACATAAGAGGCCAAATGAAGGCAATTCAAAAATATGGCAGTTTTGAATTCAAGATGGCGACTTCTCCAATGATTTGTTTCTTCACTTAAACTGAACTACGTCCTTAATAACATAGCGAAACCTGGCTTACCTACCAAGAGCACAACTTACAATTTTCATGGTTACCAATTTTTGAGACGCCATTTTGAATCGAAGATGACGACTTTTCCAACATGTCGGATTTTTCCCCTCACATGAGCTGTACTCTACACACTTGAACGCAATTTCGTGATTCCACCCTATCTACAAGTTGTGTAGAATTAGACGCCTCCTTATAACATTCCTAGCACTTTCTGACACCGAACATGACTATTTTTTTTCAAGTTTAAGGGCGGATTCGCAAACTACGCATCAGAATAAACATCACCTCGAAATTTCAACATCCTAGATACAGCCATTACAAATTTCACATTTTTTCGATTTGCGCCGCGAAACGAAAACGAATTTTAATGCTCTTTTTTCTATCATAAACTGTGTTCCTAGCTTCACTGCCTGACAAAATATGACGTTTCTATGGTGTGCGGAACTACTCTAAAAACCAGCATTTCGAAACGACGAAAAATTTCGACACTTCATTTACATGGAAAATGTCGCCTTTTTCGTGATATCGGAATTTTCCCATTACTCACATCCCATGACGAACAAGTATGCAAAATTTTGTGTTTGTATGTTTTGTGGAAGTATGCAAACAATTAAGTGTGTTTCCGACTTTAGAGGTATATAATTCCACGGACGCGGGCCCGCTACATACCAGTACTATGTGAGCAGTAAGTAGGAAATCCAAAATATAAGGAATTGAGTAGTGTAGGGGAACGACGTGAGCCTACTGTGCAAAAGACCTGGGTTCGATCCCCAACAAGTTTTTCTCTCACTTTTTCTTTCTTTATTTTTATAGCATAGGTGATTGAAAATAAGCTTGACTTTATTATATACGACATTTCATTCCAACCGGACCCGCAACTAAAACTATTAAATCGAAACGGGCACTTTTCCACGTATCTTATATATTAAAATTATGTACGCTGCCGACGAGACAATTTTCAAAGGTGCCCATTTGTGTGTGTGTGTGTGTATGTGCGTGTATGAGCGTGTGTGTGCAGTTTCGTACGCAGGAATTTATTTCGGGAAGGGCCAAACTCAATATCAGTGTATTTTATATTGAAATTCCTAAACTTGTCCCAAAAATTAGGCTAAATTTACTCAAAAGTTGGAATTTCGGTGGTGGTCCGGACCCCCAGGACCCACCCCCTGCGTACGTCCCTGTGTGTGTGTGTGTATTTCCTTAAAATTAATATTTTATACTTTCCATTTGTGGTATTCACTTCAAATTTGGTATACGCATGTATCTTAAAGAGAAACATAAAAGGGGAGAGAGATATTTTGCAATCGTTTCCGGTTTGAAGCAGACACTGTTGTCGCGAGACAAAATGTATTGTTGTCTTGTATGGACACTATATCGTGAAAATGATGCCCAATGTTTCTTTCAGACTCTTTTTGGGGGACACTGCCTCCTCAGAGCGCCTCTGGCGAGATCAAAATAATACGTTTATAATACAATAACAAATAGAATGTTATCAGCAGTGCCCCCGGGGTAATACTCCCCTCCCCCGAACATTGCTTCCGATAGAGACACTGGTGATGCTCCATTCCCAAAGCTACATATGTTTGATTTTAAATACTTCAGTATCGTCTCGAAACTTTACACGAACATACTGCCTAGTTTCGAGACCATCTCAACAGTTAGCGTATAAATATATCCTTTCCGTCTGTCTGTAATAACGAAAATATTTTGTTCACGCAATGCCAACAGAAAATATTTGGTAAAATGAAGCAACGTGATAAGAAAGAAATGCAAGATAAAACAGAGTCTGCGGTGATTCGAACCCAGATCTGCTACTCAGAAAGCAGACCCTTTACCGCGGAGCTAACTTACTACGTTGAATCCTTTTTGTTCTATTCTACTCAATATACCACATAAGAGGCCAAATGAAGGCAATTCAAAAATATGGCAGTTTTGAATTCAAGATGGCGACTTCTCCAATGATTTGTTTCTTCACTTAAACTGAACTACGTCCTTAATAACATAGCGAAACCTGGCTTACCTACCAAGAGCACAACTTACAATTTTCATGGTTACCAATTTTTGAGACGCCATTTTGAATCGAAGATGACGACTTTTCCAACATGTCGGATTTTTCCCCTCACATGAGCTGTACTCTACACACTTGAACGCAATTTCGTGATTCCACCCTATCTACAAGTTGTGTAGAATTAGACGCCTCCTTATAACATTCCTAGCACTTTCTGACACCGAACATGACTATTTTTTTTTCAAGTTTAAGGGCGGATTCGCAAACTACGCATCAGAATAAACATCACCTCGAAATTTCAACATCCTAGATACAGCCATTACAAATTTCACATTTTTTCGATTTGCGCCGCGAAACGAAAACGAATTTTAATGCTCTTTTTTCTATCATAAACTATGTTCCTAGCTTCACTGCCTGACAAAATATGACGTTTCTATGGTGTGCGGAACTACTCTAAAAACCAGCATTTCGAAACGACGAAAAATTTCGACACTTCATTTACATGGAAAATGTCGCCTTTTTCGTGATATCGGAATTTTCCCATTACTCACATCCCATGACGAACAAGTATGCAAAATTTTGTGTTTGTATGTTTTGTGGAAGTATGCAAACAATTAAGTGTGTTTCCGACTTTAGAGGTATATAATTCCGCAGATATTCCGATTATTTAATAGGGTTAGGGTTTTCTAAATATTCGATTAATTTTTAGTTGTATTTACTCCGCGGCAAGAAAGAAAAAATGTGGAAACAGCAATATGCGGGACGCGAGCCCTAGTTGCTAGGTTGGCAAGCAGGCATGCTTCCAACTTTTATAAACTACTAACTACTACATTTTTGTTTTAGTTTTTTTTTCAGTAACCTAGAACGACAAGAACACAGAAACACAGAAGTATCGAGGATACTTAAAATTCCAAAGGGTCTCCCACCGTCAATCGACCCCGGGACCTTTTACACAAAAGTCGCACGTGCTAGCCACTAGACCAGTGGGGAGGGTGACTCGGCAACAATCACACTTTACAAGTGTTGGATATTTGACAGTTGTTTTGCGTTCTAAACCTTCTTTTCTAAAACGCTCGCTATACACTATGTGTAGGAAAATGATTCAACACACACATGAACTCCTCTTTTGTTTTCGTAATTTCAACACAATATGGCTGTGAAGAACTGTATATGAGCAATGACCCACTCTACCCGCATCAAGTATGATGGAGTTAGCGACCATTACCCAACGATAATACAAAGTGCCCGAATAGTGGGAAAAGTGCATTTCGTTGAGCGGTTCCGCGAAATTTTGCCAACGCTGAAGTAACGTATTTCTTGGTTCTAGTATGATTGCTTGAAGTTCGGGAGAATAATTGGTTGGCCAAACATGCATTTAACCAATGTTAAGCCAACGTAAGTTTCTCCACTATAGTCTTGCACCGACCATCACCAACCATTTTGACCAAATCCCACTCTATTCCCAACGGTGGGCCAACCAACTGTGCTACTCGGGTCTGTATTCTTATATGACAATTTTCATACAGAACAATTAAGAACATTTCTTTTTGAATTGCACTTTTTTATACAGTATATTCAGCACTAGTGGAAAGAATGCCTCTAATAAAACAGTTAATGCCCCCATACTGTTGTTCTTGAGTGTGTTATATTAAAATATAATTGTCTTATATGATACGAGTTAGTATATACAATATTTTTTTTTTTTGAATATGTATTCCGAAAGACGACTGTGAACTTACAATTGAGTATTACCCCTAAACCATTGATTTCTGAACGCCTTCCAAAATATTGCCATAAATTTTACGCTCTAAACAGAAGTAAACTGCCTTTCTCTTACCGGAAAAGGAAACTGGCCCCGCTACAATAAGGTTATTTAATGTCCCTCTATTTGTACTGAAATATTTGTGCATACTAAAGATACCAAAGTTAACAAATGACTTTACAATTGATAGTTATGTTGTACGATTTGAACCTATCAATTCAATCCGAAATATTAACATTTCTGCACAAGCTTTAGCGTATATTAACACTTCATTTTAAGTTCTGCCTTTATGTTGCTTCGGTATCCGCGAGACAAGATGAGATACGATCTTATCTTCGTACCCCCACTGGAGCTGCCAGTGAGGAGCAGACAGAAATGTCTAGCTTTATGAAATAACAGTGGTCATATGTAAACAATAACGTCAATAACATAGTCGATAGCTTTGTAGGGATATCACTCGTAAGTTCATAATTTAATGTTCATTGCCCAATTACTCTGCTATTTCATATTATCCCCTCCTTCAATCATTGGTTTTCTTTCTGCTTTCTTAGTTTATAAACCCGAACTTCTACGTCATATATCGACAAGATCGAAATGACTGTTCTATATTATCTAACGTTCACCTATTTAGGAAGTCTAATATCCTCGGACTGAAGAAGTGAAAAAAACAAAAAAAAAAAAAAAACGTAAATCCAAGAATAGTGCAGGCTAAACAAGCATTTAATAGGAAAAGAGGACTGTTAACATCAAGTAATGTGTCGTTGGACGTTCTGAAACGATTTATTAAGACACTGGTATGGAGCGTGGAGCTTTACTGAACAGAGACGTGGACATTGAGAAAAGATGAAATATCCAAGCTGGAGGCATTTGAAATGTGGTGTTGGCGCAGAACGCTGTGCATATCATGGATCGAAACGAAAAGGAATGAAGACGTACTAAAGGAAGCTAATGAACAACGAAAGATCATGAAGATAATAGGAGAAAGAAGAACCAGCATGCTTGGCCATCTTATTCGGCTCTCCGATTGTATCACCTTGCTGATGGAGGGAAAGGCAGAAGGAAAACTAGGAAGAGGAGGACTAAGGATAGAATATCTAGAGGTATTTACGAAGAAGATACTTTATCAAAGCATAAAACAACACTCCGAAGCGAGAGAAAAGTTTTAAAATTTCCATGTTTCCCACCAACGTATGGTTGAAGATAGTGTTAAATATTTAGATAAAGTCACACATACACACGTATCACCAACCTATGATAATTAAAGACCAAATATAATTCCGAGTTGCTTTTATTTTAAAAGATAAAACTCTACAACGATATTACCGAGGAGTAGTTATTAACAACGTAACTAATAAACAAAATTTGATACAATCTCAACACAGTCTAAAACTGCATAGCAAAGATTTCCAACTTCTTTATCATATGGTACGGGCTCATTGTCCAGTTATCCATATACTTGAAATTTACTTTCCATCAATATTCCCCCCTTTCTTCTTCAGGTCAACCATATCCTTCACGTATCGTCCTCGTCCACCTCTTTCTTCCTTATTTTCTCTCTTTTTGGTTAACTCTCCACCCACACTTTCCAAGCTTCATCCTCGCTGTCCTGCTTCTCATATTTCTTGTTGTAATCATATTTCTTCGTCCAGCTTCTCTCCCTTTTTTCATTTTGTTTGGTCCTGACCTCCTCATTTTCAGACTGTCTTGGCATCGATAGCTTTTTTCCCCGGTCAGATTATGAAAATGATTTTTGAAGGTTTTTCTCCGTCCGGGATACATCATGTCGATCCAGTCACGTCCTAAAAAATAGTCCATTCCATTTGTTTCAGTCACGATTATTGGTAAATCCTTAACACCTACTTTAGAAGTTACTGGTACTTTGACTTGACCCATAATTGGAATCTTCCTATTATCTGCTATAACAGTGTTACATGTTTTTTTTTCTTAAATTTATATTGCTTAAACTTCTTCAAGTAGATGACTTTAAAAACTATAGTTACTTCTGCTCCAGCATCCAATTTGAAATTTATATTGTGTTGTCCACATTGTAACGTTATCCTACAACATTCATTCATCCTGGATAACCCAATTTTGTGTTCTAACGAGTCTGGTCTTAACAGTCCTAATGCATCATTTGCCTTTTTGTCATCTATTCCTTCCTTCCGTTTGTTGAATTTCTTCTTTGGATTTTTTTCTACTATATCAGATTTGACTTTGTCGTACAGTTTTGTGTCTTTCTTTATGGAAACTAATTCTGTTGACGATACACTTTCGGTATCGGTACTTGTCCCATTGACTCTGGACTGTTGAAGAGCTAATGTAAAATATTTATTATATTTTTGACACTGCGACACACTTTAGCAACTTGATGGTATCTTTTACAGTTCTGATACTGAATTACCCAAGTTGGAAATATTTTCATTTCGTGTGTCATTACACAATTTCCACATTTGATTTTTAAGTAAGGTCGTTTTTGGCTACGTTTTTGTGATCTCTCCAGTTTATCAACTTGTTGGTTTTGCTTCCCATACTTAAATACATGAACTTCTTGTTTCCAATAATTCCATATGTAAAGCTCTACCCTTTTCTGTGGTGAAAGTTAATTGTGCCTCAGATAATAACTTTTTGCGTGTCAGTTCATTGTAAATACCAAATACTAGTTGGCCTCGCATTGTTTCAAGTAAGCTTTTCTCAAATGTACATTTACTTGCTTGTGTTTTTAGCTGTACTAAATATTCTTGGATCGATTTGCCGTACTTTTGTGTTAAAGGTTGAAATTTGAACCTTTCCATAATATAATTTGTAGTTTATCTGTGTAGTTTCACTAATACATTCACTAAATCAGTACATTTTAAATCTGTGACTTTCCTTGGTGACTTAATTGTCTGATTGTGCTATATGATGCCTGACCTATTACTGAGATTAAAACACATACTCCTTTTTTTTATCTGGAATAACATTTGCCATACACTATTGTTCAAATCTTTCTATATAAGCTTCTATATCACCGTCATCTGGATCATAGGTTTCAGAAAATTGTAGTCTGTCTACTGCGTGTGATTCTTCCATTCTTTCCCTTTTAGCGAAATGTTCTCGTAGCCACTGTTAAATATTTAGAGAAAGTCACACACACTCACGTATCACCAACCTACGATAATTAAAGATCAAGCATAATTCCGAGTTACCTTTAGTTTAAAAGGTAAAACTCTACAACGATATTACGGAAAAGTAGTTATTAACAGCGTAACTAATAAAGAATATATGACATAATCGCAACACAGACTAAAACTGCATAGCAACGGTTTCCAAGTTCTTTATAATATGGTACGAACTTATTGTCCAGTTATCCATATACTTGAAATTTACTTCTCAATCTCTGATGGTAAAGGTGTACTTGTATCGTCATCAAAAAAAAAAAAAAAAAAAAAAAAAAAAAAAAAAGTTCGCATATACTGTAACTTCCACATTTTCATTAATAATTCAGTTTTCTTAATATATTATCACTTCTTTGTGCTTTCCTTAACAAACCAGTGTAGTAATGAATAATTATTTATGATTTACAGAAAAATAGAGCAAAATAAGAAAATTATAAGCAAAAAACTTTGATTGTTATGAAACTTTAGTCTGTCAGATAATTACGCGAAGAATATCCCGAGGGAAATTACAGGGAAATTGACTCCACACAGTGCACAGGTATTAGAAGCACTCACAAATACGTAAAATTAAAGGAACAGAAAATAATGTATTTTTATGATGAACATACAATTCGCACTTCACGCGAAGTTCCAATATAGGAAATCAATCAATATCTTCAGTTGAAATTATTGAAAAAAAGACAAAAAATTTCTATTTAAAACTTCAAGTGTAAACCTGCACTTGGAGCGATTCTATTTCTAATATCACAACGCGTTATTGCGTAACATGCCTCCGTGTCAAAACGGGTTTAGCAATGCTGTTGCAAATCTAGAATAGGAGGGTGGCAGTTCGAGCCTCAGTGCAGAACTCTCTCTTTTTTTTCAATATAGTGAAATCTTTTTTTTTTTTTAAATATAAATGTCTACTTTGAAGTGCTTGAAAACACAAGACCAGATGAACAATCACTTTTCAAAGCTCAGTCACATTTATTCACTATGTTCATCATTTAAGCTGTATATGAAGACACTAAAATGAGGAACGTTAACAATCCATATTAACGTTAATACTACATCCGTTATAACGAGAACAGATTTGAGATCTGAATAGCAACCTTAAACCATAAGTCTAAAATGAAAATTATTCATGTTCTTGATATCTATTGAAACACTCAGGTGTATATGTAGAGAGAGAGAGTGAGAGTGCGAGAGAGAGATAAAATACTGTATATATGCTTGTATTTTTAATTAAAATAGTTAGTGTAAATCTGTTTTTTTTATAAAGCAATTTGAACAATCATATAGAAAATGTATACTGCTAAAAAATGAATTAAATTGCAATTCCAGAATCTGTAACATCTTACATTTCTTATTTATTTACATCGAATGTTAACTTATTGTATAGTTTATAGCATGAATATCAGCTGATATGTAAGAAAAAATATCTATAAATTGAATTTAATTTTTAAATTGATACAGTTGCTATAAAAACAAGTTTATGAAAATGTAGTGTTTAATAATGGTTGTATAGTATTTGAAACAGAGTTTGCGTAATGGAGTAAATATTTATACCGCCAGCTTTGCAATACTGTGCAGTTTAAATTGTCAATCTAATCATTCTACTTATTTCGCTTCAATGTTCATGAAATTTAGTATAGCATTATGAAACATTCCACAACTGATCTGGTAGTAAAACATATTTAATAAGATTACCGCATATTACGGTAGGTTTCGAGCTCGCTCCCATCTTTGTGAGCACTTGATAATATTTTATTATTATATATTAGATAAAATATTATGTGGAAGAGCTAAATTAAATAAGAAAATGAAATGAAATATTTAACATCCCACTATTACAACCTTTAGGCGGGAAGGTTCTAGAATGCTGCTCTGCATATAGAGGTAAATTTGGGTTAATAACCAGTTTGGTTCTTTTCTTTGTCAAATCTCAATACACAGTTTATATAGTAATACCGAGCGAGCGATAGCGAGTGAAGGCAGTTTAGTAACCAGTTTCATTGCTTTCTTTATCACGACTCAATTGGTATACGGACCAGTGCTCTAGAACCCTGCCACTTTAGGCTAAGGGAAAAGATGATTAAAGTAAGAATAATGATATAAGAATTGGTGGAATGAGAAAGTGGGAAGAAACGGAAATGTTTTGAGAAAACTCACGGACATGATGTTGTCCACCTCAAGCTTGCTTGGACGGAATAAAACCAGTGACCGCACGCACCAAAGTCAAGCGCTCTACCAGTGAACCATCGCGCTCCATAAATTAAATAAGAAAGATAGGTAGTAGGCCCTATATAATTCAATATTGTATGGAAGAAACTTATTGTCCATAAAGATTCTTTTTCTTCAAGCTTTTGTAATAAATGTTGCAGGTTGTCCGATGCTTTGTAATGTGTGTCAAATAAATAAATTCATGTTTTTCGGCATAGTATCTATCGTCTGCCCTTGCTGCTATTAGTGGTATAAAAATAGTATTGAGTTGATTTTGAGTTGAACGTCCCTTTCAACAGCGAGGCTGTATGAAACGTGGGCCTACTAATTAACGTGGAATCCGAACCACATGAGCTCACATCGGGAATGACCCCGGGTGTCCCACGCCAAAGGCGCGTATTACCCGCGTGTCACATAAAAAATGCATGTTTTTCTACGGGATAGCATCTTTTGCTCCTTACTATGAAAACGGAATCGATACACGTTCCTTTCTACCACCTCATGATTTAATTAAATGTTGTAAAGACTTTAAAGGCTCAATCCCTAACAAAATGTTTAAATGCATGATCTCTCTCTTTACAGTTCACACAAGACTCTATAGAAATAACGCAAAACTTAATAAAAAGAAAAAGAAGAAAAAACAACATCCTTTCACAGCATGAACCTTACGGTTATTGCCATGTAATACAGTAGATGACTTGTGTATCTTAATCCATAGTTCATTGAATCCGTACAGAATTTCCATTCCCGAGACTAGCGTTCGTATCTTACAAGGAGAAAGCAGACTTTGGTAAATGAACTTCTTGGCGATTTTTTGCAAGGTGACAGTGCACATTTAAAGTTTTCATATTACAAACTGTTAGAGCGCAATGGCCTAATATAGAAGAGAAAAAGCGTCTTAATGTTTTCGACTGGCCGCATATGTCGTACGTTGCGCAAATTGATTAAGTGACGGCATTGCAGTATCAGCAGCATTTTGACTCACGCGCGAAGGGTTCCCGGTTCGATTCCCGCTGAATTCAACTTTTTGTTTTTGCTTCAACCAATAAAATAGTCATTTGTAGCTAAATCATCATCATCATAGGTATTCTGCCTTTATTGGCAGGTCACTTGCCGCAGCTGAGAAGCTTCCATGCTCCATGGTCCTCCGCTAACCTTTTCGTCTTCGCGTATGATCTTTTTGTTTTAATATCATCAATTAATTGTAGTCTCTTTCGCCCCCTCCCTCTCTTTCCCGCCACCATACCCTCTAGGACGTCCCTCATGATACAATCTGTTCTTAGGCAATGTCCCAACCAGTTTCTCTTCCTCTTCCTAATAATATCTAAAAGTGTTCTTTTCTCACCTACCATTTCTAACACTCTCTCATTCGTTTTCCGCTCGACCCAACTAATTCTTTCCATTCTTCTCCACGCCCACATTTCGAAGGCTTCCAGTCGATTTTCGTCACCTTTACGTAAGGTCCACGTTTCCGCCCCATAAAGTACAACACTCCACACGAAGCATTTTATGAGTCTTTTTCTCAACTCTTTGTTCAAGGTCCCACAAAACAAACTTTTCTTTCTTTTAAAGGCTTCTTTCGCCATTCTTATCCTTGTTTTTATTTCACGTTCGCATTTCATGTCATTACTAAGAATACTACCCAGGTATCGAAAACTATTCACTTGTTCTATTTTCTCCCCTCCTACTTTTATATTTGACACAGACCCCTTCGTTCCAATCACCATGGCTTTTGTCTTTCTAACATTTATTTTCATCCCATATTCCTCAAAGCCCTTTCTCATTTTTTCTAACATTTTATTGATTTTCTTTTCAGATTCTGCAACAAGCGCCATATTGTCTGCAAATCTTATACATCTAATCATTCTACCTCCTACCGAAATGCCATCATCATCATGTAGGCTCTTTTTCACTATTTCTTCTAGATAGACATTAAATAGTGTTGGCGAGAGGCAGCATCCTTGTCGAACTCCCCTTCCAATTGCACTCTCTTCCGTCAGTTCTTCCCCTATCCTAACACTTACTTGTTGGTTGATGTATAAGTTTCTTATGAGTCTTCTATCTTTCCATTCCAACCCTATCTTTGTTAGAACTCCCAACAACAATTCCCAATTCACGCGGTCAAAAGCCTTTTCTAGATCAATAAATACAACATACACCTCTTTCCCTTTTTCTATAAATCTTTCACTGATCATCCTTAATAATCCAATAGCATCTCTTGTGCCCTTGCCTCTTCTGAACCCGAACTGCTCTTCCTCAACATCTTTATTTGTTCTTCCATATAACCTTCTGTTCAGTATTCGGAGCAGAATTTTAGCTGCATGAGATATGAGACTAATAGTTCTATAATCCTCACATCTCTTTGGGTTCGATTTCTTAGCCATCGGTATCATGATCGTTTTCAGAAAGTCTCTTGGCCATTCTCCTGTTTCATATATTTCATTGCATAGTCGCCACAATTCTTTCTTTCCCTTGTCTCCTATATTTTTAATGAATTCAATTGGTATGTTATCTATTCCTGTTGCCTTTCCATTCCTAATGTCGGATATAGCCTTTTCAAACTCATCCCGAAGAATACTAAATCCTTTATCATCCTCGCCTACTTCATTTTCCACTTCAACATTTAGGCTACACGGTCTATCCCTACTCTCATATAAGTCTTCAACGTATTCTTTCCACCTTCCCATGACCTCATTTCTCTCGCTGACTACCTTCCCATTCTTATTTTCTACTGCCATCATAATACTCCCTTGTTTCCTCCGAAATTCCATAGATTTCATCTCCTTGTACATTTCCTCATATTTCCCAACTCTTTCTAATTCTTCTATGTCCTCGCATTTTCTTTTGTAAAACTCTTCCCTCGCTCTGTCTGTTTATCTTCGTAATTCATTATTTAACTTTCTGTACATCTTTCTGCCCTCTTCTGCATCAACCTGTTTCCACATCTTCCTCTCCCTCATTTTCTGCAATATCTGCTCCGTAACCATGGTTTCTTAGCAGTTTTGTGTTCGCGGTAACCTACTGCTTCTTCTGCAGCCTGCTGTAAGCAACGTTTAATATGTTCCCACCGTGCGTTACTTCCTGCGCCTATCCTTTCCTCGTTTGAACATTTTTCTTCGAATTTTTCAGCGAAAATATTTCTTATTTCCTCGTTTTTCAACTTTTCAGTATTCAACACTTTGTTACCTACTTTTCTTCTGCCTACATTTTTCAGTTGAATATCTACTTCGGCCAGCACAAGATTATGATCAGAGAAAATATCAGCCCCGGGAAGGGTCTTCGCGTTCTTTAAGCTATTCCGATACCTGTCCTGAATCATAACATAGTCTATCTGATATCTTCCGCCGTCTATTGGTGATTTCCATGTATATCTTCTTCTCTTGTGCTGATTGAACCAAGTGTTCCCAATTACTAGTGAATTCTGTCTACAGAAACTCACCAGTCCCTCTCCCCTTTCATTTCTTTCGCCTAAACCATATTTGCCTACGATACTACCTTCCTGTTTTTTCTCCCACAACTGCATTGAAATCTCCCATTAGAATTATGCATGCACCCTTCTTCTCCCTATCTATAATTTCTTCTATTTTCTCATAATTTTCCTCGACTTCTTCATTTGTATGCGAAGTCGTCGGTGCATATGTCTGTATCACCACTAGATCCTTCGTTTTCCCTTTAAGTCTTAACATCATAACTCTATCATCAATAAATTCTACTTTCACTACCTTCTCCTTTAAGCGCTTTCCAAGAATTATTCCTACGCCATTATGACCGCCCTTTTCATTACCTGAGTAAAACATTCTATATCCTTCGCTGTTCAATACCCCATTACCTTCCCATCTAACTTCACAAACTCCTACCAAATCTAAATTATTTTGTTTCATTTCTTCTTTAAGATTTTCTAATTTTCCTCCATGTAACATAGTACGTACGTTCCATGTCCCTATCCTAAACCTTTTGCTCTTCCTTGTCTTTTTTTCTCTGTTTGTCTTCCCCCCATTATTACTTTCTCGTCCAATAGTCCTTCCCAAGCCATCCCCCTCCCGGAGATCCGAATGGGGGATATTTTACCTCCGGAACTACATTTTAACCTGCGAAAGACCATTGTTCATATGTTCTTTTTTTGCTGCCAGCAAACTAGGGAAAATAGAGTGGTGGTTTCCCGTTGCCTTCCACCCCGCAGTATCCCAGCCGTTAAAGTCACTCTGACCACGCCTGGGACTAATGTCCAAGTTGCCGTACCAATCACTATGATTTCCGCCAACTTGGCTACTGGAGAACTGCTGCCTTCTCCCAGAACACTCTTTGTCTGGCTACTCCATTTAAACCAATTGGGTAGCGGTGGCCCTTCTGGTAGTGAACTACCACCGACACAGCTCTAAATTTCACTGTAGTGCGCAATCCTCCCCACCCGACACATAAGTGTCTTCGTAAAGGTGGTGTTTATCGGGGAGGTGTAGCTAAAAGTAAAATGTTAATTCACCAGTATGTTTATAATGCATTAAAAAAAAATTCAAATCAGTTCTAAAATCTTTCAATGTTCCTATTTCGTAAATATCGTCCCTCTCGAGACAAAGGAGCATATCTCATTTTTGCAACTTTTTCAGGGGACAAGTTTAAAGATGTTATCGTAAGTTTATTTTATCATGTTCTGTCAAAATTTAAGTTGATCTCGTAAGTTATATACCTGATACGAAGGATATCAAACTAAATTTTAAAAGAAGACGAAAGAATAAATAATAATAAAAGGTTTAAACTTGTCTCCTGAGAAAATTAAGACAAGTTATTGTTTACACAACGACTGGGGTAACCATAATATAACTCGTTATATCAATATATTTATGAAATGGGTTACATTTCGTTGCTAGTTACATTTCGTTGCTAGTTACATTTCATTACATTTCGTCGGAACATTGAAAGATTTTGCAACTGATTTGAATATTTCTATTGTTTTAATTTATTAAAAACATATGGTGAATTAACATTTTACTTGTAGCTACAAGTGGCTACTTTATTGATTGAAGCGAAAAACAAAAAAAGTTGTCTCAAGCGGGAATCGAACCCGTGACCCTTCACACGCGAGTCACAAATGCTAATGATTTTGTCACGCCGTCACTTCATAAGCTAGGGCAACGTATGACATATGCGGCCAGTCGAAAACTTTAAGACGCTTTTTCTCTGCTATATTAGGTCATTGCACTCTCCCAGTTTGTAATATGAACACTTTAAATGTGCATTAACACCTTGCAAAAATGGCAGCGAATTCATTTACCAAAGTCTGCTTTCTCCTTGTTACTCTTAGTTCTTTTTTTTTCATTTTCATTTTTGACTGATCAGATAGGACTCCAGTAAAAAGAAAAATATGGGTACAGTTTAAGGTGTAATTCGATATACTGCAAGTAATTATTTATATATTTACTGTCAAGTGAACAAAGTGAAGTAGAATTCACAAGTGTAAAACTGTTCTAGATTTTAATCTTAATAAAAACTATGAATAAGTTTACAGCTCAAAAGAAAATTGAATTCTCTTCAATTGTAGTCCATAATTAGCTATGGTCAAAGAGATGGATTTCATTTGTTTTGTGCATGGTCAGCACAATGGTTTTCATCATCTTTATTTCTGGAATTGAATATAACTATTTTCTTCGTTTAGATATAAAATACTCATCTTTAGTTCTTAACAAAACAAAGATATCGTTCAAAATGTCACTATATCATTACATTTCGTTATAAAAGAAATGAAAAAATAATACATTTACACTTAAAAATGTCGAAGGTAGTATGACAAATATTATTAACAATTCTATAATAGAATTAAGCAGTTTTTGATAATACTCTAATGAAATGCAGGGTATTTGAAGTTGGCAAAATATTCGCCCTTATATGCTGAAATGCAAATTTCTTGAATATACGTTTTGAATTTGATTCTCGATAGAATCTGGAATATATTTAGAACTTTAAACTTTGAAGAACACAACACTAATTTGACGTCCCATGTATATATTATTGTCGTTACGAACTGACTAAACTAGCGATAAATCCAGGGAGTAACTCACTCAACCAGCTCCTGTTTTCCGATGTTTTATATAAATTAACGTATCTAACAATGGATTTTTGGTGAAAAGATATGTTTTCCTTTGCATGTATTTCAGGGAGTACATGCAACTTTAAAATTTCATTAGCAAATATAGCAACTGATCAAATTGAATAATGCCAAAAATAGCCTACTTTGCTTGCTGTGGAATCTCCTAGATATATCATTTTTTCTTTTCTTTTTTCTTTTTTTTAAGTGTTTGGATACTTCGGAAGGTTTTGCAGAATGCTTCTTATTATACATATATGTTTGTCCTGTTTGGTACGAAAAGAAAGTTTATTATGAAGAAAATGATCCGCAGAGGTCTTTCTAGAATGACTGTTATTAGTTGTAGTAGCTGACTTGATTTATAACGACTTATCAAAAGATAGTCGTAAACCTGGTTCGTTTGCTGGGATAAAAATCCGAAGTGGTAGTAATTCTTTGGCATAAAAATATTAGTTTCGATATTTAAATACCATTAATCTCACCTTTTTAATAAAACTGACAACGTCTATAAACGCTGTTAAACTGGTTTATTATTTGATATAACTTATAATATCCTTTTCTTAAAACTGTTAAGTACACAAACTCACTGACTAGTTAACCATAAAACATGTTCATATCATCAACTATCCCATAATAATCACTTACATATATTAAAAACAATCTTCTTTTGTTAATATAAAAATGAACATTCTACTAAGTATAGTGCATATGTATGAGTACTTTCTGCCCAAGGTACAGGTAAATATTACACAAACCAAAGTATTTTGTTGTATAAAAATGTCGCTCGACAAAGGGACTGAATATAAAAGTCATGAGTAGGCTTGGCTTTTATCTTCAAGAACCACTGGTCCGTTTACATTAGTGTTCTTATATTATATATGTCCATCATATTTTGATCGCACCTTGTATATCTATTCATTATATTTCACAGATACATATATATATAAATACATTCATAACAATTCTTTCATTTCCTCAATATTTATCTTTAATTACATTAATTATATTTATTTTATTATTATCCACTATATTATTAATATATTTCCTTATTAAAATATCGTCGCTTATTTAATTAATCGTCGACGGGTGCGATTTCGAAAAATGTAAAGGACAAACGTGGGTTACAAATAATATTAATCTTTACGGGCGCATTAAATAACAAATAAGTCGGATGTTGCATTTAAAGGTATACATAGTAGCACTAAGATGTTATAATAAAGAAGAATTTCTTTCAAGGTAGTCGTTGGATAATTGATTTTATAGAATAGAGCTTCTTTTTAACATAATCTTTGATAATTAAGTTTTCAACACAAATCAATCTAATATAAATAATCTTTGCTTTTAATTAATTATAAATCGAATTATAATTCCTCATATTAACAAGAAAGAATAAAAATCATTTGAAAATTAATTTTCCAGTCTACCTAAAACTCTATTTAAGCATTTCAAGTATTTTTAAGAATCGTTTTCATTATTGATATTAACACATAAACTTAAAATGAAAATTTACAGGAATCTACAACTAACATGAATTTAACCTAATTTCAGTAACGGTAATCAGGTTACATTCGAACTTGCATACGGTTCTAATAAAGTACATTGTACTGCGCTATCATGATTAGGTTCTACATTGTGTTGTACATGTCTTTCATCGTGATTCTGACTTTGCTATGAAGTCCCATCTCTTGATCTCCAATTACGTCTATCCACGTAGTTCGCTGCATTTCGGGAATTTCGCTCAGTACTTCGATTATTTTTATATCTACTGCTGTTGAGTGATCTGACATCATAATTACCATGATTAGTTAGGTTAAGCGGATTCCCTACATAACCTTGTCTATTTTGCTCATTTGGATTGCTAGAGTATACTCGGCTTAGGTTAGGTCCGGTATTATTCACACTCCGAATATTTAAATTCCGAACAGGCACCAAATGATCTGAATTATTCTTATTTTTACCCATTCCTGATTGTGGGTTCATGGCATGGTATTGAGTTTCGTAACATTGGACAAGCATCAATAAATGGCTGAAACTCATACACTGTATGGAAAATAAGATCTGTTGCAGTTTAAATGGAAGCAAATTTCGAATCGATGCTATTATTCTCGATTCCGATTGCAAAGGATTAACGACCTTTAAGTCGTTGTAGACATTTACAACAAACTCTACAAGAGATTTGTGCAATCGAGGATTGAAGTGTTGATTTCTAAGGGTGGCATCTCTATTTGCCAGCAAAAAGTCATTTTCATAATTTGCGATCAATGCCGCTTTGAATTCCTCATAGGTACTAATGTGATCACGTATTGCTTTAAACCATAAGGAACAAGGTGGGAGTAATACATGGGGTATTAATTTCATATATTGTGATCGGTCGATAGACATTATATTACATTCGTCTTGGAATTTCTCTAAGAAAGAAGTAGCATTCTCATTATACTTACCACTGAATTTGCTCATAGCTCTGATTTCACTCATTTTAACACTTAATTTTACCTTCTTTTTCTCATTCCTTGTTCTTGTTGAGTGATTGTTCTTATCCGTGACGTGCTGTATCATGACACCATCTATGTTTCGCTCATCAGTGCTCTTCGGACAACTTTCTTCTAGTATAATATCCTCATCAGATCCGGGCGAAGGCGAGTTCATCTCTGGTGAGTGGGGCAACTCAAAGCGATCACTACCCAAGTTATTACGGAAAATGTTGTCTTTAGCCTGTAACGTTCTAATCTCTTCCTGAATAGTAGCTAACAACTGTGTATTTACACGTATGTTATTAGAGTTGTTGCTGACCTGGATCTTTTGCTGTTTAATGGAAGATTCTATTACTTCTAAATCTTTTTTTACAGGACTAATTTCTTGGTTTTGTTGATTGTGCTTTTCTTGACAATCATCGGATATCCTTTTTAACTTTTCCTCGAACTGTGAGGAAATGTCGTTCACCACCTGGACAATTGTCTGTTTCGTTTCGTCGGATTTTCTGTTCTATCCGTCTACTTAATTCTTCATATTGCTTGTTAGCTTCGTCAAACTTCTGTTCTATCTTATGTTCCATGGTCTTGTTAGATTCGTTGAATTTCTGTTCCATGGTCTTGTTAGATTCGTTGAATTTCTGTTCCATGGTCTGCTTTATCTCGGTAGACATCTGCATTATTTGTCGCTGTAAAGCTAACAAGATATCTTCCGATGCCAATCCTGGTGTTACACTAGTCTCATCGCTGTCACTAGTGTTTGATTCCTGCTGCATTGTTTCGTTGTCCATTTTTCTTATGATTACTTTACCACTTCGCAATATTGTTAAGTTCGTATTCATTAACTGTAATATGAAAGTAAATTCAGCCTTACTCTTCTTCGGGAATTGAATTTACAAAGTCCCGGGTGAGGTAAACCAAATTTTTATAACGACTTATCAAAAGATAGTCGTAAACCTGGTTCGTTTGCTGGGATAAAAATCCGAAGTGGTAGTAATTCTTTGGCATAAAAATATTAGTTTCGATATTTAAATACCATTAATCTCACCTTTTTAATAAAACTGACAACGTCTATAAACGCTGTTAAACTGGTTTATTATTTGATATAACTTATAATATCCTTTTCTTAAAACTGTTAAGTACACAAACTCACTGACTAGTTAACCATAAAACATGTTCATATCATCAACTATCCCATAATAATCACTTACATATATTAAAAACAATCTTCTTTTGTTAATATAAAAATGAACATTCTACTAAGTATAGTGCATATGTATGAGTACTTTCTGCCCAAGGTACAGGTAAATATTACACAAACCAAAGTATTTTGTTGTAGATTGTAGCGTCCCATTCAGCAGCGAGGCTATATGAGACATAGACTTACAGCCGAACGTGGGTTCCGAAACGCATGACCTCCCGCCTAGAATTTAACTCCGTTTTTAAAAAAAGTATTTGACCTCACAGTCAGTTGTTATCCGTTCGGGTTGGAACAGACCCTATTATTATGCTGTTGTTGGGAAGCAGTGATGAAACTGGTTAAGAATTTCGTGTTCTGGAAACAGTTACACTCGTGTCCCGATATGGCTGGAACAGACCTGGAGACGACGACACGTCGTCATACACACGCAACATTTGTATGATACTGTGAGTAGAACTTATGTGCTTTCTGTTGGTCTAGTGGCTAGTGCGTGCGTTTTTGGTTCTTGCTGTCTCGGCGTCGATTCCCGTTAAACTTTGAGGAAACTATATGGCGAAAATATTAAAGATTATACATGCAAAAGTCTGATGCCAGTGTTTTGTAAGCTATTGACAAAATAACAGAAAGAGAAGAAAGAAAATCTCTTGAGAACTTAAAACTGAACAATGTTTTCGCATTCATGCTTAATTTGCTATTAGCGTGACACATTAAATTCAATGCAATTTAAATATTACACACAAAATTCGCTACTTCACTATTGATAACATGAAAAATGCTTGGTATTGTTAAACATTAAACATAACACCTCATTTTTTATATCAATAAATAACTTAAATACATAAATAACAAAACAGTAACAATACTATTAATCTTTATCTGCATAGTATATAAATGAAAAACACATTGTTTATCATAACGAAAATGGCTGAACCGTTTGAAAAGAATTTTATTAACATAGTTAACAACTAACTCGGACTGGATTGTTGTCACACCTTTTTATTGAAATGCGTATTCTAACAGAGGAGGGGGGGGGGGGTAAAAATGCACTCCGAAAATAGAATCTCTCACGTTTGTGAGATGAAATTTGATACATAAATTCCTTATTTAAAACGAGTGTGCACGTGTCCGACCGCGTTTAGAAATTTCGGTACTAAGTGTTGAAGAGGTGCAATTTGTATCATTTTTCTCAATATTTAAGAATGATGACATCGAGGTTGTGTTTTGTCTTCACAGCAAAACGGATGAAGCACTTTAAATTATCTTTTTAATATATGGTATTAACATTTGGTCCAGTCGGGTTTTTATCATTCATTAACACATATATCATAAGGGGAACAGATGAACATAAACATCTTATTTTGAAACATGTAGGCCCATCTTCCGTTGTCCTTAAAAATCCACTTTTGAGGAGAAAATGGGGCAAGTTCCAAATAAAGCGGTCAATATCTAAAAGTGACATCGTTACTGTCTGTCCGATCATCACTGGAAATCAAATCAGCCGTTTGAAATAAATATTTGAATACATTTAGTACTTGGAAGAAAATAGTTAGCTGACGTCCACTGGAAACTTGACAACACTTCGATAAATTTAGAGGATAGTCAAATATGCCTAAATCTAACATCACATGTGGAAGTGAATACGACGAAACAAGTAATGTGGTTTGTCAGACCCGTGTTATGTGGTCATACGGTTATCATACTGGACTGCGGAGTCAGAGATCCTGATTTCAATTCCTAATAACCCTAGAGGAACACCAAATTAGTACATAACAAGTAGTGACTATTTTCATGAATATATGCATCATATAAAAATCACTTAAAGTCTTATACTAACAAGGGAAGTATGAATGAGCTTATATTGAAACCTCTGAGTAAAATTTCACTCAGAGGAAAGACGTCCCACAGAAAGACCACACACAAAAAAGCAGCTGCGTTTTTGAAGTGGAATTAACCAAAATGGCAGATTGAAATGTAGAGTATCCATGTCGACAATTGCACAATACGTTCAGTACCCCCCGTTGTAAACAGCCCGTTAATAATAAAAAAAAGTCAATAACAACAATTTGGGTACATACTATACCTAAGGAGAAGACGTACGGTAAGGTGAATCTTGACGGCAGCCATCTTGAAAACCGCCATCTTGAATTCAGTTCAAGTTTTGTAAATAGGAATAGCGCAATATGATACATGATTTTGGGCTAGAATTTAAGCAGAAAAACAAGGGTAGCAATAGTTTTAAGATACGTGCTTTTGGTAAAAAGTTCAGGCATATTTATGTGTACTGTATGAATTCGACACGAAGCAGGCTGCCATCTATTGGCGTATCTAGGAACTAGTTGATTTGAGCTTTGTTAGACACAAGCCTTTATTCCCAATCAGTCGATAATTAAGAGGTACGAAGTACTGCTTAACGAGAGCAATTTAGACCAAACTCATCGAGTAACCTTCTTAAGGTATTAGCTCGGCTTACTAAAATTTGAGAGAGACCAGAGGAAAATTGCACATACAGTATTTAATATAGGGATTTTCTTATTAGCGATTTTGACTAAATTTTCGTATTATCTGGTCAATCTCAGCCCCTATTCAACCAATTTGGACCAAGTTTGCCGACTAATCTCCTACAAGTGTATAGCTTTGCTTAACAACATTTGGGACAAATTGGGAAAATATAAAGGGTGTTTCCTATATTTTTGTATTTTACAAATTGTTGGACAGCTGTTTCATTCGGGAGTTGTGCACGTGGAAACATACACAATAAATACGCCTGTAACTTTTTACCAAATGCACCTACCTTAAAACTATTGCTACCGTTGTTTTTCTGATTAAACTCTAGCCCAAAATCATGTATCATATTGCGCTATTCCTATTTACAAAACTTGAACTGAATTCAAGATGGCGGATTTCAAGATGGCTGCCGTCAAGGTCCACCTTACCGTACGACATCCCCTTAAGTATAGTATGTACCTGCATTGTTGTTGTTGACTTTTTATTATTAACAGGCCGTTTACAAGTGGTGGTACTGAACGTATTGTGCAATTGTCAACATGGATACGCGACATTTGAATCTGCCATTTTGGTTAATTCCACTTCAAAAACGCAGCTGCTTTTTTGTGTGTGATCTTTCTGTGAGATTTCCTTCCTCTGAGTGAAATTTTACCGTAGGTTTCGATATGAGCTCATTCATACTTCCTTTGTTAGTATAAAACTTTAAGTTATTTTTATATGATGCATATATTCATGAAAATAGCCACTACTTGTTATGTACAAATTTGGTGTTCCTCTAGGGTTACTAGGAATTGAAATCAGGATCTCTGACTGTGCAGTCCAGTATGCTAACCGTATGACCACAGAACAGGGGTCTGACAAACCACATTTTCATATCGTTTTGGTATCCCTCCTTTTCTCGTATTGATTAAAGTGTCATCCGTGAAGGAATTGTTTTTAATTCTGGGTGAAATCAGTCACTTTTTTTTCTGGAGAATCCAAATGTGCGATAAGATATGGGGGACCCACTTTAAAATTTTAAAGTTACTCCCCACCGCCGAAGGGGGTAGGGATAGGGGGTTGTGTTTGGTATCATTGAACTATATATATAAAGCAGAAACATATATTCTCATTTTGGGCGTGTGGTTTCAATTTGATATTAACTTAGAAATCTATTTGAACAGTGGTAGCGCTAGCATTTCCATAGCGTCATCTTCGTATACAAACCGATGGTGAATAAAAGTGACAGAGGTTTGAAAGCTGACAGTTTATCTGATTTTGTTTTTATAACCAGTTCAAATGTTCAAAATATAACGTTATATTTAGGAAAAAATAAAATATCCTTATATTGAAAGAAAACCGGACTGGAAACCGAACCGCCAATCATCATTACTGTAATTTCAAGCGCCTCGCTAATCCCACTTATTTTCTTCTTAAGTTACGTCGCGAAAGGCGGCCCTGAAGTTCACTTACCAAAGTCTACTTTCCCCTTATCAGTAATTTGTGGATATTTCCTACTCGGTTATACACGTTTTACAGTAACATTGAATGATAGGGACACAAACATAGGCACATCGAAAACATTTAGAATTCTAAAAGTTCTCCCACCGCTAATCGAATTCAGGACCCTGTACACCACAGACGCACATACTAACCACTAGACCACACAGCCAAGTTATAAAGCCAGCGCATTATAATAGTTCTACTGGAAATGCACGAGATATGCACTTGTAACACATTGAGTGATTTATTCGAGAGATGCAAAGCACGTTACTTTGAATCATTTTCTTTGATTCGTTTTTACGGTGTTTGTTCTTTGTATTTTTCGTACAGTGCTTGAAAAAGTAAATACATCTTTCTCTACTGTCTCCAGAAATACTATTTTAACTGATCATAAAACAGAAATCTGTCGGTGAAGTAATATGGGGTAATGTGTGGTATTTTAGTTTCATACCGAGTTCTTTCGTAGATAAGCGGTTAGCGTACGCACCTTTGATGTGTGAGAGCCGGTTCGATTCCCGGTGTGAGTTCATGTGGTTTGGATTCCACGCTAATCAGTAGGTAAACGTCTCATATAGCCTCGCTGCTGAAAGTGATGTTAAAATCAACTCAACATTATTTTTATGCCATCAATAGAAGGAAGAGGTAGACGATAGTATCCTGCTAAAAACATGCATTTATTTCTTTGGCACATATTACAAAGTATCGGACTATTTGCGACATTAATTACAAAAACTTCCAGAAAAAGAAGCTTTATGAACATTAAGTCGCTTCAAGCGTTCAAATAGCTTTATAAAAATCCAGATTATGAATTACAGTATTTTTTACGTTGTAATTAAAGATAGAAGCATATATTGTTTTGTATCTCTCTCACATACTCTCTCTCTCTCTCTTTACATACACCTGTATATTACAATAGATATCAGGAACATGAATAATTTTCATTTTTGACGTGTGATTTAAGGTTGGTATTCAAATCAGAAATCTGTTCCCATTATAACAATATTAACGTTTCTCATTTTAGCGTCTTCGTGTATAAGTGATGGCAGGGTGAATAAATGTAACTGGGCTTTCAAACGTGATAGTTCATTTGATTTTGCTTTTTTCAGGCACTTCAAAACAGAACTTTATATTTAGAGAAATGTTTCCATATATTGAAAAAAATAAATTTCTCAGAGGCAGATTCGAACTGCCGCCCTCCGATACCCGAATTTCAAGAGCACTACTAAACACGCTTGATCATCGAGACAGCTTATGGAAGAACACGTTGTAATAATGCTAATATATCGCTCCAAGCGTAGGTTCACACTTGAAGTTTTAGTTAGTTGTTTTCTCCCTATATCAGTAATTTCAACTGAAGATATTGACTGATTTTGCATGTTGGAACTGTGCATGAAGTGTTAATTGCATATTGCAGAAATACGTAGTTGACTGTTCAGTTCATGTTTCTGTTCAACAGCTTCACATGTTACTGAGTGTTCCTAATACTTGTGCACTGTATCATTTTCCCTGTAATTTCCCCCGGGATATTCTTCGCGTAATTACTTGACACACTAAGGTTTCAATAAAGTTTTTGCTTATAATTTTCTTATTTTGCTCTATTTTTTCTCCAAAATAATAAATAATAATGATTCATTATTATACTGCTTTGTTAAGGAAAGCACAAAGAAGCGATAATATAGTAAGAAAACTGAGCTATTAATGAAAATGTGGAAGTATAGTATATGAAAACTTTTTCTTTTTCTTTCTTTTTTCTTTTCTTTCTTTCTTTCTTTTTTCTTTTTTTTTTGCGGATGACGATACGTCATATATCCGTCAGTTGGAAGTGACTGCTAAAAACGCTGTCCTGCGTAAAACAAAAAATTCCTAATAATAATAATAATAATAATAATAATAATAATAATAATCACGGTATCCGTGGAACTTATGTCCGATGTGCATTCTAGTCACTGTATTATTGTTGCCTATCTGTGTGAGGGTAAGTCGACGGACATAGGGTATGTAATCAGATTGGAAAGAAATGTCAAAGCTTACAAAGAAGTGAAGAGTGATGAAGTATCCTTGGTGAAATGATTTTCAAGACTGAGTCGTTAGAAATATAATCTATTGAACTTAGAGTGTTGTTAAATTATAATGTTTTTTATAAGAGACGACACCTATAAATCGATATATCGCATCGGAGATAACAAAGTGACATGTTTGGCGTTAAACTTTAATGCGTAGTTTTGAGAAAATCGAGCCAATACTTTTATGAGGTTAGAAACTGTGTGGTTTATTTCCAGTCTGACGCAGTTGGTAGTATTATTTTTTTCTGGAATTGATTATTTATTTAATATATATGAAAACTATAAACTATATAGCTGATTTATGGGGGCCGTTCGAAAAGCAACTTCAATAAATAAGAAATGCATTATATACATCTGAAAACTTCTTCTTTGCTGTATTTCTCAACATATTTCCCATTAACATTCAAGCTCTTACCATATCTCTTCACTAATATACAAATTCCATCAGCATAAAAATCTCGCGCCAGTGCCTTGAGCCAGCCTATGACCGCATCTTTCAACTCCTTACACATTGCGCACAGTACTCCTTGTAGCCTAACCTCTGTGTCACTACGTTATATAACACAGTCCTGGAAATTTGTTGAAATTAATCGGAAAGCTCCGAGATTGTGAAGGATCGATTTTTACGAATTTTTCCATAAATTTTCTGAACGAGTTCATTAGTGACCACTGATGTCCTGCCACTCCTCTCTTTGTCATGAATGTTTGTTCGTCCACTTTTAAATGAACGAACTCATTCACGAACAACTTCACTCATCACACTTAGTCCATACACGGTACAAAGTTCCTGATGAATAGCTGCTTGGCGGGGTTTTCTATTGCAGCACACATTTTGAGACGCTACAAAAGTGGAACTAGTGATCAGACAACCTTCATTCTACTACCGCTTGATGCAGACTGATCTACCGCGGACGTCTGTGCAAAATAACACTGCTGCTCACAATACTTCACGCACAGTGACCAATCTGAGGTTACTTTCCGAACGCACCTCGTATATATTGCTTACCTTATCCTAATAGTGACTCACATAGTACCTACAATAATAATAATGATAAACTCAAATAGACACTCAATAGACAGTAGAAGTTTCAACTTCGTCCTTTAGATGCCGACCCATGCAGGATATTTGCTGCCATCTCTTTGAATAGTAGAAAATTGAATATGAGTATATACCGTTAAATTCGCCGTTACCCATGAAGATGTTAAAGGATTGACTTAATTATCTACCTTGGCCGAGATAATTAAAAAAAACAACTAAAAGTACACTTTTGTTCAAAACTTATGATGTAAGCTGATGGATGAACGTAAGTTGCCGTTATAAGCTGAGATATTAACGGGTAGATTCAATTAAAGAACTCAAGGGAGATAAACACTCTCGTCCATTAAAGAATTATCATAGAGTAACGGACGGGTGTAATAACATTACAATATTATAAGGTACGCTAGGTCCATTAATCCTAAGATGAACTAATGAACATTTTGCTGTAAGAGAAATATATGTATCCTTTGTTATAGGCAACCAATATTTCTTTGCTATTGTTCAGGTTGCATAGAAGATAGACAATGTTATGAATTTTAAACTGAATAACGGGTGACAACCGTTAAAGTAGCCGTTACACATTAATATGTTAACGGATTAACTACATTAACAAATTAGGACGAGATAATTGCTCTAGCTATCTTTTGAGAAAAAAAAAATAGCTTTCGTTCAAGAGTTATCGTGAGGAATAAGGCACGGACGTACCGACATTACATTACAATACTTGATCGTGAGAATAATTAATGAACATTTTGTAGTAATAAAAACTTTGAATCCTTTATTACAAGCAAGCAACAATTCTTAGTTATTAGCAGGTTGCATAAGAGATAGCCGATGCTATAAATTTTTAACTGAATACGGATAACCACCGTTAATATCATTGTTACCCGTTAAGATGTTAACAGGTTAAGTCCGTTAACAAATTCTGCTGAGATAATTGTTTTAGATATCTACATTGTATTGTCGGAAAAGAATTTTAAAATTAACTTCTTTTCAAGAGTTATCGTGACGAGTATCGGACAGGCGTACTAATATTTTAAAGTTATAACTCCCACTTTGCGTGATTCTAATAATAATTGCTGAAGAAGAGAGAACTGTGAAGATTTTCCTTAAATGAATGACAAACGTCGTTTCAAGTTGCCGGAATTTGTCTCAAGCAATCTTGTCACACACACCTTGAAAGTATATATTATGAATTCGTATTTTCACCTTCACATCGTTATTCTTTGCTCCCTTTGAGAGAGTCTTACTATAATTTGTGCGGGCATTTGAAATGTAAATTAGCTTAATGTCGAAGAAATGTAATATTACAGAGAGGTAGCTTGTTTCCTTCTCTGTCGTAGTTCAGGGGGGTGAGAGAGAGTCGTATATAAGCTGTATACTTGAAGGATCAAAGAAAGCCCTACAAACTGATTTGGACAAGTCTGAACAAGATTGCTTCCAGACAGAAATAAGGAAAGGAAGTGATAGAGAAGTAATAGTCATTTTGAGGACAAATAAAATGGCTGTTATGAATAATTTACGTTGTTAAATTGTGTTTCGTTAGAACTTCGGTGTTTCTTTACAACAATAAACGCGTCTACTTTATGCCGTTTCTTCCTAGTTCTGAGAAATGCTTTCCTTATTACGTAAGATTTACCATAATTGGTCATTTTGCTGAAATATCAGTAATATAAATTACCCCATGTAAAATTCATAATTATTCAGATATATATATATATATATATATATATATATATATATATATATATATATATATATATATATGTGTGTGTGTGTGTGTGGTGTGTGTGTTATGGAATCGACTCCCACCCACGTTTTATTTATAAGATCCTCTATATCAACAATATTTACAGAAAATACTATAAAATACTTCCTTTGGATTGTAAAGGAGAAATTAGGTAGTCCTTAACCTTGCGGTTGCGGACAGAATCTCTACAGAGCCTCCAAGCACGCTAGCAGAATGGCTTAGGAAACCCCAATGCTCCGAAGCAAGTAGTGAGGGTGATAAAAGTCACAGAGCCCCGAACCAAGCTAAGCCAGGAGAAAAGAAATAGTCAAAAGTCCCGAAGCAGACTAGAGGCTTTGAGGGTAGTTACTTCTAGTGCTTCAGGCAAGCAAGAGAAGGGAGGCCAGAAAACACGTTGCTGTCCAGGTGTCCTAGAACGGCGCTGCCCCTGTTGTTGTCGTGTCGTCATGTGACTTGTAGGAGGTGCTGGTGGTCAGTCGTCTGCTACTCTTAGTAATCCAAAGTCAAGGATGTTATAAATAGAGGATCTGCCCATATGTATCTTCATCCTATTAAATCGATGAAGCCAAAAAACAACCGAGCATCGGCACGTCTGATTAGCTACTATCGTTTCTGCCATCGTCTGATTGGCTACTTTCGTTTCATGATTGTTGGCTCATAAAATTGCGATCCTATTGGGTGGAGTGGGCAGAGTAGGGGTGGCGAAACTGTGACGTATGGCTTCAAGATCCTCTATTTTATAAGATCCTTGTCCAAAGTGGTGTGTAGTACTCCGACGTAAATCCATGTGGTGATGTTTACAAACAGGAACATATGACATTGTTTGTACACAGAAGTACGTGGTACATTACAATATATATTCAGTAATTATACATTTGGCGCTATTATTCACGGCCCGACCCAACCTACTTGTTTACTCTGACTTACCTGAAGACACAAGGAGTTAATGCTCTGTTGCAATTTAACACACATTCGTGAACTTCCTCAGCTGTATGGCTTTCGTTTATTGGATTAGCGTTGCAACAACCAAGTTCTGTCAAGTACAGGAAGTTATCAGCAATCAAAGACAAGTGCGCTCTCTTCTGCTTTAGATGGTAGATGGTATATGATTGGAGGATGGTTCATACTGTGACACGACTATAAACAAATAAGCAATCTGTTAATGTTGAACAAAAACTATCGAGTACTATTGCCAAAGAACGAGTTGCTTTCAGGACAGTATGCACATCAACATGTATTATTTCACGCCTATATTAGTTGTTCAAACTTCGATTTACTTTATGTTCTATTATCTTTTAACATGAAAGTTGTAATACTGACAGTTTGAAATAAATGTCATTTTAGTTCAGTTTCTTGAGGTGTTCAACAATTTTCAAAACAAAGACCAGCCTCACTTTATATCTCCTATGTAACAGATGAAGTTGAAGATAATGATGTCTCCAGGAGAGAGCAGTATACTTTAAAATATTATTGCTTGCACAGTGATGATTTCGATAGGCTTTTGATAAAGTATTGCTTGGTCTTGGTTCGAAGGAAGTTTACCGGACAAGGATATCTTATGAGTACATTCTAATTGGCAGTGAAAAAAAAAGAACGTAAAACAGTTGGTTAGTCGATATAGTCTATGTGTAGTTATGATATTGCTACAACTTCGATCTCTAAATCGTTCTAGATTTGAAATACAGATAATGTACCATAACTATGAAATCTTTGAGCATTACGTCCCACTGTTATGCTAGCTAGCCTAAAGGAGACTGTGATGATAAGGAATGAATGAAATGGTGGAATGAAGAAAGTGGGAGGAAACGAGGGAACCCCGAGAAAACCCACGCATATGCTGTTGTGTTTGGCCACCACAAAGTTCACGTGGGGCGAGCTGGAACCAGGGAAAAAATGCACCAGAGATTAACTGTCTACCACTGAACCAAGGCGACCCCAATTCTTGATTTAAAATTACAATATTTAAACGGCTATTCCATCGTAACTGGTGTTACATTTGGACGAATAGAAATTGTTATAATAATGTACTTACTGGATCAGGATATATCAAACAGCCTCGAAACATCACCGTTTGTCTGTATATTTTAGTAAACACTAAATTTGTTAAATATACATGATACCACAACTCAGTGGTAGTGAAAAATGTGGCGTAACTGACCTTACAGCAATTCGACATGCACTTTCAGATGCATGTAATGTTAAGCCAAACTCTGCGAATGTCCAGCTCAAAAGCTATTTTCAATCATGTGTGTACTTTTCTGAAAGTATGATGGTAAACAGAAATTTCATAAGTGTAATGATTTTTATTTTAAAAAATCAATACTGTAACGAGTGTTACACAGTGCGAATGGAATTAAACCAACTTCACTTTTAATGAGCATATTATGTAAAGAACAAAATATTACAATGTTAATTGATGAAAAGTTAGACATGTATTACCGTGTAGGAAATGAAAACACAAAATAATAAACATATAAATCAGAAAAATGTGGAAAGTTTCAGTATTAAACATGTAGTTCTGTTCATACACTGATCATAAACAAAAGTCAGTTCTTCTTATGCTTCAGTAACATTAACTCTGGAACTAAACTGATACACAACTTTGCATTGTTCTTTAATTTTTATAACCGGAGTTGTCAGTTTACCAAGCACGTCACGAAAATAATTATACTTTCCAAATTTCCGTGTAGTTCGATTTCCTTTTCGCCACAAGATTTTAAGAACATAACCTTAATATTACTATTTTCGTCCACAAGTCCTTGACAGATTCCAACTTGACGACAGTCTTTGTTACTTGTTATATCTTTCATTGCCACCAAGACAAACATTCCAACACAAACATCTTCTTTCCGCAAAGGGCTGATCACAACTTCATTCGTAAAGTGTATTTCATTTTCGGAGTCTGTGTTCACGTCATTGTAGTGTACGGTTTTTCTGGTTTCTTAATTGTAACTGTTTATAGGTGTACTGCTTGAAATGTTTGATATTGTGCCATTTTTTTCTGTTTCGGAAATGTAAGAAATATCACTTCTATCACTGGCTGGAGGTTTAAAGATCTCAAATTTATGCATTTCCCTAAGAGATGTTTTGGAAGAAAGTACTTTTTGTGGCGTCTTAGCTACGAAAATTGTGATATGATCTTACATTGGGAATTGGTGACACATTTTGCCACATATTGTCCAGCGTACAACACCCTTTCCGTGCGACCTTGCAAAAAAAAAAAAAAAAATCCACTCCGCACTCATTCCTCTGTAGTAACTTTCCATAAAACAAAGTCAGGATAGAACATACCTGTTGTTGAACTGCCCTGCAGCATTGTCACTGAATATGGAAACATGTTGCACCGAGGGTGCAATATACTTAACTTCTCTAATGATGATATCGAGAAAAGTCCAGACGAAGTACTTGTTGTGAGACAGTTCATCTATGATCACAACATAAGCCTTAAATAGTCCACCTGAAAACCACACACTACATGTAGAAATTGTAATCTGATTATGACTTCAGTGAGTTGATTGAATTTCATCCTGTGACACAACAGAGAGTTTCGAAGTACTGTGCCTGAAATTTTTTAACATAACAATGTTTTGTAAATTTTGAAACCATCTCAGCTAACCTAGCCACCGCATTATGGCACGATCCTTTCCTGGTAAAAAGTTTAGGATGGCCACTTTCACATTTACTCCATTCTTTACACGTAAACTCTGCTAACGGTTCAATGTCTGAAGGAATTAGGTTATTTAAGACAACAGTGACATCTGAGCAATTTAGACATATTCTCATCATACTATCCTTTTCGTTAATGTTGCAGTAGACCTTTGGTAGAATTTCTATATGGTTTTTAGGGAATGGTTTAATAATATTTGAGATAGCTTTCGTCAAATAATTGAAATTACCATGGAGTTCGCAAACACAAACATTATGAGGGAACTGTGATACTGGCAGGACATGTTTAGGTCTCAGAGAATAGAACAACGATTTTGCAACATGAATATTAGGATTATTCTTTTTAAATTCCTGAAAGGCTTCCCCTACAGTCATCACCATGTGTCGCTTTTGCATATGTACCTTTTCTCCGGCGGCAGAATATTTAACATCCCTGTAAGGGACTGGCCTGCACAGAGTCCTGACTTGAATCCTATAGAACATCTTTGTTTAGAAACGCCGACTTCGTGCCAGGCCTCACAGGCCTACATCGATACCTCTCCTCAGTTCAGCCCTCCGTGAAAAATGGGCTGCCATTCCCGAAGAAACCTTCCAGCACCTGATTGAAACTATGCCTGCGAGAGTGGAACCTGTCATCAAGGCTAAGAGTGGGCCAACACCATATTGAATTCTAGCAGTACCGATGGAGAGGGCCACGAACTTTTAAGTCATTTTCAACCAGGTGTCCGGATATTTTTGATCACATAGTGTATTTTGAGCATTCTGTCTTTGGGGTTTGTGATTTTACTATGCTTTTCTGAAAAATCCAGAATATATCATTTTGCCTGGAACTGAGCCACATGTAAACTACCCTACTAGATACGCCACCTAAATTAAATTATGTACTGTTTGATGCATCCATACCGAAACGTGGCCAGTTTTGTAATTGTAATAGAGAGGATGCCTACCATCTGGATGATACTAAATGAATACGGACTGATCCCGTTTAGTCGATTAGCTGTACTAGGATTAAATTGCACGCATATTTGCACCAGAAAAATCCTATCAGGTTTGGAAATCTGTCGCACTGCAGTCCTGAATGATGTGCTAAGCGAAGACTTCCAATAGCATCGCATTGGACTTCTGATGAAGAAGTAGACTTATAGTACGTTATGAGTTCTCAATTGATTGTTGTTTAATCACTACCCTGAGTGTGCGACTTAACGGGGGGATGAGAGGAAGTCCCCCATTCCACGATATCCCCTAGATGTTATTTTCTCTGGAATGCATTTCATCACCTCCGGTACAATATCCCTTATTTCGCACACTGATCACCCTTACCATAATTCATGTATTCAGAAAAGGACATTCTGTAACTTTATTAACTTCAAATTCCCCCTTTAGAGTCTTAGAGCAAGCCTAAGAGTACAAAATATCACTGTGAAACCAAGCTAACAATTCACATGTAACACCCTTTACACTGGTAATGTAACACCCGTTACGCAGTTTTTGTCTATTAATTTAGAAATATATAGCTATTTACTTCCCTGTTCTATAACTCATGTGCTCAATTTTACTTTCGCAAAAGATAGACTATTTCTGACATTTAGTATAAGTTGCAAACAAAAAAAAAAATCTGTATTGTAAGGGGCGTTACATAATTACCTTGGTACCAAAAGTAATGAAATAGTAGACTACTTAATATACTTACAGCTTTAAAATTCCTCAGCTTCAATTCCCAAGGTGTACGTGCTTGTCTACACCACAGCGCAACTGAATCAAATTTTGATCACGTGATAATCAGGGGTGTCAAACATTGCAGGTAAATTCTCCGTTCGATTGGCTCCTGTGGAGCATGGAATTTCAATCGCTCAAAAAGACAAAAACTAAAACTCTTAAACATGAAATCGATCTGCACAGTAAATTTTGAACCTTTCTGGTCATATTTATATAAATAATGAGGAAAATATATTTAAAACAATTTTCTGCCCTCAGGATCGTATTTACGTGGAATGGGAGTAAACGTAATAGCTATGGTTTGATCATACACTCTACAGTCAGTCAAACTACGGTATACATACAACAATATTATCGTTCCATTTCTAACCTTGCATATGAATAAAATGGAGGGCAAATGAATCAGAGCTAAATGAATTCGTAAGACGTCGGGCGTGGTTTCTTTTTGTGACCAGAAACTTACCATTATTTATTCAATCAGTTGCTTTCGATTTAAGTTTAGCGCCCCTTCCAGCAGCGAGGCTATATGAAACGTAGACGCACAGCTTAACATGTGATTCGAACCACATATGCTCTCGGAATCGAACTCGAGACGACAAATTAAAGGAACGTACGCTAACGCATAGCTACGAGGTAGCTCCTTGAGCAGTTGTAGTAAAACAACGCGAAATTGTAAGACATCTTCACCTTGATAATTCCATAAACTGTGTGGAAACATAATTTTGAGTGATTGAAGCCTTATGTGTTTGCTTTACAAAATTATGTTTCGAAATATGTGGTAACATGCTCTTTGACTAATAAAAATGAGTAAAAAGATTATAAAATATATTGAATCCCAACTCTAAATTGTGTGTCCTTCAAAACACTTTTCACATACCAATTACCACGTTATCAGACAGCTAAGGAACCGTCATCCAATATCAATTATCGTACACGAAACTTTACAACACAAAATTTCCGGTAACGATAATTTCAGTAAAGTTTCTGTCAATATTTTAGACGATACCGAGAGTTTCGAGACTGAGCTTAGCAAAAATGAACTTTCATTCCCGATGTGCGTTATTTATTTATTTTCAAATTTATGAGCGACTATGCATATGGAATATCACAATATTTTGTCTACAGGATGGTAAATGGCTCTCCTGTAACAAAAAAGTCAGTCCAATAGTCAGTCCAAATGTATATTGAAGACCTGAAGTAAATTAAGATCTAAGTGCCATTTGAACAGTTTTGAGATAATGATGGTTTTCCTACAGAATTTGTACGTGCGCATGCACTTCATGCATTCTATTGGCAACGATCTGGACTACTACGCAGAGGGTTTTCACTTAGATCCGAATATACTTAAACTGGCTTGGCCCATACACCATCATTCCGGTTATAACTCGAAACTTCAGAAAAATAGCAAGTAGATTGAAATTTACTTCAGGTCTTCATATATATTTGACAAAATGTGACATCACCACAATGGTTTTTGTACGTACGTGGTATAATTTATCGTTAACTGCTATATCACCAGATCAATTTTAGGAAACTTACCGGGTGAATTGGATAATTTATTTTGGTTTGTAAGGAAGAGTGAGTTAAAGTAAGGTGACAAAAATAGTTGAAGTTAAGAAGGTGGTTGGCTTTGATGTTGTAACTGACACTGTATATGGAGACGAAAGGGACTGTTTTGCGGAGAGATACACTTGTTATAATTTAGTGGCAGGGAAACGCAGTATGGATATGGCACATATATGTCAATATTGTAACATATCGTGCTTAAGTTTTTATTGAGTTTTACAAAAATAAGGAGCGTTAGATGTTGAAATTGTGTGAAAGACAGGTCTAATGAACAGATAAACAGTTTATCCTAAGTGCGGAGACGAATCCAATCTATAGAAGAGAAGAGGAACATATTATTTCCATTGCGGAGAAAGGGTACGTCGCATTCAATGTAAGTGGCAAAAATCTGCTACGGAAGGTACTTTAAGAATAAGGTGTCCTTACCTAATCTAACCTAATCTAATATAGCTTAATTTGATACATTTTGATACACCGGGGGCGCGGTGGCTCAGTGATAGAGCGTTCAGCTCCGGCGCTTGGGGTCCCTGGTTCGATCCCAGCTCGCGCCGTGTGGACTTTGTGGTGGACAAACACTGTGCTTATGGGTTTTCTCGAAGTTATCCCGTTTCCTCCAACTTTCTTCATTCCATTCATTTCTCATCACCTTCTTCTTTATCCTAACTAGCGTAACCGTGGGACTCGAAAATTTCATTTCATTTACATTTTGATACATTTTTTTTTTCTATTTTCGTGTGGTCTGGCCATGTAGCAAAAATGCTTACTTTTATACGACGATCGCATGAAGTCCCTTGTTTGTTTGCTTCGAGGCTACGAGCAGTAAAATACATAACCTACAGAATCAACATCTAAAACTATTTCTCGCTATCTATTTTTGTCTTTTTTCACTATGGCAAAAAGTGTTGAATCCGGTAAACATAGACTCCCATCACTTCCGGTAGGTGTTTTCCTGTTTGGAGTATTCCCGTCTCGCCTGCAAACTTTCCGGAAATATGTATAATTATCTCAATCTCATCTTATCTGTAACTAAAACTGGTATTTTCGTTTCGCCTACACTCACTCGACAAGGGACATTTAGTGTTTTACTAATTTTTGAGTGTTTGAGGCGGGAACGCAATATAAAGATAATGAAATTATTAATATACTAACTAAATATCGAGTATTAATATATATAGAAAAAAATAGGTCACTTTCATTTTTCCCCTCTATAAGATTTAATTATACCCAGGGCCGTAGCGTCCCACAGCTAATGAGAGTCCCATCTAATGATATGCATAACGAACATGGAAAGTGAATGGACCAGAACAGTATTAGATGAAATAGTAACTGACTATTTCAACATTTTAAATATTTTAAATGTAATATTTTTAAAAAGAAAATACATGAGCTACAGAGTTTAGGGCAAACCTTTGTAAATTTCAAAATTATCTCAAACAGCTGTGCAAAACCATCCTCATAAACAAACAAATAATGAATGCGTACTTGTCTTATTGTTCAACTTGTGTAAAAAATATAAGAAGCACTATTTTTTGACAGTGACCATATTAGCTGATATGAAATGCATTGACCATATGCTGAGCATCATTTGAGGTTTCACTTTCTAAAGCGGTTTTACAACTTATTATCTCTCTCTTTACCGTATAACACTTAGACTATTCAGATAATTGAAATCTACTTTAGAAAATCTACAATGTTACCCATATCTAGAATGGAATTACAAGAATAATTGTGATTAGGTCTTTAATTTTGTGACCTTTCGAGATTCATTGTGCTAAATCGAAACTGGGGATATAGATTTTACATACTTCGGGTGTTTTTTGGAGTATGTATTTACTAGACCCAGCAACTGGGTCGAAATATTCACTTTATTTCATCAAATCTCTGGTGTTTCATGGCAGTAAACTAGTTACAAGATTTAATCCCGTCCTTTTTTAATTTACGCAGAGGTTATTGCAAGCAAGAAATTACAGCAAGAAGTAGCTTCTGGCTTGCTAACGTTTCATGAGATTAGACACACATTATACAATGAGCGAAGTAACACAACAGGGCCACAACTTTCATAGACCTTTGATTCTCTTGTTTGGGAAGGCAGATGGGGGAGATTTTCAATGGGAAGGAGTTTCGTCTAATTGATGCTGAATAAATCTAAAAGAGTTATACAGCTTCTTGAAGTTGGGCAGAAACCCAAGGCAAAAAAGTTAAAATATAAATGTGTTATATATATAACCCCATCAATACGTTTAAATCTAGATTTGCTTCAGAGGAAATTGACTTAATACAGTATGTAAATGCAGTTTCATACTGATTATATTTGGAAACTTAAAATTTGTTGGTGTAAACACACTTTTGAGTATTACATGTTATAAATGGTTACGTAGTACAGCATATTATAAAGGTTATATTGTAATACATACAAGTCTCTTGTGAATTATATTTGTAAGATTACACGAATCCTGAAAGTCGTCCTTCTTTGCTATAAGTATAGACCATTTTCCCTACTTATTCCTGCTTTTTTAAGTTGAAAAGTGGATTTTAATGAATATTTTTACAATGACTGTTTTTAACTAGTAAAAAAGCATATCTAAAAAGTAAATTTAACATTTTGAAGGAGAGCCATTTTAAAAATGTATTTTTTTTTCGAAATTGTAACCTTTTGAACTACTAGTGGTACGGCACGTGCTAGCTAGAATCACAGTCAATCACCTCAGAGCTGTTACTGACGTTGGGAAATAAATTTGTTCGGAAATCTTTGTTGAAAAAAAAAAAAACTTCAGGCAAGAAATATCCCTCGTCGAATGAGTGAGTGCAAAAGGGAATAGGGCTAACGGGTATTCCCGTTTAGCCTATATCTAAGATAAGATTGAGATATGATATATATTGCTGGATAGTCCGTAGACGAAACAGGAATGATCCGAATGGGAATGAATTCTTATAGTTTAAACAGTGGGTTACAGGTAAAGAAGAACTTAGTCCTGGAAGGCTGAATTCATATCAAAATCTATTTATTGTCATGTATCACCATTCTTTTACTCTATGAGAACCATAGTTAAAATCGGAGGTAGTAGTAAATTTCAACCACTTCTGGTTTAGTAGAGATACAAAGATGAGGAAAGAATGTATTCTTGGGACGCTTGCATCGATTCCAGAAATCCAGTTCCCGCAATCTTTTATGCTATGCTCTATGTTGACATACGTTAATATTGAAACAGGAAATAGTTCATTCTACCACTTGTGGTTTGAATAACGGAAGAGATTGAACCCATTCGTTGGATGATGAATCGATTAGAAACAAAACTGTTAACGCTTTTCTTGTTATATCTGTCGACAGATAGACACAGACGGACAGACCGTCATAGCAGCTCCATAAGGCCTCTCTTACTAATATATAAGCAAAAGAAAGAAGGAAAAGTCGTGTTGGTAAATAAGTTCAAAATATACTTCACATACTTTTGAAATGAAAGTGCTATGAAAATACCTATCAGCTCTATACATATATCTTGGGGGATATAGAGAAAAAGCAATAACTTGGTCACATATACTATTCGACAGTATTCAGCTAGTGTAGAATAGAAATCAATTTTCCAAAACATTGGAAATGGAATTTTCTCGACGATCAAAAGGTGTTAATAGAGAAATAACTCGTAAAATCTTTTGTGGAACTTCGAGTCCTATTCAGAGACAGCAGTGCACGGATTTTCAAATTCTACGTATAAACTTATTCGAGGTATTTTCTTTCCCTTCTTGTTCAGTATAATAAAACGTGAAAGAGTCTCATATGACAGTCCAATTTCATTTAGATCTATATAAAGGAAAGAAACATACGCTTTTAACATCGAAGTTTCCTTTCGGCTTCTTACGAAAGCACCACATTTTTTATTTCCGAGCGCAAAGCAGTTTCTTTGTTTGTCACAAGATCAGAGCCCAGTGTGCAGACATGACTGTCTCGCTTGGCTACTGAACCTTGGAGTCTGTTCTCAGACAGACTTGATAAGGGTTACGATCCTCCGTCAAGAATTTTCCGAGCCTGGAGCGCCACTAAATAAAAGCGGGTAGGGAGACGTGTGAGGTATGCAATCCGCAGTACATTCTGCGCTCTGGGTAACTTAGGCGAACAGATAGGTTATAAAGTGCGGTGCAGTAGTGATTTAAAGAGCGCAACGAGCCGCAAAATTTCGCTGAGAGGCAATGCAGGGGTGGAAGAGAATTTTGAAACCTTTCTTTTCTTCCAACACAATTGCAACCTCTCAAGTTACAAATGTAACTAAACAGAAGACTTGGTTCTCCATAGACTTCTTTCCAGAGAAAAGGCGAAGAAGTAAGATTGAATGCTACCAAAAGAAACAGTAAATCTGTAACTTTCTTAGAAGATGCATCATAACTAGTAACATATATGTCAGGTGTCATCAAAACGATGGTGCATCACTTTATTACCAACAAAATAATAATATTCTATCAAATATGAAACAACCTCCTTCAAAGTACTCCTCTTGACTTTCAATGCACTTATTCGAATGTTAATTCCACAATTTGAAGTACTTCTTAAAATTTTCTTTTTTCAAGGTCTTCATCTGCGCCGTCGTCACCCTCTCAATGTCATTAATGGTAGTATGACTTTGATTTTTGTTAAGAGTCAGGATTCACATGGTGCCATATTCCAAAAGTACAGTGGATATAGAAAAACAGGAAATTTTTTTCAGCCAAAATCATGCTGATCAAAAACGTGGTATGCTGAGGTGTGAAAAACGAATTTGACGAATTTTTGCAAATAAGCAACTAAAATGTTTGCACTGACCTGTATGAGATGTTTAGTTCTTATGAAAGCTTTCAAATGAATCGTTGATTTGAGAAACGTTGTAAGTCAACCATATGCCGAAAATGAGTTTACATGCAGCTTTGATTCTTGAAGGATAGCTGCATCGTTGGGTTGTAATATGTCAGAAGTCAAGCTAATAGTTCGTGCAATATCGAGCTGCAACAAGTATCCTGAGTTGAAAAACATCAGAACTCATTGATTTGCGGCATTATTGACGTTATTGACTTACGACGTTTATCAAATCAGCAATTCAAATAGTCATTCGCTGTTTGAAAGAAACATTTGTGTCATTCTTGCATGCTTTTTCATCTGTTTTAAGTGGAAAAGTGTCTGGATCAACTGCTTGTTTTCAAACGACTCGTTGCCGCTTTTGAATCCCTCATATCACTTGTAAACAGTCAATGTCACCGCATTATTGCCATACATTGATTTTAACATTTTATGAGCTTCTTTGGCACATATTTGCACCTTAAAACAAAACTTTTTGACGTGTTGCACAACAGACACTCTTAACACATTTTCACTGTTCTGCCAACTGAAGCGAACTTAAATGTCACAAATCATTCAAACTTGACACTGACTGTACCAAAGGATCAGTATACTGGGCTTATTAGTTGATATGAATAGAATATCACTAGATGGTGCTGTGCAAATTCATTTACCGTACTTTTTGATCACTCCTCATATATAATATATTTTTAAATCACTTTCTTATTTTTTTCCTACAACTTGTTAATCTAGTTAATTGTGTAGTTCGTATGTACCGTACATGTCTTCAGCAGTTAACTGCTGAAGTGTGGATGGCGTATATATACACACTTGAAATTTGGTTCAACTAGCTCTGAGTGTTGATATTAGCAGCATAGACAATACGCCTGACAGTGGCAAGCGATAGGTTGAAACTGCTGATGTTGGTCGTGCGTTGTAATCGCCTGCTTTGCCGATCAAATTTCAATCAAGTCACTTACCAAGGTAGCTTCTAGGAAGGAAAGATACGGTCAACCGCACTGCACTTTCTTGCTCAAATTTCTTAAAATAAATCACGCTATTCTGTAGTTATAACTTAGTAATTAATTAGTGAAATACGAACAAAATTATAAGCGTTTTAAGAGGAAATTTCGCCAAAGAAAACATCGTTATATATAAACTACACCTAGAGGATAGTTTCATAACAAATAACTTTCACAACCATATGATATTAATGAAATATTTTTTAAGAAATATCAAGAAAATCTGAGTCACTTTTTGGTGAAACGAACGTCCGAAAAGAAACTCACCCTAAGAGAAACTATCTTTTTCGATTTCTTCTTAAGAAATGAATGTTGTTTGTTGTGAAGTCATCAATGGAACATTTAATTGAGAATTATGAACAAAATTGACGCAGACGTTTTTGAGAAAATCTCCCGAAAAAACTCCCCCTCAAGAGTAAACTATCCCATGTGGATTTATTCAGGAAAATGAATTATGCCACATTATCAGGTCATTAATGAAATATTGCTCATAAAATATTATCAAAACCGCCTGAGAAAATAGGCCTACACAAAAAACTCACCTCAAGAATAGTGTTCCTTACCTGCTTTTTTATGGTAAGCGATTTATGCTTTTTTGTTAGTTTAGTATTGAAATATTTATTTTAGAAATTTGATGAAAATACTTTCAGTGGGGTTTATGAAAATAGCCCTGGGAAAATTAACCCCCAAGAGTAAATTACTCTTTGGGTGTATTTTCAGGACAAATGAGTTACGTCATATTGTCAGGTTAGTAACGAAATATGTATCTATGAAATATAAAGAAAACCGTTTGAGTGATTTTTCAGACACACTAAAAAAAAAAAAAAAAAAACTCATTCCAAGAATAAATTATCCATTGTATTTTCCACAATAAATGATTTATGCCGTATTGTCTGTGTAAAGATATTTGAATAAATCTATAGAGGCAGGGAAAAGAGAGAAAGATTCTTTAAAAAAAAAGCTTTAGAGACCTTATAATTACAGTGCAGTTCCGCAGCGCCGTAGTACCAGGAAACGGAACTACGCTGCCGATTGGTGGCTGGTTTGGATACGGGTGTCCATAGCTACTTCAAATGCCATGTGGATTACTGCTAACGTTAGCTGGAAAACATCGTCAAGTTAAATACAAGGTTACGTGAATACATCGTGCTGTGGGGCACAACCGTAAGTTGGGCTAGCACCTTGAATAGAAAGCCTGAAGTTAAGTGCAACTTTATATAACAGGCAATGAATAGTTATTATTGTGCATTATTCTTTTTGCAAAGGTCTCGTCGTTATAACCAAAGTTTCGTGAATTGGTTGTGAATTTAACTATAGTTCCGTATTGTTTGAAGTTCTTCTGAGTGAATTGGTGATCGGTTGGCCAATTTGGCAAATACATATGGTCGTTAGATTGACCTTCCGTGATATATCGAAAACGATTCTTTCTCTGGTTCTCTCAAAGATATTAAGTTTATGTGAAGAAGTCTATGGCTGTAATATACTATATGGAAGATTATTAATTCAAAACTGAAACACCTATAGTTGAGGGCTGTAAAACTAATGAGCAGTTTTATACTTTTGGTAAATTACCCATTTATATACATTGCATATATTGTATTTGATAAACAAGTTGACTAAAATAGCAAATTGATCATTAATAAATATCAAGTATTTAAATTTTGGTATATTGTTAGAGTTTGTAATGTCTATATCATCTTTTCAAGTTGTGGCATATATAAAATTTTTGAATCATGTGCAGTCTTTAACCAGAAATATTATGAGTTATACCTATTTGAATCTCTTCCTAGTTTGTTTAGCTTTACAAAATAGAAATTGCATTACTCTAATGACTTTCAGTCGATTAACCTTTCTAGTGTAGTGAGTTTTGTAGGACCATTTTACTTGTCACGAATTCACTTCCACACAACGATTCCTCTACTCCTATTCATTAGGATGGGGAACGTTGCATCTGGTTAGCAATGAAATATTTATTTGTGAATCTAATTTAATATAAATAAAATAATGAGTTTGTCTGCGTATCTGTCTGTCTGTGTGTGTGTGGCCTGGGAACTAGACGAGTGGACAGAGAGTTACCAAATTTGTATCGCAGTTGCCTTGGTCCAGGCCCAAGACCAGGACGAAGCATTGTGTTTTAAATTTCGAACCAGGGGGATCTCAGGGGGCGTTTACCTGGACATGAAAAAGTAGTAGAAAATGACCGATATTAGTGTCGAATTCATAGTTTTCGCTGTTGCTAAGATTAATAGTGAGACTCCGATCCATTAACTTCAAATTCACCCCTTTCGGCTGCAGGCCAGAGGTCATCTGTGGGGGTTTACCGAAACATGTAAAAATAACCCAAAATGACCGATATTAATATCAAACCCATAGTTTTATCTATCGCTGAGATGAATGGTGATACTCCAACAGGCTTGACTTCCAATAAAGGCCCATGCAAAGAACGGGTATCTCAGCTAGTAATGAGTAAAACAGCCAGAACATATTTCGTGAGAATTGCCTGGAAAAAATAATGACCCCAATAATAAACTATTATTTATGTTTATTTTCAGGACAAATGAACTAATCCATATTGTCACGTTAGTAATGGAATATTTATTTATGAAACATGAACAAGATCGCTTGACTCGTTTTCCTGTCACACGCTAAAAGAACAGATTTTAAGAGTAAACTAACCCTTTTCTATTTTTCAGCAGATATTACATAATACAGGGTTGTTACTAAAATATTGATATACGAAATTTAAACAAAATCGTAAAAGACGTTTTTAAGAAAATTACACTTTCGTATTTTCATCATTCTGTAAACAACCTGTAATTCTGTGGGTAGAAAGAAAATTCGATAAGTGTGGCTTGGGAATCTTATAAAAAACTTAATTTTAAAATTCGTTTTGGATACGTTGAAAGGCGTGGCATTTAGATCGGGAAGAAGGGACAGATGGGCAAACGAACAAGTGCAAATACATTGAGAATTCACGTCTTAATTTATGATGATGAGAGTAAAAAACTTCCAATCCGAAAAATAATAGAATTCAAAATTTCAACGATTTTACATGTTTCATGGTTCCTACATGCCGTAAAAGTTGTTTCTCGATATCTATCCCTCTGTTCGTTTGGTGACTTTATAGGTTTCATGGCCCCTATAATCCATACAAGTTGTTTTCTAATATCTATCTATCTGTTGGTTTAACGGATTTACAGGTTTCATCGCACCTACATTCCGTAGAATTGTTCTTCAATATCTATATGTCCGTTGTTTCTGGTGGATTTATAGGTCTTATGGCTCCCTCATTCCGCAAAAGTTGTTTTCTAATATCTATCTGTCTGTTGGTCTGACGGATTTAGAGGTTTCATGACACTTACATTCCGCAAAAGTTGTTTCCCATTATCTATATGTCTGTTGGTTTGACTGATTTACAGGTCTCATGACTCCTACATTTCGTAAAAGTTATATTCCAATATCTATATGTCTGTTGAATTTACAGATTTACAGGTTTCATGGCTTCTGAATTCCGCAAACGTTAATTTCCAATATCTATACGTTTGTTGGTTTGACAGATTTACAGGTCTCAGGGCCATAACATTCCGTAAAACTTGTTTTCCAATATCTCTATGTCTGTCGGTTTCACGAATTTACAGGTCTCATGGTTCCTAAATTCCGTAAAAGATGTTTTCCAATATCTATATGTCTGTTGCTTTGATGGATTTACAGTTTCCATGGCTCATCCTCTTGTAAAAGCTTTACGCCATTATCTATATGTTATCTTGGTGTGACGGACTTAGAGGTTTCGTGGCTCCTACATTCCGTAAAAGTTGTTTTCCAATATCTATCTGTCTGTTGGTTTGACGGATTTACAGGTCCCATGGCCACTACATTCGCTAAAAGATGTATTCCAATATCTCTCTGTCTATTGGTTCGACGGATTAACAGATATCATGACTCCGTCATTCCGAAAAGTTGTTTTACAATACCTATCTGTCTGTTGGTTTGACGGATTTACAGGTCCCATGGCCCCTACATTCCCTAAAAGTAGATTTCCAATATCTCTCTCCCTTGGTTTGACGGATTAACAGGATTTATTTCTCCTACATCCCGTAAGAGTTGTTTTCCAATATCTATCTGTCTGTTGGTTTGACGGATTTACAGGTTTCATTTCTCCTACATACGGTAAAAGTTGCTTTCCAATATCTATCTGTATGTTGGTTTGACGAATTTACAGGTTTCGTGGCCACTACATTACCTAAAAGTTGTTTTCCAATATCCCTATATCCGTTGGTTTGACGGATTTACAGGTCTCATGTCTCCCGCGTTCCATAAAATTGTTTTCCAATATCTATCCATCTTTTGGTTTGACGGATTTAGAGGTTTCGTGGCCCCTACATTCCGTAAAAGTTGTTTACCAATATCTATATGTCAGTTTTTTGACGGATTTACAGGTTTCGAGGCTATTGCATTCGGTAAAAGTTGTTTTCCAATATAAACCTTACAGTCGGTTTAACAAATTCACAGGTCTCATGGCTCTTACATTCCGAGAAAGTTATTTGCCTATATCTATATGTTCTCTATATCTATATGGTTTGACAGATTTAGAGGTTTCATGGCTCTTACATTTAGTAAAAGTTGTTTTCCAATAACTAATGGTCTGTTGGTTTGAAGAAGTTACCGGTTACATTTCTCCTACATCCCCTAAAAGTAGTTTTCCAATATCTATTTGTCTGTTGATTTGACGGATTTACAGGTTTTATTTCTCCTACATCCCGTAAAATTTGTTTTCCAATGTATATATATCCGTTGGTTTGACCGATTTAGAGGTTTCATGGCCCCTACAATCCGTAAAAGTTGTTTTCTAATTTCAATATGTTTGTCGGCTTGAGGGTTCATAAATCTCATGATTCCTTTATTCCGTAAAAGTTGTTTCCTAATATCTATATCTCTGTTGGTTTGATGGATTTGGAGGTTTCATGGCTCTAACATTTCGTTAAAGCTGTTTTATAACATCTATATATTCTCTTTGTTTGACGGATTTAGAGGTATCATGGCCCCTACAAACCGTAAAAGTTTCTTTCTATATCTATATGTCTATTGCTTTGATAGATTTAGAGGTTTCATGGCTTCTCCTTTTTGTAAAAGCTGTTTTCCACTATCTATATGTTCCCTTGGTTTGACGGACTTAGAGGTTACATGACTCCTACGTTTCGTAGATGTTTTCCAATTTCCAATCAGTCTGTTTGTTTTTTAGGATTTACAGGTTTCCTTTCTCCTACAACCCGTAAAAGTTGTTTTCCAATACCTATATGTTTGTTGGTTTGACGGATTTGGAGGTTTCGTGGCCTCTAAAACCCGTAAAAGTTGTTTTCCAATATCAATATGTCTGTTGGCTTGGATTCACAGATCTAATGGCTCCGACAATCCGTAAAAGTTGTTTTCCAATAATTATCTGTCTCTTTGTTTTACGGATTTACAGGTTCTCTTTCTCTTACATCGAATAAACGTTGTTCTCCAATATCTAAATGTCTCTTGGTTTGACGAGTTTACGGTTTCCGTGGCCCCTACATTCCGTAAAAGTGGTTTTCAGTATGCATATGTCCTTTGGTTTGATGGATCTAGAGGTCTCACAGCTACTACGTTCCGTAAAATTTGTTTTCCAATATCTATCCGTCTGTTGGGTTAACGGATTTAGAGGTTTTGTGGCCCTTATTTTCCGAAAAATTTGTTTTCAAATATCTATCTGTCTGTTGGTTTGAATGATTCACAGGTCTCATGGCTCCTACATTCCGTAAAAGTTTTTTTCCAATATCTGTATGTCTGTTCGTTTGAAGGATTTACAGTTTTCAGGAACCCTGCACTCCGTAATGTTGTTTTCCAATATCTACCTGTCGGTTGGTTTGACGGATTCACAGGTTGCATGGCTCCTACTATCAGGAAAGTTGTTTTCCTATATCTATATGTTCACTTGGTTTTACGGATTTTAAAGTTTCATGGCTCCTACATTTTGTAAAATTTGTTTTTAATATTTATCTGTCTGTTGGTTTGAAGGATTTACAGGTTTTGTTTCTCCTACATCGAGTAAAAGTTGTTTTCTAATATTTATATGTCTGTTGGTTTGACGGATTTAGAAGTATCAAGGCCCCTACATTCCGTAAAATCTACTCTCAATATGTATATGTCCGTTCGTTTGACGGATTTAGAGGTTTGATGGATCCTACATTTTGTAAAACTTTTTCTCAATATCTATCGGTATGTTGGTTTGAAAGATTTGCCGGTTTCGTTTCTCACACATTCGTAAAAGTTGTTTTAAAATATCTAAATTTCCCTTGGTTTCAAGGGTTTAGATGTATCATGGCATCTACATTCCGTAAAAGTTGTTTTCCAATATGTATCTGTCACTTGGTTCAAAGAATTCAACGGCCTTATGGTTCCTACATTCCTTAAAGTTGTTTCCAATATCTATCTATTCATAGGTTTGAAGGATTTACAGGTTTCATGGTTCCTAAATTCCGTAAAAGTTGTTTTCCAATATCTATACTATATGTCTGTTGGTTTCACTTATTTAGAGGTTTCATGGTTCCTACGTTCCTTAAAAGTTGTTTTGTAATATATATCTGTCGGTTGGTTTGGCGCATTCAGAAGTCTCATGATTCCTACATTCCATAATAGTTTTTTTTTCAATATCTGTATGATGTCTTGGTTTCATGGATCTAGATGTTTGATGGCTCCTATATTTTGTAAAATTTGTTTTACAAAAAACTAACGGTCTGTTGGTTTGAAGGGTTTACCGGTTAACTTTCTCCTACATCCCCTAAAAGTTGTTTTCCAATATTTATGTGTCTGTTGGTTTGACGGATTTAGACGTATCATCGCCCCTACATTCCGCGAAATTTGTTTTTCAACATATATCTGTCCGTAAGTTTGATGATTTACATGTTTCATTTCTCCTACATTTCGTAAAAGTTTTTTTTCCAATATCTATCTATCTGTTGGTTTGACGGATTTACAGGTGGCATGGCTCCTATATTCTGTAAAAGTTGTTTTATGATATCTATATGTCCGTTGGTTTGAAGCGTTTAGTTGTATCATGGCCCCTGCATTTCGTAAAAGTCGTTTTCTAATATCTATATCTCTGTTAGTTTCATGGATTTAGAGGTTACATTGCTCCGACATTTTGTAAAAGCTGTTTTCCAATATATATATATATATATATATATATATATATATATATATATATTCTCTTGGTTTGACGGATTTACCGGTTTCGTTTCTCTTACATCCCGTAAAAGTTGTTTTTAATATCTGTATATCCGTTGGTTTGACGGATTTACAGGTCTCATGGCTCTCTCATTCAGTAAAAGTTGTTCTCCAGTATCAATCCGTATGTTTTTGACGGATTTAGAGGTTTCGTGGCTCTTACATTCCGTAAAAGTTGTTTTCCATTATCTATCTGTCTGTTGGTTTGGGGGATTTACAGGTGTCATGACTCCTACATGCCACAGAAGTTCTTTTCTAATATCTATCCGTCTGTTGGTTTGGCGGATTGGCGGCTCCTACATCCGTAAAAGTTGTTTTTCGATATGTATCCGTCTGTTCGTTTGCCCTGATGAAAATGTCTTCAATCACCTAGAGGCCGTACCGTTCAACATATTAGCAGTAGATTTTAAACTTAAAGTTTTTATTAGCATTTCCTAGGACGATGTTAACATTTTGTTCCTACCCAAATAACCCAGAGTAGTTTACTGTAGGGTTAACATTGAAAATTGCAATTTTCTAGAGATTGTCTTAGCGATTTTGTTCAAATTCCATACCTCTCTGTGAAATTCCATACCTGCATTATTTCTCTGTGAGAATTCAGAAGGCTAAAGTACTGGCACTCTTAGGGGTGTGTTCTTTAGGAACGCATTTCTAAAAAAAAAAAAAAAAAAAACCTGAAACAATCTAGCTCGCATTTCATAAATGAGTATCTCGTTAATAACGTGACAACATAACATAATTCAGTTGCACTGAAAAGAAAAAATATACAAGAGATAGTTTACTCTTGGAGGTAAGTTCTTATTTCTTTCGTGCCATTTTGTTTAAAAAGAATCTCATAATATATTGTTTCATAAATGAATATTTCATTATTAACCAGACGATATCACATAAATTATTTGTTTTGGAAAAACATGCATAATAAAATTTACTCTTGAAGGTAATATTTTTCGGTCGATTTTCTCAAAAGCAACTCAAGGTGTTTGTTCATATTTCGTAAATACGTATTTCGATAATAACCTGACAATATGATAAAGCTTATTTGTTCTGAAAATATATCCAAGTGACAGTTTGCTCTTGGGGCCGGTTTTATTTTGTTCATATTTGATAAATAAATATTTTATTACTAACCTCTAACCTCTCAATGTATCATTAATCATTTACCCTGAATAGCTCCACAATGGGTACTTTACATATGGAGATGAGTTTTCTGTTGTCGAAATTTCCTTTAAAACGCTTATAATTTTAGTTTGTATTTTACTAGTTAATAATTCAGTTCTAACTACAGCATAATGTGATTTATTTGAGGAAATTAGCGTGAGAAAGTTTGGTGGGGTGGCTCCTACCTTTGTAGGGGCCATGAAACGTGTAAATCAACTGAAATCTCGAATTCTTTTCTATTCACGATCACCGTACGTTCTTCTCTAATATCGTAACTCGAAAGTAATACAGTAAAATTGTGATTGGGAGTGTTAGGTCGAAACTGTTGAGTAAACGCCAGCAAATTCTTGGTTGACCTACATGCGCTCCAAATTACGTTTTTGCAACAACGTACTTTTCAGCTGTATTTATTAATTCCCAACAATGCCAACTATTAGTCTACGTTGTATACATATATGTTCTGATTATGTTCAAGCATAACTTTGACACAAGATTATTGTTTGTTTCTTTGAGAGATCATACCTTCCGGCTTATTTCATATAAATTTAATTTCTATCTGATGATAATCTGTGCAGGTAGACTTTAACCCTTATCCGGGCAACCGGGGCCTCCCAGGCCCAGTACCTTCATATTTTTCTTCGAATTTCTTAATGACCATAAATATTTCGATGTCATAAAATTCTGAATTCTTCTATCTTTAGTCGAAGTTAAAGTTATGAACATATCGAGTTGGTAAGGCTAATAGAGTTGGTAAGGCCCCAGTTGCAGTCTACGTTACAAAAATAGCTTGCTCGGATAAGGGTTAAAACATTTCAGAGTATTCTGGGTTAAGTAACGACATGCTATAGGCAACCATACTTTCTTCATCGTATTTATGGTTGCATAACGACGCAGGTGTTGTACTGCTTTGTTTTGGAACATTTTTATAGTACTTTATACTGTTATATGTTGTTTGAGACATTATTTCGAAAGAAGATGGTTATGTGTGTGAAGTCGATTAAGTATTTTTAATTTATAATTAATTATAGTTTATATCTATTTTCAAACCCAACTCAATGAAAAGGAATTCACATTTTCAAAATGACTTCTCCCCATAAACTTCAAGTGCTAGTTTGTTCTCATATATCAGTAACACACGATGGCATGATGTGATAGTCTTTCACTATAAAAAGCAAATGAATAACGGTTATTGGCTCAGCAATACACAAGTTTCATATGTTTTATAGAGTAGTACAGGTATCGCTACTGAGAAGCAAAAAAAATACGAATAGTAATTGGAATTATCAAGTAAAAAATATTTATTCTTCAAAACACAAGTGTTTCATACTTTTAAAAGCGTGTTCACAAATCTAAAGATATGACCGATTCGAAAAATACTATTTTAGAACCAAAGTTAGCTTCACATCTGCATGTCAATTCAATGGAGTATTTGGAAATGCTTACCTCTGTCCACATTCACGTTTTGCATTTGAATATCCCATCCATTGTAAACCAAGATTCTAGAGATTAATCCGCAAGTTCAGCTTTGTCTGATGTCAACTTCATGGAGATTATTCCATCCTTTAGGCAACTTTTCAGCTCAATTTTCGTCTACCAGAAAAGAGAAGTGCAGTCATCAGCAAGAATAGGAGTACTTGTGCACCTACACGTTGTTTTAAATGTGTCTCCAAGAAATCGAAAAATTGGGACTCATGTTTCAGTATTATAAGATACAGGGTGTCCAGAACATTTCTGCGTATTGAAAGGTACATCACCTTGAAATATTTGTATAAAAATGTTAAAAACGATCCGATTTGGGCAACCAAACATGTATGAACTAACATCTGGACGCATATGTAACGAAAATCTTCCTTAGGATATATGTAAATGCAGTATGCATTAATTACATGCAAGCATGAGCTCATAACGCACTGTAACTTTAGTATGCTTTGTTCCACATACGTCCAAAAAAAGTGAACTAAAATCGACAAGTTTGATCCAAAGTTATTTGCAAATGAACGTGTAGCGTTTGTGTGCCCAATATGAAATAGCACACCTATGCATTTGACTGTGAAGTTGTAGCAGCATGTCCTCATTCCACAGCAGTCATCGCAAAATTTGCAAATCACAAGGCGACATAACTTTAAAGATCTACACTTATCACAATCAAGAACGCAACTTTTTCGTTGCGTTGCGTTGACGTAAATTATTACGAGAAGAGGCCTAAGTTGTAACAATATACTGGGCCTTATGAGGGGTTGTTTTTAGTCTGGTACTAAGAGTTTTACTAACACGTGATGCTAACTTCCGCATTCCTTAACACATTGGTGATTTTATCCATGATTTATATCGAAAACGGCGAGCCTTGATTTTCTGGCATGATTGTCCAAGTACACTAGGATAATTCAAAGAAGGGCGAATAATTCTCTTGTACCTAGACCAATTCTAATGTGTTTGGATATTCCCATCAAATAGTCATGATTGATACAAATCGTGGACAGCACCAATGTATCACAAAATACGAAAGTTAGCAAATCGCCTTAGTAAAACATTAAAATTGATTTTGTATACATCCCACTAAACTAATTTTTCATCTTCGTCTTCAATACATAATTTTAGGAAATACTTCTCCAAACATTAAATTCTAAGATTCCTAAGATAGAGAACAATAATATAGTAAAATAGTTCATAACAATTTATGTTCATCACATATTATATATTATGTCGAATTTTAAACGAAGTTGTCTTACAATGAGTTTTACTTAGTGATTCAGGCCGATTTTAACCAAATTTAGCAGGTAGACAATAGGCGTGAAATAAATTATTTTCTTGGTGGAAAAGCAGTTCTTGACGGAAAAGTCTCGGTCAAAAAAAGTCTGAAAGCAGGAAGAAGTATATTGTAGCGAAAGAAGTTACTTACCTGTCCAGCAGAAGTAAAGTAAGGGAATACGTGTTTCTTTTGTCTGTAGAGAAACGGTTCTTGGGGCACGAAGCGTTTCTTTTTTCAAATTTCGAACCAGGCTGGTCTCATGGGGGGCGTTTACCGGGACTGGCCTGGGGACCATACAAATTGACCGAGAGTTACCAACTTTAGGTCACGGATACCTTGGTTCAGGCCCCAGACCAAGGCAATGCGTTTTTGTCAAAATTCGAACAAGGAAGGCTGAGGGGGGCGTTTAATAAGACATGTAAAAGTAATCCAAAATGACCGATATTAGCGTCAAGTCCATAGTTTTCGCGGTCGCTGAGATCAATGGTGACACTTCCATTAGCGATGACTTGCAAATTCAGCTACCATTGTATGTGGGTCGCGGGTCAGCGAGGGGGAGGGATACCGAGACATGTAAAAATAGAAGAAAAGGACTGATATTAGTGTCACATTCATAGTTTTCGCGGTCGCTGAGATCAATGGTGACACTTGCATTAGCGATGACTTGCAAATTCAGCTACCATTGAATGTGGGCCGCGGGTCAGCGAGGGGGGAGGGATACCGAGACATGTAAAAATAGAAGAAAAGGACCGATATTAGTGTCACATTCATAGTTTTCGTGGTCGCTGAGATCAATGGTGACACTTCCATTAGCGATGACTTGCAAATTCAGCTATCATTGTATGTGGGTCGCGGGTCAGCGAAGTGGGAGGGATACCAAGACATGTAAAAATTGTCTAAAATGATCGATATTAGTGTCAAATCCATAGCTTTCGTGGTCTCTGAGGTCAATGGTGAAACTTAAGATTGCGTTTACTTTGAAATTTAGTCTCAATCAGTTTAGGAACGGGGGTCATAATAGAGGGGTCATCGATACATGTAAAAATAATCCAAAACCGATAGCCGGGGTCACCGGGGGATACCGAGACACGTAAAAGTAATCAACAATTACCATATTAGTGTCAAATCCACAGTTTTCGAGCCCGGTGAAATGACTGGTGATACTCCTATAGGCATTGACTTCCAAATACAGCCCCTATCGACTGTGGGCCAGAAGCGTTTCTTTTTAAACAATTCGAACCAGGGTGTCTCAGGGGGCGTCTAAAGGGATATACATAAGTAGTAGAAAATGACCGATATTTTTTCGCTGTTTACTTTGTTTACATATATATTTTATATGACCCATGAGAAGAATCAGTATATTCAGCTAGTATACAATATACACAGGAACGTACCTAGGCTGAGACAATCGGTAATCCATGTGACCTCAAGAAGTTTAAATAATTTTATTGTGGGACCTAGATTAGTGGTATTAGAGTACATAGTTGAGCAAAGGATTAGTAATAACACGTAATTCTCTCCTATATTACAATAATTAAAGTCGTCTGGTTCTAGGTACATATGCGTAACTACAGAGCTGCTACTTGGCTTTATGATTAGCTTACGTAATTTTGACGAAGAAGACATAGGTTCTATCTCCAACAGGAGCTCATGCGTTTCAGGATTCCATGTTACGCTGTGGGTCCAAGTCTCACGTTGCTTTACTACTAACGGGACGCAAAACTGAAGTCAAATAATGAAAGAAAACGCTTCACTTCCTACACGTATTTGATTCTTTTTCCTCATGTCCCTCTATGGACATATATCAAGGGAACCAAAAAAGTTCTGTGGCTTTATGTGGAAGTCTGTATTCGATTGGCCATAACACCGTCAGTTGAATAGGAATGGAGATAAGGAGAAGACCAGATGTTGGTGTAGGTATATCAAACATACTACATGATTGTGGCAGTTCAGTTACACCGTGAACTTGCGTAAGGACAGACTCAACATGGGGACGGACCTCCACAGAACGTCATAAGGGTGTGCATACTTTACCAGTTCAAACTGTGGTCAAACGCCGCTGCAGAGGATCAGAAGGTATGCCAAGCCTTTCGTGAGGATGTCGTGACTACGCGGATAGTGCAGAGGTGGTTGAACAAATTTAAGAACTGTGACGAAACAGTCAAAGACGCACCACATACCGGAAGAACAACACATGTACAAAATGAAGATCTTCAGGCAGCAATTGAACAGTAGCCAGACATTTGAGGAACTGGGCTACAATTCAGTGTGATTCGAGAAACCACTCGGCAGCACCTCTATCAACTTGGGAAGCACCACGAGTTGGGTTGATGGGTCCCAAATGTTTTGAATCCGGGCCAGAAGGCAACGCGAGCAGACACCTGTGTTGCTTTGCTGTCTCGCCTGAGAAAGGAGCCATTCTGTACAGGGTGTTGACATGTGATGAGAAGTGGGTCTTGTACAAAGCTTCACGGCCACGTCATCATTGGTTAGCATCCCATAAACAAATTTCAAAACAACCAAAACCAGCACCGAAACAGAAGAAGGCCCTCTTGTGTGTTTGGTGGACTTCTCGAGGCATCATGTATCAGGAAATGCAACCAAATGCTCTGAGTATCAATGCAATGATACTGTCAGCTGTTGAGCCGTATTAAAAGAAACAAAAAGCTCAAACTCTGGAGCCAGCACTTCTCAATCTCAAAGGAGCCCTCCTGTTACAGGAAAATGCTAAGCACAACGTAGCTAGAATGACCCGGGACACCATTCTACGGCTTGAGAGACACTATTGGACCGTCCGGTTATCACCTGTTCCATTCCTTGGACAATCACCTTAGAGAATGTCAGTTCAAATCCCTAGTAGAGGTGTCAAATAAACTTGATACGTTCTTCGCTTCACGGCACACCCCAAGTTCTACCGCGATGGAATCCATGGTCTTCCAGAACGTTTTCAGAAGGTTGTCGATGCTTATGGTGACTATTTTTTATTTTCCCAAGTACGTGTTAGGTGACATAGTGCTGTTCGAAAGTGGTGGGTGAGAAAGCAACATAGCTCTTTTGGTTACCTTTATAATATCCTTTCTTCTTGATGTTTCCACTCCCTTATTTTAAAATATATACTCCCTTGTTTCTATGAAATATAGTCACGGAAATTGTGATGATAATCTCGAATAAGAAAAAAACGCTTCTGCAATGCACAGCACGCTCGGTAAGTTAATAGTTCTGCCTGGTAGTTCTTGAGATTATGAGATTAGACTGCAGTTTCCGCTGATTCAACATGCAAATGAACATAATTGTTATAATATGTGGCATGAAGATTTATGTGAAAAATTGATTTTGCGGAAGAAATGACATATTTGGTAATATGGGCTCTCTGGAATAGAAAGATGTTTTGGAGCATTAAGCTGGTGAAGCAGAGAAAATCTTCTACTCTGAATGAATTTAATACGGATTGATTAGGCTGAACTGTAGTGTCTGTCGTTTTTAATGGTACAGTTAATTCCAGATGTTCAGGTGTTGGTGCTGGTTTATCTTTGCAACGGCAGCTGTAGGTAGGATGACGTCCACTACCATATGTGTTGCATTTAGGTGTCCCTTTGAGATTAGGACAAGTTTGGGTGTCATGGAGACCCGAAAAATAGCCATTTCGGTTGATTAGGACAGTTGACTGTAGTATGGTCATTGTATATCTGACACTTTTCACAGCAACTCGGTAATGGGCCGTTAGTCTTAGTCGGTTCAACACGATGTATTCGCTTATAGAAAGCTGCACCAAATCGAAGAAGGTAATCAATTGTGTCCTGTCGCTGTGATAGAATGCGGACTAGATATGTCGAACTATTATTACTTCTAATGCGAATGCATTAGTCAACTGAGATTCTTTCTTGTTTAAGTTCCTCCTGAATTTCCGCATCTGTTAGTTCGAGTGAAACTGATTTTCTAGGTGGCGGAGGCTCTTCCTGTCGTTTGTCCGTTAGTTTAGACTGTTTAGCGTTCTTACCAAAGATTTCGTAAGAAGCTTCATTGCATATAGTTATTCCAACATTTGGAACTTTTGATTTAAGCATGTACCAATTTTTTGTTTTAACTATTTGAGCAAGGGTGTCCCGTACCCGAGGAACACACTTCATTATTTGGATAAAGACCAGTTTTAGATTGGTGTCGTTCACCTCTGGTGCTTGGGGTCCCGGGTTCGATCCCAGCCCCCGCCAAGTGAGCTTTGTGGTGGACAAACACCATGCTCGTGGGTTTTCTCGGGGTTCTCCCGTTTCATCCCACTTTCTTCATTCCACCATTTCATTCATCTCTCATCATCACCGTCTCCTTTAGCCTAACCGGCATAACCGTGGGACGTAAAACTTAAAGATTTCATTTTAGATTGGTGTATTTAGCGTCGTAGTCAGTGAGAAGGAAGTGATAAAGAAGTTCGATATTAGCTTGTGTTGAGATTAGATTTGGAGACACCGTAGAAGGGTTATGTTGTGTTTCGACCTCGATATCCATTGAACCTAAAGGTGAACGGGACTGTATACCTTTCGCAGACTGTGTAGACTCGTTAGATGGGTGCCGATCTTTAGGCGTACTCTGCAAAGGCTCATTTCCCCATGTGAAATGCCGGACGCGAGTGGATGGTCCTCGGTATGCCGGTTGTGTTAGAGAAGAGCTTGAATTAGCATGAATAGTTTTGGTAAACCAGTTTGTCGACTGAGATTCGATTGTCTATGTGAATTGCCAGGGTGATGAAGTATCCTAGGGCCGAAGCCCAAATGAAGGTGTAAATGAAAGAGAAGATGATGAATGAGGTTCAAAAACAAGTTTGCCCTCCGAAAGTAAAAACTTCCGTCAACCCTCTAAGTCTAGTACGAGCGCTGTTCTCAAAAATGCGTATACTACAATTGGTCCTTGCTAGCACATTAACACACACAAGAGAGGTTAGGGTCCTTGGTTCGAACACCAAGGATTTTATTATTATTTTATATTTTACAATGCAAGTACCCGTAGAAAGGAATGCCTTATCTTGGGAGTGAAGTTAAGCGTAGGGGGGATAAAGGTTAAATTGAACGGGCAAATAGGTTTAATTTAATTTTTTATCTTAACTAATCCATAATTGGAACCTTTATTCATCAATTGATCAGGAATCGTTATTCCTTGTACGTTTATTATTTATCAACATGTATGTGGAATGAAATGAAAGATGCGGTGCAAATCAGTGAAATTGGTAAGTTAGACATGTGAAGAGTTATCTTCTTGTGCCGGAGAGACTCGACACATGATGAAAGACATTATGGTGCCCTTGTTAGTCTGAATTAGAGTGCAAAAGATGGATAAATGTTTGGTGATAAATCTGGTGGTTGATATGCTAATATAAAATCGTCTATTTGTTCGTCAGGATTTGTAAGAACATACAGTGTAACCAAGTGCTGAAGCGGTGTCGATTGTAGACGGGGTGGAACATCTTGATCAGCATCAAGGATTTTTAGTCCTTTATACCGCAAACGATAACGTCGTCTCTTTGGGAGTGAGACAGATAAACATTAGTTATGATTTATCACACATATGGGCTACGAGTTTTAACAACAATAATAAATTATGTCACTTTATTTATACACAGTTGAGTTATTATTCTTGTTGTAAAACATAGGTGGTACGAACTAGAAACACAGATATGAATGTGGAATATTAACATGCAGGATTGAGGACAGAGAGCAGACAACATTGATCAGACGTAAGGATTATGAATTTTAGGAAGATATTTTTATTTAAATAGCGGAGCGAATGATGAGATGAAGTGCTTGGACGCCACAACACACAGGGCAGAGTTAGTATTCACAAAAGAGCTTATCTTCTGAGTTGGGGCTACTCAACACTGATGCCCTGGTTAGGAGGAGCCCTGGTTAGGAGGAGTCACTGTGCAGACGATGGGCAGATGTACGGATTGAATTCTGCTGGATGATAGGTAGCGAAGAAATGATGGTCTGGGTGCTCTGGATGCGTCCGGGTATAGATGGAGAGTAGATGTCGCAGTGGAGGATAATAATAAGTAGGTGAGGCGAAAATGCGACTAGCAATGTGTATGGTGTCCATAAGCGTATGGTGCTGAGTTCTCCATTTCTTGTGTATGTAACGAGAGCGATGATCTTCCAGATGTCGAGTGATGTGCGGGAAAGTTAGTCGTTCGTATAAGAGACTTGTCGGGCTAGGTAATCTGATTCGAAATGCGAGACGCAAAGCATGGTGTACTATAATACGTAGGTGCTCGTAGAAATCATCACTGGTACTAACCCAGGCAGTGTGACCGTGAGTGAGACATGGACTATGAAATGCCTTGTACGTGTTTAGAACAGTATCGATGTGCAAACCCCAGGTAGTGCCGACCAGCCATTTCAGAAGGTTTAAACGATTTTGCGCTTTCTCCTTGATGGAAAGAAGGTGAAGTTTCCAAGATAACTTGGCATCGAAGATTATCCCGAGATATTTAGCTGTAGATATCAAGAAACTTCCAATTTGTCAAAAGAGAATAGGACATCGTATGCCTGTGTTCAAGCACAACAGTAACAAACCCTCACAAAGTTACAAATCTGACTATGGTGGTTTTGTTATGCCGCTCTATAAAATAATATCTCAAGAACAGTCTATTTACAAAAAAAAAAAAGAAAGAAAGAAAGAAAAGAAAAAAAAAATATGGTTACGGTTGAAAATATTCCTAAACTTTGTTGTTTGTTAGCTTACGAAATAACATCTGTAAATGCTTTCCCAATACCTCAGCTTAAGGGATTAATTCACGTTGAACAACATTCCTTTTACCACACATGCTCTTCGAAATGAAATAACTTTTGTGTAACTTCTTAAAAATCTATAACAAACCTAATAAAATCTCAGTTAGTTGCCTATTTGCTCCGACTCTTTTTTATCAATTTCTTACTTTTGACCTATTTCTTTGTCATTAAGCTAGCAAAGTGTGCAATTAAAGAAGTGTGTAATTATGAGTGTACTGGCAAGGACTTGCATCATGAAAATGCAGTCGAATCTCAACCGATGGAACATGTCCGAGTCACAAGGTCCTCTAGCATAGTTTCTACAACAGTAGGTGATCGATTCCGAACAATCGCAGAACTGAGATTTCTCAATTTCGACACTTAAGTAAAAGTAAGATTATTTTTTCACATATAAAAATGACATATTTAGCTTATTTCATAAACATTTTTAGATAGTTTTTAAAATAAATTTCATAATGTAGCTAATATTTTTATGGTCGAGCCTCTACATTATTAGATGTAGGGTTATTATTTATGTCATTTTTTTAAATGTTCTAGCAACTTGTAAAAGAAACAATTCCATAACTAATCGTTGAGTTCGAAAACCGGTCATCTCCATCGAAGCTAATTTGAGAGGAGTGACAAACAAAACTAGATTAGTCGATCTGCATTTGGCGTATAGGGCTGTTTTCATTTTCGGACTGTATAACTCATTTTTCTAGTTTTCAAAGATGGAAATAACACTATATGTCAAGATACATATTGATTAATTTAATTTTATTTGTCCTCTTCTCAAATTAGCTTCGATGGAGATGGAGATGCTAAAATAAACGAAGGACGAATTTCGGCAATCAGGAAAACGATTACTAATTTCTTGTACTTCAAAACGAAAAGTGTAATAAACTGGCTCACTCCAGTCTTTGCTATTTTGTTGGATTGGAGTTTACTGCTCCATTTAGAAACGAGGCTATATAAGACATAGATCTGAAGCTTGACATGGAATCTGAATCGCATTAGCTCCCGCCGAGAATCGAACCCAGGTATCGTATATCACAGGCACGTACACTATCTACATTGCCAAGAGGGAGCTAATATAGTACATGTTGGATGTGGTCTCCCTATAAGTGATCAAATTGTATTACACAAACATTTTCAAGCAATTATTATACACATATCCTTCATTATCAACCTCATTACTTGCGCAATGTATATTGGAGAAACATTCTAAACTTTCAATTCCGTTGAAAATACTTGAACAATTGTGTACATTTCCCTAAGTAAATACCACGCAAGCATTGAGACGCCTATGTGTCAACATAATAATCTTCGTTTCGTCAAAACACAAACAAAAGCACTAATTGAGCTCATTATTTAGTTGAGAAATTACCCTTCTCCTTCATCTTAGTGAAACTTCATACTTTAGATCTTTTCTGATAGTTCCACGAAAGAAAGTTTTCTTCTTAGATTTTAACAGATTAGAGTATCCTATCAGGGAAGGGGAATCTAAACTATTGAGTTGGATGAAAGGGACTTCTGTTTACACCAAGAAATGAAATGAATTCTTTAAGTTTTACGTCCCACGGTTATGCCGGCTATGCTAAAGGGAACTGTGATTGATGGAAAATGAATGAAATGATGGAATGAAGAAACTGGTAGGAAACGGACCAACCCCGAGAAAACACACGCTGCTTGTCCACCACAAAGTTAATTTGGCGCGGGTTGGGATCGAACTAAAGACCTCATGCACCAAAAGTTAATGCTCTATCACTGAGCCACCGCGTTCATGTTTACAGTAAGAGTGGACATGGAGCAAACAAAATATTGTAAATTTCCTTTCAAAGCCAAGATTTGAATGTAGCATCACCAAATATTTTGTCTTTCTTTCATTCTCAATTTCTCCCACTCTCCTCCTACTATTCCTCTAGCAGTAATTCTATTCTTTGATTTGTCTTCGTAATGTATACCATAATGTACTTTTAGGAAATCTACGTTGTAAAGAAAACTGGTATTTTTCTATCTTTTTTTTTTCGATAAACGAGCAAGAGGTAAAACACTGCAATGCAACGCAACATGAAATTCGCCCTTTGTTGGGGTTTTGTTTCTTTAATTCAAACGAAAGCAAGCTTTTTTTGTTGTATAAACTTTTTATTATTTGCATCTTTTATACCATTTTTTAAATGAGTGATTTCCGATTTTTAGTTTCGTTATTTCTGCAAGCGAGTGAGAACTGTACGTTACCCTAAAAATGTCAAAGAGAATGTTATATATCGGGAAGGAAGAAATTACAACTACAATCAGTAGTGTGTCTATTGGCGACATAGGAAAACGAAGTTCTTCGAACATCAATTGAAATTCTGGCAATGGGAGAGCATTGAAGAGTAACGGTGATCATGTTAGTGTTTTTTTTTTCTCTGAAGTAATTCACACTGTAATTGAATCTGATGAAAGTAGTGATAGAAGTTACTGACGCTTCAAATGAAGAATCATCACTTGACTTTTCAAGCAATACCAGTACTCACTATGTGTGTTTGTTCGTTTTCAAAGACGATATACTTGGGAAAAGTCTTCCTCCTACTACTGGAAAAGTGTATGCACAAAATAGGGCCAAGCCTGCTATGAGTAAAGTACTTTTGTGTCCTGGGAAAATAATTGCTAGTTTGGAATCTGCCTTTGCACTAGGTTTGACAGACGAAATCATTGATATAAATATAGCCAACACAAATAAGGAAGCTAATATTGTCTACATTATAAACAGCAAAAAGTATAAATGGAAGCCATGTAGTTCAGAGATGACCAAAGCTGTTATTAGTCTGCTATTTCCAGCGGGACAATTGAAATCAAATAATATGCGCATCAGATAATTATGGAGTGCGAAGTATGGTTCACCAATTTTTCCTGCAACCATGGAGATAAATCGGTTCAAAGATATTCTAATATTTCTTTGGTTAGAAGAAAATCCAGAAGATCAGCGAGAAGGATAAATTTGTGCTCATTCGAGAAGTTAGAGATTTAGAACTTCTCTTACAGAGCACTATATTACTGGTGAAAGTCTCACAATAGACGAACAGTTGACACTTTGCGGTGATAGATGTCCTCTGTGACTGTATATCCCATCCAAACCAGACAAGTGTGGTATAAAAATTTGGTGGATTTGTGATTCAAAGTGCTATCTACCCTCTACCCTTTCCTAATCTACGAAAAGAAGAACGTACTAGAAGTTCTAATAAAGCCAGTAAAGCTGTGCTTATATTTTTCAATCATACTTCCACACAAAGTGAAATGTAACTTACGATAGTTTTCCTAAGTGTAAGCTAAGCAGAAACGCTTCAGGAAAATTGCAACAGATCTGTTGTAACAGTCAGAAAATATAAACAGTTTTTACCTAAAAATACCTAACAGGGAAAGATAGCCTGCCTGAAGCTTCGGTATTCTGCTTTTCTTAAACTATACTCTTGTATCGTATGTTATCGACAAAAAGGCAGTAAACCTTCAAGATGAGTCAAAAGTCTTTTACCGCCCCTTATAAAATGAAAACAAATGTAGTTAGTCGGAATTAGTAATTGTAAGACACGTTAGGTCAAGGGGAACAGTTAGGGAAGTGTATGTCATTTGAACGGCCACCATACTGGTGTCTTCCATTTTGAATCTCATTATAAAAAATACATAAAAAAAGGGTAAGGTTGTACATGAAACGAGGCTAGAATTTAAAGAGGAACCCAATTGTGTAAAAGATTTAACACAACTATAATAGCTTTGAAGTTCTAATCACATGAAACTCACATTTATCTCTTACAAAATATGTTCAATATTCTGGCCGCATTGCGCTATTCATGTTTGAAGACGTGTGTCACAAGCTGTATGAACACGGAGCAATTTCTCATGTGTGATTTTTGGACATGCATTCTTTATCCGTTGCTCTAAATCATCCAGATATCTAATCCTTTTGCCATACATCATTGCCTGAGGTAATTCCATACGTAAAAATCCAATGATGAAAAATCAAGTGATCTGGCAGGTCATTCCACTGTCACACGTCACCAATCCATCTACCAGGAAATTGTTCATTCAGATACTGACGAACCTGCAGTCCATAATGAGGAGGGGCCCGATTATGTTGGCAAAATAAAACCAATCTGTAATCTGGGGCAGACACAGAGGAAATAATGAGTAGTTCTAACGTGTCCAAGTAACTCTCTGCAATTAAAGCGCCAAGAATAACAAGTAGACCCATGATACGTGTACCGCAGATTCCTGTACACATCATCATTTTAATTACATCAATCGCTTTAGACGGATCTGTCAACTTGTCTTTATCTAGAGACCAGCAACGTAGATTTTATTTATTTGCCTCGTGTGTAACATAAAATTTTTCTTGATCAGTGTTTAAAATTCTAATTACAAAGTTGAGATACTGTCGCAATTGTCCCACTGCGTATTCACAAATTTCCACTCTCCGATTTGAGTCATTCTCCGAAATATATTGCTGCAGGTGAAGCTTGTAAATATGCCACTTATACTTCCTTAACATCCTGCAAATGGAAGTTTGGCTTTCGTGGCATTCCTGTGATAACAGACGTATGCTGTGCTGTGGAGATCGAACAACGGATGTGAGCACTGGCGTATCTCTGACTTTGACAGTTCTAAATGGTATCTCCCGGCCTACCTGATTGTGGCTTGTAATCGACTGTATCTGAGTACGATAGCACCGGAATAATGTGAAGATGGCGAAAAGTACCGTTAGTATGCATGATTGTATAAGAGTAGGTATATTTTAGAGAAGCTCTGACCTCCTTACTTGGTCTGAAGTCAAAACGAAAGGAAAAACGGTTAAAACGAAAATCATTATATAATGTTATGGAAAGTTATAGAATGCATAGGACACGTCATAGAGTATGTAGAGATAAAAATAGAATCCAAAAGAAGGTTTAGAGACACGAAAACCAGCTTTTTTCTTTTAGTTGTATTGTTATCACTCGTATATACCAATCAGGCCTCATTTTCAAGCATACACCATATATATATATATATATATATATATATATATATATATATATATATATATAATGCACCCATCCTCATCTTGTGAACACATCCTTTATTAATTCTTCTCATTCACACAATGACATTAGAATTACCTCCTGCCCCCCTTTTGTACGCACATCAGAGTCACATGTTCCCTCTTGAAAATATATGAACATTTAGATAATATGCATTAGTGGAAGGTTTCTTACCAGAATATTAGAATCTATCGGGGTTCAATCCATTTCAAATCACTCAATTATAAACAAAATTGTTGCTTAAAATTTTTAATTTTCTTCAATTTTTTAAATCATGAGTTCCCTGTAAGTAGACAGTCGCAAAACACTGTTTGAATATATATATATATGCCAAAGGTTTTTCTGGCAGCCATTTTTAAAATGGCGGTTGGCCAAATTTTAATTATAAACGTGGTTTCCGGAAAGTTTAATTTAAAAACCAGTATGATCAACATGAAATGAACTTAAGATATACATTATTTCATGTTTCTATCATGCTAGAGAGTCAGTCAAACTCTTTACTGTAAATACCCAGCAAAAAACGTATCAATCGTTAATTTTGAACACCATTAGTTTTATGAAGAAAAGAAGACTCACTAATTATATGTTATTTCTGTGTTGAATACTAATATAACTACCTGCAGTATAAGTTTTTATCCTGAGAATACACTACTGTTTCTTCTAGAGCTTTTCCAAACTGGCCGAAAGCCTTTTAACGTCAATTTTCTCAGGTTAATAGCTAAAAAGGAACTGATGGAAACAACTGAAAATTTCACATGTTCTTCATACAAATAGAAACATCCCACAAGAAAGTTATGACTGACACGGGAGGGTCCCACAAGTTGTCGCTAAAATCCGATTGCCACATAGCACATCTGATAGAACAACATGAGAAATGAACATGAACAAAAATTAAGGTGCTATGAACCAGAAGGATAGGAGCTAGGGGGCTTCAAAATTTGAATATCCAAATAATTATAGCATGGAATTATGTACGTTTAAAGTAAGTATCTTGAAAGCCATTAAAACAATCAAAAGTTGCACAAAACAATGAGAACAAAATGCCCTATCGAAAACCATAAGCAGTGTTGCCATAGGTGAAGCAGTGTTGCCAACACAGCATAAAAATATGTTATTATAAATTGCACCATATACAAGTGTGCACAGATTTAAAATGCACTATTATCACTAAACATAACAGCGAATTGTACAGTGTTACACACTATTGGAGCTACTAGTGCTGAAAGTGTACAATGAAGAGGTCTGATATGTGGCAACAGATGGTAATAAAGAATCTGGGTCTCATACTATGAATTTAGTTGAAATGTATAACACAAATAGTATCACATAGCAAAATGTCAGCAGTGTCACAAAATATTAATGCATTTGAAAAACGAAATTGAGTGATGCCACTCTTACGTCAGCTTCGAAGCTATATAGGAGTGCAAAGTGGGATTCGAATCACTATGAAAGAGAAAGATAACAATGAAATGTAACAAAAACATGTCCGAGGCGGGATTGGAACCCGCGATACCTAATATGGCGGTTGTCTTGCCTTCTAGACCACACCGCTATCCGGTCAGACTAAAAGCGAAATGAGGTAGTAACAAAATAATTATATTTCCAATGTGAATATGGTAATATTAAGGTGTACAAACATAATTATATGGTATGTAGGAGAGGAAGTAAAAGAATATGTTACTTAAAACGAAAGACAAAACCAAGAAAGAACTCTTCCAGATACTGATTAGATAACCTGGAGAACCAGTTTACGGAATTAGAAAACGCGTGTTTCTTTCCTCGCGTGTATCATTTAGCTTTCACGAGTTGTCTGCATATTCATCAGGACTAAAGAAGTATATTGCAAAATCCTCACATTTATCTAATGCATTATTTTATTACCATTTCTTCCCACATATCAGACTTCTCCATTGTTACATTTTCAGCACATGTAGCTCCAACAGCGTGTAACACTGTACCACTACACTTCACTGTTATGTTTAGTGATAATAGTGCATTTTAAATCTGTGCACACTTGTATATGGTGCTATTTATAATAAAATAGTTTTATGCTGAGTTGGGAACACTGCTTCACCTATGCCAACACTGCTTATGGTTTTCAATAGGGCATTTTGTTCTCATTATATTGTGCAACTTTTGATTGCTTTAATGGTTTTCAAGATACTTACTTTAAACGTACATAATTCCATGATATATATTCTTTGGATATTCAAATTTTGAAGTCCCCTAGCTCCTATTCTTCTGGTCCATAGCACCTTAAATTTTGCTCAAGTTCATTTCTCATGATGGTCTATCACATGTGCTATGTGGCAATCAGATTTTAGCGACAACTTGTGGGACCCTCCCGTGTGAGAATCAACTACATTTATAGTAATAGAGCAATGTATGCCAATAAAAAGTGCTACTTTTCTACACTCCCGTGCAGTGCCAAGGTAGCATGGTATGGCTTGAAGTTATACAATTGACTTGGTCGAATGATGTTTAAATCATTACAGACAATATGTGATCAAACATTTCTACTTTTAAATAAAAATGGGCAGTGCTAACAATAGACGAGAGTTCAAATTCTTAAACGTAACTTACTAATACATTGTACTGCACTACACTTGGCATCGGTAATTTGTACAATATGTCAAAGTAGAGCCTAATCATGTAAGTAACGATATTTGCTGACATTAAACTATAGTCATATTGTTAAGATCATTCGGCCCAACTTTGACAGAAGTCCACTGATATCATATGCTAAGATGTTTTGATTTAAGTTTATTTTGAGTTTATCCTCCCTTTCAGCAGCGAGGCTATATGAGACGGGACCTACCGATTAACGTGGAATCCAAACCACATGAGCTCCAGCCTGTAATTGAACCCGAGTCTTCCACGTCATGCTAAAATATGTATACACATTTCACGGAATCTGTGTAGGTATACTGACTGATTACTGAATTATGACAACTCACTTTAATAGTAGATTTCATCTTGTTACCATGTGAATTTTGTGATGTCTTGGCGCTCATCCCAACTGTTCACTATGGAACTAGGTAGTCAGTCAATAGTAAAAGTATGCGCGTGACAGGAAAACGCCGTTATTTATCAGTGTTTGATAAATTTGAGATCCCAGAATCATGCATGGCAAGTTCATCGGTCGTTCCAAGAGTTGTACGGAGGTGTTCGAAAGCAGACATGTGCAAGTTTTTCAAGAACCAGTGACAAATTGTCACCAAAACGTCAAAAGATGACCAATGGTTAATTGTTGAAGTGATAGGTGCTTTCAGTGACTACTACGGACGAGCAGTGCAGTGTATAGCGAAGCTTAGTGGAGCGCAGTGGAGAAAATTAATACTCAATACAACCGCGGTTAACTCAGGGACATGTGTCCTGTGATATTGATCATGGACTGTAGTTCTACATTTGCACGTTTAGGGTCTTCCAGCAAACACTAGCTGACTCAGCCCCTCCCCGAACAGGTTCAGTAACACCAATGACTTGGCGTCAATGAAGATCGAATTATTGGAAAACGAACTGGAAGAAGAGCCAATTAATTGTCTTTTGAATATTATTTTCATATTCCACTTTGTGAATTGCCGTGGATACAGCTATTAAACAAACAGAACATAGTGTAAAATGGCCAGTCTCTCCCTTGTGTTCGGAAATACTGTATGGTAAGCTGAAAAGCTGTAGTGAGTGAATAGAGCGAAGGTAGGGCTACGAATATGATATATGGAAGAACTGTGTGATTATCGCTTAACTTACAATATCATAATTGACTTAGAATGTCAATTATGATATTATAATATGACAGAAATTATTTGATAAGGGTAAAAGATATTTTATTAACTAGTGATCTTAATACTTTGTAAATTTTTTCATATTTTAAATGGAAATAAAATTCAGTTCCCAATCTAGTGCTGTTTAGGTCGTTAACATTTTTAGATCGATCAAGGAAGTCTCGTCGTAACTTAATACTACGTCGAGATAAAAACGTTCCGTTTAATGGAAAATATAACTTATGTAGCAATAGACCAACTGAATAACAAACACTTTCTACTTCGAGTCGTGAGGAATAATGTAAAAGGTAAGCGGAAGAGTAATGTCTCCACCAAAAACTGGGAATAAAAGGTTGGTGGACGAAAGGAGTCGTGAACTCGAGAGTGTATTCGAGTGACCCACACAAGAGAGGGTTCGACCTCATCATCCTCTCCGATCAATCTTGGTGAGTAGAAGCTGGTTATGAATCACTAACATATTGCTAAGGTTTGATTAAATTGCTAATCTGTATTTCCATCAAATTCCTACTTCTGTATGAACTCCTATATGTCATGCTTAAACCTGAAAATAGGTTAGCAATCTACTTTAAACGTGACCGGTTTTGTGACGTAAAGGGTAGTTAGAAACTCCGGGGGGCATGTCAAAAGGAGACCTTTTGTCTGGGTTGCGAACCCCAGACCATTCTCATATATGAAATTACTGAATGGCCTTGACATCCACCCAGTTCTTCCGAGAAGAAATTTAAATTAATGCACGTCTTGGAGGCGTAGAAAACGTAGCTCAGAATTGATTATAAACATGGGAATAGAAATTCAAAGATAAAATTCCATAACACAGAAACAATTTAAAATAATAATTTAATGATCTGATGTTGAATAATTGAATAATCAGAGAGCATGGTAAGGATTGGCATGACTAGAGAAGACAATGCATAATCACTTGTGGTAAATGTGATAAGCAGAACCTCTGATGGACAGAATGACGGAAAAAAAAAAACTAATGATGAATGCTCTGACTCCAGAGTCTCGACGCCAAAATAAAACTTCCAATACCGGTAGTATTTATATGATTTTTCCGTCATGTCAACATTCTTTGTGCGTCTTTCTAGTTCTAGAAGTCATAGCCAGTCATTTGCATTGTAGAAGTCAAGACACTATAAATTTTTCATTGGATTATGAATCCTAATGAATATTCAAACAGCCTCCACTTCATACATTGCCTATTTTATACACATTTTAAAATTCAATTAAATATTTTGTTTGATTACACATTGTCGTATACAATAATATTAATCAGTGTCAGAATAGTCATAAGGCCACAACACCAGTTTTGTGTAATTATCTAAATCTAACATCTCTAGTTTTATTTGATAAATTAAATCATTGCCAACTGAATCATTTACCTGCATTGATCTGAATTAATTGATTGAAGTTGTTATAAGTAGAGATATTAGCCCCATTATAATTATGTTTAGTATTATGTGAGCAATGTGCGGATATGCACATGTATGTCAGAGTCCGGGTTTTGATCCAATTTATTGGCATTGGTTAATATTATTCCAAGATGTAATGAATTCTCGTTGTGTCAAGATGTCAGATACTCAAGATAGGATTCAGATAATATTATTGTTAAGGTAATCAGGCGTCCCAGTTTCACAGGAGCAGTCTCTTTTTTGCAGCCATTGTCTCTTCTTTTTTTCTGAAGTCAAATGGGATGTCTAAATGGTTGTTTTGAAGAAAAAGTGAACAAATTTTCCCGTAAGGTTTAATCAAAATATATATCATAAAACAAAATTCTAAACCGTCATGTACAGAACAATTTTTAATATCAACATATAAATGGGAATTTTCAGGCCGAACCTGGAACTTGACAGATCTAATGGGAATTATGGCGCTGAGAATCTGAGTACACTGCGTCGACAGTACAACATATTCTTTCGTGCAATTAAATGTATCCTCGTCGCCAAAAGTGCCTTTACATCGCCGTGACGGGTATGTGACACCGCAGTACTCTAAGGAAGGGATGGTTGCATAAGAAATTTTGATTAATTTTGAAGAGTTTTTATTTTGACTAGGGAAATAACGTAGGTATAGGGAGTAAGGACATAGATTTAAAGCATCAGTGCACTGTCATCTCTGAAAAGATTTGTATTCTCAGTTTTTCAAATTATTGTCTTATATGTTAAGTTAAAAACTGCTAACAACTGCTACTAGGCTTTTCACTCTTCAGGAATTTACTACGACATGTCATTCGCCTCACTGTAATTATTTTAAAATGGAAACTGATTACGCTGAACATGAATATGTTTAGTTGTCGTAAAGCAAGGGCCGTAATAAATGTAGATAAGGTTCTTATTATTATATAAACCACATAAGTATTTATTTCGTATATAGAATAATATAATGCAGTAACTAAGCAACATCATAATCAGTAACGCCCGCAGGATTTTTTCTAACGGGGAGGGGGAAGACCGATATAGAGTTTTTCGTTTTATTCCCTATATATATTACGTTAACAGTCATAACATTGATAACGTATATCGTCTTTCGCCACTGTAGCCTATTAGTCAGAACACTGATCTCCAGATATGTCGAAAGAAAAAATAAATTGATATGAACAGTGATGTGATTAATTTTACTGCGCCCGGATCGATCTATCTTCGATTTACTCATACTCCTCCAGACCCCTACCCCAGGTATTTCAGCTGCTGCTTTATATATACGGTTCCATGTCAAAAGGGCCTGAAAAAAGGGAAAAGACCGAAAGACCAGAGTCAATATGGCCCGCAACAAAAGGACCCGAGTCAAAACGGACCTGCTTCAAACGGACCCGGGTTGAAAGGGGCCCCGCTACAAAGGGGTCCGAGTCAAAATGGCCCATGTGAAAAGGACCCAGGTCGAAACGTCTCCGCAACAAAGGGGCTCAAGTCAAAAGGCCCGAGCCAAAAAGGACCATGTTACAAAACAGCCAGACCACAATGACCCCGCAACAAAAGTGCTCGAGTCAAAAGGTTTCCGCAACAAAAGGGCAGGAGTCAAAATTGCCCGAATCAAAACGACCCTCATCAAAAGGGTCCATGACAAAAGGGCCCGAGTAAAAAGGGACTTGCCTCAAACGAGCCCGGCTGAAAAAGAGCCCTGCTACAAAAGAACCCGAGTCAAACGGCCCGAGCTAAAAGGCCTCCGCAACAAACGGGGCCGGAGTCAAAAGGGGCCGAGTCCTTCTCCAGTAATGCTTTAACTCCTTAATAGCATCCACTGAAGTTAGCAGCTCCATCAAAAAAGCAACTTACAATATCATCACAAGCATCAAAACATTTTTGTCACAAAGTACTCTTTTGATTTCATTATAAGTTACTTGTCTTGTAGCGTCATTGTTTACCACTGGCGTCTCTGGCATATACAATTTGGGGAGGACATCAAAGAAAGTTATTTAAATGGTACTATCTAGCCCAACCTGTTTATTATCTTTAATTCCATTTGTTACATTTCTGCTTACCTTCACGGACCCCGTGAGGCACATCAAGAACTCTGTTACACACCCTGAATATTATATGACAAATAAATATAATTATTATTATTTATATGTTATTCTGTCGTTAGTAAATAAATTAAATTAGAACAAAATATTGAATATTTTGTACTTCAAAATATTGGGGGGACGCGTCCCCCTCGTCCCCCCGCCAGAGACGCCCAAGCTGTTTACGACAACTACTAACAGCCGCTCAAATACTTGACCGTTTATAACGCAGAGAATTACTATAGCCAGCTGATTAAGCCCTGAAACATTTTGGATAGAATCAACCATTATGTTGAAAATGCCCGCTTTCTTGGCGTCTTCCACTGTTTTCTCCTGTTATTTTGTAAACTTTTTGATAGAAAATAAATTTTTAAAAATGCGCTGTTTTCCCATTTTTGAATTATCAAATATAGACCTACAAGGTGTATTAACATCCATAAAGAACCAATCAGCCTGTGGTTAGATATGAACCCAGCTACAAACCAGGCACCAGTCTTCAACCTTGAAAGGGCCGCAACTACCCTACATTATGAAAAAAGGTCCCAGGTCCCAACAGCTCAACATGATGAAAAACATGCCTAGGACCGCAACTGCTCAATGAAATGAAAGAAGGGCCCCAACTGCCCAATATAATGAATAAAGGGCCCAGGGCCCCAACTTCTCAATGTAATGAAAGAAGGACCCAACTGTCCAATATATTGAAAGAAGGGCCCAAGGCCCCAGGTACAAACTAGATCACAGTTTCTGATAATAAAAGACCATGGTGAAAGATGGACCTAGCCACAAATCTAGTAACGAAAGGACCCTATTAAAAAAGATAACTTACTGATTGATGGAAGGGTGGAAGAGGAGTGTGTGTTGGTAGCATAATAACACTGAGCTACCGAATTATTTAGCTCTCTTTTGTTTTAGCTTTTCTTTCTCTTTCTTTCTTTATTCTTTCATCATCGTTTTCTTAGAGGGCCTAGGCCGCGATTGCGACCTAAGGGCCCTGGCCAGTCCGCCCCTAACTACCGTCTTTCTGAGTTTGTATTCTCGTGACATAGCTCCATCAAACTTTATCTATTGCTGACTTTTCCCTTACTTCTAAAATTCCATTTCTACTCCTGGATCAAAGTATAAAAATACATATTAGTATGAAAAATATTCTGTGGAAAACATTAGTTTAATTTTGCTGTGAGAAGACATGTGGATCTGTATACAGGGTTACTGAAAAGTATTGGGACAGAACTATAATAACGACATGTCAATTGCATTGATTTGGAGTGTGGTCACCATGGAAGGCATCTTGAATTCCGCCATATTGCATATCACACAATATGGTTTTAAATGTAAAAGGTTATGATTTTACACTTCAACTTAGACTTGAATATTCCCACAAATGAGAAAGTGAATTCATTTTTGACACTTCATCTGTTTGAGACAGGGTGTGCTATGTTTTACATATGTATCAAATAGGGAAAGTATTATAACAGGGCTGTAACAAAGAGACACATAGACGGAGTAAAAGCAAATGTTACAATTTGGTATTGGTGTATAAACTGCGTTAAATGATTTAGTGCACATCATGGCAGCCATCTTGAATTCCGAATATTGTATACCACACAATATTTTTAAATAGAAAGAGGTATGTGTTGAGTTTTGATTTAGAGTTTAACGTCCTGTTCAACAGCGATGTTATATGAAAAGAGATGTGTGTGTCACATAAATTGATGCTAGAATCTTCGTACAAACTACATTCATCGTCCGTTTCAAAAGCATCGGAGTCTGCATTATTTATTATTTCCATAATTTCTCCGGACGAAAATACGCCACTATCATAAGAACCACGACTTGTCGCGGTGGTATTCATTAGGGATGGCCTTTATAAAAAATTTGTTTTTCGATTTTCGAAAATTTCATTTCTCGTTTTTTCGTTCGTTTTTTTTAAAAAAATGTTTTTCGTTTTTCGGAAATTTTTTCGTCTTTCATTTTTCGAAAAAAATTGTTTTCCGTTTTTTCGAAAGATTTTTTGTTTTTCGAAAACAAATCGTTTTTCGAAAAATTCGTTTTCCCTTTTTTGATGATTTTTCGTTTCTCGAAAAGGTTTCGGAATTCGTGGAATGATAATGTGGGAGGAAATGGGAGTACCCCGGGAAAATACACGGACACGATGTTGTCTGCCACGAACTTACTTGGTCTGGGATCAAATGCACAAGAGGTAAGCGTTCTAACACTGAGCTACCGTGCTCCTTGGATTTGGATCTAATGAAAGGTTGAATTGATTTTGAGTTTAACGTCCCGTTCAGCAGCGAGGTTATATGAGATGTGGACCTACTGATTAACGTGGAATCCGAACCACATGAGCTCCCGCCGGGAATCGAACCCGGGTCTAACACGCCAAAGGCGCGTACGCTAATCGCTAAGCCACGGAGGAGCTCGATCTAATGAAAGGATAGTGTGTAGTGCTACTATTGACGAAACTCATACAATCACGACCAAAATTAGTATGGTTATGGACTGCAATGTATTTAGTACACATGTTAAATATTATGGTGTTTGGGACTTTGGTTCCAGAGTTATTGCTAATCAAATTTGTGTTTTAAGTTAATGATATCAAGAAATTTCACTAAGTCGCATTTGATTAAACTCAAATGATCTTGACGAAAGTTGGTAGGATCGTAAATATTGACAAGCTTGGTATGCATGGAAGCTCATATAAAATATTATGATGTACAGACTTTTTGTTCCTGAGTTGTTAGCTATCAATGTTAGGTTTGGAATCAGTGAAATCAAGAAATTTCATTAAAGCGCGAAAGATGGAACTCATCCAATTTTTACCAAACTTGGTAAGGTGGTAGATCTTGAGGAGCTTAGTAACTATAAAGGTAACCAAGAAAGATCTGTCGCTTTTTCACCCAACACCTTCAAACATCGATATTTAACCTAAGACATACCTGGAAGATCACAAATAGTCTCCTTCTGCCAACGTTTTGGAAGGCCATGTATTCCATTGCGGTAGAACTTGGTGGGCCGTGAATCGAAAAAGGTATCAAGTGCATTTTGCACCTCTACTAGGGATTTCAACTGGTGTCCTCTAAGCTGATTGTCCAAGGAATGGAACAGGTGGTAATCGGACGGTGCACTGTCCGGGGAGTATGGTGGATGCAATAGTGTTTCCCATCCAAAGTGTAGAATGGTGTCCCGGGTTATCCTAGCCACGTGGGGCTTAGCGTTGTCCTATAAGAGGAGGACCCCTTTGCGATTTAGAAGTGCTGGCTCCAGAGTCTTGAGTATTTTTTTTTGAACACGGCTCAACTGCTGACAGTACACAGTTGCATTGATGCTCTGACTAGCCTGTAGCAGTATTTTTTTTTCAAAATACTGTTCTGAAAATTTGGACTTGAACTTAGTTAAATGAATAAATTTCATTAAAACGCGTTAATCTCATCCGATATTGGCCAAAGTTGATATGGTCATAGACTTTAACAAGTCTGGTACGCGTGCGAGCTCAGCATGAAATATTGTGATCCACAGACCCTTGGTTCTCGGTTCTTGAGGGATATAAATTAGAAATAATAATTCACAAAGGTAAACAGTGTAAAATTTATATTTTACAGAATATTAAAAAATAATTATTTACTAGTGATTATTAATGTGTTATCGACAATATGGCATTACTGCTGAATCGCTGGACCAATTTGAAAATCGAAAAAATGGAGCAAAATATACTGCATTCAGTTATATTTGGTTGGATTACATTAAGTTACGTTAGATTATGTTATTAGGTGCGCAGTTTTACTATACGGATCCATAGTATAAGTAGGAGTAGCAGTAGTAGTAGAAGGAGGAGTAGGAGTAGGGGTAGTGATAGTAGTAGGAACGGATTAGAAGCCCCACAGGGGTTTGTTGGTTTCTGTTCTCGACATGAAATGGGCAAATTAAAGATTTGCTCAAATTTATCTATACATTTTACAATCTATGGATCCGTATAGTAAAACAAGTGTACCTCTCCGCGAAATAGTCCATCCGTCTCCACATACAGTGCCGCTTACAGCATCAAAAACAACCAGCAAATACAATCACTATCTGAGCTTTTACTATTCCCCTTACCTGACTTTCAATCACTCTTCCTCATAAACTTAAATAAATTCTCCAATTGAACCGGTAAATTTCCTAAAATTAGTCCGGCGATACAGCAATTGGCCCGACATTATATTTTATAATGTAAAAAAGACTAACAAATTACCAAATAGAAGGATACTGTATAAACTGATCGTGATTATATGTGCTGATACTAAAGACTTCTCACCAAGATCCCCCATTCATTTCTCTTATTTTCTATAACTAATTAAGTCAGTATCAAAAACAATTTGATTGCTTTCAAAAATAGGCAATTTAATACTAACAAAATACTATTGAATGGTTTATTTGTTCTACAGATGTTTTATATACGGTAAGACAAAGAACTAAGTATCTGACTATAATAATCTCATCAAACAAGAATTCAAATTTTAAATAGGTGGGTCTTCGTTTTCGTATTAGTTTTTACTGCTACTAACTTCAGTAGAAGAATACTACTAAGATGAAATATTTTTTATTTGGTTGTTTGTTGAAGTTCAGCGTCCCTTTTCAGAATCGAGCAAGACTATACAAGACGTGGACCTACATTATAAAGTGGAATCCAAACCACCATAACACGTTCAATGTTTTCCCACTCGGGACCCTGTGCATCAAAGGAATACGCGCTAGCCACTAGACCAGTTGAAGGGCTTGAAATCTTTTCTTGGAATTATGAAATTATATATTGAAAAGAAACGTTTGTCGCTTCCTAGTACTTCTCTCGTTCTATGAGAAAAAAAGATTGTAACCAGAGATATAGTAAGTATTTATCACTTTCGGTTGCATTAAACTTAGAGATGGAAACTACCATTGTGGCACAGAATCCATATCAAAAACTGCTTCCGGCTATCGCCTTTTCTTTACTATGAAATCGGAAATGGTAGTTTCTCACTATTTCCGGTTTACATAGAGGGATAGCGATCGATATGACAATCTTCGAATCCTGGATTCATATATATAAACATATCTCATTATCTCTTATTAGTTTTACTCTATGGTGATCACTATTGAAATTAGAAGTGGTAGTAAATTTCTACCACAGGATAAAACTTGGAGATAGTCTATTGCGAAGGTACTGAATTCATGCTTCTCGCTTGCTCTATGGTGATCAATACTGAAACCGGGAGTTGTGATCAGGGGCGGATCCAGGACGGACTTCTGGGGGAGGGGTTGTAATACTGCTACTTAGAGCTATTTTTACGAGCTCCAACTCTGGGATGGGTTTTATTTATATATAAAATAGGAGTGTTTTCTTCTGGGGGCCGATCGACCCCTGGATCCCCCCTGATTGTGATACATTTTTCCTACTTCCTGTTTTTGTAGAGAAACAAATGAGTTTCGTTTCACAGTGTAAAACTACGGCAGACTTGCAATCCATGCGAATTGAATATTCAAAACTTCAGTACAACAAGTATCACAACTAAAACTCTTGTTTGGAATAGATTAATAAAATAAAAGATAGTATCTGTTCCTCGGATGCTGAATCCATATCAAAAAGCCATTATTAGCTATCACTTATCGTTTTTGTTCTATGGCGATAAAGATTGAAAGGAATGGCTAATTTGAACAAGCAGGAATAGCTAATTTGAACCACTTCCGGTTTGAATAGAGGGTTAAGGGAGGAGACGGAATCTATTTTTAGGATGCTGAATCGATTTCAGAAAACTTCTCGATATCTTTTTTAGTTATTGTTCTATGAATATAAGTATTGGAGCCGAAAGTAGTAGTAAATATCAAGCATTTCCGTTTCAGAAGAGTGGTGCAGGTTATGAAGATATATTCTCTTAAAACCCTGAATTGATTCCAGAAAATTGCTTGTCGCTATCTATTACAATTTTGTTTTATCGCGATAAGTGTTAACATCGGAAATGGTTAATTTGAACACTTTCGGTTCAAATAAAGTGTTAACGAAGAAGGTGGAATCTATTCTTGGGATGCTGGATTAATTTTTTTAATAAAAAATGCATCTCGATATCCCTGACCGATTTTGCTCTATGGAAATTAGTATTACCTATAAAATAAAAAATAGTAATTACCTTCAACCATTTCTGCCTTTGTGGAGTGTTGTGGATTGTAATTGTATTTTCTCTTGAGAACCTGAATCGATTGTAGATGAACCACTTGTCGCTATCTATTACCAATTTTGTTCTGTGGCGATTAATGTTGAAACTTGTAATCGTTAATTTGAACCACTTCTGGTGTGAATAGAGATCAAGGGAGAAGGTAGAGCCTATTCTTAGAACGCTTAGTCGATCGCGAAAAACCGCATCACTATTTCTTCAATCTTTTGCCTTATAAAAATCAGTATTGAATCCCTACTGAATATACTAGTAAATTCTGCCACTTTCAATTTCGACAGTATTGTGCGTTGAGATGATATATAGCTTATATACTCTTGAGACGCTGTATAGATTCGTTTTTTTTTAAAAAAACACTTGTGGCTATCTATTACTATTTTTGTTCTATATCGATCAATTACTGAATAGAGGATTAATGAAAAAGATACAGCTATTTCTAGGTAGTTGAATCGATTGCCAAAATTTACATCTCGATATCTCGTAATTCAGTATTAAAACCGGAAATAATAGTAAATATAAACAATTTCTGGTTTTGATTAAATGTTGTGAATAGTTGTATGTTGTCTAAGACGCTAAATTGATTGCAACAAATCGCTTCTCGCTATCTATTACGATTTTCGTTCTATAGCGATACAAATTGAAACCAAAAATGGTATTAGAACCACTTACGGTTTTAAATGGAGGGTTAATTTAGGAGATCGAACCTATTTTAGGGGCTCTAAATCGACCGCAAGAAACGACTTCTCAATATTTGTTACTGTTTTGCTCTGACACCTCTCGACAGACAGACGGACAAAGCCATTCTCAAGACTTTCGACACTTATGCATAGCTTAAGCTGCAAGTGTAATAAGGGCGAACATTGAATATATTCTTGGGACACTGAATTGGTTCTGGAAAATCGCGTCTTTCTATATGTTACCGTTTGTGTTCTGTGTTGATCAACAATGTAGCAGAAAGCGATAGATCTCTACCACTTCTGGATTATTAAATAAAAGTCAAATGCATTAGATGAATCTATTCGTGTTGCAAACCTACATGTATGCTTCTCGCTATTTCTTGCCGCTCTTGCTCTGATACCAGCTGACAGACGAACGGATGGATAGGCAGACAGATGAACATAGCCCTTCTAAAAGACTTCCTATACGTATGCATAGTATACTATAGTTTGGAAGTACTAACAAATGAAATAAACTCAGTTTGTTTTACAAAAATTATCTGTTTTCCGTTTCTCGGTAGTTTTCGTTTTCCGGTTTTCGGAAAAATTTCGTTCTTTCGAAAAAATTCGTTTTTCGTTTCTCGAAACAATTTTCGTATTTTCGAAAAAAAATTCGTTTCTGAAAAATTCATTTTTCGAAAAAGTATTTTTCGAAAAAATGTGGCCATTCCTAGTATTCATAGCCGAAAGCTCAACTAAAAAGAGAAAGTGAATGCTAAGCAAGCTACAAGAAGGATGTTGAAACAACGCTTCCACTGGCTAATAGAAAAAGGAAAACAAAAGTAGCTACAGGTTTTTGCCTTTTGAGTACTCATATCTTTTTGGAGGGGGGCGCGGTGGCTCAGTAGTAGAGGGTTCACTTCTGGTGCTTGGGGTCCCGGGTTCGATCCCAGCCCCCGCCAAGTGAACTTTGTAGTGGACAAACACCGTGCTCGTGGGTTTTCTCGGGGTTTTCCCGTTTCCTCCCACTTTCTTCATTCCACCATTTTCACTCATCTCTCATAATCACCGTCTCCTTTAGCCTAACCGGCATAAGCGTGGGACGTAAAACTTAAAGATTTCATTTCATTTCATTTCATATCTTTTTGGGAATATATACTTGACACAGCATGCCTTTTAAATGTACGCCAGACGTGACCTGTACACATGAAGGTGAAAAATATTCGTGAAAAGTAAACAGAAGAGACTAGTTATATGCTTCTGTTTTCTAACAGTCAACTTCGTGTTTAACTGAAGGAACTGACCTTGATACCTACTACTTGACTCAACGCCTTGTAACAAGAGGGCAACTATAGTTACCCATAGGTCTCTTGCAGCTACACAGCGAGCTGTGTGTGTTCTGTGTGTGTCTCTCTCTCTCTACCCCTGGCTGTGTTTGCTTTTCATGCTTTGGGGGAAGGGGTAAGACACCCTTGCACACCTTCGAACATAAAATGATCGAAAGACGATCTATGTTAATGTAGAGTTCATAGTTTCAAACAGTGGCGTATACTGGTTTGAAGGCATGGGCTACCACTGACCTTGCATATTATTATTAATAAAAATGGTAATAATAATAAAAGTAATATAATAATAATAATAATCACAATATGCATAACAATGAACAAAAAGTGATTGATGTGTTTTGTTTAGTGATGAGCAAATGCAAGGTCTTGGTCTTGGTCTTGCACATCGAGCCTTGGTCTTGGTCTTGCACATCGAGCCTTGGTCTTGGTCTTGCACATCGAGTCTTGGTCTTGGTCTTGCACTGGAACCCTTGGTGTTAGTCTTGCATGCAAGAATCTTGCAAGTCTTGCATTTAAGAAATCTCAAGCTTTTCATAGGTAAATTTTACTATGGATATAAGGGATAATAAACTCTACAAAGCACCAGTAGTAACGGAAATACAATGTATGTTTCTAAATGTAATATAATTTAACGTCGTGTAAGTATGCTAGCGTACAACATAGGTTATGACCTTTATTTTTTTTAATGGGTGCCCATGCTTCACTACTTATAAGATATGCCTAAATCACAAAGTTTCGTAATCTGTTTATATATATATATATATATATATATATATATATATATATATATATATATATATATATATATATATATATATTTAACAGATCCAACATTCTACTGGTTCCCAAACTGAGGAGGCTACCCCTGTTTCGCATGAAAGAAAATCAGACGGCACAGATCATTGAAATACCATGAATTGCAAAATTATTTTTACACTCTAAAGCGTCAGATTTTTCTTTCCAACCACGATTAGCTAATTCTTGTATTAAACAAACTTCCAATTAAATATTGAATCTTTGTTTTATTGATTCCAATATGTACTCTATGGGGCAGAGACATTCACATTACGCAAAAGCGATGAAAAAATTGCAGACTTTCGAAACATGGGCATGGAGAAAAAAGGAGAGAATTAGCCGTGTTGAACGAAAACGAATGAGGTGTTAGAAATATTAGCAGTAGGAGAAAAAAAGAAGAATTTTAGATATTGTTAAGAGGGGGAAAGGGAACTGTTTAGGATATTGGCTGACGAGGAACTGTATTACAAGGGACGTACTAGAGAGTATTGTGGAAGGAAAAAGAGGGAGGGAGTGAAGCAGACGAGTTGAAGGAAGGTATTGAAACAGAAAATTTCCACGTCAAGACGAAGAGACTAGCTGAGGACCACCGAACGTCAAACCTTGTCTGTTGAAGCAAATAACCTGCCAATAATAGCAGAATAGCTATTATCATGATGATATGTTTAGCAATATTGACCAAAAAAAAGAGGGAAAGAAAATTAAAATAATAATTATTATAATCAAACCTCTTAATATTTTAGAATAATTTGAGGGAAAACTGAAAACGACTCAACTGTCTATGTCTTTTGTGTAGACTCAATTTATATAACTACTGTTGACCTGTATTAGAAATACAAAATAAACATCAAACTCCAAGTTATTTGAAGTCTCACTTGTGAATATGGATTACTAACATCAAGCATCTACTTTGTTGGGTTAAACTAAAATAATATATATATATATATATATATATATATATATATATATATATATATATATATATATCGTTAGTCAATCACTTTTTTACTATTAGTAAAGCGCTCTCTAATATCGGTCATCTTCGATTATTTTTATGTTTCCCTCTCTTCCTCCTCCCCAAGCTACGGGGCTGAATTTTGATTTAAACAGCACCGGAAGCATCATTGTTTACCTTAGCGGTCCCCAAAACTATAGATTCCATTTCAATGTTGGTCATTTTCCATCATTTTTAAATATATATCCCCTTTCGCTCTTCTCCCCCTAGGTTCTACCATCAAAGTGAACTGACATATAACATTCCAGGCTTGAACCTTATCTATGTTAAAAATTTGATCGAGATTACTCGTTTGGTTGAAGTTATTAAGTTTTATTTATTATTATATAACTCCCCCTTCTCCCCTCTCCTAAGCTTACCGTCAAAGTGAAATGATGAAAACACTCCCAGGCTCAAACTCCATCTATGTTGAAAATTTGATCGAGATCGGTTGGGTGGTTCAAGAGATTAGGAGTCACAAAAATAGTCACTTTCAATTTTATAACATAGATTTATTGTTGTAGGATATCGCTCAACCCTCGATGTGTCGTATACCTAAGGATGCTAAAAGTTATATTGATAAGCAATTATTCAACGTATAAGCATCCGCCCATGAAATCAAACTTGCGGTCACATGTATTAAGTTTTTTCAATGTCATGAAAATGTTATTTCGATATTAATTTTATGAGCACACATTAAAAATTCCCAACGGATGCTTGAGTCTGGGAGCCAAGGCCATACCCATGTAGTCGACACCTATGGTGTACGGTATTACCAATGTTCAATACTACATTTCACTTTAGTTTTGGAAGAAAAACACCACTAATATGTTTTGAAACGAAACGAAATATCTAGTTTAACGTCCCACGATTATGCATCGGGGCTAAGGGAGACGGTATTCATGAGAAATGAATGAAATAGTGGATTGAAGAAAGGAGGAGGGAACATCAAAACACCGAGAAATAGAGACCTGCACGGGCCGAAGTTTTCGGCCCGAGCCCAATCCAGCCCGAATGTACGTAGGCCCGGCCCAGCCCGGCCCTGAAACATTTTGGAGATTTTCGGCCCGAGCCCGGCCCGGCCCTATAAGTTTTTTAAAATTCTTGGCCCAAGCCCGGCCCGGGCCCGATAAATTTTCAAAGTTTCATTTTGTAACATTTTTCACGGGCACACTTCTTCAACGTTTGCCTTTATTCTAATTATCGTTTAACGAATGTCAGTAATTATTAAAGAATTGCAATTAATCGGCCCCAGCCCTGCCCGACCTGAAAAGAAATCAGTGTCGGACCGCCAAGCCCGGCCCGACCCAAAGAAATAATAGAATCGGCCCGCCCAAGCCCGGCCCGCGGGTAGGGCCGGGCTTCGGGTCTCGGGCAAGGCCCGGCCCATGCAGGTCTCTACCGAGAAAGCCCACGCACACGGTGTTTGCCCACTAAAAAGTTTCCATGGCGCATGCTAGAATCCAACCAGGGACCCGTATAACCACATGTGACTGCTCTACCACCGAACCGGTACTTGTGGAAGACTCTTGCGCAAGAGTCTTGGTCTTGGAGGTGTGATCTTGGTATTGCAGGTGTGGTCTTGGTCTTGGTCTTGGTCTTGCACCCCTTGGTCTTGGTCTTGGTCTTGCATCGGGATTCCTGGTCTTGGTCTTGCATGCAAGACTCTTGCAAAAACTGCAAGACCAAGACTCTTGCGCTCATCACTAGTTTTGTTTGATCTTTTGTTTTGAGACCGTTAATGTTTTCCACCGTAAATGAAATTCCATCATACATCTGTGCAGTTAACTTCTTGTGGATTGCGTTCGTAAAATGTTAATTTTTACCAATGTCACTTCCCTCAAGAGTCGCCTCTGTTACTGACGTTGATTGTCATTCCGTACCAGTATACACAAAAATTATGCAGACATCATTATAATTGTTATGTTTATTATCGCTATCTAAATATCAAATTTTTGCGTTGTGTTAACAAACGATTCTCGGGCCCTTTTGTTGCGGAGACATTCCGACCCGGGCCCTTTTAATGAGGGGCGTTTTGATTCGGGCCTTCTGTCTCGGGCCCGTTTGTTGAGCAAATATTTCGACCCGGGCCCTTTTGACGCGGGCCCATTTGACGCCGGCTTTATTTGACCCGGGTCCGTTTGACGCAGGGCCTTTTGACTCGGGTCCCTTTGTCGTGGAACACTTTTGACTTGGATTCTTTTTATGAGGGGCGTTTTGATTCGGCCCCTTTTGACTCCAGCCATTTAAACCAGCACCTTTTGACGCACGGCCGTTTGACTCGGGCACTTTAGTAGGGGGACCCCTTTGGACTCGGCTCCTTTTTATGAAGGGCGTTATGATTCGGGCCCTTTTGTTGTGGAGACCTTTTGAACAGGTCCCTTTTGATGTGGGACCGATTTCACTCGGGCCCTTTTGTAGCGGGGCCCATTTCGACGCAGGCGCGTTTAATGCAGGTCCTTTTGACCCGGGTCTTTTGTCGTGAGACTCTTTTGACTATGGCCCTTTTGATGAGGGGCGTTTTGATTCGGGCCTTCTGGCCTGGGGCCTTTTGTTGAGGAGGCCTTTCGACCCGATCCCCTTTGGACGCGGGGCCGTTTGACTCCGGCTTTATTTGACCCGGGTCCGTTTGACGCAGGGTCTTTTGACTCAGGTAACTTTGTCGTGGAACCCTTTTGACCCGGGCCCTTTTTATGAGGTACGTTTTGATTAGGCCCCTTTTGACTAGGGCCTTTTTAATCCGCGACCTTTTGACTTACGGCCGTTTGACTCGGGTCCTTTCGTAGCGGGACCGCTTTTGATTCTGCTCGTTTTTATGACGGGCGTTTTGATTCGGGCCCTTTTGATGTGGGGTCGTTTTCACTCGGACCCTTTTGTAGCAGAGCCCCTTTTGACCCGGGCTCATTTGACGCAGGACCTTTTGACTCGGATCCTTTTCTCGTAAGCTCCTTTTAACTATGGCTCTTTTTATGAGGGGCGTTTTGATTCGGCCACTTTTGACTCGGTCCCTTTTGACGCAGGGTCGTTTGACTCTGGCTCTTTTGTAGTGGAGTCCCTTTTGACTCGGGCTTTTTTATGAGGGTCGTTTTGATTCGGGGCCTTTTGACTCGGGCCCTTTTGTTGCGGAGACCTTTCGACCCGGGCCCTTTTTATGAGGGGCGTTTTGATTCGGGCCCTTTTGACCCGAGCCCGTTTGACGCAGGGCTTTTGACTCGTGCCCTTTTGTTGCGGAGATCTTTTGACTCGGTTTTTTTTCTAGCGGGACCCCTCTCGACCCGGGCCTATTTGACGCAGGGCCCTTTTGACTGGGGTCTTTCTGTCTTTGCCCTTTTGTTTGGCCCTTCTGACATGGAACCATATATATAACGCAACAGCTGAAATACCTGTGGCAGGGGGCCTGGGGAAGTATGAGTAAATCGATGATCGATCGATCCAGGGCGCAGTAAAATTAGTTACACCACTGTAGATATCTATTTCTTTCTATTCTCTCGACATCATGTCTGGAGATGAATGTTCTGACTAATAGGCTACAGTGGCGAAAGACGATATACGCTATCAATGATAAATGTTATGACTGTTAATATATATAGGGAATAAAACGAAAAATTCTATATCGGACTTCCCCTCCACCCGTTGGAAAAAATCCTGCGGGCGTTAGGGATTATGATGTTGCTTAATTACTCTATTATATTGTTCTATACACGGAATAAATACTTATGTGTTTTATATAATAATGAGAACCTTATTTACATTTATTACGGCCATTGCTTTACGAGAAACATTTTCACGTTCAGCGTAATCAGTTTCCATTCTAAAATAATTACAGTGAAGCGAATGAAATAATTCACGCACAGATTTAGGACTTAGAATAATGTCTTGCGAACATGTAGTAAATCCCTGAAGATTAAAAAACGCTAGTAGCAGTAATTAGCTTAGTCGTTTCTTATAGTCCCTTAGTGAATTACATAAATCTTACAGATGTTGTATCTCTTTCTTTCTCCTCTCTATACATCATGTCTGGAGATTAATGTATGGACAAATAGGCTACAGAGGCAATTTTAAAAAGTAAGATGATCTACACTATCAGTGACAGATGTTGTGGTGTTTAACTTAACATATAAGGCAATAATACGAATCTTTTCAGAGATGACAGTGCACTGATGCTTCAAATCTGTGCCTTTACTCCCTATACCTACGTTATTTTCCTAGTCAAAATAAAAAACTCTTCAAAATTAATAAAAATTTCTTATGCAACCATCCCTTCTTTAGAGTACTGCGGTGTCACATACCCGTCACGGCGATGTAAAGGCACTTTTGGCGACGAGGATACAAGACACTGGTTCTGATATTTCGTAGTGCTGAAGTGAATCATCTCACCTCCGAAACGAAAGTGTGTGTTAAATTTAATTTAAGCCCAAGGGCAATTCATGGGTATTAATTAAGTTACAAAACGCTGCGTTGTCTCCGTGCTTGTGTATTTTGTAATTTGGAAACACTGCTGGTGCCCGAAATGCAATCTGGGAATCAGATGGTTTACATTCCCTCTCCGACTGATACACACTTATGCTGAAAGTACGTATAACATATACATTTTTTTTCAGTTATACGTTTGCTGTATTTTAAGTCCAAAGACTACAGGATTTACACATGTAACCTACGTTTTTACATAGGCCACATACATGTTTTTTCTCACTGCACGCGTCTCGTTTTTGCAAGTTAAAATTCTGGCCACCTTAATTATAGTACATAAAATCCAGAAAAAAGAATGTATGTATGACACGTCTCCATATGACAAATACGCATGAGAAGAACATCGTTGTCAGTTGTTATCCTTCTCTAATAAATTTAAAGAAGCTGGGTGAACCAAGAACGCGATAAATATGTCGGTGTATTTGAGAATATATTTGAATTTTGTTTGAAGTCCCTTTCAGCAGTGAGGATATATGAGACGTGAACCTACATCTTACAGTGGGATTCGAACCACATGAGCTCCCTGCGGGAATCGAACACGGGTCCCCCATGCCAAAAGCACGTACGCTAACCACTAAACCACAAGGGAGCTCTACTTGAGAAGAGTGGGGGCGCAGTGACTCAATGGTAGAGCGTTCACCTTCGGTGCTTGGGGTCCCTGGTTCGATCCCAGCTCGCGCCGTGTGGACCTTGTGGTGGACAAACACCGTGCTCGTGGGTTTTCTCGGAGTTCTCCCGTTTCCTTCCACTTTCTTCATTCCACCATTTCACTCAGCTCTCATCATCACCGTCTCCTTTAGCCTAACCGGCATATCCGTGGGACGTAAAGATTTCATTTTTTTCTACTTGAGAAGAAAGCATACTAATTGTGTTAGGTCTGTGTATGACAATACTTCTACTTCCGCAGCGTTAAAGCTAGAGATCTCTGCTGCCCTGACATGACAAATATTATTTAATTACTCTGTGATTTATATGTTGGTTTCTTGGTATTTGTTGTCCTTTTTTGAGCTCAAGGCAATGTGAGACGTGGACTTCGAGCTCAAAGTCGGATCCAAACTACCATAATGTGGTCACGTTTCAATGCTCTCGTAGCAGAAACCGCAACTGAGACCATCAGCACTAAACGCGCATGGGTTATCCAATAGGCCAGCAATGAAAAATATCAGGTACGCAAATTATGAGATAATTTTCTTTCTTTTCCCAGATAACTGAGGAGAGATATCGTGGCTGTTTCCAGTTGGTTTAAATACAGCAGTATCTCTGTCGATAAGGCCGCATATCTCATATGAAACCTCCTTACTGTACTTATTATTATTTGAGTACTGAAGTAAGAACTAATTTTCCACTTGGAGATTTTTGTTTGGATATTCATTTGAATGAATTAGAATTTTTGTTTTACGTCCAAGGATCATGACCTGTAAACTAAAGGAGACGAATGGGTAATGAAAGTGACTGATTGTCAAATAGGTGGTGGAATGAGAATGCGGAAGAAAGTAATCCTGAGAAACCCCTTGGGAATGTTCCCCTCCACAAACTCACATGACCTATGGGGCTATTTTACTTCGGCCAAGACGGCAAAGTTGACGGTTCCGGCGGAAATCAAATAGTAACGTATACCAATATTTCACAGTTACCTGAATCAGTTTAAAGTTCCCTTGTGGCTCTAATGTTTGCGTACGCGTATCGAAGAACCGGGTTTGTTTTCTAGTGGAAGTTCATGCACACATTAAGTTGCAGGTTTACCTCTCAAAAAGCCTTTGTGCTCAAAAGGGACGCTACACTCCGAAACAAATAACAAAGCACCCTAATTAACACATAAATGTATGTGCATGGTGTTTCTTAAGCTATAGTATCAGTTATTTAGGAATTTATTTGAGAACTTTTTTAAGTTACCCCCTACTCAACAATTGACGAGGGAATATGATTGTTCTTGTTTTTATTCTTTAGTTGAATTCAGCTTTCTTCTTGTAACAAGAAAATAAAATATCGCTGTGTATTCGTTTTTATTATTCTTGCCTGGAACAGGAACTTCAACCCAAAGGAAACTGCATTACATAGTGTAAATACTGTCTGATTGGATCCAAAGACGGTAGAACAGCTCGCAATGGCAACACTGACTCCGTCCCCCTCCTTCGCTGACGTGATAGATGACGCAATAGCGGGAGACAGGACTGTCTCGGGATATTGCCTCGTGCTGGGCGGGACAAGGCGGGAAATCCCGGAGGCCGAGCTCTTGATCCCTTTTATTTCCCGGGAGGCATTTATAAAGAAGGGAAAGGAGTAGGCGTCTATTCCAGCCATAGTCTACTTGTTTTTCCCTCTCAGACTGTCAGCAAGCAACTCTCCCACCCCTTTCCTCAAGAACTGTCCGGGTAACGTTACCAATGCTTTGGCATCGAAACGTGCCGTCATTTTCTGACATTCGATTTCAAAAGACGACGGATATTGAAGAGCGGAATGGAGCGATGGTGATGCGTCACCTTTTTTGAATTATTCAATTTTGGATATCCAGATTTACGAACGAAATTTATCCCATTTATTGTCCATGGTTTCCTAAATTTCTTCAAACATACAAAGCAATACATTCATGGCTGATTGTCATTCTTTAAAAAATCGTTATTCCATATTAACGATCGTGTCGAGTCGTTTTATTACACTCATGAAAACATCAGAAGCAGACAGTTTTCCAAGAACACAACATAAGAGAGAATCTGATTAAACATAAGCATGAATTTAAATCGTAGTATTATTGATTGATATGGAATTTAGTTCAATATATGAAACTGAGTACGACACATTTAACAATACTTCATAGTACAAAATAAATGCAAAGTACTCTTTAGTAGCAATGGAATCATCAAGGAAGTTAAAACGGTTGACATTACATGAAAATCTAGTTACTTTTACAGTATTTAAAAATGAAACTAGTATATAATATATATATATATATATATATATATATATATATATATATATATATATATATATATATATATATATATATATATATATATATATGTTGAATGAACAGTTACAATCTTACAAGGAACTAGCTTGTTGCGTGGGATCCCTGGTTCAATTGCCAGACAAGTGAGTTTGTTGTGGCCAACATCGTGTCCACGTGCTTTCTCGAGGTACTTCCATTTCCTCCCACTTTATAATTCCTACAATATTCTTCTATCAGCATTCACTTGCCTTAATCACCTTCTCCCTTAGCCAAACCGGCACAATCGTGGGACGTTAAACTGAAAGATTTCATTCTATTTTATCTCATTTCATAAGAAACTAGAGAAACCTCATTTAATGAAATAAAAATAAGTGATAGGACTACTCACTTTCTCCTATGGGTATTAGTTTCATACCGTGGATGTAATATTGTTTAATGTCAAATATCCTGAGAGTTCTCTCGTGGCTTAGCGGTTAGCGTTTGTAGTGGGAGACCCGTGATTGATTCCTGGCGGGAGCTCTTGTGGTTCGGATCCCACGTTAAGCTGTAGGTTCACGTCTCATATAACCTCGCTGCCGAAAGATACTCTACACTCAAAATCAAATTTAAAATCAAATCAAATATCCTTATTGCTTCAATACACATAAAATATTGGCAATGAGAATGGTTAATTCACAGAGTAACCAGATTTTAAAATCCGAAAATATGAACGCTTTGTGAGACTAACTATGCATTTTTCATCATAATATTAGCCCAAAATGTACTATCTGTCAAGTAAGTAAATGGACACAAGTTTGTGAGTCCGGCATTTCTACACCGTCTAGTGTGGAAAATATGAGAATTAAATTAGACAAATATATATTTTGTGCAGAGAGGGAATGTAAGCCTGAAATACACCACATAAGAGGGTAGAAGTTGTAAATATAAACAATGCAAAGTGTGGATAAGTGACGACAACATGAGAGAAATACGAAAAATATGTGAAACAAAGAAAAATATGATAGCAGACTGGAAAGTGGGTCAAATTTTGATTGCAGAAAATACATCAATTGTATCATATTCAGGACGAAGTAGTCGTGGCCTATTGACTAAGATACCTTGCTAAAAATCTGAAGGACTATAGTTTGAATTCACTCGATTAAAAAAAATAGTTGAAACTGAGATAGAAATACTATTATCGTTGAAGATATAATTTTAACAATGTTTCTATGTTCATGGACACATAAAGATTTATTTAGGTCTTGGGTGGGCAACTTGCAGCCTTCCACGGTCATAAATTGTAGCCTTAGAGACCTGTTCTGAAAAGAGAAATATTAAATTATTTTAGAAATATGAATTAGTATATACTAGAAATGTACGCCTGAGAAAGTAAATACATGATAAAATTCCTTGCTTTGTCTTTTTAATATGTTATAGAGTTACACATTTTGAGGTAAATTTTCAGTTCTAGTAAGTGTAAAATAACTACAAAATTAGGAATGTCCAAAATTATTTTATACCACCTCCCTGGGAAATGGGCATTGTCAATGGGGCACTTGGAACAAAAAAAAAAAAAAAAAAAAATCTTGGTGTAGGGATATTTCATTTTGCAGGAAACAAAAGTAATTGGAACTGCACAATTGTTGGCAAGATGCATGTGCAGTGACTTCATGCATTTAGTTTACAGCATATCGTCTAAATAATTCATTTTGAGAAGCAAAGCCATGCCTAGTCCGCGTGATCGTTAAAAGGAGCTTAGCGTGTTAAAATAGTCGGATATGCATCTCAAGGCTAGACTGTATCTCAAATAGCCATAACACTTGGTTGTGACAGACAAACAGTTTATAAATATCTGGAGTTAAGTGAGTCAAATCTTAGCTCAGAATAGGAACATCTAGAAGTAGAATTGCAGCTCAGGTTGAAACGCAGAAGACAGACATCAGGAGCATTCCGATTGACCATGTACCCACCCTGCGGGACAAAGCTGTAGAGTACGGTTGTTATTACGAAACCGTACGCCAAAGACTAATGACAGCCTACCTGATAAGTAAATGCTCTCACTTAATTATCGGGCATCAAGACATGGTATTATATGTATAAATTACGAACGGAAATTATTAAAAATTCGAAATCTGAGCGACAGACATACCTAGGTAATATGTATAGAAATTAAGAGGGTTTTAAGCTAACACTGTAATTTGAAAATTCATTATAGCAAATCAGTCGCTACTAACTTGGTCGCAAGAGGTAGTTTATCATAATCATAAGGTATGATCAAATTATATTATTAAACAACATTTTCTTTTAGGAATTTTGCTTATTTTGTTTATCGCCCATTTGATTATTACCTGAGAAATCCAGGATACTATGTATCGTATGAGTTTAACTGAACTCATGCGATAGGGATCAAACTGTGTAACGTAATCGACTCATAAATGGAAAAACTGTAAGTCATAATTGTGTTTATTATCAATATATGGTTATATGTATGCTACGGAATGAGGAATTTAACTCTGGAATGAGGACCTTTAACTTCCGCCAAGTGCTGCTGCCTCTAGTGACACTTCCAAGAAGTAAAATTTTTGCGGGATCGTAGGGATATTTTATTCTGCATTCCCAAATCTCATCCCTACCCTGATTGTGGCAAGAAAAAAAAATGCTCTTATGAAAAGGAGCAAGGTATAATGTAACGAAGTAATAAGGATACACATGAATTGAAGTACAGGTTCACTATTATCTGTAGTGTTAATATAATTGGTGAAGGAAGTATATAGAATTCATACGGTGCTATTACAGGCATATGAAACCATTTATTGTCATTATAAAAGTATGTCAAAATTGTTTTTTTGTTCGTACCAGTTCTTCATTACGACATGTTATTTGATATATAATTATTAATGGTATTAATGGTATTTACTGTCGTTCTAAATTTAAAATTTGGTAATTCGAAAAACTGATTCGGAAATCCTTGACCAAATTGCTATATGATATAATGTTAACATGCGCTGCAAGCTGAAACTCGTTGATGCTATCAGTTAATCGAATTCTAACCTAAGGAATTGAGACAAAGATTGGCTCACCGTATTAGACTAATCTCATTGCAAAATAAAAAAAAATCGTAGAAAGTGTTAAGTGCAATTATTACTTCGCCATTCCACTGCCAATTTTGTCTGGTATGTAAAATGAAATGTTTTTACATTTAATTTAACTTGATAAGCTGGTAGATCTTGACTTTCTATATATGCTTATGATATATTATGTTGTGCAGGCTTATGGTTCCCGGATTATGGATTATGCATCATGTATTCGAAAACAAAAACCCATACACGAAACTCACCCTTATTATTATTATTATTATTATTATTATTATTATTATTATTATTATTATTATTATTATTATTAACAATTCTGCCTTTCGGCAGGTCTGAGACAAAAAGTTTTTTTTTTTTTTTTAAATTTTAGATTTAGGCCTGGAAAAGTTTCTTTCACGTTTTTCGATCTTCAGCTTCCTCTTTCAACTCCCAATATTTTCTTCTGTTTCTCATATCATCTACCAGTTGTGCTCTTTTTCTTCCTATTCCTCGCTTTCTTTCCATTTTTCCTTCTATGGCGGAATGAAGAAGACAATTGCTTCGCAAGATATGTCCAATTCAATTGACCTGCCTACGAATGATGCTGGCTAGAAGTGTCCTCTTCTCTCGTATCCTTTTTAAAACATCTTCGTTTGCTACTTTTTCTGTCCATTTTATCTTCTCCATCTTCCTCCAACGCCACATTTCAATGCTCTCTAAATATTTCTTCTCTAACTTCCGTAATGTACAAGTCTTAACCATCAAGTCTAATACTCCAGATATAGCACTTGGTCAACTTCTTCCTTAGTCCATTATTGAGTCTGCTAGTTAAGAGTGATCTTGTTGAATGTTTCTTTGGCTATGGCTATTCTTGACCTGATATCTTTGGCGCAGTAAGCGTCTCTCGTCAAAATACTTCCCAGACACTTGAAATTCTCGACCTCTTCAAGTTTATTTTATTCTACTCTGACCCGTAAGGACGCGTTTCCTCTGGATATTGTCATGACTTTCGACTTTTTGATGTTGATTTCTATTCCATATAGTTTTCCAGTGTGAGCTATTTTGTCAAACATCTCCTGTAGTCCTTCTTCAGTTCTAGCTATAATAACCGTATCATCTTTATACCTAATCTTGTCGGTGATCTGCCCTCGAAATTTTGAAATCCCCGATTCTCCTTAATGCTTCCTTCATTAAACATTCATTAAAAAATTTGAGTAATTGTGGCAACATACTACATAATTGTCTGACTCCTCTTTCGATCTCCACGCTATTGGTTTCTCCTTCATTCAAGCGCAACTTCACTCGTTGTTCCATATACAAGTTTCGAATGAGTCGTCGGTCTCTCCAATTGCCTCCGACTTCTTTAAGTATTTTCAAAAGTTCCGTCCAATTGAACGGGTCGAAATCTTTTTGCCAGTCAATGAAGCACAAGCATAACTCTTCCTTAACATCAAGAAGTCGTTCTTATACAATTCTCATCAACCCAATAGCAGCTCTGGTGCCTTTTCCTTTCTGGAATCCAAACTGATCTTCTTCTAACATCTTTTCTATCTTACTTTCCAGCCGCCTCTTCAGTATGCATGCAATATCCTTTTCAGTGTGGAAAATAAGGCTAATGGTTTTGTGCTCGCTGCACTTCTTTCCTTGCTTTTTCTAGGGCAATGCAATCATTGTAACATCAAGAAAATTCTTTGGCCATTCTCCATTCAGGTAGATCTTGTCAATAAGTGAAGTCGGCACTTTCATTGCATTGTCTCCTAATCCCTTGAGCAAATCTACTGGTATATCTTCTTCTCCAGTGACCTTTCTCCTTCGCATGTTTTTGATTGCTTGTACTACTTCACTTTTCGATATACTGGGTCCTTTTTCTTCAACATCCACTTCTTCCTCTGCTTCGATCGCCATATCTTTGGAGCGATTCTTCTGATCATACAGATCTTTTATATATTCTTCCCAAATTCTAAGAATTCCTCGGTGGTCAGTGATCACATGACCTTGTTTATCTTCGATTCCAAATGTTCGTATACTTTTGTTAGCTTTCCCACCTTTTCCACCTGTTAGCTTTTCTTGTGCTTTCTGACACATCAGATCATACCTGCCGCGCCGTTGATGTTCCATTAATTCTTCACGTATCTGTTCCACGTACTTTTCTTTGGGTTTATCCGTCTCTCTTTTCAATACATTATTCAGCCTTCTGTATGCATTGATGTCTGTGTTCCTCCATCTTCTTAGTCATCGCTTCAGTTATCCATGGTTTTCTCTGTTCTCTTTCTATTCTGCCAATGTTATTGTGGAGTATGTCTAGTAGAATCTGTTTAACTTTTCCCCAACTATTTTCTACATTGCTGACCATACCGCTCATTGCACCTAATTTTTCTTCAATATCTTCTTTCATATCGCTGTCGATATTTCATAGTCGTTCTAAGTTCCATTTTCTATTTCTCCTCCCATTTTCCTTGATCGACTTTAACCAGGTTTGCACTTCCACTACTAAGAGATTGTGATCCGAGCCAATGTTCGCTCACGGTAGTAGCTTCAGATCTCGTACACTATTCCTGAAACGTTGCTTCACAAGATTGTAATCTATTTGGTAGCGTTTCTTATCTCCTGGACTTTTCCACGTGTATAGCTTGGCTTTCCTTTTCTTAAACCACGTGTTTATCGCAACTAGATCATGTTATCTGCAGAAATCGATAAGCATTTGACCCCGTATAGTCCCACTGTCTTATTCGCAGCTCATTCTCCTACTACGCTGTTGAAGTCTCCCATACTATGGCGTTGATCTTACCTCTTCCTTCCTGATGCAAAATGTCACTAATTTCATCATACATTACTTCTATTTTATTGTCGTCATATTCGGTTGTTGACATATACACTTGTATTATCACAATATCCACTGGTTTTGCACTTAGTTTCACAAACATCAATCTGTCAATGCAGCATTCCACTTTGGTTACACTTCTTGCCACTTCGTTCTTCATTGCTATCGCGACACCATTCTCGGCCTTAACGCCACCTGAATAGAATATTATGTAATTTCCCTACACTATCTCACTTTTCCCCGGCAATCTTACTTTACTCAAGCCCACTATGTCCATTTTATATTTGTCCATTTCCATTTTCAAATTTTAAAGTTTACCCGCACGTCGTAGAGTTCGCATGTTCCAGGTACCCATGCTGAAATGAAAGTTATTATTTTCTACTTTGATGATTCTTCCCGGAGTAGACCCTACCCAGAGATCCGACCGGGGGACTATTTTACCTCCGGTATGTTTTATCTCAGTAAAAACTATCACATTTTTTATTCCCCTCCTTCTTCCATCCTCGGAAAAAGATAATATGGTAGTATTCACATTTCCTTTCCACATCTCCATGCCATTGACCACTTTGTGGTCCATCACCTTTTAGGACAGTTTCCCCCCTTAAGGACAAGAAGGTGCCCTGACTTCAACACTTTCATCCGCCCTCCGAGAACGCCGCAGGCACTTGAGTACTTTTAGAAAGCAAACTCATCCTATCAGGATTAAATTTTGCATCGTGTTAGAATTTTATCTGCTATAAAATCATGTGAAGTATTCTGTTTTGTTCCTGAGTTATGGATAGTCAAGTTTTTAATGTTTTCATAATGTGTGTAAATGATCCTGCCGTAGACGTTAATCAATTGTATAAGTGTATAAAAAAATATGTTCTGGAGTGTATGGTTCTCTAGTTATGAGTGGTCTCATTTTGCTTCACATAATCGAAAACAAAGACCCATATACCAAACTCATACAATCAGAATCAAAGTTGGCATAGAAGTAGAACTTCGTCTATTATAAAACTGTGTGAAACATTAGTTTTTCCAGTGTTATGATTTCCGACTTGCAAATGGTCAAGTTTTGGGTCATATGTTTGAAAACAAAAATCCATACACGAAACTCATCCGACCGGAATCTTACTCAGCATAATTGTAGAAACTTGACCTACTCTAAAATAATACAAGATGTTATGAAAATAAATTGGATTTCGGTGGAATTACTTAAAACCGTGATATGTTGTAAATATGGTGTTCCTGAGAAAAAGTCTCAATGAGCACAACCACAAATCCCAGACCGTTTGGCCACTACGATGCCACTTTTTTGAAAGCAGCCTGAGATAGTGATATTCTGAATTTCGGTAAAACAAATGACTAAAACCGAGATATGTTTCAGATATTGTGATCCTGGAAAAAGGACTTAATGGGCATAACCACCAATCACTAACCGTTTGGCCACTACAAGGACACTTTTAAGAAAAACAGAAAGTAACGTTATTCTGAATTTCGGTTGAATTACTTGAAACCGTGATATGTTGTAGATATTCTGATCCTGAGAAAGAGTGTCATGAGGCCCAGCCAGTAGTCAGTGACCATTTGGCAAGTACGGGGCCACATATTTTGAAACAGCAGAAGGTAAGAATGCTCTGGAATTTTGACAGAATTGTATGAAACCCTGAAATGTCCTATCCCACAACCCGGAAAAGTGATGGGGAGAGTAGCGGCCAACGCCATTTAAGCATAGACAACATTCAGATGTTCATCTTGCGGGACAAATGAAAACCGTAGGAAGCTCTAAACATTTTTTCTCAAGTTCACGACACCCACAATATAACACAGTAACATTCATTTACAACGAAACCCAAATTACCGTTATCTTCAGCTCTTTTTTTAATTTCCCTGTAGTGGCCAAAAGTTCAGTGATGCTACGGTTGTGCAAATTGAGACTTTTTCTCAGGATCACAATATCCACAACATGTCACAGTTTCAAACAATTCCACCGAAATCCAGAATGTTACTTTCTGTTTAAGTGCCTCTGTAGTGGCCAAAGGATCAGTGATTGGTGGTTATGCCCATTAAGACTTTTTTCTCAGGATCACAATTTGTACATCATATCACAGATTCAGTATATATATATATATATATATATATATATATATATATATATATATATATATATATATATATATATATATATAACGAAATTCAGAATATCACTATCTTCGACTGTTTTCAAAAAAGTGGCCCTGTAGTGACCGAACGGTCAGGGAGTTGTGGTTGTGCCCATCGAGACCTTTTCTCAGGAATACCATATCTACAACATATCATGGTTTTAAGCAGTTCCACCGAAATCCAATTTGCGTAAGAATTGTGCACGGTCCTTAGTCATTTCGAAGGGGGCATTGCCGCTTCAGTGCTTTTCTCGCAAAAATGACAAAACCCGTGTTTTCTACTTTGAATTCATCTTTGCTTCGCCAAAGTTTCGTTTCTTTAAAGTGGCCTTTTTAAACAAGGAGACCATTTTTTTTAAAGAGTTCCTTTGCCACCCTTAACTTATTTTCCGGAAGAAACAAAAAAAAAAAAAAAAAAAAAAAATACGTGTCGATTTATTTTTGGTCTAGTATATAGATGAAGACAAACCCTCGTGAAACTATCTCCTTTACACTTTCACTTTTTGGACTTAATGAATTTTAGCCCCAAATTCTTCATATTTCTTTCGAATGTGTACTTCCGAAAGAGGATAGAGTCAAATCAGTTATTTAGTCTTTAATATACAGTTCCATATGCACAGTTGAAAATATAGGTTTATAAAATGCGAAATATACATGCTGCACTATGCTGCTATATATACTGTATAGGCTGTAAAAACATGCAATTTTTAATTTATATATATAGTGTTTCAAAGCAAAACCGACAACGTTTGGAAGATGATTCCTGACGCTAAGGTAAGACAAAAAGTATAGACCAACCTTTCGGAGTTATAGCCTGCAGAAAGCATGAAAAAACGAACTTTATACGTCCAAAGCTCCAAAACTATAGAACCTACCGTAGTCGGGTCAAGACTTCACTTAGGAACTAATATGAGATATATCCATGTTTCAGAATCCTAAGGTACTCACGCAACAACTTTTATAGAGGGAGTTTGGCTAAGGGGCATATAGGTTGAAGTACTCACCAACTACCTCTATGAAAATTGTTGCGGAAAGATCACAGGATTCTGAAACTTGGATATTTGGATAGGGCACATACTAGTTCCTATATGAAGTCTTGACGCGACTACGGTAAGTTCCATAATTTTGGAGCTATGGACCTTTAAAGTTCATTTTTTCATGTTTTCGGCAGCTCATAACTCCAAAAGGAAGCATTTGTACACCCACTTTGGTCTATACGTTTTGTCTTATCTTTATGTCAAGAATCAAGAATCGCTTCCCAAATGTGTTGTCGGTGTTGTTTTGAAATATCCTGTATATATATAGGATATATAGAGTTCCTGTATATATATCCTGTATATATATATATATATAGATAGATAGATAGATAGATAGATATAGGGAGAGAGAGATAGATAGATGTAGATATATAAATATGAAAATGACTAGTTTGTGACTTAACAACTCTTGAATCACCCGACCGATCTCGATCAAGTTTTCAACATAGGTGAGGCTTGGACCTGGGATGGTTTTTATAATTTCAGTTTGACGGTACACCTTAGGGGAGGGGAAGATGAAAGATGCACATAATAATTATCCAAAATGGCCCTTATTAGTACCGAGTCCATAGTTTCCGGGGTCCCTGAGATGAACAGACACTTTGGGTGCCACTTAAATTCAAATTCAGCCCCGCAACTTGGAAGTGTAGGAGATATACAAAATGATCGAAAATGACCGAGATTAGTGCTGCATCCATAGTTTAGGGGGCAGTGACTAGAGAAGGTCCTTGGGTGTTACTCTGACTTTATATCGATATTATGTTCAATGGACTCGTTTTTGCATATGAAACAATTACGCAAATTGATAAACTTTCGATCGCATGCGTGTTTCAGTTTCGGACGTTAAAAGTTCAAAATTGAACAGACTTTTCAAAAAGTCTGAAGTAACTATCTTTTTTTGAAATACACGTTTCATATTGGCGCCGGAGAGTTTTCTTGGGTGCCCACCACAGTGGTGAGGTTAAAACACATTTTGCAAAGTAGGAGTACATATTAGCGACGAGGCTAAGGATAATAGCGTCTTACAACTTGCAAATTGTCTTTGCTTGGGACACCGGGTAGATAGGCTGATGAAATGTATTTGTCACCCCTATTCGATTGTATTGTCATTCAAATGGCACTTTCCTGTGGGACCACCTTCAAACTCACTAATGATAATCGTCTCAAAAACACCTGGCCGCTGAACTAACGTGAACGGGACTCCAAAGCTAGGTGGCCTCTGCTTATAGATTGTGGAAGTCAGTATTTCAATATTTCTTCCTTAGCAATTTTATTTTTCAACAGATTTTATTGGCGATTGTTGGAAAATAGTGGCCAAACTTCAGGAAATATTTTGTCTTGTTCGGCCATAAATGTGGTTAAAAAACAAACAATCAGCCAGCGATTATATATGCAAACGTCGGTTTTCTGCAGAATAAAAGCCATAACTTTCAGAGCTTTAAGCGCACATTCCCGCTAATCTTTATTATTATTATTATTGTTATTATTATTATTATTATTATTATTATTATTATTATTATTATTATTATTATTATTATTATTATTATTATTATTATTATTATTATTATTACTATTTCGGTCTATTTTGTCGCTGAATATCTCCAAATGTTTCCTGCAGTTTGACCCATATTTTCCCATAATCGGCATGTCAGTTCGTTAGAAACAAAATAAAAAAAAAAAAAAAAGACAAGCGATGATGTGTTGAAATACCGTTTTCCACAATGCATAATCATAGGGTGACACGGTTCGGATTATCGCTCAGGATAGTTCCGCGGCCTACCACTCTGGCTCTGCGCGATCTATTTGAAGCACCAATTTTACGCGATTGACTACAAATGAAATGCTGGTGGTGTAAACTGATATTCGTATTCACTATATGTGCCAGCCTGTGGTGGATAATTTACTTGGTTTAACTTTATTTTAACAATTACCTGATTTGCTTATTTTCCACATATGATACTATGTTGTAGTGCGCAAAGTGCAAAATTTATACTGGACAACTGATCCAGAAAATAAAAAAATAAACAAATGTCTTTTGAGAAAATATTGGTCTCATTCCTACCTACAAAAGGCAAGAAAGAACATCACAATATAGATTACCATAAGATTAATTATGAATAACGCGACGTTCTTCATTGAATTTCGCACGTCTAGCAAAATGTTTCAGAGACAAGTGTCATAATTCAATTTGAAGTTGGCCAAACAGGAAAGTGATATGACAGGAATGACAGTACGGTATAATAGGTTGTAGCAAATACAGCTTATTACCTTATCGAGAGGCAATTTGAAAGATGTAAGACGCTATTATCATTCATCCCTCCCAAACAAGTGTCCTTATCTTACAAACTGTGTATGTTCTGGCCTCATCGCTGTGCTGGACACCTAAAGAAACCCATCAATCCCAAAAATGAAGCGTCTAGCTCAAGAAATAGGTGACTTCATACTTTCTGCAAAATCTGTTCAATTTTGAACTTTTAACGCTCGTAATTCAAACACGCTTGTGATCGAGGATTTATCTGTTCGCATAATTGTTTAATATGTTGAAAAGAGTCGAATGAGAATAGTGTCGTGTCGGTATGAAGTCAGACCTTCCCTAGTGAAGTGAACAGTGACTCTTCCGATGTCGTTTAAATCCAAATTGTGCCCCGCAACTTTGAGGAGGGAAGGCGGATATATATATATATATTCGAAAATTACATATATCAGGTAGCTCTTTAGTAATAGTAATAGGTGACTGACTAACGGAACATATTACTATTTTTTTCTTATTTTAACTAAACGAAGAGAATAATTGTCGCTAATAATTGATAAAAATGTAACAATCTTCGATGCTTTTAAAAAAATATTATTGCAATAGTTCAAAAATCTTGTATTTAGTTTCTATCCAGCTTCCTACGAGAAATTGCAATTATAGAAATGACTTTTTTCTTCATGCTTTTAGTTTTGATTGCGAGTTTCTGTTACAAAACAGTTGGTGATCAAAGTGTTTTAGAATATGTATTGCTCGATTTTCTCTCAGAACATAACTGTGTGCCAGGAAGTGATAATTCTGTAAATACTGACAGCAATATGTAAGCCAAAGAAATGAACATTTCCATATTACCACAAGAATTCTATTTATAGCTATTTGCTAACGTAACTTCCTCCTTTCTGACTTACGAGACTTGTAACATAGGGGAATACAGATTGAAACTACAATGTACTCTCAATAAAGGAAGTAATGTGCAGATCAAAGATGGCCATTTTCCACTGGCCTCGCTCGGGCTCGCGCTCACCTGTCTCAGCTGGGCTCGCGCTCACTTCTCTCAACTGAGCTCGCACTCACTCGGGCTCGCGCTCATCTCTCTCGACTGGGCTCGCACTCACTCGATAGATTTGAAAATTTGAACTAATAGTATGAAATTAGGAACATCGGGAAATGCTGCGTAGATTATTTTTATGATTATTTTTTGGTAAACTTATTACTTATCATTTTGCGTTTTCTTTGCTAACACTTCTTCTAAAGCGTTCCCAAGATTCTAAATTTGGGACTATCAGCTAATTCAAGTGCTACTTACTCTGAAATATTGCAAGTTTTTCTAAAAATAATAGTGTGGTAGACTCTATCTTCCTATTTAGCTTATTTTTGTTTTGCCTAATGTCCCGTTTCGCCTAACGTTCTGCTGACAATTATTGTCATTATCGCCATCTCAGATCTAGGCAGAACAGAATTTTCTACGCGGATTTGTCTATTTCTATTCCGCCTAACCTTATTATAGAGGAATATTCAATGTTCTACGGTTGTTCATTCGGTTGTAGCTTTTCCCTTCATGTACAACTAGTAGACCAATGAGAACCAAATTAACAAGATTCTTAGAATTTAATTTAGCAAAATTATATGCATTTACTATCTACTGTCACTTAAAATTATGCATTCTTCAAGTACATACAAATATATATTTAAGCTTATTCTAAGATTGTAAGCTCTCTGGAAGTTTCGTTTTCATATTTTTACCTTACTCTACTCACTCTGCATAGTTTTTACCTCACCGTTTTCTAAATACTTTTCACTACTTTATTTTCTCTTACCTTTTGTAGCATAGTATAATGCAGTTTAGTTTTGAGTTTATCGTTCCTTTCAGCAGCCACGCTATATGAAACGTGGACCTACAGCTTAATGTGGGATCCAAGACACATGAACTTCCGAAGGAAATCAGTCCCGGGTGTCCCACATCAAAGGCGTGTACGCTAACCGCTTAGGGAAATTCTCTCTTACATTTTAGGCTTTATTAAAGTTCAAGTTCTAGCTGTAGCGTACCTTTACAACATCTATTCTTTATAAGACATGAGCCTAAAATTTAAGGTGGAATTTAATCATGATATTCTTTAAAATGTTAATGTTATCCCACCGGAAGTCGAATCCAGGATCATGTGAACCAAAAACTCACGTTTTGTCCATTAGATCACGTTGAGAGTTATTGTATGTTTTTGGCCAATATTGCATATTTAGATAGATATATATTTAAAAAAATGTGGTACATTTTTCATATTGGAAAGTGGATAACAAAAGTTAAAGAAAATGTAATAAAAACATTCCTAAGAACAGTAAGTATTCCTACTCCGAAAAATTGGGCATATCAGGAAAAGCTTGAAAAGGAAATGTTGATTCCTCAACATCTAAGGTGATATAGAGATAACAATACTAGTTACTAGCAGAACTGTAGACGAAATCTTAATAGGCCAAACAAGAATTTTGTCCTGCCAACATCGAAAATTAGATATAATTAAGGATATAAATTGCCAGCAGAACTGTAGGTAAGACAGGAATAAGCCAAACAATCATTCCTCTTTGGCCTACATCTAAGATGATGTAGGGATAACGATAATAGTAACCAGTAGACCTATAGGCGAAACCGTAATACGCCAAACAAGAATTATGACATGCTGTGCTCCAAGATAAGATATAGATAAGTATATAAATTACAGGCAGAACTGTAAGCAAGACAGGAATAGGCCAAACAACCATTCCTATTTGGCCTATATATAAGATGGTGTATAGATAACGATATTAATTACCAACACTACTGTAGGCGAAACAGTAATACGCCAAACCAGAATTGTGTCGTGCCATCATCCAAGATGAGATATAGGTAAGTGTATACATTGCCAGCAGAACTGTAGGCAAGACAGAAATAGGCCAAACAAGCATTTCCAATTGGCCTACATCTAAGATGAGACAGAGATTATATAAATTGCCATCATGGCTGTAGGCGAGACATGAATTGGACAAACAAGAATGAATTGTTAGTGCGGAGTCCCAAAATTGATTTTAAAGGCTTTGCAAGGCTACTAATAGAGGAACAAAGCAGAGTTTGAGTTTTCTTTATGCATAATTTCCTGCTTTGTTTTCGTCAAAGGAGTCATTTTGCAGGCGTTATAATAAAAATGTTGAATCACCCTTTAAAAGAAAAGTACGTAACTTGGTTAAGTAGGTGATCTATTTTTCTCCTGCAGGAGAGGTAGGGGTAATGGCTGTATCGTCGCTATTGACATCATAGATACGCAGTAGACTGTGCTAAAATCAATAGCACCGTTTGGAACTTTTTTTGCAAGCTTTCGTACTTAAAAGAGAAAGGGGAGAACTACCCTCTACTGCTCACTTCCGCTTTTCTATTTTGAATTTCGTTTCTACTGTTGTTTTTCCTAACTCAATTTGCCAAGTTATTGGTTCGTTAAGTCCGGCAAAACTAAAAGTTTCTTTTTGCAATCTAATTAGTTGATTTAACGCTACAATTCTTAATTCTGATCACGTTATTTTAAGACAGTAACTTTATTCTTTTAAAAGCACAAATAATAGATTTAATTACGCATAATTGGAATATGAGATTCTTACTAAAATGCGTTTGTCTTAATTGCCACAAAACAATTATAAGTAGGACTGACTTTGTCGTATGTACAACGTAAGCATTTTTGTACGGGGTGGCAATCGTATTAATTGTGTACAAAACTGGCGTAATTGTGTACAAAACTGAAATATATGTGAAAATGTACTATTTAAAATACACACTTGAAACTCAAAATTAATTTCTCACAAACATACTGCACTATTGTACGTTCTTACTGTCCTACAATTCTTCTCACTAACAGTTTATTATTATTATTATTATTATTATTATTATTATTATTATTATTATTATTATTATTATTAGTAGTAGTAGTAGTAGTAGTAGTAGTAGTAGTAGTAGTAGTAGTAGATGAATTTTATGTTTTTATTAGTGGTACTAAATATATAATGAGGTAACGCACTTAAAATCGTGGCTTTTAGGATGTGTTCTTTCGAAGGAAGGGGCGACAAATGGTTCTATTGCACGGGGTGACAAATTAGCTATAGTCATCTTTTAATTACTTAGTCTACATAGTTTCGGTGTTTGTTCCTAGATGTCACATCAAAATATTTTCAGTCATTCGTTATATAACCATGTGTACAGAAATTAAACCAGTTGATTTTAACAAAATAATAATAACAATAATAAAAACAATAATAAACTTTTTTTACGTGCTGAGAACAGATAAATACAGCAAAAATACGGGACTTCATTATATTCTTCGTAATTTTAGCACTATAAAATAGTAAAAGTGATAAATTATGATTACTTGTTTAACATAAATTATTAATAATGAAAACACTGACAGTGTATTATTACTGAAAACAATGAGATGTCAAAAACTAAAAGTAAAAATAAAAACTACTATGTTATATTAAAAATTATAAAATATAGTCATATTTTGGGATATGCATTCATTATAGCTTGTTAAAATTCTAAAGATTAAAATATGCTTTCTATTATGTGGTTGTAATAAAATTTTTCCCTGTACCATCTATGCCATTGAAACCTTAAAATCTACATTTTAAAAAAATGTAGTTGAAAGTATAAGGGTAACCAAGAAAGTTCTGTCACTTTTTGTGGAGGTCTGTGTTCCATTGGCCCTCACACCATGAGTTGAATGCGAATGGAGATAAGGCGAAGGTCAGTTGTTGGTGTTGATATATCCAACATACTACCTGGTTGTGGCAGTTCAGTTACACCGTGAACTTGCATAAGGACAGAGTAAGAATAGCGTCCACAGAGCGTTACAAGAGCGTGTATGCTGTACGGGTTCAAACCGGGGTCAAACGCCGCTGGAGCGGGGCGGAGGTAAGGTAAAGGTGTCATGGGTACGCAGACAGTGCAGCGATGGTTTATCAAGTTTAAGGACGGTGACGAAACACTCGAAGACGCACCACGTGCCGGAAGACCAACATATGTACTTAGGTACAAAACGAAGACGTTCAGGCAGCAATTGAGGCGAACAGTGGCTATACGTGTAAGCAACTGGGACAATAGTGTGATTGGAGAAACCATTCAGCACCACCACCATTAACTTGGGAAACTCTGCAAGTTGGGTAGATGGGTACCACATGATTTGACTCCGGGAAAGAAGACAACGCGAACAGACACCTGTGTTGCTTTGGTCTCTCATCTGAGGAAGGAGCTATTTCTGGACAGGGTGATGACATATGATGAGCAGTAGGTCCTGCACGAAGCACCACGGCGCCGTCGACAATGGTAATAATTGCATCAGGAGAAAGTCGTCTTGTGTGTTAGGTGGACTGCTTGCAGCATCGTGCATCGGGAACTGCTACCAGTTGGTCAGAGCATCAATACAACTGTGTACTGTTAGTAGTTGAGCCGTGTTTAAAAAAAAAATCAAAACTCTCGATCCAGCACTTCTGTGTCACAAAAGGATCCTCCTGTTACAGGACTACGTTAAAACCCACGTGGTTATTATGACCCTGGACACCATTCTACGCATTGAGTGGGAAACACTATTGCATCCGCCGTACTCCCCGGACATTGCATCGCCCGATTATCACCTGCTCCACTCCTTGGACAATCACCTTAGAGGACACCAGTTCAAATTCTTATTAGAGGTGCAAAATGCACTTTATATTTGGTCTAGGAATTAATTCGTGCGGTTGGTACGCACACATTGAAGCTGTAGTACAAACACAAAATACATAAATACCTTAAGAAAAATATTGTCCATCGCTAGCCACCACTTTCGCCCATCTGTCAGGCAATGTACGGATTCCGTGGCGAAAGAAGTCCTCATCCTTGGAAGCGATCCAGTCAGAGACCCATGTTTCGATATCTTCTGAAGAAGTAAACCGCTGTCCAATCAAATCGTTGTTCATGCAATCGAACAAGTAGTAGTCCGAAGGAGCAACGTCTGGTGAATACGGCGGGTGGGGTAAAACTTCCCATCCGACATTTTCTAAATAGGTTTTGACCGGTTTTGCGACATGTGGGCGAGCGTTATCATGTTGAACAATAAGTTTATCATGTCTGTTCTCCCATTCTGGTCGTGTTCTGGCCAGAGCTTGCTTCAAACGCATTAATTGTCGTCGATAACGTTCTCCATTCATAGTTTCACCCGGTTGCAGCAGCTCATAGTACACCACACCTTTCATATCCCACCATATGCACAGCATAACCTTTGCACAGTGAATATCTCGTTTTGGTTGTGATGGACCTGGTTTCACCCAGGCCTTTTTTCGTTTAGGGTTCTCGTAATGGATCCACTTCTCATCACCCGTAATAATTCGATGCAGAAACCCCTTTCTGCTCTGTCGTTGAAGCAGCAATTCGCAAATGGTTTTTCGTCTTTCAACGTATCTGTCTTTCAATTCATGTGGAACCCAATGTGACATCTTTTGAATCATTCCCATGGCTTTCAAGCGTTTGGAGACTGTTGTTTGATCAACGCCTAATGCTGCTGCAAGTTGTTCCTGCGTTTGACACGAATCCTGCTCGAGCAATGCTGTCAATTCTTCGTCTTGAAATTTTTTGGCTGTCCAGCTCGCTCTTGGTCTGCCAAGCCGAAATCACCACTTCTAAACCATGCAAACCACTTCTGACACGTTTGCTCAGCTAGAGCATGGTCACCATACACTTCCACCAAAATACGATGACTTTCAGTCGCACTTTTCTGCATGTTAAAGTAATGCAGCAGGACACCCCGCAAAAACACTTTATCAGGCACAAATTGCGCCATGTTCACTTAATTACTAACTGGTGTTGTTGACGCTTTAATCCACTGCCCTATACTACGAACGATACGCGATGACAGAGGTTTGCAACACATGTGTGGATACACGGAACTGTGGGACGCTCCGTTCGTTGCGCCATCTCTTGTCCACCCGCACGAATTAATTCCTAGACCAAATACATTCTTCACTTCACGGCTCACGAAGTTCTACCGCGATGGAATCCATGGCCTTCCAGAACGTTGGCAGAAGGTCGTCGATGCTGGTGGGGACTATTTTTGATGTTCCAGGTAATTCTTAGGAGACATATCGATGTTCAAAAGTGGTGGATGAAAAAGTGACAGAACTTTCTTGGTTATCTTATACATTGGTTCCCAAGTAGGTTTTCTAGAAATACAGAGTCAATCAATTTTCTCCTGTCACCCAGTCATTCCAGTTTAAAGTATGCTCTCCATATTCATATATTCTAGAGTAATAGGCAGGTACTAACTTAAAACAAGATATACTAATAAAACACTTTTGAACCATCTCAGGTTTGTTCACTAGAGTATTTGTTAGGCTGTTTCAAGTCAGTGATGTATGTTCTACTTTGGACCTAACCAGTAGTTTAGTTTCGACCTTTCAGTACGTATCTGACTGACAAATAATAATAATAATAATAATAATACTTCCTGTGCAACATAGGAGTAGGTAGTATTTCTCTGTGCTGCAAAGGGTTAAAGCTTACCAAAGTAACGCTTCCTTACGACAATTCAAGTTAGAGTAGTCACAAAACTATGTGCAATCTAGTACACATTGCAAATGTCAAATCTATTAAATTTACTACCATACTATTTACATGCCAGAGAATTAAACGTAGCAAAAAGGTACTTACTGTTTTATTTATAATAAATTATGAAATAGTGTTGTAATAATTCTTGCAAATACACTCCTTATTCAAACCAAACGGATCATTCTTTGACTTTTAGATGCATACCATTTAAGAATTTGAATTAGGAAATCTTCACTCGAAACATCTCCTTCAATAGAAATCCTCATGTAGTGGTCCAAATACGAGTCTCGTAGCCGATTTATTAATGGTATCATTATTCTAGTGTCACGTCAGTAGGGCCCACACAAAGCGGGAAGGACAGAAAGGCCCAAATCAAAACGGCCCCGCCTCAAAAGAGCCCGAGCCAAAGGGCCCCGTGACAAAAAGCCGTACGTCAAAAAAGCATGAGCTATAGATTGAAAAGCCTGAGAAATATAAAAAAGTTTATTAGATGAAAAATATGCTGTGAACAGTACCTGATTTATTTGTGGTTAAAGAACATGCATGTTGGAAAAAAATAAAGTTAATAAAACATATTACTGCAGACCATTAATAACGATACGGATGGAGGAAAGTAAATGTTGCAGATGAGTATTGATGCGAAAACTCCATTGGATGGGATATGGACCTCATAACAGATACTTTGGATTCAGCGAGATACCACACAATATTTTTTTTTTAATGGAAAAGGGTAGATTTGACATATCAGGGTGCTACGTTTGACATTTGTATCTAGGAGAAAAAAGTATCTGGACAGGCAATTTATAACGAACGTGGACGGAGGAAAGGAAAAGATTGCAAGAGCGTATTGCTGCGGAAACTGCATTGAATGGGGATATGAGCATTGTAGCATCCAGTTTTGATTCCACCACGTTGGATATCACACAACATTCTTAAATGGAAGGGATAAGTGTGACCCATCAATATTGACTAGGATCTATCTCGAAACCAGAATCTGAACTCGCTTTTCTCATATCGCCAATTCTTTACAAGATAAAGTGTGCTCCGTTTGACATTAAAAATTGAGATGCATCTGAAAGAAGGTTTACTATGTTCCTGTGGGTAACTGTACAAGGCATATTACAGAGAAAGATATACGACCTTTACTTAAATTTATTTCCATTTTGTCGATTGTCTGATAATAGACCACTCGGTCACATTGCAGAAAGTAGAAGTGTGATCAGGAAGGCAGAAATTCTATAGCAATGAGACAGTTTCTTTGGATGTGTTACTATCTTTTGAGGAAACACCTCATGCAGCGACAACCAGCGTTGCCAATACAATGGTGATCTTTCAGAGTTCAGCATTAGCGTACAGTAATTTTCAACCTGATAAAGTGTGTTTAGTACACGAGCTGACTGTAGATGATTTTCGTAACTGCAATGAATTTTGAGAAGTATTGATGCAAAATATCGATCACACCAGCATTAACGTAAAGGGCATTGTAACAACATTTACTTTGAACAGTTAGGTGAACTGATATAAATCGCATTTGATGACGGAACATTTTACCCTACTGGAGCGATGAAAACCCTCATTGGATGAATGAACATCATACCCAGTAACCACAAAAACTGAATGTTTTTGTAGGATGATAGGAGACACCATTATTGATCCTTTTACCACTTACGGCAATCCGACAGGTGAGAAGTATTTGACAGTGCTTCGTAAGCATATTCTTCTAGCCATCTAGTTACCACATATAAACTTTGATCTCGTTTGGCTCCAACAAGACTTAGCGCCGCCACACTATGGACTGAATTTTTGACAATACTTACATAAAAATAAGACCTCTTCACAACGATGGATTGGAAGACGAGGTGTGATCGAATGACCTGCTAGATTTCCTATATACCACTCCTGGGTTCCTTTATAGCTGAATTTTCCAACACTGCTTAAATTGTCTAATTACTAGAACTTGCAATTACAGCTTCTAAAAGCTATTGCTGTAATGCTATGGATGAGAAGGGAAACGACAATCATTTTCAGTATTTTCCACCATTTTAGCAGTGTTTCGACCTTTATCAATGTTTATCATATCTTCAAAACGGTTAGAGATATCGAAGTGCTATAAACGGCAAGATAATTTATACATCTATTACAAACCACACAGGTAGCTAGATATGATACTTACCTTAGTATTTTTTTCGAAATAATTGCCTTAAAAAAACTTAACATTTTCAACTATTGGCAACTTCGTTCTTATTCATTGGAAACAAGTCATAACATGACCATGATATCCAACACTAAAGTACTTTCCATGTGCATTATCCTGTGCATCCCCGTTGTGCTGTATATGCATTAAAAACTTCCGAATTTTAATGTTTGTGATACTATAACATCCTTAGTTTACAACACTGAATAATTAACGTGATATTCTAATTTCTAAGTTTACGTTTGACATGTTAACTTGAAATATGTAATAACTAGACGTAGTTCTATTTGAAAAAAAAAAAACTATATTGGGTTGGCAACACTATTTGTTGCGTCTCTGTTTAATACACAAAAATATGTCGCCGTCCTTGTGGTTGACTCGTTCAAACTTTGGCTTCTCTCCGTCTTTTGGTTTGTCGGTTATAGCGGATGATCAGGATAAATTTTCCACCTTGTATATATATATATATATATTAATATTTCCACAGAAATATCTCAAAAACGGTTGAACATAAATGAACTAAACAAAAACTCAAATAGGAAATACCATGGGGCAAATTGAGTGGTGATGTCGCGGTTCCCTCCCCCCAGGCCGCTCTTCAAGGGGGTCAGCTTTAAAATTTTCCGCGTATGGCGCGGGTGACACCTCGTTCGATAGATCTTTAAAAACTATAAAGCGATGTGGCAAAAGATTTTTCATATCGGTCACCGTATTCAAAATGGCCGCCAAAATATGTTACCTGTATCAGATAAACGTCCAGCAGCACTAACATGAAAACAGTTGAAGATAACAACGGATGAACAGAATAAAACTCCTATAGGAAATCACAGAGGGTACTTATCATTCCAAGGCTCGAAAATGCTGCAACAGAGGAGAAGATGATTAGAGCAAAAGTGTCATAATGCAAAGGAGGAAATCTAGTTCCTAGAAAATCATCGTTCCAACGTTCTCCATAAGTGGGTGAAGCGGGAAGGAACGGTGAAATTGCAAATGAGAACCTTAGTTTCTGCAAATTGTGTCTACACAACAAAATTATCTGAAATATGTTTTTATAGCAGATAGATGTCTGTAATGGAGAAAAGTAGGTAAAATTCTTGTAAATGGTACCTTCCGTTTTGATTGCAGGCAATGACTTTTGCAAAACTGAATCAACTGAAATGCGAAACCAATTTGTCGAACAATGCAATTTTAGAACAACGTGTACAAACGTTGGTTTGCTCAAAAGTCGTCTGCACAACATTGGTTCATTACAGTACCAGTCACTTGTACACCCAAATGTTTCAGATAAACCATACCTATTGCAAGTAAAAGTGGGGTTCTCATTTGAGATTTTACTATTCATTTCCGCCTCACCCACTTACGGAGGGAGATCGGAATCAGATTTCCTCCTTAGCATTATGTCACTTATATCTACTTTAATAATATTTTTCTAAGTTGGATTATTCTCGAGGCAGGGAATCATAAATGCTCTCTGTGATTTCCTATACGAGTTTTATCCAGTAGACTTATCTCCAACCGTTTTCATATTAGTGGTACTGGATGTTTTATCTGATACAGGCCCCATGCTTTGGCGACCATTTTGAACACGGTGACCGATATGACCATTTTTTGCCACAAATCTTTTTAGTTTTTAAAGATCTATCAAACGAGATATCACTTGACCTATGTTTTTCTCATTGACAATTTTGAAGTTGGGCCCTCATGAAATGCGGCCCTGAGAGTTACCACGGCATCATTCGACGTGCTTTATGTCATTTTCCTGTTTCATTTTTTGTTCTGTTCATTTATCCCCAACTGCTTTCATATTAGTAGTACCAGACGCTTAATCTGATACAGGCGTCATGTCCTAGCGGCCATTTGGAATACGGAGACCGATAAGAAAAATATTTTATCACAACTCTCTTTTGTGTTTGAAGATCTATCGAACGTAGTATTACCCGACGCATGTTTCCATTTAAAATTTTAAAGTTGGGCCCCGGGTACCCTTGAAGAACGGCCCTTGGGGGCACCGAGATATCACCATTTGATTTGCCCCATGTTTTTCCCTATTTGAGTTTTTGTTTAGTCCATTTATGTTCAACCGTTTTCGAGATATTTCCGTGAAAAAATTAAAATGTGCCACCCTGTATATATTGTAAAAAATAAAACACCATTTAGACACTTTTAGTATAGGGAAAATTGATAAAATAATGTTTACAAAGTGTGCTCTGCGTATCCAACAGAGTTATATATATATAAACAGTTTCTAGTAAGACATATTTAAAACACTTCTCCGCAAACAGTTCGGAAACAAACTGATGGCACAATTTGCAAATACATCTGGAACATACTTGGAAATACAAAAGTATCTAGAAGTGGTAAATATGTGTAATCTGGAGGTGTTTAAAGAGTGTCGGTAATGTGTAAAGTGCCCTACTGTGTGTGAAAGTAGTTTCTTTATTTTTTGAAGGTTATACAGGGTATTTCAAAACAACACCGACAATGTTTGGGAGGTGATTCCTGACACCAAGATAAGACAAAATGTATACACCAACCTGGCTGTACAAATGCTTCCTTTCGGAGTTATAGGCTGCCGAAAACATGAAAAATGAAATGTAAACCTCAGTAGCTCCAAAACTATGGGACCTACCGTTGTCGGCTCAACACTTCATTTAGAAACTATTATGTGCCCTAACCAAATATCCGTGTTTCTCAATCCTGTGGTACTTCCACAACAATTTTAACAGGGGTAGTTGGTCTCTCTCTCTCTCTCTCTCTCTCTCTCTCTCTCTCTCTCTCTCTCTCAATAAATATATACACAACACCACAGAAGTTGCACGCGACTACGAACATAGCAGACTTTTTAAGATTACGCAAGAAAGGCTACGGCACAGCAGCAACAGACTACGCAACTCCCAGTGAAGAAAGGTTATGACCACATGCGGAAATGCAGAAGTGGCGCCTAAATATACAAAGTCCATCCCTTTTACTTGTTCTCTCTTCTACGGCGAAAACAGTGAAGCAGAGATTAAAACACACACACACACACACACACACACACATGGTTCACGGAGCACTTGGTAGCGAATGCCCGATAAAATTACAGATCCAATTAAGTAGAAATAACATGCATGCGCAGAAACATTCCAGTTCCGGTTTCGATAACACACAGGAGCAGCATCAGTTTGACATTGGCAGCTGTGTTTTTGCCCCTTTTCTAACTATGACGTATAGTGCAGTTTTTACCTTATAGTTTATGTGGGGTACGTCCTTTTTATGACAATTTTAAGATTTGTATGATACTCGGCATATAGAGGTTTTCAAACATGTTGATTACGATTATCATATTTATTTATTTTTTTTACCTACGTTTGGTAGCTTATTTGGGATACGCCCTTTCTATGACAATTTCAACCGATTTGGATGAAACTCGGTATATAGGGGCTTTCGAACATGTTGATTGCGAATATCATATTTATTTTTACCTAGGTTTTATAGTTTATGTGGGATACGCCCTTTCTATGACAATTCTAACTGATTTTGATGAAACTTGGTTAATAGAGGTTTTCGTACATGATGATTAAGAGTAGCATACTTGTTTTTACCTAGCTTATGTAGTTTATGTGGGATACGAACTTCTTATGTCAATTTTAACCGATTTGGATGAAACTCGGCATAAAGAGGTTTTCGGACATGCTAACTACGGATAGCATATTTATTTTTACCTTGGTCTTACAGTTCATGAGAGATATGCACTTTTATGACAATTTTAGATTTGATATGCTTATACGACCACTTTTTCATTTCCTAAATATCATACAATAGCTACCCGTATTACTTGTTTTTGGTGTGAAAAAAGAGTATGTAGAGCGGAGATTTAAAAAATAACAGCTGCGGTTTCTCAGAGGTATGCTCTCACTTCGAGTGTCGTTTTATTTAGCTTATCCGGCATATTCGTGGAACGTAAAACTTAAAAATTGCATTTCGATTCACTCACTCTCTCTCACACACACAGACACACTGTTTACGGAGCACTTGGCGGCGTATGTGCAATTCCAATTTCAGCTCCATTGTCAACTCTGTTTCCGATTACACATGAACAGACAGCGAACATATTTAACATAAAAAATATAACAGACTATTACTAAAAGCTAATAGCACACTTTTTTTTAACCCTATGTAACATTGCAGAGCTAATAAAAGAGAATGACTTAGTTTTACACCTTTGAACCCCTATGTAACATAGCAAAAAATTACAACCCTTTTACCCTCTTACATGTAAATTTTTATATGATTGGCATATTTTTGCAATTCCTATTTAACATAACAAAAATTACATACCCGTGGCTACAAACTTTTTCAAGCTAGAGTCGGGTTTTCTGCTACAACAGGAGAACTGCATTTTGTATTGTACACGTAAAGACAGACGACACATAATTTTGATTTAATCAATTTAGTAGCGCTCAACAAGATGATATGACACTTATGCATAGTTTTTGAAGTGCTGCACGGATCATACCGTCATTCTGCAGTTTAATACTATCGTATTTGGGACGACTGCAGAGTCCCCGACGAAGTACAGGGTGGGTTCAAAGTCTCTTTCAATAAACCCCTCCCAGTTTTTCCTATCACCGTATTTTCTAGCTTTAATACAACACTCTAGAGCCATTCCTCCTGTTACGGAGCATAGCTAATCCACACGTGGAAACAAAATAGCATCTGCCATACTCCCCGGACATTGCACCTGTCCCATTCCTTGGAAACGCCAGTTCAAATACTTTCTTTGCTATGGGATTCATGGACTTCCAGAATGCTGACAGAAAGTCGTCGATGCTGATCGGAATCATTTTTGAGGTCTTAGGTGACATATTGATGTTCCAAGTGGTCAACTTGATGTCAAATATTTGATTGAATATAACTCGAGATTCGTATATTTTGTGAACCGTTCCACATATTTAAAATTTAAGTTTAGTTTTAATACTAGGTCAGCACATAGATTATTTACAAAAATTTTCAGCTCGCGGTTAAAGTTGGGAACCATTTGGCATATTTAGATGATTTACAAAAGCGGTGAGCTCGAGGATAAAATGGGGTTTCAAAATTGCAATTGACAACTGCAGGGTCAGAATTAGCCTTACAGGTAGCGTTGGCAAGGTGAACCTCGTCGGAGGAACCGGAACAGGTCTTAAATGTAAAGGAATTGTATTTGAATGGACACACGTTTACAATTCGCTGTAATTACAAAAGTTTACTGCAGATAATAAAAGACAATTGTTTATTGCACTGGTCCCGGTACTTCTCTGTCTTTATGTATGCAATACAAATTGCAGTTCTACAGTTGTAGCAGAAAACCCAACTCTAGCTGGAAAACGTTTGTGGCCACGGGTATGTAATTTCTGTTATGTTAAATAGGAATTGCAAAAATATACCATAGTCTTATAAAAAATCTTTAAATGTAAGAGGGTAAGAAGTTGTAATTTTTGCTATGTTACATAGGGGTTCAAAGGTGTAAAATTAAGTCATTCTCTTGTATTAGCTCTGCAATGTTACATAGGGTTAAAAAAGTGTGCTGTTAGCTTTTAGTAATAGGTGTAACTGAAACCAGAACTGGCACTGGAACCGGAGTCGGAATTGGTACCGGAACCGGAATTGGGAGTGAAGCACTAAGCCATCGCTCTGCCCCACACTTTGGGGCTATTATTATTTCATTTCTGCTCCGTTCTGCAGATGCGAGTAATTTCTACTAAATTGGAACTGCGCATCCGCTACCAAGTTCTCCGTAAACAGTGTGTGTGTGTGTGTGAGAGAGAGTGAGCCGAAATGCAAATTTTAAGTTTCACGCCCCACGAATATGCCGGATAAGTTAAATAAGACGACACTCGAAGCGAGAGCAAACCTCTGAGAAACCGCAGCTGTTATTTTTTAAATCTTAGCTCTACATAGACTTTTTTTTACACCAAAAACGAGTAATACGGGTAGCTATTGTATGTGAATTAGGGGATGGAAATGTGGTCGTAAAAGTCTATAAAAACTAAAAGTGTCATAGAAAGGGTGTATCCCACATAAACTGTAAAACCTAGGTAAAAATAAATATAATATTCGTAATCAACATGTTCGTAAACCCCGTATACCGAGTTTCATCCAAATCGGTTAAAATTGTCATAAAAAAGCGATCCCACATAAACTATCAAACCTAGGTAAAAATAAATATGATATTCGTAATCAGCATTTTAGGAAACCTTTATATACCGAGTTCCATCCAAATCGGTTGAAATTGTCATGAAAAGGGCGTACCCCATATAAACTATAAGGTAATATCTGCACTATACGTCATAGTTAGAAAAGGGTGCGAAAACACCGTCGACAATGTCATACTTGTGCTGCTCCTGTGTGTTATCGAAACCGGAACTGGAATGTTTCTGTGCATGCACGTTATTTCTACTTAATTGGAACTGTAATTTTATCGAGCATGCGCTACCAAGTGCTCCGTGAACCATGTGGTTGTGTGCGTATGTATTTCATTCTCTGATTCACTGTTTTCGCCGTTGAAGAGAAAAATGAAATGAAATCTTTGAGTTTTACGTCCCACGGTTATGCCGGTTAGACTAAAGGAGACGGTGATGATGAGTAATGAATGAAAACCAACGCACACGGTGTTTGTCCACCACAAAGTTCACTTGGCCGGGGCTGGGATCGAACCCGGGACCCCAAGCACCAGAGGTGAACGCTCTACCACTGAGCCACCGCGGCCCTGCCGTAGAAGAGAGAACAAGTAAAAGGGATGGACTTTGGCGCCACTTCTGCATTTCCGCATGTGGTCATAACCTTTCTTCACTGGGAGTTGCGTAGTCTGTTGCTGCTGTGCCGTAGCCTTTCTTGCGTAATCTTAAAAAGTCTGCTATATTCGCAGTCGCGTGCAGCTTCTGCGGTGTTGTGTATTCGGAACCGGAACTTGCACTCCAACTTGAGTCGGAACAGTTTACTCATGCGCCACAAAATGCTCCGGAAAAGGGGGGGTGTATGTGAGCTGGAAAGGAAACCACTGCTCTACTATACTCAATAGGAGTTGGAATATGTGTTCATAATTCCATGTTGTAGCCTTTGTAGTCTGAAGCTGCTGCAGTGTTCAATCGGAACCGGGAGTGGAAGTTGGAACTGTATTTTCTAGTAAAATGGAAACGCGCATGCGTAACCAAGTGTGTGTGTGGGTATGTGTGTGTGTGTGTGTGTGTGTGTGTGAATGAAATATAGACCATAGTTTTTATAATGGTTCAAAAAAAAAAAAAAAAAAAAAGAGTCGTAACAGCGTACTCATAGCGTAGTCTGCTCCGGGGGAATCGGTTATAGTACTGGAACGTGATTCGGAACAGGAACGGAACCGGAACTGGAGCAGAAACCGGAACAGTTTGTTCATTCGTTACCAAGTGCTCCGTAAACCAAGTATGTGTGTGTGTGTGAGCGTGTGAGAAAAGCACACGCAAGCGGTGAGCGAACCACTGCTCTACTATGCTCAATAGGAGTTGGAATGTGTTCTCATAGCCCTATGTTGTGGCCTTTGTGGTCTGTGGTCTGCTGCTGTGTTCAATCCGAACCGGAAGTGGGAGTTAGAACTGTAATTTCTACTAAATTGGAACTGTGCATACGTAAACAAGAGAGTGTGTGTGATTCGGGGTGTGTGTGAATGAATATAGGTCATAGTCTTTTATAACAGTTCGAAAGAGGTATCGTAACAGCCTACTCTTTGCGTAATCTGCTTCGAAACCGATACTGGTACTGGAACTTGAATCGGAACAGGAAGCGGAACAGCTTGCGTATATAGGTGTTCGGAGCCTTCTTTGTGTAATCGCTACAATAGGTCACAGTCGTAAATGGGTACTGGTTGCGTAGTCTGCTCCGGAACCGGAACTGGCACTGCAACTGGAAGAGTTTGCTCATGTGCTACCAAGTGTGTGTGTGTAGCGGGGAGCGAACCACTGCTCTACTACGCTCAATATGAGTTGGAATATGTGTTCATAGTCCCATGTTGTGACCTTTGTAGTCTGTGGTCATAATCCTCTACGCTTTAGTCTGCTGCTGCTGGTGGTGTGTTTAATCGGAATCGAAAATGGAATTTGGAACTGTAATTTTTCTGCGCATGCGTGTAATTTCTACTAAATTGGAAATTTAATTTTACTGCGCATGAGCAATCAAGTATGCGTGTGTGTGTGTGTTGGTCACCGGATCCGGATTATGTTCTCAGCAAATCATTTGTGTTTTGGTCTTTGGAGCGATATTAAATTCTCCGTACACCGCGCGTGTGTGTGTGTGTGCGAATAATCAGACTAGTTAAATACTGTTTTTTTATTTTTTTATCTCTTCCATTGATAAAATAGTGCTCGTAAAAGAGAACGAGTACATCCCTGATATTAGATAATGGTTGAAAAAACACCACCGGCAGTGTCATGGTCTTGCTGTTGTGTTTAATGTTTCTGCGCCTGTGTGGTGTTCATAGTTTTAAAAGGCTACTCGTTGCTCTGGAGAACCGGAACAGGTACTGGAACATGAGTCGGAAAAGGAGTCGTAACATGAACCGGAACCGGAACTAGAACATTAAGCGGAACAGTTTGCGTATACGCACTAGGTCAAAAAACGCCCCCCAAGTGCCACCTCTCTACTAACAGAGGAAACCACTCTTTGGTTTTATGTAAAACTACGTATGAAACAATTTTGGATGTAAAGAGTATATATTACTGTTTGTAACAAAACAGAAACACATATTTGCAACACTTATAAAAATATATATACATTAAATTTGCAATTGATATTCTATTTTTACCTCATCACATAAATATTTGAACATCATGACACAAACTACACTAAAATGTCTTCAAAAGTTATTTTATTTTTCCAAGTTAACACAGTTAGTGTTTAATAGCAAATACACGACGAATTATAACTTCCTTTAACCTTCAAGTAGTCGCGCCGCGGTCTAAAGCACCGCAGGGGAATTACTTTTCATCGTGTGCCCACTCTGTTTGTCCGACAGACTCCACCGTCTAGCTAATCTTATCCCTCACCTTACCGAACATTCCTGCTCGATCACTCCGTTATCCGTTGTTTAGTTTAACTACTAGTGATTGTTTAGTGACTCTGCGGTGCTTTCCATTGCGCGCAACTAACCGTGTAATGTTTTTTCTCGGTGTTTTGCTCTGCACGTGACCTTTGATTTGGAGATGTTTTAAGCTTTATAAACATAAATATTATTTTAATCGACGGAAGAGAGGCCGACAGAGTTAACAAACTGATACCAAGTGTGAGAAAAGAAGAAATTAGAAATGGACAGCTTAAAAGAACGGGATGAAATGTTAAAAATAGACTATTCGGATAAATCAGCCGTCATCATCTCGTGGAAGCTTTGTCTGAAGAAGATTATAACAATAAAATTAAAAAAAAATGTAGAAGTGAGTGAATACCAAAGGTGAAGTGAGGGGTCTGTGAGCGAGTCTGAAGATCTTAAACCCAGAAATGACCACCAATTCCCCGAATGTAGTCAGAGCTGGAGACGAAATAACCGACGACGAACTGTAGAAGATTGTAAATTTGAAGATAACCTAAAATAAGTCAATGTAGTGCTGTATAGGTGAAGTTTCAAAATAACAGGACCGTAAAATAATTCAATATAAATTTGATTTGATTTCAATTTAGCGCCCCTTTCATCATCAAGGCTATGTAAGACGTGGACCTATTGCTTTACGTGGGATTCGAACCACATGAGCTCCCACTGGGATTTGAACCCGGAAGTCTCACACCAAAGGCGAGTATGCTAACCGATTAGCAACGGGTGAGCTCAAATTGAACGTAAAATGCGCTGTGAAGCTTTGTTTTATTGTTATGTTTATATAGTATTTATTTTACTAATTTACTATTGCATTTCTAATTTTAGACGAATCAAAGAATTGACAGAAACATAAGATCGTCATCAGATTTAGAATTTTCAATAAAACCAGTGCGTAGTTGTCTATCTAAATAAATATGTAACGAAAAAAAAATATTCCAAATAAGAAATAAAAAAACAGTACATATCTAATTGTAGGTTTCTCTAATAGTTATTATTGTAAAACTTATTATAATAATAAAAATTTTATTCCTTTTTAATCAGAAAATATACAAAATTACGTTTCTAATACAAGAAAAATGTTTAAAACGATATTTGCAACACATTATGTTCGTGCGGTCCTTTTGACCGCGCGCGACTTCTCGAGGGTTAAGCATTTCGGTAGGGTTGTTACAATTTTCCTGGCATAGTGTAAGGACATATTATTGTACGCTATACGTAAGTTTTTTTTTTTTTTTTTTTTTTTTTTTTTTTTTTTTTGCAAACCTTCTTTTCACCGTAAATCGTACATGTTGACCTTACGTTGCAATTTGTTCCAAAGATATTCAGTGTAGTTAAGGTCGGCACTTTGGGGTTCGGGTATCATTTCCAAACAATATACACTTTGTTTGGAACCAATATCTTGGTGAAATTAGAAGTCCTCATCATTCCCAATTTTCCGTACTCTGGTGAAGATGTGTCCAAAGACCGTTAATACATACATACATACATACATGCATATATATATATTGTCATACTCTCGTCTGCACATACACTAACTCTAGAACACCTAATGACAATAAATAACCAGAACCATTACACTTCCTCCTATTTTAGAGTAGGCTGAAAGTTATTGACATTTATCTCTGTATTTACTTGTCGAGAAACTAGTATTCTACCACCATATACATGCAAGTTTAATTTAGATTCATTGGTAAAAACACATATTCTCAAAAAATTTGGGGCTTACATACGAAAGTTCTAGAAAATTTAAGTGTTTTATATTTCATAATTTGGATAATACAGTGAAACCTCCCTTAACGGACACCTCTATAATACGGACACATTTTTTGTGCCGAAAAAATATATGTTCGCTTATGGTACAAAACTCTCTCTTTTACGGACACTCTCCGATACGGACGCGACAGTCCTTTTCCCCCCAGACGTTTCAATAACCTCTTCATAACGCACAGGAATTATTCTCGGTTCTGCGATATATTATTCCTTACAAGCGTATCTATCATGAGTCCAGACTTGGTGAACCATCAAACAGAACAGCTTCAAGCTGAACTTGAAATTCTTTTTTCTGCCCGTAATAAACTACTTTCTGCTGGAAATTCTAGAAAACCTTCAAAACGTGATAACACTCATGCAAGGTCAGTCGTATGACCAAGAATTCTATGCGAAAGATCTTTCCTTCCCTATAAATTTAGTCCTTTTGCCTCTGTACCTTGCATCTTTCCCGACAATTTCATAGATAACAAAACAAACATTGTTTGTTTTACAATAACATTTTCAACTAGCAATGTTTCCTCTCTTACTTTTTTTTTTTTGAAAAGCAACATTTTTCTTTTACTCATGATACTGGAACAGGTCTGGGTTGGAGTTTTACCGCCTTCCTTTTTCACTTTTTCTAAGAGGATATTCTTTGTTATTGGGGCTGGGCCAATAAACATATGCACTCACAATAATTTGCCTTTTCATCCATTCCGCCAACTAAGATAGCGCGCAAGTACATAAATGCACACACAAACACACATATACACATGTTTCTTCCGCAACAGTACTGAGGATTCTCAGAGAACACTTGGTAATGAGTTTTATTACCCTTGTAGAGGAAAGAGTATGCCTTTTTCACTAAACAAAAGAGTTTAGCCGATTAGTTGATTCCTAACGCATCTTTTGAGAAGGTTCTGAAAATTTGATTTAAATCAGAAACGCTTACAGGGTGATGACATGTATTTAAGAAACTTAACATATGTTTTGCAGTACCAGTATACAAATATATTAACACATCCCCCGGTAATAATATTATTTAACAAAAATCAATTTCTCCTTCATCTCTCCCAGAATTCAAATACATACTAAATAGAATATTTTCATAATGAATTTTACGTACTTCCGTTCATACACAATGTATTTACTGTATATTACAGTACACAATTACCGTTGTGAGAAATTACATTTCTGTAACCTTTCAGTAACGGTCAAAAATTCATGTCCCATTGTTGTCCGTTATTTAGAGGTTTCAATGTATATGAGTTCTTTCTAGCTATTCTACCCTTACACTCTTACTGTATTAACCCCACACAACACAATATACTGACGAGATAAAGCATTGTTACCACCCGCTCCACTGAACGCTCGAGACTTTGCACATTGAGAGCATCTATTGCTTTATATTCGTAAAGTAACAATTAACAACACATATATTCTATGTTATACTTTCTATTAACATATGCGAGAAACCACTCCTCAATGTTTTACAAACGCAAGCAAAAAAACAAAAACGTGACGAAAACAACGAATGTCCTCTTTATTACTTGTCTGCCCCGATACCTTTTTCTACTAGAAACAAATTTAAAAACGTAGCATACGCCATCTCATAAACGAATAGCTGTCGGTCAAAATATCAGTTCATGTTATTGTTTGTAGGAATATTCCGGCATAAATTTATGTGACACACATACCTCTTTCTATTTAAAATTATTGTGTGGTGTACAATATACAGAATTCAAGATGGCTGCCATAATGTACAAACAATCATTTAACGCAGTTTTTACACCAATACCATTTATTAACATTTGTTTTTCCTCCGTCGACATATCTTTTTGTTACTTTCCTGTCATAATGCTTTTTTTCTATTAGATACATGTCATACCTAGCACACCCTGTCTCATAAACAGATGAAGATGTGTCAAAAATGAATTCACATTCTCATTTATGGGAATTTTCAAGCCTAAATTAACGTGTAAAACCATAAACGTTTCCTTTTTTTAATATTGTGTGATATGGCAGAATTCAAGATGGTTTCCGCGGTGACCACTCTCCAAATCAATGCACTTTTTCAATAATGACAATTACAACATTTGCTTCTCCTCTGTCCACGCGTGTCGTTATTATTGTTATATCCCAATAATTTGACTAACACTGTATATAGATCCACATGTATGTTCTTACAACAGAATTAAGCAAATGTTCTCCATAGAATATTTTCCATACGAATATGCGTTTTTACACTTTAATCCACGGGTAGAAGTGGAATTTTACAGGTAAGAGGACAGTCATTAATATATGTAGTCTGATCGGGCATGACACGAGAAGAGAAGCCCAGAAAGATGAAGTTGTTTGCAAACTTTCATTGGGAACCGACTTAAGTGATAGCGATTGTTCCAGAACAAACAGCAACGAAACAAAATTTAGATCACCATTTAAGTTTTCTATTTGTTACGAATAACCTTGATATTCTTCCTTCTTTTGAACAAACACTTCAACTTTTTATGTGGACACTACCCCCCCCCTCCCCATGCACACAGAACCCGAAATGGGTCTAAACGACTCAGTAATACATGTCTTCAAATTCGGACACACTTTAGTGTGTACAAATGAATTGCCTTCTAATGGTTGACATAAGGAAATATGTAGAGTTATTGACATTACGGATTTGTCCACCATGAATGTGAAAAAAAAAAATGACCAACTATAGCATGTCAAAATTATATACTGCCTTGTTTTCATTAGTTTTGACGCACTAGTATGTTATGTCTTGATTTGAGACAATTTTTGAGTTGATGTACTTACATGTCAAAAATTTATACACATGAACGGAAAACGAAGTGGCTGTCGTTCGTCTCTTGTTATCAGTGTTGCAAGTGTAGCACTTTGTCACTTGATCTATAAATTTTCAAAGATATTTTCACAACAAAAATGGTTCATTTATTATTGTTAGAATAAGAATTTAGCACATTTAAATGTCGTCTAGCGACTAAACTAGCATGATTTCCATTAAAATTAATATTTCTAGGCCCTACTTGCACTATGTTTGGAGACAGTGTTGTTCACGTTGCTGGCAATAAACAAACTGTGTAGATACGTGTTGTTAAAATTATTAAAATGGAACAAAATGTTTGCCATACTAACAGCGAATATTAACTTGAAGGTTCGTTAATATTACTATAGATTAATTAATCTGTTACATTGTAATGCTTAACCCTAGAGTACTAAGCCTCTTGAGAATCACGTAGATACTAAGCATTCGTAATTTTTACGACTGTCGTTTTTTCTCTTTTTCTAGCCATATGTATGGGATATAATTGTTTAAGACTATGTCCATTATTACGTGAAATAATATATATATTTTTTATTTTGAAACCTTTCTATTTCTCTACCGTGGCGGTCACTTTTCACACGTATGCTAAAAGTGCAAAGGTTCAAAAAAGTTTCTTGAAAAAGCATTTTAAGAAAATATTTTGAGAAATTAATTACTTTATATTATACAGAAAGGATTGAAAAAAACATCATGTTATATGATAACGCAAAGTTGTATGTTTTTCTACTTTAGATGTAAACTTAAATACGACATATTTTCAAAATGAAAAATGACAGATATAAATGTTTCTGTAAAAGATACTTAACCGTCAGACCTAATAATTCTTCTGTAATAATAGAAAATTGATTTAGTTTATACTGTTGACGGTTTAACACATTACGCCAAAGTTTTAGGTTGTTACTTTTCCTTATCACATTGGACACAACATGTTGCTTTATGCTCCATACAAATAGGCAGATGGTAGTGGTTACAGCAAGTGGTGTTCATCCTCCTTTTAGATTTTGGGCAGTAAAAGCATGTTTTCCTGGCTCCAAGTAGCTATCGTCCTTCAGGGTTGAAACAGGCTCGTATCCAGGGGTGTCTAGAGGGGCCGGCTCCCTCTAAAATTTTACTGCCGTCCCTAAAATGCTCACGATAGGCTTCCAAATGAACTATAATATGGTTGGATCGGGAGCCTCTTAACTTCTACCGCCCCCGCCCCTACATTTTTGGGCTGGGTTGATAGAAGCTTTCAGGAAATCTGATATTGATACCCGAAGATTCCGCTGCAAATGTGGTTACTCATTCGACAACACATGTCAGGAGAAACCAGCTGGTCGCAAACCTCGAGATTAAATTTTCTCCTATTCTTCTTCACTCTCGTCTTTCAGCAACAACTTGCTGATAGTATCCGGGTCTAGTGGTCTATTATCGGCCATTTGCAGAAAATGGCACAGTAAAGTCATGGAAATCAGATAAAGTACTATGCCGAATGTAGTTTGAAAAAAGTACAATACACTACAGAAAAACAAACGTGAGTACTAAGCATTCGTATATTTTCGATTAAGAATTTACTATGAGTAATAAGCTTTCGTAAAATATTACGAAATGTCATCCACTACGCGCAGAACGAAATGAACTACAGGAATGCTCGCCCGCGAGAGGCTTACTGGTCCGGTGAGAGAACCTATTATGGGAGGGGAAAGGGTATGGGGGTAGGATTTTCTTTCTATGCCAGTTTTACGAACTCCATTCGTAAAAATTACGAAGGCCTAGTATTGCGGGGAACGGACAGAATGGCAGGAGGACAAAATGGCAGGGGACATAATGGCAGGATATAATGGCAGGAGGACAAAATGGCAGAGGACGAAATGGCAGGCGGACGAAATGGCAGGGGACAAAATGGCAGGCGGACGAAATGGCAGAGGACGAAATGGCAGGAGGACAGAATGGCAGGAACTTAATTTGATTTGTCGGGTTTTAAACTATTTTGTTTCTTGCTTGATAAATGAAGATTTCTACATAAATTTTCGATTTATTCATTATGATCCAAAATTCGAACTGCTAATAATATTTCAATTCTAATTGACAGTCATCTACAAACACCTTACTATTGCAAGCTTTCTATTCGTACCAGCAGTGTCTTAATGAAATAAATTACTTTTAGTCGTTTTCTTTTTTATATATATTATTTAAGATCTTTTCGGGTAATACTAGAAGGAAGCAGCTTTTATCTTTATTTCTCCCATTTTCAAAGGGTCTAGGATGTTTCGGTGTAGGGCGTTTTGGTGTAGGATGTTTCAGTGTAGAATGTTTCGGTGTACGGATGTTTCGGTGTACGGACGTTACGGTGTAAGGACGTTTCGGTGTAAGGACGCTTGGCTGTAAAGGACGTTTCGGTGTATAGCCTAATATTCGATTGCATTAATCATATGCTTGTAATGAACAGTCATGAAGTGTCATAGTGTAGCCACTCTGCAATAGTGTAAACTGATTAACACTGTTATTGAGTCTCATTGTTATTGCTCAATCTTTTCATAACATTGGCGTATTTTTTCGTTTTTCTGACTTCATGTCCGCCAATTAACTTATTTGTTCCATTTGAACAGCACTAACAAGGAGACTTACGGAAGTGTAATTTACTGATTTGAATGAAACTTTGCATACTTGTAGAATATCAAAAAATAACCGTCACTTTTTTTTTAACTTTGGTAATGGTGCGGGTTTAAGGGTAGAAACCACGCTTTGAACGTTAGAGGTGGCCTCGAAGCATAAACAGAAAATAATTATTAAAATAGAAGATTAAATGATACGGCCAGCTTACTGCCAAGGGGTTTTAGGACAGGTGATTCAGAACCTGACGTTAAAATTACAAAATTCCAATTGGCGGATCCAATATGATGATTACAGTTACAAATAGTCTTCTGGTTTGAAATGTTCTGCAGTTAGCCAAGAACAATTATAATTGGCAGGGACTACTGAGAGAAGGTGCAGATTGATTTGAAACCCTAGTGTTTACAGGGATACAAACAGTAGAAAGTGTGACTAACTAACTAACTAACTAACTCTATGGCCTATGGAACCCGGAGGTCCAGTGCTGCGTTCACAAAAGCTCTCCACTGACTTCTATCCTTAGCTAATTGCATCCAGTTTCTACTTTGTATTCATATCTCTGCGAGATCCATCTTAATATTATCCTCCCATCTGCGCCTAGGTCTTCCTAATGGTCGTTTTCCTATGGGTCTACCAGTCAAGACTTTGAAAGCGTTTCTACTTTCTTCCATTCTAGCTACATGACCTGCCCACCTAAGCCTCCTAGACTTGACGACCCTAACAATGTTGGGTAAACCGTATAAACTATGTAGTGTGACACAGTCAGTAAATTCTATGACTCGTAGCTACATCATACAGCCTTTAATTTCTGCAAATAGTGTTTTATTATCACCACTGTTAATTGTTTTGTAGGAAAACAATGGAACATTTGGTCTTATAGTCCAACACAACCTCTTTAAATTTGAAAATATCCTTGTGAAAGCGTCAAATCCGGGACAATTAACATCAAGTGTTGTGAGATCATGGTTCCAAGAGATATTTCTTCAAGCGTCTAATGCAAAGTCCATTTTCATTAGCTTCGTGGAGTGATCACAATTCATCAATTTTGAACCTATTTCAAGAACAAAAGAGTAACTCATAATAGAAACCATTTCTGCAGAAACCATGCGTGCCTCTTCTTGTGTTCTTTAGGCTGTTAAAAATTTTCTTGAGGCTTTTTTTGACACTGTCCTCTACAACTATAACATGAATTTATATCTCCATAATAATACAATATCCCAACACTGATTCATAATCAGTTTTCTTCTCCTAGATTTGCTAATCTTATTGGGTATGCATGATATAAAAGCGGTTATTTGGAAGAAAAAACACCTGGGTTTGAAAATTTCTTTTCAAAGATTGTGCAGTATTTTGCGATTTGTGCACAGTTATTGCCGTAAGGTGTGTGTGGTGTGCACAATGTTTATGCATCACACACTTTTTTACTATATATCATTACCATAAAACGTTTTCCCAATCAATTCATAATTATAACATTTGAGGATATAAGAAATTCTGAGATAGAGTGAAGCGAGGGGACTCACTATAAATAAGTAACCCCTGTCAATTACAGCAGCATTTAATTTTTATTTTATTTATTAATTTATATTTTCTATCATTTTGAAGAGTTGAGTTGATTTTAGTTTAGCGTCCCTTTCAGCAGCGAGGCTATATGAGACGTGGACCTACTGATTAACGTGGAATCCGAACCACCTGAGCTCCCGCCGGGAATCGAACCCAGGTCTCCCACGCCAAAGGCGCGTACGCTAACCGCTTAGCCACGAGGGAGCTCATTCATTTTGAAGAGTGGACGTTTCGGTGTAAACATTGGAAATTTTACACCGAACCAGCCTCACACTTAAACGTCTTTACACCGATACATCCGTATACCGAAACGTCCTACACCGAAACGCGCTGCACCAAAACGTCCTACACCGAAACAGCCGTATCCCGTTTTCAAAATATAGGATATGATTAATTGTATATATGTCATATGATTAATTGTATATATGTCATATGCAATTTGATAAGGTAATAGTATGAACACAAGAAAGAGCATTTATCAACGTTTAAAGATACGCAAGTCATTACACAATTTACTTCATTAATAAATATGATTTAAGTGTCGTTATATCAATCTTTCGTGGACTCGTCGTAACCTGGAAGAATTCTGGTAAATTCTACATAAATCTAAGACTGAAATCAGGACACATTTTGTACATAAATTTACAAAACGAGAAGAGAAAATTTTGATTCGAGACAGGATTTTTACAAACATTTACGACACGAGACGAGAAAACCTGAATTCTCATCTCGTCTTGAGGGCAAGTAAGTTAGAAATCAAATATGCACGATCGTGGTTCCTTTAAGCTGCACTAAGCTGTAATATACCCAATATCGCATTGGGGTTAAGGTTCCTCATAACTCCAGTGAAATTTAGAAAAAAATCTCTGAATTACGAAAAAAAGAAAACATACAAAATACATTTTCAGGGTAACTCTTACAGCTATTACGTTATTATAACATTAATGCTACCTCTGAAACTGATTTGATTGAATATGTATTTGGATAACGAAACTACTTTCATAAGTTTTTCAAAGTATCAAGTTTGAGAAGAACAAAGTTTGTCTTCCACTGTTGTTATCTCATTGCTCATAGATACCAGTGATGAAATAATTGGTCGAAAATCAAGCGGCCGCTTCTTACATCAATTCATGAAGAAAATTAGTTCCAATATTAGGTACCTAAGTTCAGTAATTAAAAAAAAACAGCCTCTTGCAACCATGCGTAGCACATTTTAATACTTACATTTGCAATAAAAATATGACTGGATAAAGACAATTGCCTTTGTTTGAATTTCATATGTGAATAACAATATAGGGCTTTTCAGATAGAGGGGGGAGGGGCAGGTTTTATTAAACAAGATCGTACATCTGATATGTTTTAACTATAGGCAACTTGTACTTGCAGGCTAAACTCAGTCTTCTCAGAAGTCAAACGACAAATACCATTAAGATGTTCAAGAGATTAACGTATCAGCATTATTACATATTACAGACACGAAGATACCACTAGGCTCCCAAGTTTCAAAATTATATTGTGTGTAAAACAGTTAGTAGATTTAATTCTTTGTCACATGATAGCTAGACCTTTAGAGAAATTTAGAGGGAGTCCACGGGAAAATTCTTTCGTCATAAATAAAAATTGTACTACTTAGAACTATTATAAAACCAAGATATCAATTGGAAGATCGTTAAAAAGAAATAAATTTAAGAAAAAAGTTAAGACATGGATAACTGATATTTACCCACTTTTACGCTCTTGGTTCTATTTAGTTCTATTTATATGCTTTGGACATTTGAGGTACAAATGAATAAATCGAGAACCGTTACCTACTAACAAACACAACAGGTGAAACCTAAAAATACGAGCCTTCTGTCCTTCTGCCATTTCGTCCGCTGCCATTTCGTCCTCCTGCCATTTTGTCCGCTGCCATTTCGTCCTCCTGCCATTCTGTCCTAAATTCAGTATTGCAGGGTTAATATGCATAGCCGATTGGGCTAGTGTTAGCTTTGGGAGGCCAGCTTTTTCACCTCCTTTTTCGCGACATTCTATTCACATTTGGTCGTTTCATGGTTTCATACGTTAAATTAGGTTAGGGTAGGATAATAAATTTATTATCCGTGCAACAAGAGTTGGTCTCTGACAGATCAATATTCCAAGTACTATTATTGTTATTTGGAAACCATAGGCTCGTGTTATATTTTTCCGAATATAAAATTATGACCTAATGTCCTAATTTGTCGCCAGTGCTGCTCTTTCTGTTACGGAGCCTTTGGCAACAGCGCCACCAATACTAGCATGTGCTCTACCCAATTGTCAGAAACCAAGTCTTATCGTACGGATAATAATTCAGACAGCAAGGAATGTTCTAGAACACGGGTCTCCCTTTATAAAACCAATAAAATATACTTTATGTTCTTTTCTGTCTTCTTTTCTTCCATTTTTTTGTTTTTTCTTTATTCTTGAAATATATTATTACCGAAACTAAGAACACTGAACTTCAAACTCAATAGTTCACAACCATGTTTGTTTACATAACGATTGGCTCCTTTCTGTTCCAAAGTTTAATATTTAATTCACATAGTATTGCAGAGCTAGCGTTAGCGGGTGAAGATGGGTTAGAGCCCCACAGGGCACGTTGTTTTCTGTCTTTGTTACAGCTGTGGCTCCGCGTAGCGTAGTCGCTAAAGCTCTCGCCTTCGGTGCGAGTGTTCCCGGGTTTATCCCCAATGAGGCCACTCGGACGAGAATGTATAAAAATGTTTTTCAGACTGTCAACCTGAATGAGGTTTTCCTCGTTGACACCAGGCAAATGTTGGGGTGCTACCTAACTTAGAAGTCTCAAGCCGCTTCCTACTTTCCCCAGTCCTTTCTTCCTTCCTTTCCTCGGATAGTATGGTCGCCGAGGGACGTCATTCTTCACATTTGATGTGCTAAATGGCCATAGATGCCAAAAACCCAGAACTCTAAATCCCTTTATTACAGCAAAATGGAAAGGCTGACCTGTGTTCTAGAACCTTGAACAGACAGTATTGCAGAGCGAACATTAACGAGAGAAGGCGAGTTAGAACCCCGAAGAGCACGGTGTTTCGTGCCTTCTTTAGCTATGGAGCCAACTTTTTACCTATTGTTTAGGGATATTTATTGACATTCGATTGTTTCATGGTTTTAATTACGTCACCAGCATTTAATTCAGACAGTATTGCCGAGCGAGCGTTACTGAGTGGAGGCGGGTTATAACCCAGCAGGGAACGCGGTCGTTTCATGGATTTATGAATTAAATTACGTCACAGCAACATTTAATTCAGACAGTATTGCCAAGCAAGCGTTAGCTAGTGAAATCGGATTAGAGCCCCACAGGGTGCCGTCACCATAGAGGCTATTGGTTAGCTTTCGAAGGCCAGTCTTTTTTTTTTACCTAATTTTTAATAATACTTTATTGACATTCGATTGTTTCATGATTTTATACGTTTAATTGCGTCACCAACACTTAATTCAGCCAGTATTGCCGAGCGAGCGTTACCGAGTGAATGCGGATTTGAGCCCCGTAGGGCACTCGGTCGTTTCATTGTTTTATAAGTTAAATTACGTCTCCAACTTTTAACCCTCGGACGGCCAAGTGGGGTACATAAGGTCCTCCAGATTATTATTTTTTTTAAATCATTTTGTGCGATATTTTCTTAGAGCATTGTTTCTTTAGCTATGTTAATATTTTCGAAGTATGCGTATGTTCATGTGATGGTCTTTCCCACGAAGCCTCTGGTTTATTTGCTATAAGCGTTGGGGGACCTAAGATCTCCCACTGTATACCTTTACGTCGTCTAAAATTTTGTCTTCACTTTTGGTTATAGTAGGGGACCCTGGGGACCCCATGAATATTAATAATCTTTATGAAGACTTATTAACTTGTTGATGAAATTAATTATTTACATTGCAAGTACCTTAATTGGAGCCAGTTTCACAATTCCAGTCGGAAGGATTTCATTAAGGAACTTTGCAAAGAATTGGCTATTCCACATGTTTACCGCTTGCGAGTCACTCAAATTTATCAAGGCAGGATTTTATATTATTTTATTACAAGTTTGCTTTTTAAGTCATGTAAATATTACAATAATTTTAAGAAAAAATATTGACGTTTCTATACAATCAGTAGGAAGTGCATAAACGCGCTTGTTGTGTAATCGGGTAGTTCAAGGTCGACCATCATTACTTTCTTTCTTGTCTTCAGTCTCATATAATAAATGCCAAGAAGGTATATTTTATTAGAATTAGCAGTATATCTTTATGCCCACCAAAATAACTGAACAATGGTGACTGATTATACGTGTAATACAGAGATATACAAACAGGTAGATATATAAACCAAAAAACGTGGCACAACAGCCCTATAGGGTTAAGGCCTACCACGCTGCTTTCAGTGGGTGGCTCGTGCTCAGCGTAACGCTATTCCCAGTTGCTTTATGAGTACCTGCTCAGAGTTGCCCCCGGTACTCATTTCTAGAGGTTCCTTCTATTCACCCACCGGGAAACGAATCCAGGTCGCTGTAAGGCCAGTCGGGCGCTCTACCGACTTCACTATAGGCAAGGCCAGATAGATCCCTATCATGAAGTCGCGGTCGGAAAGAGGGATTGCCGCCGTCGACGGTGGCAGGCCGCCGATAGCACGACGATCTACTTGTTCCAAGTTGCCAACGTTTCGCCGAGGCGGCGCTTTTTGCTGACTGTTGCTGACCGTCAGAGCCGACCGTCAGTTTCGACCCTCTGCTGACTTCTTATGCCGGCCTCTTTTCGACAGCTTTGCCGGCGCATTTACTGCCACTTTATGACTGTTGAAGACTGCTCCGCAAGACGACTTTCCCACGGCGGCGCTGGCGCATTTAATTTTCATTTCCGACTGTTCGGCAAGGCAAATATTCGTCGCGGTCGAAAATCGCCCGGAAAGACGCCACTTCCGGCAATCCTTCCGCGGCATCTGGTCGATATGGACAAATTGTCCGACTGTAGGTGGCAGGATCGTGATGAGGATACATAGAGAGATGGATAGGTGGATGGACGAAAGAACGTATAAATAGATAGGAATATATATCAATGAATGCAAATCATTAATTGTTTCAATATAATATATGAACATGGAGTAATATAGAAATAGTCTAGAAATAGAAATGCCTCTCCTGATGTTTTGATAATGCCTTTTATTGGAACACGCATTAAATACGTGTCTGATCATGGAATTGAAACAAAAGCACAGAAGGAAGTGAAACGTGGAAGCTGTGTCATGTGCGACAGAAAGCAGGATACAAAGTCAAAGGGTAAATGCGAAACCTGTACGCGATGAATATGTAGAAAACACAGAAAGACTGTAACAATATTAAAGTGTATCAAGTGTTCATAAAATCTGAATGAAAAAGGGATAAATTGCAAAGGAGGTATGTAGTGAGAAATACACTATAGATAGGAACACAAGTAATGTGTTACTATTTTTTTTTATATATAAAAGCAAGGTTTGGAGCTGCATGTCTTAACAGTATGTTAAGAAGTCTAAACAGACTTATAGACGCTGTAACAGGAGTTGTGCAAAGAAAAAAAGGAAATAAGAACAAATTTAATACAATTTCTAGTGGGGTCACTTAGGTCCCCCACCCCATTGTTTATGTCATTATTTTGAGTTTGGTTGTGCGAGGGTTAATTCAGACAGCATTGCTGAGCGAGCGATAGCCAGTGAAGGCGGTTAGAGCCCCGCAGGACACAGTTACCTTAGATGCTTTTTTTAACTTTAGGGGCCCAACTTTTTCACCTTTTTTTTTTTTTGCGATACTGTATTTACATTCGGCCCTTTCATGGTGTTATGTGTTAAATTAAGTTGGGTTAGGTTAATAACATTTAATTCAGACAGTATTTTCGTGCGAGCGTCAGCGAGTGAAGAAGGGTTATTGCCCGCAGAGCACGTGGTTTATGTAAATTGTATTAAATTGTGTTGAAATACAGTTAACAAGGAGTTTTGTTAAATGTATCGAAAATGGGTTAAGTTTCAAAGCTAGTCGTCGTCTTTCTTTTGAAAATTTATCGAGAAGAAATGAATAATTTGCTTCTTTGTGTGCTTTCTAAGGTATAATTAGATAGAAAGTTGTCTTTATATTCTTATATAAGCGGTTCTAAACATGATAATATTTGGCAAGCGGAGAAAACAACTTGGCGCAAGGTTACTGCATCGTAGGATTGTGGGAATACAATGAGCATTTATTTTGTAAACGTGACTGCAGGTATAGAGACACGCAGCCCTGGATATGAGGTAACCTTATTAAAGTTTGTGAAACACTAAACTGATAATTAGGAGAATCTATTAAAAGTAAGTAAAAGTCATGGCTTAACAAATCTAAAAATAAATTGTAGAAACTGTGATAAGCAAATAACGGCAAAAACACTTGAAAAAAATTACAGTTTTCAATGTAACGGTAATAAACATAACCAACATGGCTGCAAGGTTCTAAAACACTTGTTCCTCTTCTCATTTAGCTGTAATAAAGACAAAAAATAACGTGCAATGCGAGGCATTAACTTGTCTTCACTCTCTAATGCTCGCTCCGCAGTACTGTGTGACTTAACTATTAAACTTTGGTACTGAAAGGTACCAATTATTATGCTTTTAATCAATAACTAGGCGAACGACCAACTTCGGAATAAATGTCATAAAATAATTGAAACTTTTGAAGGACAGTAATTGCTTGGTCGTAGACTAATTCGCACTATTTGCTCTGTTGAAAATTTTTGCTTTTTTAATGATAGTAGGTTGCATTTGAACGATGCAAATTAAAAATATGGTGACATTAATATTTACAGAATTATTCTATTAATATAGAAAAGAAGTGTAATGTTAAACAAACTTATGTATGAAGCAAGAAAATATGTATGCCGACTTTGAACATAGAAGGTGGGAGGGTTCTAGTCAATTTGAGAGTGGGCAATGTTCTGGAACTCTTCTGAACGTGCCAGTTGTGACCACCTAACATAGGTTGGTTTGTGTTTTTCGCACTTGTTTTCCTTAATACGTGTACCCAGGTTGCTCTACGAATGAACCCGCCCCCAGGCCTACTAGTTTCGTCCTGCCTTGAACCGGATAGATAAATCCGGTTTGTCTTCTTATTATGAGAAATCGGTTTAATGATTTCTAAATATTCTAGTTTGATTTGATTTGATTCTGTGTTTTACGTCCCGTTCAGCAGCGAGGATATGTGAGACGTGGACCTACTGATTAACGTGGAATCCGAACCACATGAGCTCCCGCATGGAATCGAACCCGGTTCTCCGACGCCATAGCCGCGTTCGCTAACTGCTTAGCCGCGAAAGAGCTCTTCAGATATTCTAATTGAAGACATATATGAGTGTATATCTATTGACTTCACAGTGCAAGTTTAGTATGTATTATAAAGGTTCAGCTCCTAGTGAGAAGGAGCGAGTATAATAGGAGCTTAGAATGAACTAGGCGATAATTGTTGAAATAATTTTAGTTTTTAGGCGTAATTATTGGGTCTAGTTTCGTAGATGACATACTTCGGCGGAACTTGACTAAAGTTGGGATTAACTGTCGCAGAAAGAGTTCAGAATTGCCAACAATTAGCAAAATTTACAGGAGAACGAGAGTAATTTAGCTATTTTTTTTTATTACGTCAAAGTAATGAATTAGTAATGCCGTCAGCAATGGTGGGTATAGACGTTAACAAGAAGTGTGGAAAACTACTCCTTTCAAAATAAAAATATACTCTTTGTTAAAGTAACACACACGAATGTGTAGGTCTTCTGCAAAAATACGAACCAACCTGTGTAGGTGGCCATTCTAAAACACGAATGCTATGTAACCAAGATAGGGCAGAAGGGCAGCTGAGGGTTCGCTCGGAAATTCGTAGATCTTGTGCAAAAACTCCAACCAAACTGTTCTAGGTGGCCACTAGAAAGCATGAATGTTATCTAAACGAGTCACACACAGAAATGCAGCAGGGGGCCCGCACGAACTTTCGTCCGTAGAGAACACGCGTGTCGGTGAATATACACATAAACGAGGATTGTGGAAAACTACTGCTTTCATAATATAAAAATATTTTCGTTAAAGTTATTTGCTTGTTACATTGAGGTGTGCATTTGCATTCCCCGGTGCAGATTCAATTTAAGAGGTTTCATGCGAAAACACGAACCAACCTGTACTATGTGGCCACTAAAACTCACAAATGCTATCTAACCGAGTCACTGTAGTTGCGCAGCAATGGGCTGTAGCGGGAGTGCGTAGGTTTTGTCCAAAAACAACCAACATGTGCTAGCCAGAAAATTAAATCCACGAATGTTATATAACCGATTCAGGTCAGGAATGCAGCAAGTGGCCAGCACGCTCGCACGTGCGTCAGGCGACTACAGCACTATCCTTTTTTATTGTAGGATCATGGTTAATATCTCGTTCTTCTCACAATAAAGCAGCCTTTCAAACGATATTATTCACATTTCCCTATCGTGTCCCTGAGGCGGAAAAGTTTGAAAGAAATCAGGATTTTTCTCTGATTCTTTTTTTTTTCAAATCTGGAGTCCCTCTATACCACCTTATTTTAACGCAGAGATCTGAAGATCAACTGAAAAATATCAAACCGTGTAATAAGTGTATATGCAGGATTTCAAGCCTCTATCTTGAATCGTGATTGCAGGAAAATATTTAGAAATGATCCCCACAATGTCCCAGATTACTGCAAACGACCTTGATCTCAGATAAAAGCATTTCCTGGGACATTTCTATTTTTTACAGGGTCTATTTTTTCTGCCGTAGTACATTATATAATATCTATTGTAAAGCTAAGTTTCCATTTTTTATCTCAGAAGAATGGCTAGAACAGTCCATGGCTAGAAATTGCAACCCACACTGAATTCTGGGAGCGTGGTGTTGTTTTTCAAGAATCAACCGTGGAATTTCATTGGCCCAAAAAAGCACATTTTGTTTGCTGACCATTCCGTCCATCTTCAGAAAACCAAATGGACCTCGTCAGAAAACCAAACGTTGTAAAGGATTCGTTGCTTACCCTATGCCCCTTGCGCGAACACTAATCTCTGCTGTTTGTGATCATTTGTGAGTCGTTGCACAACGGTCATCTTGTATGGATAAAAATGGAGGTCACTCTTCAGAATTCTTTGAACCGAACGTCTTGATATGCCAAATTGCACTGCTGCCTTTCTTGTCGACTTCCCGGGACTCCTCTGCATTGCAACTCTAACAGCATCAATATTCTGAGGCGAACACACAGGGTTCTGTCGAGGACCCTTCGGCTCCAATATTGTTTCTTCCCTCTGAAAATTTTCATACAGTCTCTGGATAGTTTTGTTGGAGGGAGCCCATCGGGTATTAAACCTCTCTCTAAACCGTCTTTGAGCAACAATAACACTTTTTGATTCATAGAACAAAAGCACGATTGTTGAGCGCTGCTCTGTGGTCAGTCTCCTCTTGTCATCCATTTTGAAACCAGGGGCGTCATTTAGAGGGGGCAGGGAGGGGCATTTGCCCCCCTGAGTTTGAGATGTATATAGATTTTATCAATAGAATAATAGTAAATCAGTGAAAAACGCAAAATTTTACTTATATCAAGGGGTCTTGCCGCCCCAAGCAAAATCTGAAATGACGCTCCTGTTTGAAACTAGCCCTCTAGCAGCGGGAGGATGAGTTAGGTGTCAATTTCTTCTTCAACTGTTTCTCCAAACTGTACAACTACTGCTGTAAAAGTGTACATTTTGAAAAAAAAATAAAAACAAATAGTGGATCATTTCGTGCGCCACCCTGTAAAATCTCCCTGTCCCCTCTCTATAAAAATCTTTCTAAATCTCCCTGAACCGGGAGAAATGTTCCTCTACTAGCATCATTTGTAAAGTATGGCATTGGCACCTATTTTTATACAAGTCCATTTCAATTGTAAAAGTGTGTTTAACAGCCAGTCGCGCAAAGTCCCGATTTTATTGTCCTTTTGATATATTTTATCTGTATCTCAGTCTACACAATATTTATTTGAAGGAATTTGGAAATTTTTCCATCATAATATTTTCTCTCATAAATATTCACATTTAATACACAACATTAATTTTCCAGTTTTGCGCCCTCTTCACCTGGCGCCTCCTGCGAACGCGTACTTTGCAGGATTCAAGACTATATATTTGCATTGTAGTTGCGAAAGTATTTTTTCTATTGTTCTACAGAATAAGATAATATTCTTGTGGTTCAACTATAACTCAGTTTTCCATAAACAAATGCAGTTGTTTCTTCAGCGACTCTTGTGGAAATATTCTAGAATCTCCACATTTGGTACTTCATGAATAAATCAGTTAAAGTCTCTGAAATATCACCAAAATTAAACACCAAACTTCATTCACACATGTAAGCTCATCTCGGATGAACTACAGACTTCTAATATTAATTTTTGAAGCAGCTGTTTATCAATGTTCGTAACTATGAATTCCGTAAGTAGACGTGTAATATTCTAAACTAATACCAAACAGTATGCAACTTCAGTCACAAATCTTGTTAGTTTCTGTATCTACAAATTAATGACTTAAAATCATATTACAAAGTAGTACGTTCCAGCTGAAATTCTCAATCAGCGATGCAAAACTCATAAATGATTTACATGCATTGGCCTCAATTTAAATGGCCGCCTCAATAATTAACTTTCCAAATCTCAAGTCATCGAGAAAAAATAATAAGGAAAGAATAAATAGAAACAAACAACATTTATTTAGAATAAATGTAATAAATTCTTGCTACAACACATTCTTAAAATTATGTTTTTATAACGGTCTATGAAACTTATGATTTATTTGCATTATTTAATTTCAAATATGTACATTTTTTTGTCTTCGTTTGACACGAGAAGTCTTAACTAAAATGTACGAAACAAATTCGTTGTACAATATGAATGTACTTTCTTCATGGTTTTTATATGATACTTAGCTCTGTATTATAATTTCTTCATCCAGATATTCTAAGGAGGTGGAAAAAATGTTGTTACTCGACCAGTCTAATAGAGAAGTACAGTCAGCTCATGGAGGTGGTATAGACAGGATGGACCAAAGTATTTCGAAAAATAGGATTCACATAAGATGGGGAGAATTGTGGTGGTCCATATTAACGTGGCTTCTGGACACTTCTGATCAAAATGCTTGGATCCTTTCAAGGAAAACTGTACAAAACATGTCGTAGCTCCAATTTAAAAGATACATCGTGGAACGTTGTCTTACTATTAATCCGTCACTTTCAAAGGGCTCTGAGCATACTGGAATTTCACTGGTAATCACCAGAGTAAATATTGACAAAAGACACGGTGGAAGTAATAAAGGCAATGATCGCAGACAAGAAACGACACTGTTGTGTTGTAGAAAATTGCAAAAGTTTCCCAGCGCTATTTGTTTGAAATGTGAAGTAGGCTTATGTATTGAATATTTTGAGCCATTCCACACCAATTGATGACTTTTTTTTTTTTTTTTTTAGTGCTTGAACATTGCTACATGTAAAACTATATTCGTGCTTCAAATGTTGATTTCTTTTGCTTAATGTGACACATGCCAATGGACCAGGACAATTTGACTCATCTGCCTAGTGACCATATATGTTACGGGCCATAAATCGCTCAATGTGAATTGTATACACGACTCCAAAAGTGCATTACCACCTGCAATTCTCCTTTTCCTGCATAAGCAGGCAACCCAAAAAGCTCGGCGGTTGGGTTGGTTGCTAATTCGAAAGGCGTTGGACTTCAATTTTGTCACAAATATATCAGTGTGGCAAACTGCAAATAAGAGAATAAAACAAATTGTTAAGAATGACAATTTTATTATTGTGACGGATTTGGATGACATCAAAAGTTACAAAATGACTTACTTAAGCAGTTCAAACAAGATTATTGGTAAGAAACAGATATAAGAAGAAACCATTTCACTCTCTCCCACGTTCCACATAAAAAAATAAACTCATAAAAAGAAACAGTTATATAATATAAAGGTTTCATATAAAAGCCTAACAGCACAGAAAGCATATAGTAAACGAAACGAAAAAGAGACAAACACAGAATTGGGGACACCAGTGGTGCAGTAGACTGGCTTCCCTCCCACGCAAGATAAAAAAATGGGACCCTAGTTTTAAACCCAATTTTTATAATAATAAAATAATAATAACATTTATTATTATTATTATTATTATTATTATTATTATTATTAAAAAGTCGTTTCCTTTCCAAAATCTCTGACTCTGCCTAAGAGCATGAATGCATATAGCGATCATGTGTGCACGTTTTGTCAATGAGCGGTCACAAAGGCCGAAAGGGGTGGAAATCTCCAAGAGAGAGAAAAAAAAATTCTTATGGTAAATTCTAGTTCAAAATTCGAAGCACTTGCTTTTGCACGTGATATTTTGTTTCTTTTTTCAGGGAACAGAAAAGTTCTGGCGCCTAAGAAATTATACCATATATTATTGCAAGTTTGCAAGTGGATGTATTTACATTGCAATTTGTGGTATTAAAGATATTATGATTAGAAAACAATATTGTAAAAAGTAAGTTTAATTTCTTCATCCATCTCAAGTCTTAGGGGCCACTTATACCTCGCCGCCCTCCGAATATCGATATCAAAAATTTAGAAGGATATATTAATGTCCATATATTCGCGATATCGAATGTTGATATATGATAATATAGATATCAACGATAGCGATGTATCGACATATCACAGGCCCACGTCCGAGAAGTGATGCTTGAAATATACTGGAATCAACAATCAAATTCTAAATAAGTTCTCCATTTCCGTATTCAATGTTGAGGAAGAAGGGTGTGAACCCGAATAGAAATTTTGGGAAAAACAAATGTTAATGTAAGAGCAGATTTTCCGTCTCCCCTTGAATACAAAAATTAACAGAAAACTATTACTGTAATTTACCTTTTACTTCTGTTTCTAATTGTTATCACAAATCAGCGACAGTACACATACTTTACATAGTATACCAATACACTCTATAACTTTTCCCAACCAAGCAAGCGGGAAGATGAATTTGCTGTGATATTAAAGTGGAATGTTCTACAAAATAGTCATAATTCATTGGCCATATTTCTATCAGTACTTTGGTACGGACTAAGAGCTACAAGACTAACAGAACTAGAAATTAGAGATTTCATTCCTTTTTTCTCTCAGACTAAAAGACCTCTGCATTTTCCTGAGATTTTCATTTTCTTAACATAAGTCCCCTATCCTGGGCTAATTCTGGCTACCGCGGTTTCGAGGTAATCGGTAAAAGAAAGAGCAAAGTTTGTCGACTCTCAACTCTCGACAGTTTGTGAGAAGATATTTCACAGTTCATGTTGTTATTTCTTCCTTACAAAAACACTTCTAGTTGACTCTATTCAAGGTGAATTACTGAATTTATAAACATTTACAATTATTGAAAAAATGAATAATTATTTTTAAACATAAAAAGTCGTTACAGTTCAGTAGAATGTAGTAGTAGAATGCAGAAGTGAAAGAAAATATTGTTTATTTGTTGAGATGTGCAAACTGAATGGGAATAATAAGAGTTTCCCATTCTCTTGTCTTGAGGCGGATCTACGATGGACTTCTGAGGGCTCGGTGGTTGGTAATATTCTTACTTAGAGCTACTTTTAAGAGCTCCAAACTCTGGAATAGGTTTTATTTATATATAAAATAAGAAATATTCCCTTTCTGTGAGACAATTGACATGATCGCCCCCTCGATCCGCCCCCGCTCTTATGTAGCAGACTTTGAAGATATTTAGCTCGTGTATGCTCCTGACGATGCTGATTAGGGATTGCCACATCTGGATAATTTTTTATACTGATATCGGATAGAAACTTATCCGGATTTGCAATATCCGGTTGACGGATAACAAAACGGATGACGGATAACGGATAATATCAGGATAACGGATGACAGATAATATGCTATTAACGAATGACGGATAATATCCAGATAGTGGATACTATCCGCATGATGGATAACGGATGACAGATAAGATCCGAATAACGGGTGATATCCGGATGACGGATAATAAAAAATAAGAAAACGGATAATATATGGACAATAGAATATTCGGATAACTGATTACATCCGGATGACGAATAAAGGATAATATCCGGATAACGCATGTGGTTTGAAAAAGACAATATAGGAGAGGGAATTGTCAGTCTTTTATCCTCATGGAGTTATTAAAAGACGATCATCGGGCAGTGGTCTCTACCATTGAAAGATATTGCTTCTTAAAATGATTCATACTAACTTCCAATTTTCTTGTTCTTGTTGGGCGTAGTTGCTCAATGGTAGACCGCCTACTTTGGCGCGTGGGGTCTTTATTGTTTCCATCCCCGACCAAGTAAGTTTGCGGTGGACAAGATCGTATCCGCATCTGCTCTCAGGGTACTCCCGCTTGTTGCCACTTTTCATTCCATCAATTCATCTATTATCATTGACTTGCTTTAATCATTGGACGCGGTGGCTCAGTGGTAGAGCGCTTCCTCTGGTGGGTAAAGGTAGTTTGTGGAGGACAAGATCATATCCGTGGGTTTCTTCAGGGTACTCTCGCATCATCCCACATTTCATTCCACCAATTCTTCTATTATCGATGACTTACTTTAATTATTGGACGCATTGGCTCAGTGGTAGAGCGCTTCGTGTGGTGTGCCAAGTAAGTTTGTAATGGACAAGATGGGGTTTTGTGAGGGTACTCCAGATCCTTCCCACTTTTCATTCCACCAATTCCTCTATTATCATTGTCCTACATTAATCATTGGGCACGATGGCTGCGTGGTGGAGCGCTTCCTCTGGTAGGCCAATTAAAATGAAAATGAAATGAAATCTTTAAGTTTTACGTCCGACGGTTATGCCGGTTAGGCTAAAGGAGACGGTGATGATGAGTAATGAATGAAATGGTGGAATGAAGAAAGTGGGAGGAAACGGGAATACCCCGAGAAAACCCACGCACACGGTGTTATTCCACCACAAAGTTCACTTGGCGGGGGCTGGGATCGAACCCGGGACCCGAAGCACCAGAGGTGAAAGCTCTACCACTGAGCCACCGCGGCCCCAGGTGGGCCAGTTAAGTTTGTAGTGGACAAGATCGTATAATTGGGTTTTTCAGGGTATTCCTGTTTCTTCCCACTTTTCATTCCACCAATTTTTCTACCATCATTGATTTGGTTTAATCATTGGGCGCGGTGGCTCAGTAGAACGCTGCATCTGGAGCGTGGGATCCTTATTGTTTCGATCCCGTTTGAGAAGTTTGTGATGGCAGGATCGTATCCGTGGGTTTTGTCAGAGTACTCCCGCTTCCTCTCATATTTCATTTCACCAATTCTTCTATTATCAATGACTTTGTTCAATCATTGGACGCAGTGGCGTAGAGCGCAACCTCTGGTTTGCCAAGTAAGTTTGTGGTGGACAAGATCGTACCCGTGGGTTTTCTCAGGGTAGTCCCGCTTCTTCCCACTTTTCATTCCACCAATTCCTCTATTATCATTGACTTACTTTAATCATTGGTCGCAATAGTTCAGTTGTAGAGCGCTTCCTCTGGTGGGCAAAGTAAGTTTGTGATGGAGAAGATCGTATCCGTGGGTTTTCTCTGGGTAATCCCGCTTCTTCCCACGCTTCATTCAATCAATTCTTCTATTGGCATTCACTTGCTGGAATCATTGGCGAGGTCTTGGTCCCTTGAGCATTGCGGTGATGTCAGAAATCAGATTCGGTTCCAAGCATTTGGGTTGTGATGTAAACCTTTGCTGTGGTTCAACCTCAGTACTTTATTACGCGAGATAAAGCCATCCACACAGATATAAATGTTGTTCTATCTTGCGCAACCAGGTATTGATATTGAGCCAATTCGGAACCTCATTTTTGGCGCTTTGAGGCCAGGAACCGATTTCGGACATCACGCTGTCCTCAAACGACTAGGATCTTCCAGTATTGCCATCCACGTCCAACAATCCCATGTTTAAAAGGGGACTACAAAGGACTCGTGTCTAAAACTTCCGGACCCAGTTTCTTGAGGTTCAATGCTAGGGATCGATTTCTGACATCACAATTCTGCTCAACGGATCAAAAGCTGTCGCCAACGCCGTCCAACAACTTCATGTTTAATAGGTGAATAGAAGGGACACGAGCCCATTCGTGAGGACCCCATTCCTTGAGCTTCGTTTCCTGGGCCTGATTTCTGACATTACTACTGCACTCAGGGACAGTGGTTAGGGATGGGCACGAGCGAGTTCGAGCGAGTTTCTTTTGAAACTCGATTCGACTCGAAACAGACATCTTTTAGCTCGAATCGAGAACTCGACTCGAAATTTCTTCCAACTCGACTCGAATTTGTATCGAGTTTCGAGTCGAGTCGAGCCAAATCTTGTGTGTAGTTTGAAGTTCCCTTTTCACTTATTCTACACAAACAATATAATTATTATCAATGTTGCTGCTTCCACTACAACTTATTATTATTATTATTATTATTATTATTATTATTATTATTATTATTATTATTATTATTAAATTCTGTAATTAAACTTGAAAGATAGGCGGTTTGCGTCTGAATACTAAAAACTAGTTGACTGCCGATTTCGGTAGTCGTGTAATCTAGGACACAATGACATCGTTCACGAGGTTCTGCGTTTGAGTTCCGGAGGAGCAAGTATTCGTGCTTGGGCCAAATTTTGTTAAAAGTTATAGCGTGCCAGGCAAACATGTTTAAAACTGTTCTGCCTGGCTCTACGGTTGTCAACGACTTGTGCGGCTTGGCTCACAGCTTATTCAATGTCAAACCGAACCGAGAAGTAGTGATGCGCACGAGTCGAGACACAATTTGTAAAATTCGAGTCGAATCGAGACTGCTCGTAAAAATCTTGATTCGACTCGAATGTCTCAAAACTCTTCACTTATTTTTAAAAACAATTTTGAAGAAACTAATCACTCAGGAACAGTTATATATATATATATATATATATATATATATATATATATATATATATAATACAGATGCGGATCCAAGGGGAGCTATAGCCCTCTTGACACTCAGGTATACACTGGATAAAATATGCTTCCATCCTGCTTTACACTGGATAAAGCGGCAAACTGTAATTTAGTCGCTCCCTTGATCATATCCTGGATCCGCTGCTTTAAGGGTCCATAGCTGTAAAACTGAGACCTATCGTTAGGAATGCGCTCGAGGCGAGTCAAGACAGAATTTTCCTGACAAAATTCGAGTCGAGACATCACTTTTACAGCACATTTTCGAGGCGAGACAGCCTCAAATCTTGTCTCGTACGCATCCCTACCTATCGTAGTCGGGTTAAGACTTCACTTAGAAACTAATATGTGCGCTATCCAAAAATACAATGTTTCAGAATCTAAAGTACACACGCGACACTTTTTAGAGAGGAACTTTGGCTATCTGCATGTAATTTGAAGTACTCACCAAATACCTGTATAAAAATTGTTGCAGAAGTATTGCAGAATAATGAAACATGAACATTTGGATAGCGCACGTAGTATTTCCTAAATAAAGTCTTGACCCTACTACGGTAGGTCGCCTAGTTTTGGAGCTATGGACCTTTAAAGTTCATTTCTTCATGTTTTTGGCAGCCTATAACTCCGAAATTAAGCATTTGTGCACCCAGGTTGGTTATTGCCTTTTGTCTTATCTTGGTGTCAGGAACAGTATTTCTTCCAGATATGTTTTTGGGGGCACTGCACCCCGGAGCTTTGAGAGAGACCAAAATAATACGTCTATAATACAATAATAAATAGAATAGTATCAGCGTTCCCACCCGGAACATTTTTTCTGGAAGAACAACTGGTCAGTAATCTCCTTGCATTTTTTTAATGGAGTATCGCATCGCAGTTTCCAGTGCCAATGGGTATGCAATGCAGTGCAAACATGGAAATGCAATGGAAGTTGAAAAATGTATTGAAAATTGCGATACATCTTTGTGTCTTAAATTACTACGTAAGCTAAAATAAGGAGCAAGTTAAAAATGTATTACTATTATTTCAAGAAACGTCCCCCGACTTGAAGGGTCGGTTATTGCAAGAAAAAATGCCTCGACTTTGGATTACAATAGTTTTCCACTACAATAGTCTTTCCTCCCCTTTGTCAGTTTATTGTTACTGGGTCATTCTCCAGATCTTCTCAGGTTTCGGGTGATTATCCTTGTTTCTGAGCGTGTAATAATAAAGATAGGTTACTTGAAGAAAAGGCGCATTGGCAGCGGATTGGACCTAGCCGATATATGGTATATATAGCATGATTGGGGCTTGGGTAGTAAAACGCAGAAGTGTGTACAGTAGATCAGTAAAACAGTAACGGAATCTTTGTCTCTCTTTTCTTTTTGCTTTTCATTTGAAGTACTGATATACCGGATGCCCATTTACGTTCCTTGTTAAAAACAACATATGTTATAGCAAGATTTCTTCTTGGGAGACGCCGTGAACCTCAAAAAACATCCCGAACAAATGGACTTTCTATTTCTGTGTGTGTTTGAACCAATGCGTTGTTTTTCCTAAACCTAATTGTTGAATTTGCCACTGTGGTAAAACTATTTCCCTCAATTTGACAAATAATATAATAAAATATAATACTTATCTAACAATGAGCGTGGATTGCAAGGAAAAGCAGTGAATCCTAAAGTACCCCTGTAGCAGGGGCGGATCCAGTACGGACTTCTGGGGGGGGGGCGTGGATTGTAATACTGATATTAGATAATTTTAAGAGCTCCAAATTCTGGGGTGGGTTTTATTTATATATAAAATAAGAAAGCTTCCTCTTCCGTGGGAGGGGGCGATTGCCCCGATCGTTCCCTGGATCCGTCCCTGCCCTATAGCCTCTCCCCGAAATTAAAAGCATTGATCTATTTTTCCAATTCGAAGTCATTTTCGCTTCCATGTTAATGGTGACGGAGTTCTTATTCTTTGTATCTCTGTAACCAAGATAATAATAATAATAATAATAATAATAATAATAATAATAATAATGCATCAGAATAATAGATATTTTTCACAATTCTTTAAAATTTCTGTGGACATCTCTGAATTTGTGTAAAAGACACAAACGCCTTATAAGTTATTCTACAAAAAAAACTACTAAACAACTGACGTTATTTCTGTTTGCCTTTAAACACAATGTTACGATTTACAAGGCACAGACAAAAGTAAGGAGCAACCTGATATTTCGCCTAAGGGCACCTTCGTTGCTAAACTGAAGACTAGCACTCTGTAAACATATTGCATAGCTATCAATAAGTCACACTCACAGGTTCTTTCCAAACGTTTTGGTATAACAGGTTAATCAAACTACGTTGTTGTAGGTAAGGGATGAGACTCTGAAAGACCGACAAGTGTTGGAGCTCAGAGCCGTAGCTAGAAATTTCGTTGCCCGGGTCGAAGTAGAATTCGACGTCTCCCGACACTCACCTTACCAAACTTTGACTTTTCCTTTCTGTGCTTTTATTTTTAACATATAAGAGAAACACCTTTTTGTTGTTATGCTACGCTGTTTTTTGTTTTTCTTTTTTACCAAGCCGCTTGACAGACCATTGCAACAGCCAAAAGCTATAGTTATGTATTCTTTAACAAATAAGCGCCACTCTCAACAGACTTATTTTAGACCTGCTGCTAAACTTGCCAAACTACCTTGTATACAAATTCATTTGGAGAATAATTATGGAAAAAGCATGGAGTCGATTCTCCTACGTCAGGACGACCATGTTAGACATGGAGTTGCTGGACGCGAGTGGTAGTCTTGGAAAGGTCCGGGTGCCCTGAGTGCAGCAGTAATGTCAGAAGTCTGGCCCAAGCCACGAAGCTCAAGGAATGGGGTCCTGAATTTATGGATTCGGGTCCCTTCTATTCACCTATGAAATATGAAGTTGTTGGACGGCATTGGCGACACTTGAAAGGTTTCAAACCGTTGAGCACAATTGTGATGTCAGAAATCGATCCCTAGCATTGAACCTCAAGAAACTGGATCCGGAAGTTTTACATACGGGTCATTTCTATTCCCCTTTTAAACATGGGGTTGTTGGACGCGGATGGTAACATTGGAAAGATCCTAGTCGTATGAGGACAGCGTGATGTCCGAAATCGGTTCCTAGCCTCAAAGCGACAAAAATGAGGTTCCGAATTGGCTCAATATCAATACCTGGTTGTGCAAAATATAACAATATTTGTAGCTGTAAGGATGGTTTTATCTCATGTAATAAAGTACTGAGATTGAACCACAGCAAAGGTTTACATCACACACCAAATGCTTGGAACCGAATCTGATTTCTGACATTACGGCAATGGTCAAGGGACCAAGATCTCTCCAATGATTAAAGTAAGTCAATGGTAATAGAGGAATTGATGGAATGAAAAGTGAGAATAAGCGGGAGTACAGTGAGAAAACCCACGGATACGATCTTGTCCACCACAAACGTAGTTGGCCCAAAGAAAGCGCTCTACCACTGAGCCACTGCACCCAATGATTGAACCAAGTCAATGAAAATAGAAGATTTGTTGGAATGTAATGTAGGAGGAAGCGGGTGTACTTTGACAAAACCCACGGATACGATCTTGTCCAACATAAACTTATTAGGCTGGGGATCGAAAAAGTAAGGACCACACGCACCGGATGAATCGTTCTACTACTGAGCCACCGTGCTCAATGATTAAACCAAGTCAACGATAATGGAGGAATTGTTGGAATGAAAAGTGGGAAGAAGCAGGAGTACCCTGAGAAAACCCACGGATAGGATCTTGTCCGCCACAAACGTAGTTGTCCCACCCGAGGAAGCGCTCTACCATTGAGACACCGAGCCCAATGATTAAGGTAAGTCAATGATAATAGAAGAACTGGTGGAATAAAATGCGAGAGGAAGCGGGAGTACCCTGAGAAAACCCACGGATACGGTCTTGTCCCTCACAAACTTAACTTGGCTCACCAAAGAAAACGCTTTCCCATTGAGCTACTGCGCCCAATGATTGAAGAAAATCAATAATAATAAAATATTTGGTGGAATGAAAACTGAGAAGAAGCTGGAGTACCCTGAAAAACCCACGGATACGATCTTGTCCACCACAAACGTAGTTGGCCCACCAGAGGAACCGCTCTACCACTGAGCCACTGCGCCCAATGATTCCACGAAGTCAATGATAACAGAAGACTTGGTTGGATGAAATGTTTGAGGAAGCGGGTGTACCCAGACAAAACCCACTGACACGATCTTGTCCAACACAAACTTACCTGGTCGGGGATCGAAAAATAAGGACCGCACTCACCAGATGAAGCGTTCTACTACTGATCCACCGTGCCCAATGAGTGAAGCAAGTCAATGATAATAGAAGAATTGGTGGAATGGAATGTAGGAGGAAGGGGGAGTACCCTGACAAAACTAACGGATACGATCTTGTCCACCACAAACTTACTTGACTCACCAGAGGAAACGCTTTCGTATTGAGCTATAGCGCCCAATGATTGAAGAGAATCAATGATAATAAAAGAATTGGTGCCATGAAATGTGGGAGGAAGCGTGAGTACCATGTCAATAAACATGGATACGATCTTGTCCACCACAAACGTAGTTGGCCCACCAGGGGAAGCGCTCTTCCATTGAGACACCGCGCCCAATGATTAAGGTAAGTCAATGATAATTGAAGAATTGGTGCAAAGAAATGTGGGAAGAAGCAGGAGTACCCTGATAGAACCCACGGATACGATCTTGTCCACCACAAATTTATCAGCCAGGGGATTGAAACATTAAGTTCCCCACGCACCAGAAGAAGCGCTCTACCACTAAGCTACCGTGCCAAATGATTAAGGTAAGTCAATGATAATAGAGGGACTAGTGGAATGAAAAGTGGGAAGAAGCGGGACTACTCTGAGAAAACCCACGGACACCATCTTGTCCACCACAAACTTAATTGCCCCACCAGAGGAAGCGGTCTATCACTGAGCCACTGCACCCGATGACTAAAGCAAGGCAATGATAATAGAAAAATGGTGGAATGAAATGTTGGAGGAAGCGGGAGTACCCTGGCAAAGCTCACGGATACGATCTTGTATACTACAAACTTGCTAGGTCGGGGATCGAAACTGTAAGGACCCCATGCACGAGAGGAAGCGCTCTACCACTGTAACACCGTGCTCAATGAATAAAGTAAGTCACTGATAATAGAGGGACTGGTGGAATGAAATATAGGAAGAAGCGGGAGTACCCTGCAAAAACGAACGGATACGATCCTGTCCACTACACAACTTACTTGGCAGGGGATCGAAAAAATAAGGACCACACGCACGAGAGGAAGCGCTCTGCCACTGAACCACCGCGCCCAATGATTACAACAAGTCAATGATAATAGAAGGATTGGTGGAATGAAAAGTGGCAAAAAGCGGGAGTACCCTGAGAAAACCCACGGTTACCATCTTGTCCACCGCAAACTTACTTGGCCGGGGATCGAAACAATAAAGACCACACGCACCAGACTAAACTCTTTACCATTGAGCCCCACAAAAAGAACAAGAAAATTGGAAGTTACTTGGAAATATTTTAGAAGCAATATCTTTCAATGGTAAAGACCACTGCCCGATAATCGTCTTTTAATAACTCCATGAGCAGAAAGGATGATATGTCGCTCTCCTATATGGTCTTTTTCAAACGACGTTATCCGGATATTATCTTTTATTCGTCATCCGAATGTAATCAGTTATCCGAATGTTCTATTATCCAGATATTATCTTAATTTTATAAATTATCCGGATAAAACCATTATCCGGATATTATCCGACATCCGGATATCTTCCGTTATCCGGATCTTATTCGCCATCCGTTAACCGGATATTATCCCTTATCCATCATGCGGATAGTATCCGTCATCTGGATATTATCCGTCATTCGTTAACAGCATATTATCCGTCATCCGTTATCCTGATATTATCCGTCATCCGTTTTGTTATCCGTCAACCGGATATTGCAAATCCGGATAAGTTTCTATCCGATTTCAGTATAAAAAATTATCCAGATGTGGCAATCCTCAATCAGCATCGTCAGGAGCACACACGAGCTAAGTATCTTCATAGTCTGCTACACAAGAGCGGGGGCGGATCCAGTGGGCGATCATGGCGATTGCCCCCCAGAAGGGGGATATTTCTTATTTTATATATACATAAAACCTATTCCAGAGTTTGAAGCTCTTAAAAGTAGCTCTAAATAGGAGTATTACCAACCACCGAGCCGTCAGAAGTCCATCGTAGATCCGCCTCTGGACAAGAAAATGGGAAACACTTATTATTCACATTCAGTTTGCACATCTCAACAAATAAACAATATTTTCTTTCACTTCTGCATTCTACTACTACATTCTACTGAACTGTAACGACTTTTTATGTTTAAAAATAATTATTCATTTTTTCAATAATTGTAAATGTTTATAAATTCAGTAATTCACCTTGAATAGAGTCAACTAGAAGAGTTTTTGTAAGGAAGAAATAACAACATGAACTGTGAAATATCTTCTCACAAACTGTCGAGAGTTGAGATTCGACAAACTTTGCTCTTTCTTTTACCGATTACCTCGAAACCGCGGTAGCCAGAATTAGCCCAGGATAGGGGACTTATATTAAGAAAATGAAAATCTCAGGAAAATGCAGAAGTTTTTTAGTCTGAGAGAAAAAAGGAATGAAATCTCTAATTTCTAGTTCTGTTAGTCTTGTAGCTCTTAGTCCGTACCAAAGTACTGATAGAAATATGGCCAATGAATTATGACTATTTTGTAGTACATTCCACTTTAATATCACAGCAAATTCATCTTCCCGCTTGCTTGGTTGGGAAAAGTTATAGAGTGTATTGGTATACTATGTAAAGTATGTGTACTGTCGCTGATTTGTGATAACAATCAGAAACAGAAGTAAAAGGTAAATTACAGTAATAGTTTTCTGTTAATTTTTGTATTCAAGGGGAGACGGAAAATCTACTTTTATATTAACATTTGTTTTTCCCAAAATTTCTATTCGAGTTCACACCCTTCTTCCTCAACATTGAATACGGAAATGGAGAACTTATTTAGAATTTGATTGTTGATTCCAGTATATTTCAAGCATCACTTCTCGGACCTGGGCCTGTGATATGTCGATACATCGCTATCATCGATATCTATATTATCATATATCAACATACGATATCGCGAATATATGGACATAAATATATCCATCTAAATTTTCGATATCGATTTGGAGGGCTGCGAGGTATAAGGGGCCCCTAAGACTTGAGATGGATGAAGAAATTAAACTTACTTTTTACAATATTGTTTTCTAATCATAATATCTTTATTACCACAAATTGCAATGTAAATACATCCACTTGCAAATTTGAAATATTATATGGTATAATTTCTTAGGCGCCAGAGCTTTTCTGTTCCCTGAAAAAAGAAACAAATAGTCACGTGCAAAAGCAAGTGCTTCGAATTTTGAACTAGAATTTACCATAAGAAAGTTTTTTTCTCTCTCTTGGAGATTTCCACCCCTTTTGGCCTTTGTGACCGCTCATTGACAAAACGTGCACACATGATCGCTCATGCTCTTAGGCAGAGTCAGAGATTTTGGAAAGGAAACGACTTTTTAATAATAATAATAAGAAGAAGAAGAATAAATGAAATAATAATAATAATAATAATAATTATTATTATTATTATTATTATTATTATTATTATTAATATTATAAAAATGGGGTTTACAACTAAGGTCCCATTTCTTTATCTTGCGTGGGAGGGCCGCAAGTCTACTGCACCACTGGTGTCCCCAATTCTGTGTTTGTCCCTTTTTCGTTTCGTTTACTATTTGCTTTTTGTACTGTCTGGCTTTTATATGAAACCTTTATATTATATAACTTTTTCTTTTTATGAATTTCTTTTTTTGGGTGGGACGGGGGAGAGAGAGAAATGGTTTCTTCTTATATCTGTTTCATACCAATAATCTTGTTTGAACTGCTTAAGTAAGTCATTTTGTAACTTTTGATGTCATCCAAATCCGTCACAATAATAAAATTGTCATTCTTAACAATTTGTTTTATTCTCTTACTTGCAGTTTGCCACACTGATATATTTGTGACAAAATTGAGGTTAAGTCCAACGCCTTTCGAATTAGCAACCAACCCAACCGCCGAGCTTTTTGGGTTGCCTGCTTATGCAGGAAAAGGAGAATTGCAGGTGGTAAATCACTTTTGGAGTCGTGTATACATAGCAATTTTCATTTAAAATATTAATTCGGTTTCTAAAGATGTGTTTTACACTTCATCCTTAAATTTACTTTTAAAATACAGGCATGAAATGGGTTAGCGTAGTTGCATTAGTATAACAGTGGTAGTTTTACTAAAGGAGCAATAGTAGTAATATAGCAGTAGTGGTATTTGGAACACCAATTAAAGAATAGATTATCCAAGCAGCATGTATGAGGGGCTGTCAAATTAAAACCGAAGAACCTCTGTGAAACACATCCCTCGCAAAGGTTTTCAACACATTCTTAATAATCGATACTTTCATCTCTTGGAGAGGACAAATACAGGGTGACTCCCACTGGAACATACATTTTGTTTATTGCTCTGTAGACGAGCGTAGTGGAAAGTGTGCTCGCCCAGTATTAAAAATGGAGGCAAGCAAAAAAGATCAAAAATGTGTAGTTCGTTTCTTGGTGGCTGACAGTATTGTAACACGCGAAACTCATCGTCGCGTGGCTCTGTGCATGACAAAAGCAACATATCACATATAAGTGTGCAGGAATTGCATTAGATATTCCAAGAAAGACGCAACACTGTGTGCTTCCTAATGTACTTCTGGTCTAGTTTCTTCTTAGTTTAAAGATATGTGCAAGAACAAAGCTTGATTTTGGTATAATCATTATTTGTGAATCGCTTCAGGTTCAAAAGTTCTACTTTCCCAAACTCCGGGTTGCATTCTATATTGGACACCCTGTGGTATTCCTCATACACAGCAGCCATGCGATGATAAGTTTCGCGTGTCACAATACCCTCACCCACCAAGAAACGAACAATACTTCTTTGCTCTGTTTTGCTTGCCTCCATTTCTAATGTTGGGCGAACACACTTTTCACTATGCTCCTCTACAGAACTTTGTTGCCAACTTCTGCGAGGAGTGTGTTTTAGAGAGGTTGTTAGGTTTTCATTTGATTGTCCAGCATATGTCAAAATGGCAAAGATGGAAGTCATTTTGCGATTCCACTTTGTATGTCTAGAGAGCATTCTATATGTCAAAAAGTCTATGACCACTCTGATGTATCATTTTGACTTACGGTAAGTCATAATACGGACAAAATATTCCTCATACTTTTGTATGTCAAAGTGATATATTAAGCGTCGAGGTGACATACCAATGTCGTCAGCTTGACATTCTCATCATATCATTGCAACATGTATGTGTGTCATATTAGGACAGGTTTGACACATATTTTTATGCCAAATCAACGTACTTTGGGCTGTGTGTGTGCATGTCTGATTTTCACTCCTGCTTTGATTTCATGTTTTTTGACCGTGGGGTTGTTTTAAGCCGGGCCATTTTGACGTGGAGCTCTTTCCACAAGAGGGCTTTTTGATCTCGGTCCTTCTGTCGAGGGACCCTTTTGACTCGGGCTCTTTTGTCACGGGACCGTTTTGATTGGGGCCTTTCTCTCCTCGCCCTTTTGTCCAGGCCCTTCTGACACGGAATCCATTATTCTATTATTTATGTTTGAAAGACTTTTCAACGGTAGCTCTTGACACAGGCACAGTTAACATGTTATTACATGCACTTTTTAGTCCATCGAAACCTAGAGCTGAAGTCATAATTTATTTTGATGTTGACACACTGCCATCTACACTTTCTGTCTAAAATTACAAGGACTTTACACCTATTCGTAAATGGTATTTACCTACGTTATGAAAACTGTCAAGGATTTTTGACATCTGACTTTTTTAATCACATGAATACCATCTCGAGTTTCAATCAAGAAACACAAAGAAATTACACATACCGCGTCTCTGTCTGTTGTTACTGTATTGCACATTTAAGAAGTATTTCTAAACGTTTGTATTTTTCCACAAGATCTTTCATTACGCCAATCATGTATTTAACAATTTTCTAAGGGGAATATATCTCGAAGTTTGGAGGGTAATACCCTCAGAGCACCCTCTTGAATGAAACACTGATGACAACCACACTTTCTACTCAGATACTTTCCACTAGAGTTATTATAAACAGATGTCAGTAACCTACATATAAAAGTAATTAGTTATCTTCCATGTCATTGGCTCGCTAAACGCTATAGGATAAAATTGTGCTTTGTTCTACTTTGAAATAATTAAATTAAATCGGTGCAATTAAATATGAAATTTGTGTGCACGCTAACACCATCTGTTGGTGTCAGGCAAACAGGTAGCACTGCAAAGACACGTATTAGGGAGACTGTGAACTATTAGGACTATTAGAAATGAGCGCAAAGTTAACCTACTGTACAGAGATTACCGACTCGCCATTTATTGAACTACTCATGAGTTGGCGTTTCTCATGAGTTGCATTGGATGACTTTCTGCATCAGAAGTATCTATTGTACGTGAAAAGGGAGAGCTGGGGTTACTTTGTAAAGTAGACCTACGCTTACACAAACTGCGTTAAATTAGGGAGCTAGTTGTTTTTCCCATGCCTTCGACTCGTGTGCAAAATTGACTGTATGCTAGTGACATCTCCTGGCCTGAGATGAGAGACAGCTATAATGAGTTGAAGAAAGTAATTGTAACAAACGAAAGTTCTCATCTTATTTAATTCTATATTCAGAGTAGTAGAGCCAACTGCAGCCATTAATGGAACTTTTGTTCCAACTGTTGGAAGGGAGAGTGGCTAATGTCACTTTTAAACTACTGTAGTTATTGAACCGGTATAATCTTACCCTTGGGGATGTACTAGATGATTATAATGGGGGTAAATGTATTTAGTGTTTGAGAGAAATTATTCGTATTGTGAACAAATACCTATATTATTAAGTGGTGTTGAAATGGTCAATGTCTGGTTTTAGGAAAGTTGTAACATTTATATATTTTTTGTATAATCTAAATGGTACTATTCATATCAAGGATTTAAAGTTGGTGATAAAATTACGGTACTAGTGTATACATTTATAAATATATATTAACAAAATGACTTTCAAATAAAAGCTATTTTTTCTCTGTGACGAAAAAAAAACAAAATAATTCTAAACGTCTACATGGCAAAAGTATTCGTACAACTGAGGTGAAATATTGTCACATTCTTCCAATAAAACATTGTTGAGAACGCCTTTGTTACAAATAATATGTATCTTACGAGGGCTATCCAGAAAGTAGATTACGTTTTGGAATAAAAAAATCAACAAAGTATAGGAAACAAATTTTATTATATACAGATGAAAGCCACACACAAATACTACTTTTCGACATAGTCACCATTCAAATTAAGGCATTTATCGTAGCGATGTACGAGCTTGGAAATTCCTTCGTCGAAAAATTCGGCCGCCTGCGACTTCAACCACTTCGTTACCTCTTCTTGCAGCTGTTCGTCGTCATCAAAACGCTGCATAGCCAGCCACTTCTTCATTGCTGGGAATAGGTGGAAGTCGCTCGGTGCCAGATCGGGACTGTACGGCGGATGAGGAAACAACTCCCACTGAAAAGATTCAAGAACTTCACGCGTGACATTTGCCGTGTGGGGCCGGGCGTTGTCGTGAATCAACAAGATCTTAGAGCTCAACATTCCTCTGCGCTTGTTTTGAATTGCTCTTCTGAGGTTTTGCAGAGTTTGGCAATACCTTTGAGCGTTTATTGTAGTGCCTCTTTCCAGGAAGTCCACCAAAATCACACCTTTTCTGTCCCAAAAAACAGTCGCCATCATCTTCCTTGCCGACATTGTTTGCATGCATTTCTTGGGTTTTTGGGGAGAACCTGTGTGCCCCCACTGCATTGATTGCAATTTCGTTTCACAGTTCACGTGTTTCACCCATGTTTCGTCACCAGTAACGATGCGATCGAGTAAAGAGTCACCATCCTTATTGTAGGCGTCCAAAAAGTGCAACGCTGCAGCCATTCGCTGATTTTTGTGGTCCTCTGTCAAGATTTTTGGAATCCATCTTGCACAAAACTTGTGGTAACCAAGCTTTTCGCTGATGATTTCGTGCAACAAACTTCGCGAAATTTGTGGAAAACTCAAAGAAAGTTCCGTTATTGTGAACTTTCGATTTTCACGGACTTTAACATCGACTTTTTCGACAAGTTCGGCAGTCACTTTGCTGGGTCTCCCACTTCGATCTTCGTCGTGAACATTGGTTCGGCCATTTTTAAATCTTATGACCCACTGTCGCACTCCACCTTCAGTGATAATGTTGTCCCCATACACTTCACACAGCTGCGGATAGATTTCTATCGGTTTACAGTTTTTTGCTGTCAGAAACCTTATTACTGCACGCACCTCGCAGCTCGCGGGATTTTCAATTTACGCAGACATTTCAAACCGTCACAGTATCTTAACGGAGCACAGCACGAACCTCTCACTAGCACGGCTAGATGCCGACTGAGCTGCGCAACGCTCTGACCCCAAGATGGCCGCGCTAGCCCCGCCCCTAGCGGACACAGACGAAAACGTAATCTACTTTCTGGATAGCCCTCGTATTTTTTTTTTTTTTGGTTAAAAGCTTCCCATAAATGTTCTGTGGAATTGATATCTGGTCACTACGTGAATGTGTGAACTTGTTTGGGTACACTATTGGTATGCACATTCTCGTATTACGTGTGGTATGTTTTGGATCGTTAACGTGCAAAAATACGAAGTCATTATTCGAACTCATTTTTGCAGTTCTTTGCCAAAGAATGCTATTAGAAATGTTGATATAGTTTCTTTGGTTCATCGTTCTTTTTACAAAACACAAATTCCCGATACTAAGAGCACTCAATGACCACTAACCAAGCATAGATTCTCAAACATGTTTCACTATGGGAATTCAATTTTTGGGATCGATCTCTGTTCCCTTCATTCGCATAGCTTTTCTCCCATTTGACCTAAACAAGTTGTACTTAACTCAGTTCGATGTAAATAAGTTTGTTTCAAATGTCAATGGGCTTATATATGCCCTTCAGAGTAAATTATAGGCGCTTCTTGCGATTAATGTTAATTGCCCAAGTTTTGTTTCTTAAGATATGACACATCCCTCACTGAATCCAAAGATACCTTTATTCGTTGTCTGTGTAGCTCATTTGCAAACTGAGGGGCACTTATCTTTGGACAAATTTAGATAGTATGCACTATAGTGTTCTTGTATTTACTTGATAGTACTTCTGGGTGACCACTAATACGTTCGGTTTTAATTCGCTTTGCAACGTTGAATCTATCTAATATCAGCTACAACATTGAGGGAACCCGTTCCATGATTTGAGATAGAAAGTTAACCAAGAAAGTTCTGTCGCTTTTTCACCCACCATCTTCGAACATTGATGTCACCTAAGACGTACATGGAAGATCAAAAATAGTCCCGTCAGCATTGACAATTTCCTTCCAACGCTCTGGAAGGCCATGGAGTACATCGCAGTAGAATTTGGTGGGCCGCGAAGCAAAGAAGGTATCAAATGCATTTTGCACCTCTAGTACGGATTTGAACTGGCGTTATCTAAGGTGATTGTTCAAGGAAAGGAACAGGTGATAATCGGACGGCACAATATTCGGGGAGTATGGGGGATGCAATAGTGTTTCCCATCCAAGGCATAGAATAGTTCACTGGTCATCCTAACCACATGGGGCTTAGCATTGTTCTGAAACAGGAGGACCCTTTTGCGATTCAGAATTGGTGACTCCAGAGTTTTGAGTTTTTCTTGAACAGGCTCAACTGTTGACAATACACTGTTGCATTGATGCTCTGAGCAGCTAGTAGCAGTTCCCGATGCACAATGCCCCAACCAGTTCGCCAAATATACAGCAGGACCTTCTTCTGGTAAAGTGCTGCTTTCCGCTGTTTTGGACCCCGATCATGGGATGCTAACCAATGATCACGGCACCATGGAGCTTCATACAAGACCCACTTCTCATCACATGTCAACACCCTGTCCAGAAATGGCTCCTTCCTCAGACGAGACAGCAAAGAAAGACATATGTCTGCTTGTGTTGCTTTCTCTCCCGGATACCATGTGGGAACCATGGTAGCTTCCCACAAATATTAGCCCAATCGTGAACTACTAGAAATGTAACTGACATACTGAGACTTTTATAATAAGGAATTATATTCTGATCTGAAAATAATGTGTTGGATCTTCTGATAATCATAGTAATTCAATCATGTTGCTAAAATAATATATTTTACTAAAATAAGTTTTAAAATTTGCTGTAGTATTGTTACTTATACGTCACTGCAGTGTTTGGTAAAGGTGTAAACACATCAGGGCAACTTCCGATGTAGTAATGTTTTAGTAAATTGGCCGCAGCTATCAAGATGATGATTGGAGTATAAGTTCAATGTTTGAATAATGTAAAATCAATATAAATCAGCATATTAAGCCACCTACTGTACACAAGTGTATTAATTATCATTGACAGAATTTCAAGAAAAAGAAAAGTCAACAATGTAAGAAAGAATAACTACTACACAGATCAATGCTTTGAAATTTTTTTAAGTTTAGCGTCCCTTTTTAGCAGCAAGGCTATATGAGACGCGGACTTAGCGTGGAATCCAAACCACGTGAGCTCCGCCGGGAATCAAACCTAGATCTCTCACGCCAAAGTCGCGTACGCTAACCGCTTAGTCAAGGGGGGACTCTCAGAAATGAATGGAATTAAGAATAGGGGCTGTACAATTTTTTTTTGAGAGGAAGATTTTAGGTTGAACAAGGAATGGGTTTTCTTTTAGGATTTCTTTTTGGTGTAGTATTTATTTATTTGTAGGGCATAATGCATTCCATTGGTATTAATCATTAATTATTTGCATATGGAACTGCCACTAGAGGGTTACGCCCTCTCTCTCTGCATGTGATGTGCTGTAAACAAGTGCAAACATAAATAATATTAGTTGTACAATGTGATATAAAGAAAACTATACGTGCGAAAAGAAACAAGTACTACCAAAAGTGCTTAATAGAACAATATGCATGACACATATAATAAACATTAAGATACTGAGCATTGCGAAAGATATAACATGAGAAAGTTATAAACAAGGAATAAGCGAGAAAATAATGAAAACATAAATTGAAAGGATATATAATATGTTGAATATAATTAGAATTTTTATAAATATATTAGCATGATTGATGAGATGAAAGTGCATTATACGCCACAACACAATGAAATGGTTAATATAAACGAATGCATGTTAGGCTTCTGTCTTGGGGCGGCTCAAGACTGATGTAGACAGGGGAGCCCAGATTATTGTTGAGGAAAAACTGTGCAGCTATGGAAAAAGATGAGGGATGGCTTGATGAATGATTTGACGTTGGAAGAATCTGCGATGAAAGTGATCCATAGGAAGGTTGTTTACGTGAAGTGTGATCAAGATGCTTAACGGTGTATGACAATATTTGAAAGTGGAATCCTGCTCTGAGTCTATGAATATTGTGTCCAGAAAAATATCTTTATGAGATTCTAGGCATTTGGCTATGTATCGTTTACGTAAGAGTGAGATATGTTCTACAAGTGGTGGAAAGTCTATTCGATTGTATAGTTCTTGGTTAGGATATGGTAATTTGATGCGGTATGCTAAGCGCACTGCATGGCGCTCCATAATTTCGAGCCTATTGTAGAATCTAAACTGTGCTGGGGACCAAGCAATATGTCCGAATGTAAGTATGCTACGCATGAACGCTTTATAATGTTAATAAGCAGCCTTGAATTTAGCCCCCAATGCTGTCCTACGAGCCTGCGAAGCAATTGTAGCCTGTTTTTTGCTTTGAACATAAGTTTCTGGAAATGAGCAGTCCATTGTAGTTTGTTATCGTATGTTATTCCTAAATAAGTCACTGAGTTAGTCGGTTTTAATCGGTGTGTTCCAACAGTGATATCAAGCAGGTTAGGGTTGCGGTGAACTTTACTGCGGCATTTAGGTGGTATGATGACAAGTGTTTGAGTTTTCTCCTCATTTACAGTAAGTTTCCATTTCGTACACCACGCAAGAAATTGATTAACTGTGAGTTGTAAGCTTCTATTGATGTGTTGTATAGTTCTTCCGAGAGTCAGGAAAGCAGTATCATCAGCATATTGGAATAAATAAGTTGGAGGAGCAGGTACTGGCACGTCTGATGCGTACAAAATGTATAGAAGAGGAGACAAGCTGGACCCTTGAGGTACTCCTGTGTATGGAAAGATGGGATGAGAGATGGTATTGTTGATACATACATATGCGATTCGATTCAGTATGAATGAGAAAATTACTCTAACATATGTCAGTGGTAGTCCAAATTTAAGCAATTTGTAAAATAGACCGTAATGCCAAATTCGATCGAATGCTTTCTCTAGATCCATTAAAATTAAACAAAATGGGAGCGATCTATTATATTGGTTAACGAGAGTGGTCGTCAAACGAAGCAACTGGTCATTAATACTGTATGATGGTCGAAAACCGGTCTGGAAAATAGGAAGGAGTTGACGATCATGCAGATATTGATGTAAGCGTTTTACAAGATTTTTTTTCAATACTTTCCCCAGTGTCGCAGTCAGTTGTATTGGCCTATACGAACTGGCAGAATGTGGTGGCTTGTTCGGTTTTAGAAACATACAAACTTTAGAGACTTTCCATTCAACTGGGTAATATCCCGTACGGAGAATAAAAGTATAAATAGCTGCGAGAAGAATAAAAAACTTTACTGAGCATTCTTTGATAAGTCGGTAGGATATTTTATCAAAACCAGGCGCTGTGTTGCGTTTTCCTTTGATACTCGTCTGTATTTCGTCATGGGTGATAGAAAATGTTAGCGGTTGATTCTCATCTGAGGTGTGAGTAGTTGATGGCTGTAATAGGCGAGCGATGGTTGTTTCTGAGAATCTGGGACTATCGTCATGTTGACCAACGGGCGGAGTGAACACAGTTTGTAAATGAGAGGCAAATGCGTCGGCTTTATCCTGGCTGTACAAAATGTTCTGAGAAAATAGCACAGAAAATGTGAAGAATCAACTATGGGAACAATATGTCTTTTTAAACATGTTACCTTGGTACGGTTGAAATGAGCGAAAATGTGTCACTTTTAACGAAGGCAAATAAAATTCTTCAATCCATGTTTAGTCAAACGAGTCACCGGTCGTAACCATAAACTTACCCTCGCTCAGTCAACGATTGGATTTCATTAACAAGGAAATCGGAAGTTTGCCATATGAAGAAGTTCTCAATCGTATGGTTTCTCCCCCGTCTATGAGGAAATTTCATCCCTCCCAAGATGATTGACATGTCGGAAGAAGTGGTAGTCGGTGGAAAAGAGATCTTGAGAATACGGTGCATGAGAAAGATTTGCATACTGCAATCTATGGACAGTCTGCACCATACTTTGAATGAAGTGTGGCAATGTCTTGTAGTATCATGAGGATATTATGACTGTTGACCATTGTTGGAAGCTTCGTTTCATAAAGTTTAGCACTGTATCGACACACACAAGGGATGTATAATAACTGTGAGAGCTAGATATTTATGAAAATTGGTACCCTGACTAATTGTAGATCGCTAATCATTGTGGTGATAGTCACTCGGTGCGGAAATGCCTTGTTTACCCGGTACGTATAATATAAATACCAGGCAGTGACTGGATGAGGCTATGAAGAGTTATTCCTCAAAAACGCCGGAGAAAGGCAGGGAATGGAAAATGTGAAGGTCACTAGACACCTACATGAGTGGAACGCAAACTTATAGGTTTTCAAATAGAACATATACCGTGTTATGATATTACAAAAAAATGACGTGAAACGTGAAAGAAAATAAGCAAAAGGTGAGTATTAGTGTTGCCTAGTAAGGAAAACGTGACGCTCTAAAGTTGTGAAATTATGGGGTCCGTACAGAGAAAGGAACAAATGTACAACAACAAAGACTGCAAAAGGAATAAATGTACAGTAGGGAGTAAATCACAGCATGCACAGTATCCAGAGACGATCGGGGTTGATACAGGAGTCAGCCATAAAAACGGCATATATTAAAGTAGCTGCAAAAAGAAGAAGTATCATGGGACATAATGCGGAACTGTGAACAGCATTCCTTTCTGTAGTGCAATAATTCCAATGGCGTTTGTGTGAAATCGATATGTCAAACTGTTCCCGAGACGTATAAAGTGAACTGACTTGGGGTGAAAGATATGATGAATCACTCACACCACAGAACAATATGTATTTCCAGATGGCAACCTTTGTTGCGAAGTATTAACGCATGTGACACCTAGCAGCCCAATCTGTCCTCCTTATGAACTGAACGGAATCACCAAACGGAATCTTTTCTCCCCGACTATTTCTAACATTCTTTCATTCATTTTCCTCACGACCAAGCTAATTATCGATATTCTTTTTCATACCCACATTCCGAAAGCTTCAAGCAGTTTTCACCATTTTGTGTAATGTCCATATTTGTGTACCTTATTATAAAATACTCTACACAAAGCATGTTATGAGTCCTTTTCCCAACTCTTTATTCAATGTCCCACAACATAGACTTTTCTTTCTTCCAAAGTCTTCTTTTGCCATTCCAATTCTTGTTTTCATTTCACTTTCTCACTTTCTATCATCACTAATAATACTCTCCAGGTTTTGAAATGGAAAATATTTTTTCCCAAACAGTTAAACTTACAAGTAAATAATGCTTATTGTTTCCATGAAACATTATTTAAACGTTTTATAAACCTTGATGGTTAAGAAAAATAAAATCGTATACCGTATGTTATATTCGAAGCTTTTTCCAACCAAATCATAAACGAAAAGGAAAAAGGAAAAAAAGACTTTTCTCTATCTTCGGAAACATCGTGTTAGTTTATAACTCTGCTCTTTGTTGTGTTTTTAATTCTGTTTTCTCTCCCTTTTCGGTCTGTAGCTAAACTTCTCGGAACAACATTACACTGCCATTCAACAACTAATATGAGATTTTGTTGCCTGTCAACCTCTTCCACTTGTGCAACAAATTGATTTATAATGGTTGAATGAAATCTTCGTTTCTCCCAATCCAGCAGCAGGTAAAAGGCACGTTACTACTACATTCATCAATTGGATCGATTCGAAGATTTCAACTCTGAGTTACCGAAGAGTGTTACCAACTTCCATGCTTTAAAGGTTCCAATACATTTCACGTTACCATGGTGTTTACCAGAATGCGTTACACTGTTTAGTTTTACAGACAAGTAGAGAACAAGCTTTGAATTATAAAAATGAAAGGATGGCTTCTTAGCGGTTCTGTGGGAAAGAAGCTAGTTTTACAGTCGATTTATCTGTTTGTCTTACTCTCTTCAACGACATCTATCACGAGAACGAAGAAAAGAACTAACGACAAAGGTATTAAGATTTAAAATGAAATCTTTTAGTTTTACGTCGCATGGTTATGCAGACTAGATTAAAGAAGACACATTGATGATGATAAGTGGTGGAATGAAGAAAGTGGGAGGGAACGGAAGAACACCCCACACGGTGTTCGTCCACTACAAAGTTAATGTGGCGCGAGCTGGGGTCGAAACAAGGACTCCATGCACCAGAAGTGAACGCTGTACCACTAAGCCACCGAGGCCCTGTCTTAAGATTTGAATTGTTTAGTTAGACATTACCTTCCTTCTAAGCACCGGAGCTATATGAGACGTGCGGAGCTCCTTCGTGGCTAAGTGGTTAGGAGATGCTAAGCTAAGACGAGGTCTTTGGGGTAGGAGACCCGAGTTCCATTCCCAGTGGGAGCCCATCTGATTCGGATCCCACGTTAATCAGTAGGTTCACGTCTCATGTCACTGCTGAAAGGGACGCTAAACTAAAAATAAAATAAAATAAAACTATATGAGACGCACAACCTACAGTTCATGGCAATATACAAATTTCACAGCTTTGCCACTGGTATTCGAACTCGGGACTTCGAGCACTAAATATGTGCACGCTAGCCACTGGATCAGTTGCCTGGGCTTCAGAGTTGAACTAAGAACCATCTTTTATCCTTCCGTTTAAAATGTCATAACCTATCAACCAGTTTAAGGAGGGAAGGACTTTGACTGGATTTGGGAAGCAAAATAACATACGAAAAAAAAAAATATGTGTTTACAATTAGCTGTTCTAGATTTAGTCGGTCATTCTAAACACTGAAATGAAATTATATATCTAGATTCACGTCCTACAATTTTACCCTTTAAGCTCAATGGAACAGATGATTGGTGAAAGTTAATAATTGCCAAGTAGTTGGTGGAATGGGAATGTGTGAGTAGATGGGAGAATGTTCAGAAAACCGAATAATACGAAACCACTACAAATTTACGTACCCATGACCGAACTAGAGACCATACGCATAAGAAGTAAATACTCTTATCATTGAGCCACTGCGCCCAGACTCGTAGTAACAACACTGAGACAGGGTCCGAGATCATCTTTGTAGGTCTAACTTGAATTCATTTAACAAATATGGCTACTTATTTTTTGTGTTTAAACAAACAATATCAAATTTCAGAGGGGCTAAATCCTGTGCCACCCCTTGGCTACAACCCCCTTGTTTCCATTTCTATTTTGACTTATGTATCAATAGTATTTCCAGCAATCCTTTTAGGGAGGGTTCAACTAAGATGAGTGACGAAAAAAAAGCATTTTTTTCTATAAAGGTGTAGTTTTTAGTTAGATTTCAACAAAACAACATTAATGCTGAGATTCGAACAAACAGAGTTTTCAAATTTTACTTGAATAGATACTTTGTTTCACGTAGTTATAAAAATAACGTCAAGATGGATAGATGCCAGTAAAAATGGATACCTCCTTGTTTTTTCTCCTTTGACAACAACTTCAAAATCAAACTTAAAATTAATTTGAATTCATATTTAAAGTTCCGATAGACCAATGTAGACTAATTATAAGGAAATATTTAACTTTTACGTACCACGCTTATGCCGGTTAGGGTAAACGAGACGGTGAAGGTGAGAAATGAATGAAATGGTGGAATGAAGAAAGTGGGAGGAAGCGGGAGAACCACGGGACAACCCACGAGCACGGTGTTTGCCCACCATTATTTCCACACGGTGCAAGCTGGGATCAAGCCTGGGACCCCAAGCACCGGAGGTGAACGCTCTACCACTGAGCTACCGCGCCCCCTCCCATGTAGACTAAGCATAGACATATATACATTTGCTGTACATGATCCTTCGTCGATTTCTGGTTGGATTTTTTTGAGTGTATGTATATATGTATGAGTGTGTGTAAAGATAGTGGTGGTGGTGGTGTGTGTGTTTATGTGTGTTGAGCCATCATTTTAAAGGCAATTGAATCAGTTGTCTTAAAACCTGGACTTTTCAAAAAAAAATCTATGTTCATTTTATGATTTAAATACAATATGTAAGAGTAAATCTAGCGGTATCAAGAGAAACCCGCTTTGTGTGGGGTATAGAAAGTATCCGTAATGGGTACAGAAAAGTAGGAAGCAACAAACATGAAAAGTTTGTTGCACTATGCCGAAGATTGAGTTTGCTGGGCAAGTCGATCAGAGATTTTCAAACGACCGATTCAATTTGGAGTGTATAATTAAGAGTTCACGGAATCCACTCTAGAAAATCAGAACTAGCAATAGTTATGTCTGCTGACTACCTATCACCTAGCTAAATGTCATATGGCTACCATACCCTTTACTATAATAAGGAAGTTGGAGGTAAAATTTTGATGTCACTTTACACTGGAACTAAATATTTAAGCTTTACGTCCCACGGATAGACCGGCCAGGCTGAACGAAACCGTGGTGATGAGAATGAATGAAATTAAAATTGGACCGCTGTAACTCAGTGGTAGAGCATTCACCTCTGGTGCATGAGGTTCTTGGTTAGATCCAGCTCGCGCCAAGTGAACTTTATGGTGGACAATCACCGTGTGCGTGGGTTTGCACGGGGTTCTCCCGTTTCATTCCACTTTCTTCATTCCATCATTTTCTTCATTTCTCACCATCACCTCCTTTAGCCATGCCGCCATAAACGTGTGACGTAAAACTTATAAAAGATCAAAAAAGAGTTGAGTTTTGGATTTAACGTCCGGTTCAGCAGCGAGGCTATATGAGACGTGGACCTACTGATTAACGTGGAATCCGAACCACATGAGCTCCCGCCGGGAATCGAACCCGGGTTTCCCAGCCAAAGGCGCGTACGCTAACCGCTTAGCCACGAAGGAGCTCTAAAGATTAAAAAAGAAAAAGAAGAAATAAAAATAGTGGGAAGAAACGGGAAACCCCGAGAAAACTCATGCGTTTCTTGTTTGTTCACTACAAAGCTCACTTGGTGCGAGCTGTGATCGAACCAAGGATCACATACACTAGAGGTGAACGCTCTCCCATTACAATGGAACATGTAACAAGAAAACATTGAGAAGTGTTTTGAAAGGCACGTGTTCCACTTACACTGGGAACAGCTAGCAGTAATATATGAAGTTATTTTGAAATGCAGCTGTATCATTTTACACTGGGAATAATTATCAATAGAACATGATAATATTTTTAAAATACTAACAATAAACATGGAAATTGCTTTGATAAACAATTGTGTTATTTTACACTCGGAACAGTTATCGACGGAACATGGGAAAGTAGTTTGAATAAAACTCATCCAGGGGCTTCCTAGATGGTCTGGGGAAATCTCTTCTACCATTCTGGCAGAAGGATTCGAACTCGTTTCTCTTTATTGAGGGATCTAATTGGTAACTGTTCACCTGTGCTTAATCGGTGATATTAAAAAAAATGTGGGTAACTTTAATAAGATAATTTGCTTTGACCTATTTATGGTAACTTGCACTCAAGTAGGTCCAGCAACTCCAAAGTGGTGATTATTAAGGAACATTTGTTTAGTTGTTTGGTACTTTACACACTTTTTCAGTACTAAGTTTATATAAGACGTGAATTAACAGCTTAAAGTCGAATTCGAACCACTGTTTTTGTTCAGTTCTTTCCTGCACCTAACGTTTAATGTTCCCTTTTCTTTAATTATGAAGAGTCCATATACTAGAAGATTTGAGTTCAAAAGAATTTGTAACTCATTACCACATTCGGTTCCTGAAAACAAAACGCATTTATGCAGTATACTTTTAAGCGATTTATTGTGGAAAATGGCATATGATACCTAAGTGATTCCAGAAAACGTATATTGATTAAGCCTATTTGACCTCACTCAATAACATTTGCGTTGTGTACTCTGTAACTAATTATGTACTCTTTTTGTAACACACTCAATAACATTTGTGTTGGTAGAAGGAAAAGCTGAAATTTTCCCTTAGTCTACTTTTTGTCCCTTTCTTAAACACAAGAAAATTTGCGTTGTCTGCGCAAATGGGTAAGAAAATTTAGAAATAAAAAATGCCGCAAGAAATACAAAGTAAATAATACTTACAACGTAAAAGATATTTAAAAAAAATATAAAGTAAAGTAGCGCTAAAAAATAACGATATTGATCCACTAAATAATACATATCATGTTACCAGATGTACACTTTTGTTTAAAAAGAAGTATGACCACTCGTCCCTTCTTATATAGTCCTGTACTATTTTCTATAACCAGAAATAACTGAATTGCTCTATACACACTATTAAAGGTGCATTGCTTTAAGGAGAGGTAGGTGGCCAGGATTTTTGAACAAAAGTGTACGTTTGCCAAGTATAATGAAATATTAATGGCGCTGCATATACATGAGAATAATAGGAAGTATAAGCATCCGGCAACACGAATCACTAATTTCATACACTTGTGTTCGAAGGGTGAGTTGCCGTTGGTTTGGGGTTTTCTTACCCTTCAGTTAAGTGGAAGGAGTGAGAATGATTGTTGCTTATTTTAAGGATAAGCTGTTTTCGCTAAAACAAACTTCTGTGAAAGTATAGCAGCACTGTTATTACCATCACCTTCTTCTACGTAAATAAGACTTAGGAATACATTTTAGGCTATTTGTGCCCTATATAGGTACGTGAATATATATATATTTGTAATTGTATAAATATAAGTTGCGGGTTATACTCGTATATGAACATATTGTTCCGAAAGTTTTTGTAAAAAATGGATGCGGCTAAAACATGCGATAATAAAATATGAGTACTCTTGTGACTACATGGTCAGCACATACACTTTAGGGAAGGGATACAAGGGTTGGATTCCAGGCGGGAACTCATGTGGTTCGGGACCCACGTTGAGTTATATATCTCTATTGCATCTGTCCTACAAGCAACATTACACTACAAACTAACCGATTTATGTTATTTTCCCTCTTTGTAATTTGGCGCGTTTAGTACAGACGGGTATCACGTTCGCTAATGGTCATTTCGGACATGCATCTTTAAACTTTCTACTGAAAGCTCCTTTCAGTGTTTATAAGATTCAAGTACAGATGTTGTAAATAACTCTTATAATGTATAGAATATTATTCACTTCTCCATGTATTTAAACAGAGCGTATGAACTAGATTGCTATTTTTTTCTCACAACTTTGGCGATGGGATTTGTTCCACATATCCAATCTCAGTAATGAGTGAATTTTGTAGAAAGCAATGAAAGATTTTTGTAAGCTCACCTTCGAAAATGTTTGACGTTTCATTACTATATAATTTTATACTTATACACTGGTGCCATCTCTAGGACAATTCTATTAAATAGTTGAAAACTTTGTAATACTATGCAGGTAGCCGATATGTATCTGTCTTATCTATGATCAACGTCACTTGATTTCAACCACTTAGAATTTTTCATACAATAAATTTTGATTAGGATTAGGAATTAGTTTTCTGGATTTTCAACATCTATATCCATGTTACCCCGTCACACATATGAGGGATAACGTCCTTCAGCGATCACGCAGCCCGGGGAATTGGAGAGAAAAAAGGAATGGAAAAGGAAGAAAGCGGACTCGGACCATTGTGTTAGGTACTATTCCGCCTTTTCCCTGATGGGAATGAGGAAAACTCAGGAAAAACTCACTCAAGACGGCTGGCTTGGCAAAGCTGTTACACTTTTAGAAACGAGTGTCACCACCGGGAATCGTACCCTGGACCGCTAGCACCAAAGGCGGGAAAGCATTGAAATCCGACGTGGATCTGGGACTCTGGGACTGACTCTAGTTTTCTGGGAGGAGATGACTACTGTGAGAGTTTATCTGGACATTATAAATCTGTTGCAAGGAAATTTTGAGGAAGTATGTGAAAAAATTGCGTTAAATATGTTGTATGTATTACATTAATATCTACTCTTTGAATCTTCCATTAGTGCCAAAGTTCGTAGTTCATCATATCATTATAACTACTATTTTGTGAACATAGGGTGCCCCATATGTCCGAAAACAGGAAAAATGACCATCCACATAATAGTCGGTATGTTGGCTTTCCTGTTGAACACATGGACGGAGGATAATCACTCAGAGATGTTTCGTCATATGCGAACTACCATACGAGCCCACTTCGTGGGTTATCCTTAACGGAAGCAGTTTGTTTAAAAAAATTCCACCATTTTTTTAAAAGATGTTTAGTCTACTAAAACTTCTTTACATATTTACTTTGCTTGTCACTGTGTGTGTCCGTTTGGGAAACAAAAGAATCTCGGAAATTACGAGGGCAATCCCCCCCCAAAAAAAAAGGTCTCCTATATTTTTAGATATACAAAAAAAAACGTTTATTTTCTATAATTGCTACATCAGTTTAAAGGTTGAAGAAAGCTTTATTTTTCTACATAATCGCCATTTCGGTCGATGCGTTTTTGTAGACGCTGTGGCAGTTTTACAATGCCCATGTCATACCAGCTTGCCGCCATGCCCTTCAGGAACCTCATCTTTCACCTCGTCATCGGAGCAGAACCGCCGTCCAGACAAATGTTCCTTCAACTTAGGGAACAGGTGGTAATCGCTGGGTGCCAAGTCCGAACTGTATGGTGGATGTGTGATGTCGTGTCGTCGGCAACTGATGGCCTCCCGCTCCTTTCCTCGTCATGAATTTCAGTGCGACCGGCTGTAAACTCTCTACACCACTTGCGAACGTTTTTGACATCCATGCACGACTGTCCATACACTTCCGTCAATTGGCGACGAATGTCAACCGGTTTAACACCTTTTGCGTTCAAAAATCGAATAATTTCGCGAACTTCGCACTTGGCGGTAACGTTCATCGGGAGCTCCATTTCGAATGGCTGCCAAGCCAAGACTGATCAGTGATGCCAATTCCTTCAGAGCCGTTTTCCCTTCACAAGCTTCAGAATTTCCCTTTTCCGGACAAAATTTCCCTTCATCCAAACCGTTCAAGTACTTAGTAAACGTATTTTTAATCGTTTTCGCTTCCACCCCCTCACCCCAATCTTGTAACCACATACAAGTAGATACCTGACAACCTTCCTTTGAGCTTACGCAGAATTTGAACTTGATTTGTTGTTTAGGTATCTAAGGCGTCGCGATAGAGGAGGGGAAAGGATATGGAAAGGTGTAGGCCAGGACCTATGTTAAAGGTGCAATCTGTGCATTTGCCTGGTGTGACTGAGGAAAAACCCTATAAATACCTCTGTCAAGACGGACAACCTAAAGAAATCATAAAAAATGTAAAATAAATATTATGTAAATTTAATTTTTATCTTAGACATCATGATAGATTTTAATAGCTATTAATGTAACCTAAGGTACAAAGAAAATATTAAGTATATATTTGGTATGTACTTACTTAAGAACAGCACTCCCATATTTACTGAAACGAATACGAACAGTTACAAAGAAAACTCTAGTTGCTACTGTCTTTGGCTGTACACGAGGAATGTTCGTAAGCACAATACAAAGTTTAAAGATGCGGAATTCTTAAGAATTAATAATTCTGTGCGCACAGTCACCAGAAAATTTGTAAAGTTACACAAACACACATACACTAATGACCCAGTATTCGCCCATATATACATATTTACATTCACGACACGCAGATTTTCTTCTCTTACATCGATTAATCCTCTTCACAATCAATTTTCTGGTTGGGAAAAACATCTTCTGATTGGGAAAACCAAACTTACAATAGTTGGAGTGATAATTTAATTGAGAAATATTTCATCTTATTGCATTGCATTTAATTCGACAATGGGAAGATTAATTTTGATAAAAGATTTTAAATAAGCATTGTTGTAATGTTTCGAATTTAACTGAATATGTTGATCGATGTGTAATGTTGATAAATATTAACGAATGCAAAGCAAGATAACTTGTGAGAATTTATGTGAAATATGTGCAACGGATTGTTTGGAACAAATAAGATGTTGAATTTATACTGAATTTTAATGAGATTAATCAGATACGTAAATATGTTCAATCTATAAATGATTGAAGAGAGGTTCAAATTTCCCTGCAATATTGAGAGATTACAAGCAATTTCCCTTTTTCCCTTTTCTCCAAAATTTACTCAAAATTTCCCTGCGCCAAGGGAAATTTCCCTTCAATTGGCATCACTGAGACTGATCATCCGAGCAAAGCGCCTGCGTGCTTATGTGGTAGCGGAGAAGGCACCACCCACAACAGTGTTGCCAACAACCGTATTAAAAGTTTCTCTACGTCCCTCAAAAATAGGAGACCTTTTTTGGGGGGGGGGATTGCCCTCGTACCTAATGGATTAATTCAATCTTGGTCAGGATGTCGAAGGTCAAACGTTAGGTATCGAGTTGTTTGGTGGAAGTTATATTCAAAACGGAACTAGTAAGAATCAACCATTCCAATTTTAACTATGATCACTAAGGAGTAAAAACGGTGATTGATAGTGAGAAACGTTTTTATCTAATCAATTGAGCATTCTAAGAGTCCACTGTTGTGTCTCCACTAAAACTGTAACTAGTAGAGATCAACCACCTTCGGTTTCCATATTAGTTGAGAAAATATCACGCCACATAAACCAAACTCCTTCATTTTACTTGTGACACTGCTTGCTGTTAAACACACGTGAATGTGATGGATTGATATGGAAGATGTGACCTATTGAACTCAGTAGCCACAATCGGATATTTTATCTACCATAGAACAAAATAACCTGGATACCTTAATCCTTTCTCAAATTCATAACTACAATGAAACTAATAAAAATAATAATAATAATAATAATAAATGTTTTCAGACTTATGTGATATCATGCACACATTATTCCAAAAAGAAAGAAAAAAAACAATGAGAACATTATGGCTATTCACCGCTTCGGGTATCTTCGGAAACAATAAAACAAAGATGCCAGGTATTCTAGCCTCAAGCCAACCTTCAGAATCGGGAAAAATTGTGCAGATGTGTTTTTCTTCTTTTAAGTGAAGGTTTTCTTCTTACAACCTTACGGTTTGATGTCCCGCTTTTTACCACTGAGTTAATGGGCACTTCTACCAATCGCTTTAAAAAGGAATATAACTGAATTTCAAGACAATGACATTCATATCCTTTGCATATGTGATGTCTTTTCTCCTTTGTCATTTTTTATTCTGCTATCGATGAGAGAACTATGTTCACTGTCTCGTTTCATTGGAAATGTTCTTTTATATATGGAAACCTAAAAGACAAAACCAGCAGGTGCTCACATGTATACAGAGTTTCGAAATACTGAATCATCACTCTGCGTATTTCAATGAATGTTACTATTTTCCTACAATTAACCCTCAGATACCCATGAGATTATTTTAACTCCAGATTCCCAAAAGGGGATACAGGTGTATAACGATACAAATTTTTACAATTAGAGACATCCTTATGTGTGGCATCGATAATATTGGCATTTTATTTTATGTTGGGTTATGCTTTGCTAGGTTATGTCGGTTTTGTTAGTGTAGTTAGTTTAGGATAAGTTTAGATAGGTTAGGTTAGCGAAACGGAAATTTGTTTATACGCTATAAAACTGTATTATTTGCTTTTTTTTTTTTTGTGGCAGGAAAGGTTGCTATAATGCAATATGAATAATATTACCTGTTCACGCTGAATAATATTACACTCTATTATTACCTGTGTTTTTTTTTTAATTTTGCTCTTTGCAATAATAAACTACAACAACAACAACAAAATACTTGAAACAAATATGGTAACATAGATACCCAATGGAGGTACAATTGTACCCCAGTGTAGTTTTAGCCACATATACTTAAGCAGATCACCTTAGAACATAATTGTTTTTTTTTAATAGGTTTCCTAAGTCTGGCCCATAATGTAAAGAACGCAAGTAAACTTCAGGTGTCTGGGACATAAAATAACCAGTAAAATATATGCATGGGGTACATTTGTACCCTCTTGGGTATCCGAAGGTTAATAACATTTCAACATATCTTACTACACTTAAAGGAAGAAAAAACATCTGAATATTCTTTTCCAATTGCGAAGGTTAGCTTGCGGGTTCGAACCTGGCATTTTTAGTTTACTGTTTCCGAAGGTGCCCGAAGTTGGACTTCAAAAATGTTTACCTCGAAACAACCATAGTCAATGCATTCATTCTTTCTGGAATAAAGTGTACATGTACCTATATCATCTCCTTCCAACTAGCGTGTTTTCCAGACGACAGAATTTTCATAAGAATAAATTTCCTATTCTCTGTCTTCACACAGTAACCCTAGAGTTTTGTGTTTTCAGATGTCATTTGTCTTCATACTACATGGAAACAAAAGTCAGACCGGTGTTCACTTTTCAGATGGAACGCTTCATATCACATGATAAATGTGCGTCCACCTGTAGAGCTTAATATACGAAAACAATGCTTCTCTCTCGTAGGGAAGAAAGAAAAATGCAAATCAAAGCAAATAGGGGTAAATCGAACATCACATAATATAGTTGGGAACTGTAAGAGTAAATGTTTCCTTAAGTAGCAGTACTGACTATTCTGACAAGGGCACTGTAAACATATATATGCATAAATATAGGTCTGTTATCATTATAGTCATTATAGATAACTGCGAATATATTTTTGTTCCTGTGCGGATAGCGGATAAAATTGCGGACATTCGTGAAAATGCAAGAATTTGACTGATGGTTCCTCTAAGTACTATGAGTTACTATTTATATCCTAATTATATAAAACTACATGAACTGACATAAAATAACGTGTATTTCCGGTTGACGTGAAAAGTTGAAATTTGGCATGATTGTTCTTTCTGGTACTGAATCACAAGGAAATTGAAAAAAAAAAGTTAATATTTTTAATTTTTAGAGGGTCTAAAGGGTGATGAAAAAATTCTCCATTTTATTTAAATGGGCCTTTTTGGACCTATAATCTCGTATTTTAGGTACTTAGAATTGGATCAAACACTTGAAATTCGGTATGCTTGTACATTTCTATATAATTATTGTATTTAACAAAATCACTAAAAATAAAATAATTCAAACTTTTAGAGTAAGTTTATGGGGAACTGAAAAATCTTTAACATGCTATTTATATGAGACATCTTCTACACCCCAAAATGTTTAGGCACTTCCGGCAGGATCAGAATGACGAAATTTGGATAATTATAGCGCTTAGGAACCAACCCACAGGAAAATTGCCAAAACTGAATATTTTTAGTTTTTATGGGGTGTAAAGGGGAATGAAGAAATTCCAATGTTATTTAAATGGGCGTTTTCTTGGGATACAAAATTTTGTCTTTTAGATAGTTGAAATACGAAAATAAACTTGAAATTTGGTAGAATTGTGGATTTATGAGGTGCGTGGCAGTAGGCTGAACATAGGCAGGGTCAGGGGGCGAAGCCTTCAGCTGGGCCAAGTTCAGGAAATGCTAAGAGAAAATGCACGAAATTCACTCTTGATGAAAAGGTTGATAACCAAAAGACGTAGGCTAAACAAGGCCTGGGGGCGGAGCTGCCAACCAGCCAAAGGCTAGCCTTGTAATAAAGCGTGATTACACATTAGGGATAAAAAATCTCGAGAATAAAGTTCAGTACTATTAATTACTTTGTTAAATCCTGTAATCAATATTAAGTGCTAATCTGATTTTATACCAGTTTATTGAGGTATTTTGTTCTTCATTCTGGAGGGTTTCTTTTTTTTTTTTTTTAAGAAATCTCTATTTTATTTTTGCATTCTGACCAAAGACTCTTACCACATGTCTCACGAGTTAGGAAAAAACAAATAAGGATTTGCTCTAAAATTAACTGGCAGATACGGTAGTATCAGCATGAAAATTTCCCGTCAGAAATCTGCATTTCAGGGAATCTTAAAAGTGTGAATTTATTTCCACGAATTTCGTACTTATGGTTTCATGGATTTTGTTTAGTGCAATTGACTTATAATATGAGAAGATAGTGATGAATGTTTAGCTTGAATGTTATAAAACTGTAAAGGACGTATTTGCAATTATTAGAATAAAAATTATTTTTGAAATTGATTTTGTCATTTGAGGGTTTTTTTTTTTTAAAGTAAGTACCGTTTTGAACTTTTTTTAAAAAAAGGAACACACATGCACAAGTACACTTTTCGTAACAGTTTTATTGTTACAAGAACGGCTGTACCTAAAACTATTTTGTACATAGTTTCCACCAATATTGAGACACTTATCGTATCGTACTACAAACTTTTGAATGCCATCCTCATAGAAGTCTGCTGCCTGATTTGACAACCACTGCAACATGGTCATTTCTGCCTCATCATTGTCGTGGCAATGACTACCCAGATGCTTCTTCAAATACAGCATTTTTTGGACTGTTTAATAAATTACTGGAAAAACCCTCACTACGCGCAAAACTTTCAAAACTTTTAATTTTTCAACAAATTAAAATAGTCCATTCATTTTATTGGTAAATTATAGGTAATAGATTACTGTGTTGCAGGAAATGAAATAATAATGTGTCCATTCAATACACACTGACAATTTCTCCTGAAGTGTTCGATTTGGAGATTAATAATCTGCGTCAGAAGGAATTAAATGAAGACATAATGTACGCTGTGTACGAGCTAGAAACTAAAGAATCCTTTCCAACGTGGGGTGCTGTGAATGCCACAATAACGGATTTAAATGTTCCCAAGAAACAATTTGGCTTTCTTTCAGTATTGCCCTATCCACTAATGGAAAATGATAGTGTATACACAGCAATCAAAAACTTCCAGAGCATATTTGCACACTTAAACCAGTCTTCAATGCCCACAGTATGTATGGCTTCAAACAGTATATCACATTGCTGCCGATATTCAACTTAAGAGCAATGAATTTCCAAACATTGTGCTTATGCTATTATCATTACATGTGACAAATTCCTTCTTGCCTGCATAGGAAAAAAACATTTCTGGTAGTGGTTTGGGGTCTCTTTCCATAGAAAACTGTTTTTCGGGACCAGAGTAACCGAGAGAGCTCTAAAGGGAACTATCTATGTTAGGGTAGTGAGAGGCATGTTTATGACTGCAGATGTTGTGTTTATGCTAAAATGCAAGACTTTCCTGGAAGAAGAAGGTTTATGTTATACGTCTGTCATCTAGCAGTTCGTTGACACTATGATTATTATGAAAGAAAGACAAACTGAACGTGCTCTCTATCAGTTTATGAAGTTGGTCAGTAATTCAGAAGAAATGTCAAAGGCTTTGCAGAACTTTTCAGAGAAACTCAACACAATTTCTGAGTACTGCCGCTACCTCGAACGGTTTCTGTATCTAGTATTTATGTTGAGAAGCCTTATAAGAGCTGATCGAGAAGGAGACTGGCCGCTGCATCTATATACTGTAAAGTCATACGTCATACATTTGTAAAAATTCTGAAACTAAAAAAAAAAAAAAAAAAAAAAAACTTACTTTAAATATTACTAGCAGTCATAAGCACACTTGATGTTATAATCAAATTGAAGTAAATTCTCGTGACATCAGTGTCAGCAAAATAAAACAGCAAAATAATTACATTAACTACATATTATATGAGCAAACATGTTAATAGTAATACTTGATAAACGCAATATTATTTAATTTCGTGCGACATAGCAATCTATTACCTTTATCCCTAGGAACGCCAAGTGGGGGGGGGGGGCTTGGAGGTCCACAAATTATTTTTGTTACATATTGTACCATTTCTAATTGCAGAGAAATAATCTGAGGAAAAAAATGATATTGTCAAGCTTGACACCATAGATAATAAAACGTACTTGCTTAGTTTTTAGTGTTTTCTTTTTTCTATTTATAAATAAAGAAAGTGCTGTGAGTCTCAGAGCCCTCCCTCCCCTTGGTAGTACTAAGGGGCTATTCACCAAATACGCTAACTTTTATATTTCAATGTTTTGGCTATTTATTTCATTTTCCTTTGAAACAAATTTGATATTACAACATGCAGTGGCACCCTCAGCTATTATTCTGGTGCAGTGTTGCCGACTGCATAGTATAAAATTTAGTATATACATTTTTCTGATCTTTTTGGCACCTAAACATTTTATTTTCTATTAGTTTATTCCAGCAAACATGTCAACACCTAAATATGTCACTTTATATTTTAATCACACACACACACACACACACATATATATATATATATATATATATATATATATATATATATATATATATATATATATATATATAAGAAAGAAAAAAAGAAAGAGAATCAAGTTTCAATACTGATTGGAAAGAACTATGCTGCTGATCCTCTGGTGTTATCAATAATTTTTAATCATAGAATCTACAAGCATCAGCCTGCAACACTGGCTGAAGACGCATATTTCATAGGAAATTGTCAGTTCGTTACTCTGTGACTGTGACCGTATGTGGGAATCTGCAGCAGCATTGGAACAATGACAAATCGTACTCTTTGCCAAGATTCAATTTAGAAAGAACTTTTAAATGAATCAGGCATAGAAGGTAGTGAGCTCGAATACAGCAAGGTGGAAATAATCCTGTCAGATTTGAATACAAAATACAGTGATTTGAACATGTTATTTGATAATGCAAATGAAACAAATGGAAGCAGTGGTACGGTTCTTGCAATGACTACCTTGTAATATTCATGATGTTGTAGTGGAGTTAGTTTACAAAACTGACATACAAGCCGTAGGTTGTTTGCTTACGTTTTACATGTTCATTCCAAAGGTGCCAAAACCGGACTTTTTTCCTAACATCATAATTATATACCAGGCATATGTCCATCATGTTTCCTCAGGTACAAGGGAATGTGTCGAGTATGTGCCTTATGTACCTCTGAGAGAGAAATCATATATATAGCAAGTGATAGTCACAGTCTATGGCCGCCAGTAGGCACATGCCTGATATGTACCTGGAAAAGTGTCTAGCATATTCTAGATATGTTCCCCATGCCGTGTCAATAAACCACAAAATTACTCCCACAATATATGTTAAATCGCCTATAATTTATGCGTAATGTGTTTACATTAAGGTGAATCTAGAAAACATTTTAACAAGTAAAATGAACCCAGGGTGGACCTAACAGCACAAGATGTGCTAGGCATGTGCCATTTAGGTGTCTCAAGTACTTTTTAGGTGCCGGAAACTTGGCACATATGATATTCATGTGCTAAGTATGTACTTCAGCTACCTACAGTTTTAGGTACTTGTTACGCCTAATTGATATTTGCAACTATGTACCACAAATATAACATTTATATACCTGGCTCAGTTTCGCACTCTAACAGTCATTTGTTTTTATGTCGTCACTTGGGATATATATCTGTCATGTTCTAGGTACGTCTTTTAGGTACGTATTTTTTCAGGTACCCTAACAGCACAAGATGTGCTAGGCGTGCGCCATTTAGGTGTTGAAAATTCATCTCCCACATTTGGTGCATTTGTTGCTTCTTTTTCTAATCGATTGTGTACTAGAAACAATAAACGCATCAACTTTATTTGATGGCAACTGTCGTCGATCAGTTCAAAGTGAATATGTAAGAACCATGAAATAAAGTAAATAGACACTCGCCATTTTGTTATAAAATTACACGGCGAGCAGATTGTATCTGATCCCAAACGGTTATACTTGAATATATTCGGTTAAAGGAGCACTCTGATTAGCCGACTGCAATATAAATGCTATATAAATGCTATATTTGTGGTACATAGTTGTAAATATCAATTAGGTGTAACAAGTACCGAAAACTGTAGATATCCGAAGTACATACTCAGCACATGAATATCAGATATGCCAAGTGTCCGGTACCTAAAAAGTAGCTGGAAAGTAGCTAAAAATTCTTCCGGAAAAGCTCACCCAGAAGAGTGAACTACACCTTCTCGATTGTCCTCAGAAAAAAGTTTATATTATAGCTTGAGGTTATTATTGAAAATGATTCATAAATATGAACAAAATCGTTAGAACTGTTTCTGAGAAAATTGCAATTTTTTATTTTCACCCTCCAGTAAGCTACCTTTACTTTTTGATGTAGAGAAAATCGAAAAACTTCTTTGGAGAAAAACATTGACACCGTGTTTAAAATTTGGTTGATATATGTTGAACGGTTTGACTTCTAGGCGAATGTACACCAGGAGGAACAGAGAGACAGATGTCGGAAAATCACTTTTCGGTATGTGAGGTTCATAAAATCCGTTAAAATCTCAAATTTGGTTTATTTTAAAGATCTTTATGGTTTTTTGTGTTCTTAGGTCGCTCGAAAGCAAAAAAAAAAAGAAAAAAAAAGTTCATTAAATTGAAGGGTTAGCGGAAAAAAGAAGGAATGTCACAAAACTGCATTGTCGAGAAAACAGCGGTTTAATATTGAAAACTGCGTAAGAAGAATAGGATTAGTTACATCTTTTGCCCCTTTTTACATGGACATTTTTACATCTACGTATGCATGGCATATACAGTCAAATAGTACCAAGAGTCACCAACAGATAGGACAAAGCACCCGAAAAAGCACATACATGGACATTCCTTGGTTTTTTCCCCATACCCTTCATTTGATTTTAATTATTGCATTATAAGGAACAGAACGGAAGCACGGTGATAGAGCGCTTATTTCTAACGCTACTTGTCCTGAGTTCAACTCTAGTTATACAAAGATTAAGTCAGTTTATATATATATATATAATATGGGGTCGGATCCAGGATTTTCTAAGGGGTACACTAATAACTATCAAAATAACCAATCACACTGAAGCTCTCCAAAGCGACATGTGACAATACTTTTTGTCCCTCACAATGCTGATACATAGGACTTGGGAAGTATTTTAAGGAGGGTCGCAAGTAATACGCTCTCTTCCCCTGGCTTCTGTTTTCTTCCCACCTTTTCAAATGTTATATTGTTTTGCTTGATGAATTCTTTTCTGTCAACCTTCAGGAAATCGATTCAAAAATATTGCTTTTGCAAAGCTGTGGTTTCTCTTAAGCCCCAAATGAAAAATTAATGGCAGAAAGTTTGGGAAGTGTTGCTGTTTTCATTGCAATCTTCTCATTCTAAATAGTTAATATTCACAAAGAAGGGGGTGCATGTGCACCGGTGCACCCTCCTAAATCAGGCCGTGATATATATATATATATATATATATATATATATACAAGAGATGGATAAAAAGTAATGGCACAATTGTTATAATTTACAAATGACTGTATTAGGAGGGAAAATACGTTCTACATTCCTTCAATGTAATCACTCCCCATGTCCACAACCTTCTGCCACACGTATGGAAGGCGCCGTACTGCGTCAGCACGTTGTTCTCTGGCTATGTCTCGCAGCGACCGCCCTACGGCATTGAGGATGGCCTGTCTGGTGTTGTATCGTTGTCCGCGAAGTGGTTGCTTCATCTTGGAAAACAAGTCATAATCGTACGGACTCATATCCGGCGAATATGGTGGATGTTACAGAATCTCCCAGTCCCAGGCACGTAAAAGGTCCGTCACGGCGGTAGCTGTGTGACAGCGTGCATTGTCGTGCATAATGATTGGGGTCCGTGCCAAAAGATCAGGTCGCTTTCTCTGAAGTGCCGGACGCAGATGGTGTTGCAAGAACATGCAGTAATATGGCGCATTCACAGTCTGCCCTGCTGGTACAGCATGGTGCAGGATAACCGCTTGGACATCATACGCCACTATCAACATCACCTTCACTCCTCCCTGACTAGGGCGCACAGTCTTTGGCCGAGGGGAACCGGGATGCTTCCATTCGTTGGATTGGCGCTTCAAACATGGTTCGTAGGATCGAACCCAGGTTTCATCAATGGTAACGATCCTGCCCAAGAAATTGTCACCCTCCCTTTGGTGGCGGTCCAGCAATTCTTGTGCCAGTGCATATCGGTACCATTTCTGCACCTCGGTAATGACATGTGGAACCCAACGTGCTGCAATTTTGCGAAAACCCAGGATGTCGTTCAAAATGTGAAGCACAGTTTTATGGCACACCCCAATCTCTGCCGATAACTCACGCGCAGTCCACCGTCTATCCACGTCTAGCAAGGATGCAAGGAGCTGAATTGTCATGTTGTCCACTGGAGGTCGTCCAAAACGTTGGCGGTCTTCCACGTTCTTTCTGCCTTCACGAAACACTTTAACCCATCGAGCTACGGTGCGGTATGGCAAAGCTGCATCACCACAGGCTTCCCGCAGTCCCTGAAAACATTCTCGTGCACTACGACCACAAGCCACTTCAATTTTGATCCACGAACGGTGTTCATGTTTAGTGAACATTGTGTTTAGAGCGCTTCCACTCGCGATACCAATTTGACGCCACTGCTCTCGTTGACTGACTGACTTAACAGCGTTCCCACTCACCTAAGTTCCTCAACTGAGATTGTCTTCTCCGGTGCTGCCACCTCGCGGTTCTCCGTCACTAGACTGGCGCGTGCCGGCAGGGTTGTCAGTACTTTTTATCCAACCTATGTATATATATATTACTTTTAAGATCTTATGGTGTGTTTTCTTGAACTGCGTTATAACTCCTATTTGAGTTTTTTCTTCCGGTATTTTTTTTTGTTTTGTTTTCCAGCTACAGAAGGATCGCAGACTAAGTTTATTTATGTTTTAGAGCGAATACTATGACCCATAGGTGTAGTGATGTTATATACATCATCAATATGATGTATTTTTTTTAGGTGTTTTCTGGAACTTTGCGTTATAACTCTCATTTTTCCCGTTCTTTATTTTCAAGATATCGGATTAATTTTCTCTACTAGTATCCAGAACATCTCGTAGTACTTTTGAAGTGATCTTGGGACATCTACGCTTACACAGAGCCACTCCAGAAGAGCAAACTTCGCAAAAGGGATTTTTCCAGAAAATTTCCCATTTCGCCTAAAATTTCCCTTTTCTGGTATATGGTATGAACTTGTTAGTGTCACCATTTGAAAGGCTGCTTTATTCTAAAGAGAATGAGGTATGAGCCATGATTCTAGGTTAAGTGGTAATTTATCAGGAAATTTTTGCATTACATCCTTTGCATAGGGAAGTGTTAGGCTTATTATTTTATATGTATTTTACAGTTGTAGATAATTTTTCCCGTCCTTAGTTTTCAAGTTATCTCAGCGATTTTTAGCACACGTATCCAGTACATCTTTTAGTATTTTTCAGGTAATTTTGGAATCTCTATATTTACACAGGGCTGTTCCAGAGGGGCCCAAAATGTGCCAAAAAAATTTTCCCGGAAATTTCTCCTCTCCCTCAAATTTCCTCTCCTGATATATGGTATGGGCATGTAGGTAGTACCATTTGAAAGCCTACTATATATATATATCCGAATTTGGGTCTGCTTTTTACCTAGTAAATGCAGTGTTTCCACAACCGGTGGTTGTATTTGATCTGCAGGTTATCTCTACTGACTATTGCCTGACATCGCAGTTTCCATTGCAGGAGACTTCGTTCACATGGAGAATGGGTATTACATCTCACTCCTCTTTACAGGATTTCTCCAGGTCAGAGACGGTGCTTACTGGACAATGACACAGGCGTTGCTTTTCGAGTTCGAAAGCACAATAGTCCATTGGGCTGGCATCTGGACTCTTGACAAAGATGTCAAAGAAGGGAATTCCCCAGAATTCCAGTTTTCTGTTGAATGCGGTTATAGAATTCCAGTGATATATTCGCCGAGTTGCTGAATGTCTTGTCTTGGTGCAGTTCAACCTGGTTCAGGTTTTGTCCGTACAATGCTTTGAATTCATGCTTGTACCTCTCAGTCAGAACATTTGCCTGGTAGTACGCAGCATTAATTTTGAAGTTTCGCTCCACCCTTCGGAGGTGCAGTTTGACCCTGAACGAGAAACTCGCCATAATCATGAACGTTTTGGAAAATGGTTCTAGCTGATCGCGTCGGTGTCGAGGTCCACCGCATACTTCCGTATACTTCAATTCACTGTGGCACGATCTACTCGAAAATTACCCACTTTAGCACTTCTATTATACAGAACAGAGTTAATGTCGGAAAGGGTAATAATGAACACATCCCAAAATTTTTTCAGTTTCGACGGCATCGCGCTACGCTCGACCGCAGTGGTCAACTGAGTGACTAAGGAGATACTGTTGCTTGCTTCGTAGCAATCTCACGGCAATAGGATACGCATACACAGTACAACTGTGCATTGTATTAGGTTTATATATAACTGAATCAAGCTCTGTAGAAGTTGGTAGTGGGGAACAAGGTATATGTGGTTGTTTTTCAGCCACTCACTCGTTCCTTCGCATATTATCGTTCGACCATTTATTTTATAATCATGCACATTTATACGTCTTCTTTAGCCTACAGGACATGACTGTGGGACGTAAAACTAATTGAAAGAAATAAGCTATATGGATTAGAAACATAAATATTTCCGTAAGTGCGACGATTATAAGGAAGTGGAACCGTTGTTATGGAGAAGAATCGAGACAAATTTCCTTCAATTTGGTTCACTGGTATCCACTAAAGAAGTAACATTATAATTGCAAATAAATAATTTCTCCGTTGCTATCTATTGAAAATAACGAAATCACGCGGCTATGTGAACGACCTTGCTGCTGTTTCTTTAGTAGTTTGTATACAGGATGGCCCATGTTAATTTTTTCCATGGAAATATCTCGAAAACGGGTAAACATAAATGAACGAAAAAAAAAACTCGAATAGGAAATGCTACAGGGCACATGGAATGATGTTCCCGCGGTGCACCACAAGGCCGACCTTCGTGAGAGTTCAGGACGCAACCTTAAAATTTTGAACGAGAACATGGGGCGAGTGATACCTCGTTCGATAGATATTCAAACACTAAACAGCGTTGTGGCAAAATATTTTTCACATGGGTCACCGTTTTCAAAATGGCCACCAAGACATGGCGTCTGTATCAGATAAAATGTCCAGCAAAACTAATATGAAAATGGTTGGAGATAAATGAACAGAACAAAAAGTGCAACTGAGAATGTGGCCTGGAGCATTCGAATATTTGTTGTGTCCATTTATCTTTAATTGTTTTCATTCTATGGACCGATGATGTTTAATCTGATACAAATACCATGTTTTGGTAGTCATTTTGAAAACGGTGACACATGTGAACAATATTTTGCCTCAGCGTTCTTTCATTTTTAAAAGATATATCGAATGAGATACCACTCGACCAATCTTTCCATTTAAAATTTTGAATATGGGCTTTGGACCCCCATGAAGGGCAGCCCTGGGGGCATCGCCACAATGCAATTTGATGTGCCCATGGCATTTCTTATTTGAGTTTTTGTTCGGTTCATTTATGTTCAACCGTTTTCATATTAGTGGTACTGGACGGACACCATGTCTTGGCTGTCATTTTAAATACGGTGACCCATATGAAAAATCTTTTGCACAACGCTGTTTAGTGCTTGAATATCTATCGAACGAAAGTTTCACCCGACCCATATTTCTGTTTAAAATTAAGTTATAAGTTGGGCCCTGGGTCTCCATGAAGGAGGATTTGAGGGGCACCACAACAGCACTATTCGATGTTCCCAATGATATTTCTTATTTGAGTTTTTTTTTTTTTTTTTGTTCATTTATATCCAACCGTTTTCGAGATATTTCCCTGGAAAGATTAAAATGGGTCTTCCTGTATACGCAATGGATGGCAATAATGCGCTACCGGTTTTGTTGCCAGTGCTACAATGAGAAACTGCTTTCATTGCAATGTAATGGTCTCTTTATCAATTATCTCTAATTCAGAATAATTAATTTTAGAAGTGAAATAATAAAAATCTCATCTCGATCTATAAATCAAAAAAATCATTTCGGACGGTTTTGCCGTTTTATCGTGAAAAGACTGCGTAACACAATGTCGATTTCATATATGTGAGGGGTGTAATTAAGTGTATGGCTGAAGGTAAACGAAGGAAGGGAAAGAGGATATTGCTACAGATGGACAATATCAAAAACAGTAGGATTCCCCAAAAGCTGGGAAGCAGACAAGATTTCCATGACTTGATAAATCTTTTCCAATAGAAATGTATAGGCCTAGACTATTCGATACTTTCACGTCATGTTTTCCAGACGATAATTAGTTGACTGATTTGAAGTTTTGAATCCCTTTCAACAACGATTGAGGCTAGACGAGACGTGGAAATTGAGCTTAACATGGGATGCAAATCACATGAGCTCCCACAGGGAATCGAACCCGGGTTTCCCGCGTCCTTTTAGAGACGAGAAAATCTTATCTTGTAGGCTACTCTAAATGGGGTTGCTTCTTGTACCAAAACTAAGAAAGAAAAAAATGCCTAGGTTAGTGTTCCATATAGATCTGTATTTATAAGGTAAGAAACTAGTGCAAAAATGTTCAAAGTAAAAATTTTCAAATCAAAATTTTCAAAATAAAAATTTTCGAATTAAAATTTTCAAACAAACAATATCTTCAAATAAAAATAATACATTTTAAATTTTAAATCAAAATTTTCAAACTAAGCCTTTCAAACTAAAAGTTTAATTTCAAAATTTGCAAACAAAACAATTTTCAAACCAAAACATTTCAAACTAAAAAAAATAAAACAAAGTTTTCGAACTAAAAATTTTTAATCAAAATTTTCAAACAAAAATTTTAAAGACATCTTCAAACATTATTTAAAGTAAAAATTTTGAAATTAAAAAAAATCAAACCAAAATTTTCAAACTATTTTGTTCAGCTCAGATAAAGATCACTCGATTAGTATATGGATATGCCTCAACTTTCATTTTTTAGTCACTAAAACGGTAGTAATATTTGTAGAATTTAAGAAATATATAAAAAAAATGCTTGAGCTCCTTCTGAGAAAATTATCCAAGTTGACAAAGGCAAACGCAAAGCGTTGGACTTATTGGGAATTTTAAAATTGGTTTAGATGGTGGAATTAGTCTACCAGAAGTATATCTTTTTCTTTTAGCCAAAGATTGGTGAGCAACGTGGAAGAATTAAATTTTTTTCTTTGTGTGACCTTTAAGTTAAAGAGGCAGACAATTAATGAAAACAAACACTTATCAAATACGGTAATTAGTGAGTGGGAATGTGGTGGAAACGAGATAATTTCGACGGAATCACACACAATACCGTCCATCACAAGTTCGCATGTCCTGGGATCAAAGCATGGCAGTAGTAAACGTAAACAAGGTCCCTGATTTAAACGCTATTCCCTCAACTTAGTATATATCATGTTAACATGTACGAGGGTGGTTCAATAATTATTGTCCCTGACCCATAAGGAGTATTATTTTTCCAAAAAGTCTCCTTTTATAGTAATGCACTTCTTCCACCTATGCTGTAAAGCCACTATGCCAGCTTCAAAGGAAGTCTCTGGCTGAGCCGTGAGCCATTTCTCCACAGCTTCAATAACAGCTGCATTTGAGTGAAACTTCTTCCCCGTGAGGTGTTCCTTCAACTTTGGGAAAAAATAAAAGTCGCGAGACGAGGTCGGGTGAGTAAGGAGGATGTTCCAACACATCAAAACCAGCAGCATGGATTGCGACACCAGTAAGATGGCTTTTGTGTCGGAGCATTATCTTGGTGGAACAGCACTGTTTGCTGCAACATCCCGCGCTGTTTTTTTTCTGATTACTTCGCGTAACTTAGAGATTAGGGCTGCATAATAGGGCCCCGTGGTGGAATTTGTCTAACAGTATCTCCAGGTTGTCAATAAGGAGCACACCCTTCGCATCCCCAAAAATTTCGACCATAAACTTGCGTGCTGATGCTTGCACATTGAACTTGCGTGGGGGAGGCGAACTGCTGTGACGCCACTCCATGCTCTGTTGTTTGGACTCGGGATCATACTGGTGGAGCCACGTCTCATCCACTGTCACAAATCTATCACAGAACTGTTTCAGGTCTGCCCCCATAACCTCCAAACCAGCCCTTGAACGTCGAACTCTTGTCTTTCTGATTTTCACGAGATAACATTTTGGGTACCCATCGCGCTGACACCTTTCTGAATCCCAAGTGTTCATGCACAATGGTTTCCACTGATTTTAAAGAGATGTGCATGATGTCTCCTAGTTGTTGCAATGTGATTCGTCTGTCTGCTATAATCGTATCATGCACAGAATCAATGTTTTCTGGGGAGCATTCTGTTGTTGGAGGACCAGCAACAGAGGCCTGTTGACAGCTTTCTTTGCCGCAAAGGAAGTCACGGCACCAGTTCTTTACCACCTGGTAGGAAGGAGAACCATCACCCAACACACTGATCATGTCCTCATGAATCTCCTTTGGGCTTAATCCTTTTTTCTGGAGGTACTTGGTGACAGCTCGTTGCTCGGTTTTCTCCATTTTTCAAGCTAGGTGCCACCTCTCACACCTGAAACGACAAAAAAGAATATTAATATAGCAGCTATGGTTCTGAAATTTAGCATATAGGCATCTAAGACATTAGTCTACAATATCCCTCATCAGCCATCCCAGCTCAAGTATTTCAAATATGCCGGGGACAACACTTATTGAACCTCCCTCGTATATTCAAAAAAAGTTGAGAATGATCGAAGAACATCATTGCCAAAATGAACTTAGAAATGATTATTGTCTTCTTGAAATTTATATGAAATTGTATATTGAATTTATTTAATTAAATTCAATAGATAATACTCTTACGTATTTGGAACCTGCGTCATAGGGAATCTATTGAATTAGCTATATTGAGCTGTCACTTTTTATAACCGTACCTGTATATATACTGAAAATGCATATATAAACAGCGGCCACAGGTTACTGTTTTGTACCAAATGTTCGCCATCCTCTTAGGTATTCATCAATACCAACATCATCACTCTATATCTTACGGTTCTCGAAATATAACTCCTTAAATCTCCCGAAATAGGAACATTTTTGGCCAATATCTTGGAAACGGCAACAGTGACGCGAAAAATGTCATCACTTCTTTGAGATAGGTTTTGATGCTCTATCGCATGAGGGGCTCAAAATTAAAAACAAATCGCAAATAACACACACACACACACACACACACACACAGAGAGAGAGAGAGAGAGAGAGAGAGAGAGAATTCAGTAACGTTGTTTTCAAGTTCGTTGAAAATCCTAAATGTATATGATCATTAGAGGTTGAGTCTTCCCATCTTGATGAAATTCTGCTTACGTAACTGAACGAGAGACACTTTACATGAAATTTAGTCACTCTGCCACTGAGCCATCATGTTCCAGGTCTGTGCCATATGGAAGCACATAATTTAAAGTAACTTGGCATCCACTGAATGCACAATAGTTACGATAATGATGAATACACCGTTGTCACTTGTCTTGAAGTACATTTCAAAACTTTCTGTTTATCATTTTCAATACATAAATTATCGATCGCGTACAGACTAACTTAATGCTGAAGTAATAAAAGTGTTTGCAATATTTTGTGTGAGGAGTATACGGTCTAGAAATTCCATCAATTATTTCCAAGTTGGCAACAATGCCATTAAGTTATCGTGTGAGCCAATCTTTTGCCTAACTTTGGCTGGCCGTCAGCCTGTTCGAACAGACCACTTGAAGTATTGCCTCAGCCCACTAGCGACGCCATACATCTCCACTCGGAACTACATCTGGCCTTTGAGTTTCCCCATCCACACAACTTTTCGTTTCTCATCCCGCGCTCTTATTGCTATCTCCACTCACAGCTTTTTCATTCTTCATCAAATATCGATACCTCACGATTAAGTACGGAAAATTTTTAAAAATACGCTTAGAAGAGATGTTCAAAGAATTCTCATTCATCATACCGCAATTCTTAAAGTTCCATAAGGTTTCGTCAAGTATAAATGATATTCGCAAGGATTTGAATCAGTTTATGAAGTCAATATGTTTGAAAAATAAATTCCGCTTTTTACATCGTCAAATGCATGTCTATTGTTGAAGATATATATATATATTTGATTTCTTTTTCTGCATGTTCTTCAGCAGTATTAAGAAGGAAGATATTTCCTAGAATTTATTAATTTTAAGCAGAACTCACATTTCCTTCTTTAAAAATAATGAACTGAGGGAATATATTTAAAATATTATAACTTCATGTCAAAGTGTTAGAATTCATAACCAGTCTACTACGTGGCTGGTTATTTTTTCACTAGATTTACATGAGGTGATCTTGTTTAGATAAAGACTGCAAACAACAATGTTCCATAGTACGTTTCTAGACCTAAAACTTGCTATGCATTAATATCTTAATCCTTATAGAACATCTAACACTCCTTGTCTGTTGGGGCCTACGATGGATCAGTGGTAGAGCGCTTACCTGTAGTGCATGGGGTCCCTGATTGAATCACTGACCACGAAAGTTTGTGGTGGACAAGATCGTGTCCGTGGGTTTTCTCAGGATACTCCCGTTTTGTCCCACTTTTCACTCCACCAGTTCTTTTATTATCATTCACTTGCTTTAATCATCGTCTCCCTTAGCCTAACGAGCCTAACCGTGCGACGTTAAACTCAAAGATTTCATTTTTTCGTATCTGTTTGTGGACAGGTATAGGGTTATTCAAAAAGCGCGCCGGTTTCGTTACATCAAATTATGAACTTTTTTTTTTTTTCAAAACGCTCTAAGAAAGATCGTAAACAAGTTTATCACACATTCCGATTTCAGACATGGTGAATGATGTCGGAGATGTAACCTCCTCTACTGCGCTGGCATGCAATCACCGTTCGTGAAATTCGCTATGACTGCCTGACTAATAGCCACACTGTCACGAACCACTGCAATGTTTTGCTCAGAGCAACCACTACGACGATGCCAAGGACTTTTAATGTTCACTGTTGAACCTATTTCAATGATTTTTTTATAAGTCTGCAAACTGTTGATTCATTCGGTGCCCCATTTCGCCCTGGAACCGCGCGAAGTCGTCTGACAGTTGCTGCATAGCTTTCTCCGTTTTCACAATTAGCACACGATGCGCTGTAGTATACTGGTCCATGGCTAGACACAGCTCGAAGAAATGCGAGAAATTTAGACTAAAGCGACAATCGGAATGTTTGTGAGTAGAGGAACAATACAAAACAGTGTCGACAATCGAGAAATAATAAAAAAAAATGTCAGACGATCCAAAACAGCGAGTTTTTATGAATAACCTTTTATAAGAACAAGAAAAATGAGAATGAAATTAAATCTTTCAGTTATTTATTCCCTTCGGGCTAAGGGAGACGATGATTAAACAAGGTGAACGATCATATAAAAAAATTGGTGGAATAAGAAAGTGGGAAGAGAGAGGAATACTCTGAAAATATGTACAGAATGATGTCCACCCTAAACTTACTAGGCGAGGGATCCAACTAGGGACTGCACGCACCAGAGATAAATATTCTACCATTGAACCATCGTGCACCCCATTTAAGAACGAGAATGCTTATAGATATTGACAAATAGACCTTCCATCTTGTCTGGTGGCTAGCGTGTGCGTCTATGGTGGATGAGTTTGTTGGTTTGATTCCCGGTGAGAGAGTCTTTGAATTTCCCATTTAAATTGTAGGCTTAAATTCCATATAGCATCGGTGCTTCAAAGGGATGCTAAATTCCAACCAACTACACATACGTGGTGTTAATGAATAAGATCAACGAAGTGTAAGAGGTAATTCGCCGCACCAGCAAAAGAAATAAAAGACATGAGCCAACCCAGTGAACTTTCTCACTCCAATTTCTGAAACTGAATCACGATATGCTGCAGGTATAAGTGAAATATGAACTAGGTTATAAGGCGGTTTCAAAAAATTACTTCCAGAGAAAACTAATCTCTAAAAGTAAACACCTCTTCTGCAGATTTTCATAAAGAATTTACGGAACATTATATATTCTTAATAAAATATTTATTTACGAAATATGAATAAATCTGTCTAGATCGTTTATGAAAAGCTTCCATAAGCATAACACTTCCGATTTCATGTCGACGTATTTCGTGTCCATTATTGCCAAGTCTTACTTTTTGCTTACTTTAGACTCCTTTAAGTCCAAGCATGTGTCATAATTCCTTATATCTTATCGAGAAAATCTTGTGCACACATTGTAGATTGTTCCATTGCTGAAATATACGTTATTGGATGGCATATATGTGACTTCCTACAGACCGATAGTAGGTACTTTTCCCTACAGGTTCCTATGAACTTCTTTTTTTTATTATTTCTTTCTAGCAGAATACTCGTTCTTCGCACGGGGAGAATACGTTTCATTTCGGACATAAACTGGTGAATTTGGATTTAAACGGCATGGGAAGTGTCACTTGTTCGTCTCAGTGACCACAAAAAATATGGATTCGACACTAATATCAGTCTTTTTCGATCATTTTAAATATCTCCCCCTTCCCCTTCCCTATGTTGTACCCTCAAAGTGAAATGACAAAAAAACATCCCAGGATCGAACCTCATCTATGTTGAAAAGTTGATTGAGATAGGTCGGTGATTCAAGAGGTATGATGACCCAAACATAATCACTTTCATTTGATACACACACACACACACACACACACATATATATATATATATATATATATATATATATATATATATATATATATATATACCCTAACAGAACAATTACATAGCAGGCACATGCCTATCATGTTCCCTCAGGTACATGGGTATATGTCCAGTATGTCCCTCTGACAGAGAAAACACACGGACGGCAAGTGATAGTCACAGTCTATGTCCACCCCTAGGCACATGCCTGACATGTACCTGAGGAACGTGCCTAGTATGTTCGAGGTATGTTCCCCATGCCGTAAGCGTCAATGAACCACAAAATTAGTCCTCCAAAATATGTTAAATCGCCTATATGCGTAATGTGTTTACATTAAGATGAGTCTAAAAAAACACTAATTTTTTAAAAATATATATATACTCCACGGAGGGGGGAGGGCGAACCACAAACCCTTGGATTACTAGCCTTGGCCAAGGAGGCGATGAAGAGAACGTCGCTTGGAGAGAAATAAATTGTTGATGTCTTTGGAATTTGGCTCCTTTAACCGCGTATATTCGACGATAACCGTTCGGGATCAGATGAAGTCTGATCGCCATGTAATTTTATAACAAAAGGACGAGTGTCTATTTACATTATTTCATGGTTCTTCCATATTCAATTTCAAATGATCGGCGACAGTTGCCATCAAATAAAGTTGATGCGTTTGTTGCTTCTAGTACACAATCGATTAGAAAAAGAAGCAACAAATGCATCAAATGTGAGAGATGAATTTGGAACACCAAAATGGTGCATTCCTAGAAAATCTTGTGCAATTAGGGTATCTGAAACAGTGTGTACCTAAAGAAAGTACCTAGAACATTACAGATAAATGTCCCAAGTGACGACATAAAAAGGGATTTAGGATTTAGGTTTCTGGGCTTTCTGCATCTAAGGCCACTTAGCCCTTCACGATTTGAGGGATGACGTCCCTCGGCGAGGACACAATCCGGGAAAAGGGAAAGAAGAAAGGATTGGGGAAGGAAAGAAGCGGCCTGGGACCTATAAGTTAGGTACCACCCCGGCATTTGCCTGGTGTGAATGAGGAAAACCCAGGAAAACCTCATTCAGGGTGACTGGCCTGAAAAAGCGTCTTACACTTTTTCGACCGAGTGACCTTACCGGGAATCAAACCCGGGACCGCTCGCACCGAAAGCGAGAGCGCTAGCGACTACGCTACGCGGGGCCAAAACTATGTACAAATAAATGACTGTTAGAGTGCGAAACTGAGACAGGTATATAAATGCTATATTTGTGGTATGTAGTTGGAAATATCAATTAGGTGCAACAAGTACCTAAAACTGTAGATATCTGAAGTACATACTTAGCACATGAATATCATATGTGCCAAGTGTCCGGTATCTAAAAAGTAGCTGGAACACGCACATGCTTAGCGCACATCTTGTGGTGTTAGGGTATATATATATATATATATATATATATATATATATATATATATATATATATATATATATATATATATATATATATGTGTGTGTGTGTGTGTGTGTGTGTGTAGAGAGAGAGAGATTAATGAAATAATGAAATATTTATTTTATGAGATATGAACAAAATCGTGTGAATCGTTTATGAAAAAGCGTTCGAAAAGAATAACACTTCCCATTTGAAGTCCATATTCAATGCTGTCAAGTCTTACTTTTTCCTTCCTTTGGACCCACCTTTAAGCCCAATCGTGTCCGAAAATTCCTTATCCTTCCTAAATATACATAAACATACATAAAGTGGCATAAAATAACGGGTACTTCCGGTTAACGTTTAAAGTCGAAATTTGGAATGATTGTAGCTTTTTACGGCTAACTCAAAGGAAAATTGCCGAAAATGATTATTTTGAAATTTTAGGAGGTCTGAAGAGGAGATGAAGATATTGTCCATGTTCTTTAAATGGGCCTTCTTTGGACCTATAGTCTCATATTTTAGGTATTTGAAATTGGAATAAAAACTTGAAGTTCGGTATACTTGTACGCTTTCGTAACCGTTACCTAACTAAATCACCAAAAATTAAAATGTCCAGTTTTAGACTGGTTTTATGGGGAACTGAAAAATCTTTTCCATGTTTTTTTATATGGGACATCTTCTACACCTCAAAATGTTTACGCACTTCCGGCAGAATTAGAATGGTGACATTTTGCATAATTGTAACCTTCCGAAACTAAGCCACAGAAAAATTGCCAAAACTGAATATTTTAGTTGTTAAGGGGTTTAAAGATGAGATGAAGATATCCCTACGCTATTTAAATGGGTGTTTCCTTGGTATGCAAAATATTATCTTTTAGATAGTTGAAATACGAAAAGAAACTTGAAATTTGCTGGAACTTTGGGTTTGAAAGGTGAAAAGCGGAGGCCAGTGAAAGAAGCTCCAGCTTGGCCAAATTCAGGAAATATTGAGAGCAAACTCACAAAATTCACTCTTGATGCAAAAGCTGATTCATAAGAGACGCGAGTACGCAGGTCGAGCTGGAGTCCCCAGCTTCTCGAAGGCTACTCATATTATAAAACTGAAAGTGACTATGTTTGTGACTTAATAACTCTTGAACCACCCAACCGATCTCAATCAAATTGTCAACATGGATAAGGTTAGGACCTAAAATGAGTTTTATCGCATCACTTTAACTGTCTAACTTAGGGGAGAGGGATGAGGAGATATTTAAAGTGATCGAAAATGACCTACATTACTGCCGAATCCGTAGTTTTTGGGATGGCTGAGGTAAAGAGTGACAATTCCGATGGCTTTATCGAAAATGACCGATATTAATGTCGAATCCATAGTTTTTGAGGTGGCTGAGATGTTTAAATCTAAACTCAATCTCAATTGTCCTTTATCTCCAGCATGAAATGTATTAACAACGAGCGAAGAACAGATATTTTGTTAGTGTCTTGTACGGAAGTTCTTGGGCATGCATTGTAGATTACTCCATTGCTGAACTATGTGTTTCAGGATGGCGTATGTGTGTCTTCGTTTAGAACGAAATTAGGCACCTTCTCCACAGGTTTAAACGAGCTAGTTTTTTTTTATTATTTCTTATTTTAATGTTAGGAATCACCTGTTACAGTTTGCTGGTTCTATTCATTAACACCCTGTATAAACTTATCGACAAACAGTTTTCGATACTAATTCAGCGTCGTAAGAAAGGGTTCAATCTTCGCCGTTAACCCTCTATTCAACATAGAAAATGTAGCAACAGGCGCGCAGCCAGATTTTTTTGGGGGTGGAATCCAATACGCTAAGCCACTACGTATATGTAGTATTGAACGGGTATAATTTTGCACCCGAAAATACGATAAGTAATTGTAAATTACTTCCAACTATATTTTCAGAAGAAAAAGATAGAACTAGATTGTTTTTTATAAGAGAAAGCGTACAGATGAAATATAAGTTCAAATCTCATGCTACATCATTCATTTCCATGTTAAATATGTATAGTTATATTGACAAAGTGCAGAAGTGTCACAAATATTGCGTTGGGAAGCATTTTTTTTTTCTTTTTTTTTTAGGGGCGGACCCGATGAACCGTCGTGAGTGAACCCTGGTTACGAATCAACTATTTGCGGTTTCAATATGTATCATCATAGAGCAAAAATAGTAAACGATAACGAAAATAGTTACTAATATGGATTCAACGTCTCAATAACTCAACCTATGTTCTCAGTTCTATAGTGAAACTGTAGGTGGTTTGAAGTTTACCGACATTTCCGGTTTTATTATTGCTTTCCTTAGATCAGAAAACAGAAGTTATAGATGTACTACTTTCGGTTTAAATATTGAATCTCTATAGTTCAGAACTCTTAAAGTTAGTTCGCCTTTCGCGTGGGATGCTCGGATTCGAGTCACGGCGGGTGGTCACGTAGTTCGGATTTCACGTTAGTCGGTATGTCCATGTCTCGTATAGCCTTGCTGCTGAACGGGACGTTACACTCAAAATCAACTCTTAAGGTTGATTCACACATAAGATGCCGTTTCCCTGCCATGCTCCGTCCGTACCACGGCAGCGACCATTCACAGACACCATGATTTCTGTGGCGTGCCGTCGTTGCTTTCTACATTATTTTGCAAGATAGATTGCAAGGAGGGAAACTTCGTGTGACGGAAAAAAGCCGAAGGATTGCGGTCGACGACCCATGACCGATCTCTGGTTTCTCTTCAAGGTGGCCTATTGAGGCACGGTACATCATGTCATTGTCTTCGTCATCATAGGTATTCTGCCATTAATGGCAGGTCACTTGCTCCTGCCACCATACCCTCTAGCACGTGTTGTTTTTTTCCTCATTTCCACCAGACAAATGCCGGGATGGTACCTAACAGACAGGTGTCAGGCCGCTTCGTTCCTTTCCCCATCCTTAATTCCTTCCCTTTCGTTTGATAGTGTCATCTTCAAGGTGCATTATCCCTCATACCTGACGAGCTAACGAGGCCTTAGAAGACGAAAGCTCAGAAATCTAATTTGTAACTTTCAGAATTATTCACATTATTTGAGCCTATCAGTTAGAAAAAGAGATTAAATATTCAAAACCGAACTGAAACCTAAAACCGAAGATTAAAAAAAAAAATACGTTTGAAAAAGTTTTTGATTTTTTTTTTTTTTTTTTTTAGAATTTTGGGAGTTGTTCTTCTGTATACGTAGTGCACGGTGCGTAAATGCACTAGTTTTTTTGCACATTTTCAAAGTGTTTATAATATTATTAGTGTTATTTTCTAGAGCATATTTGGAAGTAATGGGTCCAAATGGATGAATCGAGTTGCGGGACGAGACATAGTGCGCCTGATAGGGGATGTAAAAATATGTATATGTGCAAAGTTATACCGGCTGAGCGCCATAAGAAACGGAGGGTGAGGGAGTTGAAGTTGGGGTAGTAAGAGTATGCTGTCTTATTGAAATATATCAAGTAAACTGTTGAATCGTAAAAGTAGTGAAAGATAGACAATGCAAACGGTGGTAGTTTCACATATTGGTAAAATAAGAATGTTCAGTGTGGATCACAAACCTGAGCCGCCACCTTGAAATCCGACATTTTGAAATTGTGATATTTGTTAAATGTAAAGATAGTCATGTGATATATAAGTTAGGGCCAGCATGTTCTCTAAAAGTCAATTATGAACTTTAGTGACCGTTATCTGTACTTATTTGGAAGATTTAGGATCATATTTACAGTTATTTATGAAAATTCAGAGAACTGATACTCGTATGTTAAAAGTTCGCATTATCACAAAAACACATGTACGTTAAACATATCTACAAGCCAAGAAAACTAATAGTAAAACTTGATATCCAAGTTGTATATTATTACATTACTATTACTACTACTACTACTACTGGTATTATTATTATTATTATTATTATTATTATTATTATTATTATTATTATTATTATTATTATTATTATCAAATTTCACTTTTGAGTATCAAATATCACTGTTAGTTTTCCTGGCTTGTAGATATGTTTAACTTACATGTGTTTTCGGGATAATCCTATCTTTCAATATACAGGTATTCGTTCCTAGATTTTCGTAAATAATTATAAATATGATCCTAAATCTTCCAAATAAGTGCATATAACGATCACTAAAGTCCGTAATTGATTTTTTGAGAACATGCTGGCCCTAATTGATATATCACATGACTACTTTTACATTTCAAAGAATATCACAGATTCCAAAATGGCGGATTTCAGGATGGCGGCTCAGGTTTGCGATCTACACTGAACATTCTTATTTTGCCAATATGTGAAACTACCACCGTTTGCATTGTCTGTCTTTCACCATTTTTACGATTCAACAGTTTATTTAATGTATTTCAATAAGACAACGTAACCTTACTCCCCCAACTTCAACCCCCTCTCCCTTCGTTTCTTATGGCGCTCAGCCATTATAACTTTGCTCATATACATATTTTTGTATCTTCTATCAGGTGCACTAAGTCTCATCCCGCAACTTGATTCATCCATTTGGACCCTTTACTTGTTAGTTTTGAACTTAATTGAAATAATGTTTTCAAATTGTGCCAAAATATACTTCGAAAGATGCACATCTTTTGGCCATTTTATTATACTCATTATCTCTATTAATCATATCAATTTAATATTCAGGTTGACTTGAAACAAGAAAGAATAAAATGGACTGTCATGGGAATTTACAGTGGCTTCCTAAAATAGAAAAGAATATGTCTTTGTGTCTATTGTACGAGAAGATGTCAAAAAGTAAAGGGACTTTCGAGAAAAGGTACATTTACTCTAATGATAGAAAACTGAAACGTATATTATTTTTCTACATAATCTCCCTGCACTTCAACGCACTTTTTCCAACGTTTCACAAGTACTTTTGATTCCGCCGGAAAAATGTTTTTCAGTTGCACCTGTAACCAACTTTGTACCGCATCAATGACTACCTGATGGTTGACGTTTAAATTTCTTCTGGTGATGATATTTCCAAGCCATGCTAGCAGCCTTACTTTACGATTCGTGATGATCTACCCAAGTTTCATCTACAGTAACGATTTGCTGTAAAAATCCATCTCCGTTGCGATGATAATGGGCCAAACGTTTACGAGAGATATCCAACCTTTGTGTCTTATGCTGCGCTGACAATTCTTTCGGGACCCATCTTTCACACAATTTCGAAAATTTAGCCTGTCATGTCGCTGCCAATCGTTGACGTCGATGGCCTGCCCGACCTTTCCTCGTCACATAAAGAAGTTCTTCCTTGTTTGAAACGCTCTATCCATTCGTAGATCTTGATTGGCGATAAACAACTGTCACCATACTGCGCTTGCACTCGATAATAATTTCCGCAGGTTTAACACGTTCCGGAAACAAAAAGCGGATCACTGCCCTCATTTCCTCCTTGGTGTAGATAGAAAATGGAGCTTTCATGTTTAACGGTCTGCTATACTCCAACGATTAACGCGGGAATAAGAGTGGCATGTTGCATAGAAGTTTTGCAGACGACACTAATTCAGCGCTCGATACAAACAGTGTTACCAAACCCTAATGCAGGAAATTGCGAAAGTCTCTTTACTTTCTCTCTTCTCCTCGTAAGATTTTCGCATAGAAAGAAGTCACCAAAGCCACTACATTTTGTCTACAGATAATACTTGACCAGATGTAAACGGACATGGAACACTTTCTTGTCGATTTTTGACTCAAAGAAGGAGTTGGGGTCAAAATATGAAGTACAGTTAACCACATTCTCGTTTTGCTTCTGTTGCAGACTGCATAATTTTTTTTTTAGATCTTTGATCTTTTTTTTGCAGTAACCTTATTTTTCAAGTGCAAAGAACGGACATGTAGTCCGAGAATTGATACGTCAGTTCTGAACCGGGAAGGGAGAGTGAAAATACTTTCCACAAACCTCTTCTGCCCGTCAGAGGAACGAACATTTTGAAAAATAGTAGATAACATTTGAATTATCTTACTTTTTGTACTTGTGAGATAAAAGTATCAAATTTTTGGAAATGAAACGGTAACTTCAGTTTAACCTCCCACGGAAATGACACAAAATGCAATCTTTCAGTTTCAAGACTCGAAATCATATATGTATGTATAAGTGTTATGATCAAAGGTAGGTTCTAGCCCAGTTTTCTTAACATAGCTAGGTGGGCCTATTAAGATAGTGGATTCTGAGTTTAACGTCCCGTTCAGCAGCGAGGCTATATGAGACGTGGACCTACTGATTAACGTGGAATCCGAACCACATGAGCTCCCGCCGGGAATCGAACCCGGGACACCCACGCCAAAGGCACGTACGCTAACCGCTTAGCCACGGAGGAGCTCCCCATTAAGATAGCAAGGCAGGTATAAAGTGGCCAGTTTATTTCCCATATGATTGAAACAATGGTAAGGAAAATTTGTAATCAAGAGCTGAAATAGAGAAAGAGTTTGCAAATTAGAAATAGGAAGATCAAATATGCAAGAACTATGCAATTATGAGTTTATTGCATGTCAATTAATATGCTATTGATATGAAGCTCTCTTACTTCCAATAGTCAATGAACCAGGATTTGCTGTAAGCTAATAGTTGGGGAGAAAAGAACAATTTTAGATATTTCTAGCAGAATACCAGTTCTTCGCACGGGGAGAATAGCTTTATATTGTGCACCAAAACTGTCACCAATCAACTTAGGGACCCCAAAAACTATGAATTCGACACTAATATCGGTCATTTTAATTATTTTAATATAAGAACATCCCCCTCACTAGTATTAATGTGGACTAAATTTGAGTTTAAGCGGTATCGGAAGTGTCACTGTTCATCTCAGGAACCCCGTAAACTATGGATTCGACACTAATATCGATCATTTTGTATCATTTCTATATATTTTCCCTCTCCCCTAAGTTGCACCTTCAAAGTGAAACAATGAAAAACATTCCAGGCCCGAACCTCATCTATGTTCAAAATTTAATCGAGATTGGTCAGGTGGTTTAAGAGTTACTAACTTACTAACGTAGTCACTTTCATTTTTATACACATAGATTAAGAAGAGGAAGATAAACTGGTTGGGATATTGGCTAAGAAGGAACTAGCATGATGAGGGACGTACTAGAGGGTATGATGGCAGCTAAGAGAGGGAGAGAGAGGCCAAAGAATACTACAATTAATGGACGATATGAAAACAGAAATCGTACGTGAAGACGAAGAGTTTAGCGGAAGACCGTTGAGCGTGGGAGTTTCTCAGCTGCGGCAAGGAACCTGCCAATAATGGTAGAATGATGATGAAACGGGTGATAATGAAAGGGAATGATAGTGAAAGAATTGGTGGAACGGCAATACGTGAGGAAAGGGACAACCCAAAGAAATCACAGGGACACAATGTTGTCTACCAAACTCACATAATGTGGGAACGAACCAGGGCCTCCTAGCACCAATTGTGGAGCGCTCTACCATGACTCATTGCGTCCGTTTGACATCCAAGAAGTACGCCTTTGGAATGAATCATAAGTGAATGCTTCATTATATTACCCTCTTCTGCTCCCCTTCCATATGAATCGCATGAAGAGAAGAAACAGGCAAAACCATTGTGTTAAGGAAAACCAGTTGTGACAGACAAACAACAACATCGGTAGCGTAGTCAATAGTTTTGCAGGCATACTACCCATGGATTCGTGACTACTCATACAGTGCCATGACTTGCTTATTATGTCCCCCTACCTCATCTGTCTTTCTCTTCTCTAGAGTTTCTCTCTACCATTTCTCTGATTATAGAAACCGCACTCCTACGATATACGTTGACTAATTGGAAATGATCGGACTAGAGGATATAGACGATTTCAAGTTACAATGTGTAATTATTTTTATTTATTTTTTAAACAACGACACAGATAAGTCAATTTATTAGAAAACCTAAGTCAGACCTTCATTCAACTCTCAACAGATGGCAATGGGATTTCTAGTGATAAAGGAAACAGTTGTTTTGTTCCGAAGGTAATTACAGTATGTTTTTTTTTTATATAAAGACACTGATAAGTCTATCTGTTAACACAAAACCTAAGTCAGAGCTTCATTCAACTCTCGACAGGTGGCAGTGAAATTCTAGTAATAAATGAAACAATAATTTTGTTCTCGAATTAATTAAAGTAACTTTGGCAATAATTTCTGGGAAACAAAGAAAAATGTGACTTAGACCACTGTATGTTTAACCCGTTCATATAACGAGAAACACAAATGAATAAATGTTTGAATAATTGGGAGATGAAAATGTAGGAAGAATTGAGTGAACTCGAAAAAAAAAAACACACGACAAGCTTGTATGAGCAAGGGTTGAAGAAAGAACCCATCGTACTAGAGTCGAGAGCTCAACCAACGGAATCTTCCTTTACCTGAGAAGTTATTGGGAAAGAATTTGAAATTAGATTTCTAGGCTTTCGGCATCTATGGTCATGTTAGCCCGTCACACATATGAGAAAAATGAAATGGAGTTTTTTGAGTTTTACGTCCCACGGTTATGCCGGTTAGGCTAAAGGAGACGGTGATGATGAGAGATGAGTGAAATGAAGAAAGTGGGAGTAAAGGGGAGAACCCCGAGAAAACCCACGCACACGGTGTTTGTCCACCACAAAGTTCACTTGGCGGGAGCAGGGTTTGAACCCGGGACTCTAAGCACCAGAGGTGAACGCTCTACCATTGAGCCACCGCGGCCCCGACACATAAGAGAGATGACGTTCTTCGGCGATCACGCTGCCCGGGGAATTGGAGGGGAATAAAGGAAGCAGCCTGGGCCTATAATGTTAGGTACCATCGAGACATTTGCCTGATGTAAATGAGGAAAACTCAGTAAATACCTTACTTACAGGATGGCTGGCCTGAAAAAAGCTGTCACATCGTTTCGACCGAGTGTCCCCACCGGAAATCGAACCTGGGACCGATCGCACCAAAGGCAAAAGTGTTAGCAGCTGCGCTACGCGGGCCACACAAGTTATTGGAATTCCGTTATTAATTACGTATTTTTAAGACTATTATCAACTCTTTATATTACCTTACAATTAAAAGCAAACAGTACTTTAAAGGAATTGATTAATATAATAAACTTCACTCTTTGACTCCCAGTCATCATAACTTGGGAATGGAATAATTCTCCCCTCGTAGCCAAGGGAACCCAAGATAATACATCATGTTTTGTCTCCACATTTCTGCTTCCCTTCAGCGACTCATGTTATACTTGTATTTCATGTTTAAAATTTTGTTCCATTTTGTTCTTCCGTAATATTTTGCAAACGTCAGCTGGTAACTTTCACGAAGCTGAGTCGTCTCCTGTCATTACATGTAGCAGCTGCGTACAAACGAGGTGAAAACAGCTCTTTAAAGGCTTGCCAATGCTTCTTGTGGCTTCCACACCGTGGCGCTGCCGTCTGGAACCGCTTGAAAATTGAGGATTTACGTAGTAGCAGGGAGTTCCATCGTCTTCTTGAGAAATATTCCAGAATACCGAATGCATTTATCATGGGGCTTATTCGAGATCCCAGCCGGGCACAGAATCCAATACCGTCCATACACAATACATTTATCACAGAGGCAGGCAAGTAATCTCACCACTCCAGCCCGATTTATCATTCCGCCATGTTTCCAAGAACGGAGGGACGACCAGGCGTGAATTCTCCATCAGTCTTACCCGTAACACCCGAGTGCTTTCGCTTATGAGTGTTTTGTTTTGTATCGGTCACTGACAATCCTTTGTTCATTCAGCTTATGTTTACGTTTTCCTCCAATAGAACGTAACGTGTCGTGATTGCTACCAAATAAGAACTCACAAAGTAGTTATCCAAGTTTAGCTTCGGTAGAATTGTAGTGCGTATATTTTATGTTGCTTTCCGTCAATCACGTGTTTTGTTAGTTAGACTTTTCTTTCTTTCTGTCTTTCTTTTTCCTATTTTCTTTTCTTTCTTTTTTTTGCCTAAAATATCTTTCTCGCCACCCGTAGTAAGGCTTGTATTACCAGATAAGGTACTTCTGCCTCTTTTCGGTGTTTGTAACTGGTAGGTAGACAATGGATTTTTTTTTTTTAAAATGACACGCTGTCTTACTGCTAGAACGTCTAACTCTGATCTCAAGTACCCATGGTTCAATCACAAACTATGTAAAGACATCATACTATCTGTGCGTTCTTTGATGGTCTATATTCCCTTCAGAGGCGTCTCTAGAGGGAGGTCACATGAGTAAGTGATGAAATTTAATTGCTGCAAGCTCAGAGAAGCCTTTATTAGTATATTATTATAGTAAGTTTTCTACACTCAGATTGTAGCGATTTAATCTCACTTTAATTGATGATGTTTCCTGGCACTACTTGCATTTAAATACAAGTTTCTCATAATTTCACTTACATTTATCAGGTGATTCCCTTCGCTAACAGAGCATAAGCATCTCCTTAAAGTGTGGAATTTTATTTTTAACGTTTTGTAAGTGTACCAAAAAATAAGAGAAAAGTATGTTCTTAGCAAGTAAAAGATTTTTAAATCAATCACCAAAACATTAAACACTACGAGTCGCATTCAAAGTCGTTTTAAGCGTGTTCCTAGTTTGACTAAAGAATAATTAACATTCCTGTATTTAAAAAAAAAATAAATAAATCAAAATGAAATATTTCAGTTTAATGTCCCACGATTACGCTCTTTATGCTAAATGAAAAAAAAAAAACAAATAAGACAAGTAAATGATGGATGGAAGTTTTGGTGGAATGAGAATATGGGATGAAACGGTAGTAATCCGAGAAAATCCACAAACTCTTTCTTTCTCCTTTTCTTTCTTTTTCTCTTTTCTTTTTTCTTTTTGGTAGTTGGGTAGAAATGATCGATTTGTCCTAACTTGTCGTCAAAAGAACGTGTAGACAGAAGCAATGATGAAATGAAAAAAAAAAAGAAATGAAATCTTTAGTTTTACGTCCCACGAATATGCCGGTTAAGCTAAAGGAGACGGTGATGATGAGAGATGAGTGAAAATGGTGGAATGAAGGAAGCAGGAAAACCCCGAGAAAACCCAGGAGCACGGTGTTTGTTCACCACAAAGTCCACACGGCACGAGCTGGGATCGAACGAGGGACTCCAAGCACCGGAGGTGAATGCTCTACCACTGAGCTACCGCGCCCCCTAATGATGAAATGGAGAAAGTAATTGCGATTATTACGTATTACTGCTTCATTGCTTCCTTATTGTCGCGACCAATCTTGAAGAATCCTAACAATTATAAATGATTACGGCAATTTTTTCGTTCTATTGTACGGGCAAAAAATTTGGTCGTCAAATTACATAAAAGTGGAAGTCATTAACTTGTTTCGCCACCAACGAATTTCGAGGTCGTTTCCACCACATCGTTTTGTGCGTGTTTTGTGCCGTTCGGTGCGCCTATTTCTACGTGTTGTGCGTCACCGGAAGTGGGTCGAAAGTGCCCCCAAGGTGGAAGGAAAGCGACCCTCTGTTTCTCCATTATCAAATTTTGAGGTCGTTTTTGTCGCATCGCTTAGTGCGTGTCTTGTACCGTTTTGTGCGCCTATTTCCATGTTTCATGTGTCATTGCAAGTTGGTGAAAATAGGCCTTCAATGCGAAATGAAAATGACCGTGTTCCGCCACGATCGAATTTCCAGTTCGTTTTCTTCACATCGTTTTGTACAAATTTTTGTCCGTTTTTGTTCACCCAAGAAAAGATTTTGTGTCGTTCAAATGATCGAGGTATGACCGTTTCAAAATTTGGCAAGTTCTATCACCTGTAATGCGACATACCCAAATTCGAATTTTAACTACCTCAAAATTTTGTCCAAATTTTGGCCACCCAAGAAAACGTGTATTATTCAATTAAACGAGGGAGGGCTAATTTAAAATTAGGCCACTTCGGTCACCTGTAGTGCGACATCTTCAGTTTCGAATTTTAACTACCTCATAATTTTGTCCAATTTTTGTCCATTTTTTCCTCCCGAAAAAAAGACATTTGTACCAGTCAAATAAGCGAGTGAGGGTCATTTCAAAATTTGACCATTTTGATACCTTTAGTGTGAATCTTAAAATTTGAATTTTAAGAAGAATCAAGAATGTGCAAGAATGTGCACGTCGAAACAGGCACACAAAACGGTACAAAACAGGTATTAAACGATGTGAAATTAACAACTCCGAAATTCAGTAGTGGCCGAACTCTTGGTCATTTTCGTTCCACATTCGAGGCCCATTTTTACCCACTTCCGGTGGCGCACAACACATGGAAGTAGAGGCACAAAAGAGCACAAAACAGGCACTAGGCGGTGCAAAAGAAAGACCTCGAAATTTGGTACTGGCGAAAAGGTGGATCATTTTCGTCACACATGGGAGGCCCATTTTGATACAATTGAAGTGACGCACGGAACGTAGGAATAGTCGCAAAAAATAGTACAAAACAGGCATTAAACGATGCGAAATTAACAACCTCGAAATTCGATAGTTGCAAAACAGAGGGCCATTTTCATCCCATCTTGGAAGCCCATTTTGACCCACTTCCGATGACGCACAAAACTGCACCAAATGCTCACAAAACGATATTAAGGAAAATACTTCAAAATTCATTAGTAACGGAACAGAATATACTTGTTTCGTTATATTTGGAGTCCATTTTGTCCCACTTCCGGTGATGCAAAAAAAAACATCGAAATAAGCACACAGAAGAGTAAAAAACAGGTATTACGCGCGATGTGAAACTAACAATCTCGAAATTAGATAGTGGCGGAGAGGTGGTTCACTTGCGTCCCACCTTCGAGGACCATTTTGACCCACTTCCAATGACGCACAAAACGTGAAAATAGGCGCACAAACACACACAAAATGATTTGAAAGAAACGACTAAATTTGATAGTGGCGGAACAGTGGGTCGTTTTCTTCCCACTTTGGAGGCCCATTTTGACCCACTTCCGGTAACGAACAAAACGTGGAAACAGACGCACAAAACTTCACAAAAATCATACAAAACGATGTGAAGGAAATGATCTCAAAATTCGTTGGTGGCGGAACAAGTTACTGCTGTTCCGCCATATTTGGAGGCCCATTTTATCCCAATTCCAGTGACGCAAAAAACGAGGAAATAAGCGCATAATACGGCACAAAACCCTAACAAAACGATGTGAAGGAAAATACCTCAAATTCGGTAGTGGTAAAACATTGCTTCATTTTCCTCCCGCCTTGAGAGCCCATTTTGAGCCACTTACGGTCATGCACAAAACGTGGGAAAGGCGCGCAAGACGGCACGAAACACGCACAGAGCGATGTGAAGGAATCGATCTCGAAATTCGTTGGTGGCGGAACAAATTAATGCTGTTCACTATATTTGGAGGCCCATTTTGACCCACTTCCAGTGACGCACAAAACGTGGAAATAGGCGCACAAAACGGCACAAAACACATAAAAGGAAGTGAATGAAACGAACTCTAAATTCATTGGTGGCGGAACAAGTTAATACTGCTCGCCATATTTAAGGACGCATTTTGACTCACTTCCGGTGGCGCACAAAACATGAAAATAGGCGCACAATACAGCACAAAACAGGCATGAAATGATGTGAAAGAAACGATCTCGAAATTCGTTGGTGATGGAGTAGTATTAACTTCTTCCGCCATATTTTGAGGAGGCCCATTTTGACCCACTTCTAGTGGCGCACAAAACGTGGAAATAGGTGCACAAAACAGGCATAAGATGATGTGAATGAAACGCTCTCGAGATTCGTTGGTGGCGGAACAAGTTAATGACGCTATAAACGAGGGTCGACAAAATAAGTATTATAATGGAGATAATATTTGCTACAAGAACAAACGAAGAAAAAAGTAAATGGTGAAAATTAAATAATATAGAAGTACAAAGAGATATATACCACCAAATAACACAAGGGTAATATGATTAAATACCTTGAGCGTGCCCAGTAAAAAATGGTTGTGTTAATTCAACTCAATTTTAAAACAGGGCAGTGGTTGCAGCGTGACTACCACTATGCGGTGTTAGTTCAATACAGATCCCACGGTTTTGGCGTTGAACACAGGGGGCGTGTTACGTTTTTAACACACAGCCGTTGTTGAGCGGTGTTAAATTCGGATCTGTGTTAGTATTTTCGGTGTTGATTCGATATCATATCAGGGTCGATAGTGTAGGGAAAGTTGTTGAGTTTTGCTTGCGGCGGTGTTGCACCAACACGAAGAAGTAACACAGCGTGTAGTGTGTTAATTATTTTATGTTAATATTACACCATGTAAAGTATCAATATAACACAGTCCTTGTGTTATTTCAACATCATTTTCTTATTATTCCAACACACAATATGTGTTATAATTCAAGGTCAAAGCCGTGTAAGTAACACCGTTTTGGTGTTAATTCAACATTCCCTGTGTTCTGTTTCGGTGTTGAAATATCTCCGTGTGTGGTGTTGATATGACCAGTTTTTGTTGGAAAAGCTTGTGTGTGCGTGCTTACGCTTCCGAGGATTCTAATTTTAAAATAGGAATAGTAACCTACAGAAAGCTTCTTTCAGAAAATCTCCATAAAATTTGTTGTCGTCCTCCCCAACATGTATTGTGAAGTATTTGTTGATGGTGCGAAACAGAACCTTTACCAACATCTTGTTCAAGAGTGGTAGGAAACTCTTACCTATATCCTTATAATGTTTTCCTCTTAATCGTCTTTCGTTTTGTTTCTCGCCATATCTGAAACACATTTCCCGGTGCTGACTGGTGAGTTCTAGTGCAGTATAGATGTGACGTAATACGGTGTTGTTTCTCGCTGTTGACATATTTATTCAGAAACATTATGCAATACAATTGAAAACACATCGCGCGTTTTGTATGTTCAAATTTTGCGAATACCTGGATTTGTTTAAGTATTTCTTTCTATGTGTTTGTCTGTAGCTTCAGTTCATAAGCATGTATAATTAGATACCCAAAATATTTGTCAATCACGCAGAAAACAACACCGAAGATTCTACACTTGTGTTAATTTAGCACACAGACTGTGTCATTCCAACTACCGGCATATGATGCACAACTCCAAATGGAGAGCGAGTTGTTCTAATCACCTGTTTGTGTTATATTTTAACATAATCGTGTTAACACATAGGCATGTCGTTGAAATAACACGATTTTTTACAGTGTGGTTGTTAATTATATTATGATTTTTTGGTTGTACTGTAGCGTCCCTTACAGCGCTAAGGTCATACGAGACATGGACCTATAGATTAATAGCAAGTTGAACTACTGTAATGATTTAGAATTTCAATATCCTCCCAGCGGGAACCGGAAACGGTTGAAAAGGACGCGCTCTTACCACTAGATCGGTGGGGAGGGTATTATAGTAACCGCGAGGACTCGTGAAACCTAGGTTCTACCCCGATCAAATAACTGCTTCCTGTCACGTGTGATTTATCAGAAGAATTCGGCACGATTCGTGGTGTTGCCTTCCGAACGCACACTTGAGAAAACGCAACAACAACAACAACAAAAAAAGTAAATACATCAAGAATGTTACCAGCCTTAGAAGACATGGCGAATGAACGAAAAAAAAAACTTACAGAATTATAACACTTATTCAAATTAAACGGTAAAAACATAACGTAACATAACGGTAAAAATATAAAACAATAAAAATAAAACGAAACTCATCGACAATTCAACAAACAAGATTTAAGGGCCGTTCAAAAATATTGTATCCCCTAATCGAAAATCCAAATACATTTCATTCAATCAAAAACAAAATTACGTCTTATATCTGGAGTACAGTGCAGCCAAACTCAAACTATCACTTAACTCAGTATGATGTGCTTAGAAAATACGAAAACTCGATTTAGCGTATGTTCAAAAATGTTGTTGTCCCTGGTCCAGAAGCTAATTCTTGGCCAAAATCGCTATCTTTTGGTCTTTTTTCTTTTGATTATTATTAAAATTCTTGTTTCAACATCCGTCGTTAATCCATCGCTGAAGAATCACGTGAGATGACGAAAGGGGAATAGCTCTACATTGAACATCACTCATCTCCCATGCCAATATAAAATGAAATGAAATATTTGAGTTTTACGTCCCACAGATATGCAGGTTAAGCCAAAGGAGACGGCCCATGCCAATAGACAGAGTCTTCCCAGGGTCTTTCGATTTGGCCTTTCTGCTCTCATTTTTCACATGACCCTTTGCGGCCTGTGACGTCAGGTGGAGGTATCGTTCAAGAGAACAACACGTGGAATACATCTTAAGCAATTACACTAGTTATTATACTGATTCAAGATAGGCAGAAATCATCTTAATTGTGCGGTAGCTCATTGTAATTGTAGAGTAACCATGATAAATGAAATTATGTACCATCAAATCCTTAAAAAAAAAAAAATCGACGAATATAGATTTTTTTTGCTGTAAAGCGAAAGGACACTTTAACACATTAGCGGTCTCGGAAGAGTTAGCGACCCAACATTGTTATATTCATTTTTATTTATATAGATAATTAATTATTATTCCTGGTATTTACTTTAAAATTACCTTGCCTTATCTGTAAGTAGAAAAAACTTATTCTTTGTATTTGAAAAGACGAGGAAATTCGAAATTATGTTGTTCTAAATCCAGTGTGTAAAGCTTGAAGTGTAACAAGCAAGCGAACAAGAAAATCTTCACCGTTACCTCCATATGACATCACGAACAGGAAGCCAATCAGAGTGCCAAACGTAAAATGGACCTACCTGTTATTTTATATACCTTGGAAATGAAATGAAATGAAATCTTTAAGTTTAACGTCCCACGTTTATGCCGGTTAGGCTAAAGGAGAAGGTGATAATGAGAAATGAGTGAAATGGTGGAATGAAGAAAGTGGGAGGAAACGGGAGAAAACCCCCAAGCACGATGTTTGTCCACCACAAAGTCTGCACGGCGCGAGCTGGGATCGAACCAGGGACCCCAAGCACCGGAGGTGAGCGCTCTACCACAGAGCCACCGCGCCCCCTTTATATACCTTGGACTCTGCCATTCAATTATTATGGGGTAGTGTGCGTCAAAACACATCGAGTAGAGTCGAAATGGCTGTCAAAAGTTAACTACGTGACGTAATTGATTTATTCAGGCAGGTACTGAGTTCCCTCGAATTTCAAGGCTAGAGAGTTCAGAAATCATAATCTTCGCCTTTCACGTACCACGTGAGTGATAGATACATCAAGGTCTGTATCCTGCCGCCATAGATTTCCATCGTTGACTACTTTCCTCGTGTACGTCGATAAGTTCTTCCTCTTTGAGGCTTGAATCCCAACTAGATATGTTCCAAGATTGCTCTGAAAATGCAGGGGCCAAATTCCTCCTCTGATTCATTCACAGGTATTCTTTTGGCGGAGGAGCAACAAAAGATGTGGGAAAGCAATTGAAAACACAGTTTGATACCGAAGTTTTAAAGATCATTGTCTTTGATACGAAGCATTTTGTTGTAACGTGAGTCACACAGCTTCAGCTGAAGAAGCAAATTCAGATAGTTGTCTTCGTAAAATTGTAGAAACTCAGTAGGGAAATGGAGTATGGGGAGGAAAGGGAGCTGCTCAAGTCATAAATGATTATGACAATGGAGATTGCAGACACGAGTTTGGCTTCTCACATTGTCACAATGCATCCCTCCACAGCATATGTTATTTAAAGGGTGTCACTCGTAGTAATTTGTGATGTCTGCCAGTGGCCTTTTGTCTTGTTACCTGCAGTAGTGATTACCTCATTAGGCAAATAAGCATTACAATTAATCTATGTCATTAGGTGCAAAATTGAGACTATCGTCTGACTTTTATTGCTCTTTGGCATTTGTGTACAAAATTTCAAGTTCCTAAGTCCAATATTTTGTAAGGTATTTGTGAATAGTATTATCTTATTGAGATTCTGAAGCCTCTGATGAAGATAGATATCCTTCCGTGCACTGCGATAATTCTTACTCATTTCACGATGAATTTTGAGTGTATTGTGCGCTTCCACCTGGAGAAATCGAATTACATCATGTAGTTGACACCTGGCGGACGCTTTGGTTGTATTCCATATGTTTATACGCTCTCCAATCTACAATTATTAAATAGAAAAGTTTGCCCATTCGTGTGGGAGATAGGCAACATCTAATGAACAGCTTCGTCTCATCCACGCTTCCTCATCTTGCTTTCTTCTCCTCTGGCGGATTAACGGAGGTTGGGAAACACAGCTCTCCTATATTTACATTGTCATTCAATCTGCTTACCTAATTATGCAGATGGTTTTCAAAAGATGTAAAGATCATAATGCTGTTCCAGTAACTTGATACCTCAAACCGTACCAGATAAAGGTTAGACTACTGCTCAAAATAACGTATTTGGGTGTTGCCACTTTTTTCTCCTGTAGCACTAGAGAAACTGTTTTATTCTTGTTTTTTGTTTATTTCGTAGTTGTAACTACAATGATGTATCGCAATTACATGATTCTAAGCAGTGTTTATAACATTACCAATATTTTTCATTTCTTAAGAATGGTTTAAGATATTAAATTGTTGTAAGATTCATTATGATCTTTAAGTCAATTAAAAGCATTATATGTTAAAAATCCAAAATTCGAAGGTCTCTTCAATAGTTATATCGCGAGACAAATAGGGCAATGTAATCCCAAAGTATCTCACTATCGAATACTACGATCATGATATGAATACTGGTGTTCCAAATAAATGGGTGGATTTGATTCCAAGTGGGGACACACTGTCGAAAAAGTGTAAAACCTTTCTTCAGGCCAGCCCTCCTGAGTGAGGTTTTGCTGGGTTTCCCTCATTCGTACTAGAAAAATGAGGGAATCGTACCATACAGAGAGGTCCCAGGCCCTTCATTCCTTCCCTAATCCTTTCTTCTTTCCCTCTTCTCGGATAGTGAGATCGTCTTAGGATGTCATCCCTGATAAGTGACGGACTAATATTGCCATAAATACCGAAAGCCCAAAAATCCCTATTTCAAATAAATGTGAACTAAGTTACAAGGAAATAAAAAATGTGAATCTTTTCTAAGGATTCTAGTTCCAGAGATGTGATAAAAATCGATGAAGTTTGGAACTTGTTCTATTTACTTTCCTGAGTTTAACGTCCCATATTTGTGAATCAAAACTAAGGAAGATATTGATGAGATGGATAAATTAGGCTGGAATGACGGAAGTGGGAGAACCCCGAGAAAACCCCCACACACGGTGCTTGTCCACCATAAACCAGTTTGATGATGGCTAGGATCGCACCGCAGACCCCATGCGCCTAAGGTGGGCACTCTAAAACTGAGATATCGCTGCCCTTGTAATTATAACAACGAAAAATTACTACTATAGAGTAAAGTAACCGCACTGCGAGTAAAGTAACCGCAAATTCTCAAAAAAAAATCCACAAATACCTCGTTTTAAGAAGCACAGCAATATCTACCCATATTTTTCATATTTGCCGCGGAAAACTGATATTTTGGCGTACACATGTTACTCGCGATTCATCACCTCCACTCCAAGACATTGTCACTTAATGGGCAAATTTTCGATGCTTGCCAACACCCGGAGCTCTGCTCTCATACTCAATATAATGGCATCATTTGGAAGTATATACATGTCATACACTTTTAAATTTAAAACTTATATTTTTTGTGTTGTCCCCAAAACACTCACACACACACACTCATATATATATATATATATATATATATATATGTGTGTGTGTGTGTGTCCTCCATCAACAACTCGATTTCTAACTTTTAACAATTTTACATTCTGGCCAAACTTGATGATGATTCATCAATAAGTTCTTAAGACTTTATGTGTCCCAAACGGGCAGACTGAAATATAGCGTAAATATATAACTAGATTTTGCTAACCTGAACTCGTTAAATTTAACATTTTATCACTACAAGCTGGAGGACTCGGTACCCATTTTATCGCTACAATCTGTGTACCAGAATTGATATATATATTTCAAGTGTTCTTCTCTTGGCTTAAAGTGATACAAATTTTAATTTTTACTATGTGACTCTTCTCAAGAGCTAACTTTACACTGAATTTTAATAAAATACCACACAACAAATACTGACGGTGTTAAAGCGACTCATTTATCTATCATTCTTATGATGATGTTTTATGGTATGCGGTCACCTTCCTTGCATACCATAAACAACTGATAGTGAGAGTGTATATTACTTGCTATTTTTATCACCGTCACTTTCCTACGGTGTACTAGTTGGTATTTTTGTTATATGTTGTTCTTTGTAGTTCGTTGATATAAATGTCGAATATGGCACGTAAAGCTTTGTATATAGCAAGAATAACAACCTATAGACATTCTCACTGTCAGTTATTAGATATTTCTCACAACATAGGAAGGCGATGGTGATAAAAATAACTAACACACATTCACTGCCAGTTATTATATATTTATCATAACATAGGAAGGCGATGGTAATAAAAATAACTAACACACACTCACTGTCAGTTTTTATATATTTATCATAACATAGGAAGGCGATGGTGATAAAAATAACTAACACACACTCACTGTCAGTTTTTATATATTTATCATAACATAGGAAGGCGATGGTGATAAAAATAACTAACACACACTCACTGTCACTTATTAGATATTTATCATAACATAGGAAGGCGATGGTGATAAAAATAACTAACACACACTCACTGTCACTTATTAGATATTTATCATAACATAGGAAGGCGATGGTAATAAAAATAACTAGCACACACTCACTGTCAGTTTTTATATATTTATCATAACATAGGAAGGCGATGGTGATAAAAATAACTAACACACACTCACTGTCACTTATTAGATATTTATCATAACATAGGAAGGCGATGGTGATAAAAATAACTAACACACACTCACTGTCACTTATTAGATATTTATCATAACATAGGAAGGCGATGGTAATAAAAATAACTAGCACACACTCACTGTCAGTTTTTATATATTTATCATAACATAGGAAGGCGATGGTGATAAAAATAACTAACACACACTCACTGTCACTTATTAGATATTTATCATAACATAGGAAGGCGATGGTGTTAAAAATAACTAACACACACTCACTGTCAGTTTTTATATATTTATCATAACATAAGAAGGCGATGGTAATAAAAATAACTAACACACACTCACTGTCAGTTTTTATATATTTATCATAACATAGGAAGGCGATGGTGATAAAAATAACTAACACACACTCACTGTCACTTATTAGATATTTATCATAACATAGGAAGGCGATGGTGATAAAAATAACTAACACACACTCACTGTCACTTATTAGATATTTATCATAACATAGGAAGGCGATGGTGTTAAAAATAACTAACACACACTCACTGTCAGTTATTAGATATTTATCATAACATAGGAAGGCGATGGTGATAAAAATAACTAACACACGCTCACTGTCAGTTATTATATATTTATCATAACATAGGAAGGCGATGGTGATAAAAATAACTAACACACACTCACTGTCAGTTATTAGATGTTTGTGATACTCTAGAAAAATGATGGGGTTGAAATAAAATTTTAACACTAGTACACAAATTTAGTTGCTTTAACACTTTTTTTTTTTTTGCTGTACAATCATTAAAATTATGCTATGCGTGTTAATATTATGATACTGTTTCGCTTCGCTAATTCAAACCAACAAATATCGTAAAGCAATAACCCCCCATTACTCTGTGTAACAACTTTCACATATTTAGTATCAGTTAAAAGATGAATTTTGGGTTGCTCTCTTTAGCGTCTCGGCTCCAACCGGACAAATCAAACATCGGAAAATACACGCATTGCTATCTGTTCTACAGAAGAGATGTTGTCTCGAATCATGTAAAAGCTGCAGTTGCAACAATTAACTCGAAACGCACAACTCAATTTGTAGATTAGTGCCCTACAGGTTTCAAGGTGGAAATCAATTAGCCACTCTGCAATTGGTATGCCAGTGGGCTGATTCAGCGAAGGTTATAAATGCACAGTGCATAATGAGGGAACGTATAATAGCAACAGACGTTGCGAGCAGAACGAACTAACATTGCTTCAGCATCATTATATATTTAATCAGTCTAATAAAGGTACATTCATCTTTCACTTCATACTCTCACATTTTGACCTTTTTGTTACATTTTGGGCGCGTTGGTAAAATTGATAAAAAGGAGTTAAATATTAGTCACTAAGGCTTTAAAATAATTAATTAAAGTTTTCGTGAAGGGTAACTATACGAATACACGTTTTCGATATAAAAAAGAAAGTAATGATTGTTATGTTAATGAAATAATAATAAACATCAATCATTATGGTTTTAAATGCAAATCCTGTACTGTTTGCATATACATATACAGGGTGAACAATGTATCTGGAACATCCATGATAACGGAGAAACCAAAAGAGGGAGAAAAGCAAAACTTTGCATGAAGCAACTATAAGGAGGGGGGACATCGTGTTTCTTATTAAACACAACCACCCAGTGAACAGTGTTGCCATCCCAGTACAAAGTTATATTTTTTCAAATGGCACTACGTCAGATTATTGCACATTCAAATCAACATATTAAACCGAATCTTCAAATGCCACATCTATTATTCAGTGTTGCAAACTAAGGATGTTATAATATCGCAAACATCCAAAGTTTGGAAGCCTCTATCACACATACAGCACAACGGAGATGGACAAGACAAGGTAAATCAGAAGTACCTCAGCGTTGGATACTGTGGTTGTGGTATGACTTGTTTTGAATGAATAGCAATGAAGTTACAAAGGTTTGAAAATTTGAATTTTCAAAGTCTTTATTTCGAAAAATGCTGAGATAAGTATAATATCTAGTTACATGTGTGGTTTTCAGTGGATGTGTAAATTGTTTTACCGTTTACAGCACTTCGATGTTTTAAACTGTTCCGGAGATACAATAAACATTGCTGAAGTTTGGAATACTGCTTAAGTCATCTAATTGCGAGAACTTATTGTAATTATACCTACTAAAAGTTATTTCTGCAATGCTATAAAAGAGAAGGAAAACAACAGTCAGCTTAAATGTTGTCCAGAAATACGACTTTTCACCAGTGTTGCGAACTTTATCAATGTTTATCAAATCTCCGGGACGGTTTAAGATATCGAAGTGCTGTAAACGGCAAAATGATTTGCTTTCCAATTGCAAACTACACAGGTAATTAGATATGATAATCACTTAAGCGTGTTCTTAAAATAAAACCTTTCGAAAAAATCAATTTTTTAAAACTCTTATAACTTCGTTGCTATCACTCAAAACAAGTCATACCAGGACCATGATATTCAATGCTGAGGTACTTCTGATTTACATTGTCTTGTCCATCTCCGTTGTGCTGTATGTGTGATAGAGGCTTCCAAACTGTTTCTGTTTGTGATATTATCACATCTTTAGTTTGCAATGATAAATGCGGTATTTTTTAAGTTTTCGTTTAATATGTTGATTTGAAATATGCAATAATCTGACGTAGTGCCATTTGAAAAATATAACTTTATACTGGGATGGCAAAACTGTTCACAGGATGGTGGTGTTTAATGCGTAATCCTTATAGTTGCTTGGTGCAAAGGTTTGCTTTTCTCCCTCTTATGTTTTTTCGTTTCCCCGTTATCACGGATGTTCTTGATAAATTGTCCACCCTATATATATATATATATATATATATATATATATATATATATATATATATATATATATACAGGGTGTGTATCTTTAATGATGGGTCAAACTTCAAAGGATGATTGAGAATGACAAAAGAAGTGATTTAAAGGAGCAGTTCGAGTTAAAAACAAGTTTGGTGCAATAGAAAGAGTAACAAAAAATAAGAGACCCGTATTTTTTTTATATCATGATAGACCGTCTCGTTCAGCTTCTACAGACATTTGTTTTTGATGAATCGTAAATGCTGACGTCATTGGTGGGATACGCGAGAAAATGTGAGTCAGCAACTACTCCCTTGTACGCAGCTGATAAATCTTTAATAGTGCATTGGATTTAATAGATTGTGTTTTGGATTTGTTAGCAGTCTTGCTCTGTGTTGAATTCTTGAGGGACTTTTTTGTTGTTTTTCCCACAGCATTAGTATAAAAAAGAGTAGGGAGAGCAGTAATTACGTTTGTTGTGCGAAACAGTGTTTCTTCCAAACATGTTTTTATGGTGGCACTGTCTCCCGGAGCTCTGAGATATTCCCCCGGAGGAGACGAAAATAATACGTCTATAATGTAATAAATATAATAGTACTGTGTAAAAATAATGTGCCTCTCCGAATACTAAGTGTCCCTCCCCCCCGGATTTTTTCCTGAAAGAAACACTAGTGTGAAGTAGAAAACACGTGTTAGTACAGCGCGTGCTGTGTCTGTGAAGTGAAGTAGAAATGCCTAACACCTGCTGTGTTTTCGGTTGTAATTCTTGTGCAATTGAAGCTGACATAAAGTATCGTTTCTTACGTTTCTGAGAAATCACCAGATCGATATAAATTATGGCCCAAGAAAATCAATGGGAAAAAATGTACCAAATAAACTCACTCGTGTTCCAAACATCTTGAAGGGCCTGCCTTCGAGAAGTCAAGTTTACTGAAAGAAAAGTTAATGCCAGTGGCAGATCTAGGCTGGGACCGGGGGCCTAGGCCCCACATTTTTTTAGTGACAAAATTGATTTAAACTATTATTTAGATATTTTTGAAAGTTTTTAGTAAACATGATATACCTATCATAGTCTGAGTTCTGACTCCCCCCCCTGAGTTTTTACCGTCTAGATCCACTTCTGGCTAATGCCAGGAGAATTATTTACACGCAAACTGAGAAAGAATACTGTTCCAAGTATATTATTGAAATGTTTAAAATCCGAGCCATTGAACAAGCACCGATCTATGTCCAGTTACCAACGTACAAATATCGTACAAGACGCAATTGACGGTTGTAGTCAAGACGAGGCATTAGAGGGTAATAGAGACGATGTCACTCATGATTCTGAAGATACTGCTTTAGAAATAAGCTATACAATGTGAATTAGGGAGTGAAAAATACCGGCTTGTAGAAGGAATCAGTGACGATGACTGTTCCTCAAGACATTGATTCATTGTTTAATTTCTCTGTATCATTTGACAATGATGAAACGGGTGATGAGAGTTGTTCCGCGGACAGCTATGAGAATAAAAGAAATTTAACCGGTGAAGTGTTTTTCGTATTCTGGCAAACTTTACAGATGCTATTTCATTTTTGCCACATATGTTGCGCTCCTGTACATACCTTGAAGCACAAAATTATAGGGTCAGCGTTAAAAATTGCAACAAAACGTGAAAATGAACATACTTATGTTTGGGAATCGGTAGAATGAAAAGAAAAGGTACTTAGGTGTTGCAGAAATCTCGTCCGTTATCTATTTACATGATATTGGTTTCGATTTTTTTTTAAACGCTGAACTCATGCTTTATAGGATACGTTTTATAATATTATAAAAACATTTGTACAACCCACCATCAGATATCATTTTCTACATGCAGATGATATTTGTAAGTCTTTGCAATCAGTTCTGGAAAAAGAAACCGCACTTAGAACGTGCCACCGCACCTCTCACAAACGAAATGCTTGGTTGGCACTGTGTAGTATGTATGTAAGCCTGCTCTCGCTCCTTGACCACCAATGACGTCATCACGAAATCTTTCTTCCTCTGTTACTCGCTAACGACTGAGCGTATCGCGATCAAACAAACACCATTCCTTTTAGAATTTTCAACTCTACAAATTGAAATAAATTGTAAAGAATGCATTTCTAAGTCGAACTGCTCCTTTAAGATAAGAAGTTGTTATCCAAAAATGCGTCCGTTGCGAGTTATAGCCCGCCTAAAATGTACCAAAATAGAACAAAAATAAATAGAACTAGAGAACGAATTGTCGGAGAAAGGTTGGGTCAAAGGGAGTACTAAATTATTTGACCTGGAAATTTGATTCATGTACAAATCGATGAGGAACAGTAGCGGCGCAAGGATGGCTTATATGACAGCACCGGTTGGGATCGGAAACGTTGGGTAAAACTTACCGAGAAGATGGAAAAGGACACAGAAAGCAACTCGAGAGACGGATCTCTCTTTGGGAAATGCAACATTCCCGAGCTACAGCCCGCCAAAACTGCAATTGACTAATACAAACGTGCGATAACAAGAGAAAGGTCGGCCCAAAGGAAATAATGCATTATTTGAGGAACTAGTACACTGTCTACCTAAATAACCATGTTTCAAAGTTGGGGCTTATCGGCGCAACGGATTTTATAGAGAGAGCTGCGGTATAGGTTCCGTTTTTCCACCTCTCTCTCTAAACTCATGTGCGCCGGTGTAATCCAACTCTGAAACATGGTTATCTAGATGGACAACGTACTAGTTCCTCTAATATTTCTTTAACCACCTTTAACCACCTAATATTTCTTTATCTCTCATAGTTTTCGAGCTAGGCAGCCTCAAAGTTAGAATTTTCTCGATTTCGGCATCTCGTAACTTTGAAAGAGCGCGTTTTTCGCCCTATGTTCATATGGACTTTATTTTTATTGTTTCGGTATGAGGATTTCACCAGTGAATTTTGGCTACATAATAAATGAACACTCTGTGTGTATATGTAAAATAGTTTGTTTGTGTGTCTGTCAGCCTGTGTGCGGCATGGGGAGAGTTACCAAATTTTGGTCTCGAGTACCTTGGTCCAGGCCACAGACTAAGAGCAAGCGTTTCATTTTTCAAAATTCGAAGCAGGGGTCTCAGAGGAAGCGATTACCGGACATTTAAAAGTAGTAGAAAATGACCGATATTAGTGTCGAATTCAGAGTTTTCGCGGACGCTAAGATCACTGGTAAAACTCGAATCGCCTTAACTTCCAAATTCATCCCATTCGGCTGCGGGCCGAGGGTCAGTGAGGCGGATACCGAGACATGTGAAAATAATCTGAAATGACCAATATTAGTGTCAAATATATAGTTTTCGCAGTCACAGAGATGAATGGTGACACTACCACAGTTGATAACTTCCAAATACAGCCTCCATCGACTGGGGACCAGAGGAGTTTATTTTCTTTTTTTCAAATTTCGAACCAGCGGGTTTCAGGTGGCATTTACTGGGATATGTAAAAGTAGTAGAAAATGAACGATATTTTTTCCTTCGTTGTTCAGTTTGTTTACGTAGATATTTTATCTGACCCACGCGAAGAATGGAAATTTCAGCTAATATATATAATTTCACATCATTACAGTAATAACAATAATAACGTAATAGTGGGCTGTAGATGGACACAGTCACCATCAAGAAATATTTCCATGTGTATAACTTCTATGAATAATAATACGTTTAAGAAGATATTTTTATCCACCTGAGTTTCTCCAAGTTACAATAAAATGTTCTTAAAGTAGGCAACTCATTCCGAAAATGTTCAGAAAAAATTATGTTGAATGGACACCGTTCAGCCTCATACGGACAAAATCTCGCGACCGCAACATCGCCGCCCAAAACCTCGCGGGCTAAAACCTCGCGTGGTCGAAACCTCGTCGCCCAAAATATCGCGTCGCCAAAACCTCGCCGGCCAAGACCTTGCGGGATAAAATCTCGCCGGACCAAAACCTTGCGGGCTAAAACCTCGCGTGGTCGAAACCTCGTCGCCCAAAATATCGCGTCGCCAAAACCTCGCCGGCCAAGACCTTGCGGGATAAAATCTCGCCGGACCAAAACCTCGCGGACCAAAATCTCGCCTGGCCAAAACCTTGCTGCCCAAAACCTTGCGTGGCTAAAATTTTGCCTGGTCAGAACCTCGTGAGCCAAAATTTCGCCTGGTCAAAACCTTGCCTCCAAAACCTCGCCGACGAAAATCTTAACTTGCGGAATGAAACATTTCCTTAAAGTTTACCCAATGAGTTTTTTAATATGCAATTCCATATTACAAATAATAATAATAATAATAATAATAATAATAATAATAATAATAATAATAATAATAATAATAATAATAACAATAATATAAAAACATTCTGTATGTCGGCTTTCTTTGGGTATTCCCATTTTCTCCCATTTTCTTCATTCCATCATTTCCTTCATTCTAATCATCTACGTCTCCTTTAACCTGCAGGAAATAATAGAGGGACGTAACAACTCAGATATTATTTCATTCTTTCATAAATATTATTCAGTTTTGTTAGAATTTCCTACGGTCACCTTCTAAGTGAAATAAAACCCACTCCAGGCTCAAACTCCATCTATGTTGAAAATTTGATCGACGACATCGGTCGGATAACTCAAGAGTATGATGTCACAAGCATACTCATTTTCATTTTGATATGTACAAAATTTCAAAGCACGCGTTAGAATATTTTCTTGTCATTATCTTAATGCAATTGTGTGTTATCACTATATATATCGCATCGAATAAATCGCCGTGACGAGGTTTTATACTAACGACATTTCTTCCCAGGCGAGATTACGTCCCGCGTAGTTTAGACCAGGCGAGATTCTGTGTCAAAAGATCAGGACCGCGAGGTTTTGGCCAGGCGAGATTTTGGGACACGAGGTTTTGGCAAGGCGAGGTTTCAGCCACGCGAGATTTTGGCCCGCGAGGTTTTGGTCAGCGAGGTTGTCGGCGCGAGCTTCTGGCCGTGGGGTTTTGTACCCAAACCGCGTTCAGCTTGTGCATATTCATGTATGTCCTGCATTATGTATTTTGCACTGGTTAGAGCGGAGCTTTCCAACTTGTGGACAAATCACCAGGGAAGATTTTCAAAAAAGTGGAAGCTACAAACTAGTAAAAGAAAGTAAAACCTTTTCGACACTGTCCAGCGCTTTACATAGACTGGAACTGTGAAAGGTCTCCCGCGGAAGGGAGACTATGCAAGTACGAATACTGATATTTGAAAAGCAGTGGCGGCACGTGTCGGGTGAAATCCAGTTAAGAAACAGTCATTTTTTTGCTGGTGAGCTAAATATATCATACATGTATATGTTTCGCACGTTACGCAGGGACCTTGGGCTCCATGCTTACAAACAACGCAAAGGACATTCCTGACGAATGAACTGAAGCGTCAGAAGCTCCTAAAAGCAAAGTGTTTACTTAAGCGTTACGCAGCAAATCGACACCATCAAATCCTTTTTACTGATGGAAAAAAAATCCAGTGTTGATTAGACTTTCAATACCCAAAATGACAAGATATATGCCACATACCCTAGAGAGACGCCAAGGATCCAGAGGGCTCGGTATCCTGCAGCAGTCATGGTATTGTGAGATGCGACTTACTAGGGTACAACGGAGCTTTATTTCCGTGAAAAAAAAGGGGGGTGTCAAATGTTAGCGAAAGTGTACCAGGAGACAGTGCTTGGGAAACTAGTCAAGAATCTCACCAACATGCTTTTCGATGGACATAAATGGAGCTTCCAGCAGGACTCAGCCCCAACACACAAGGCAGAGACAATCTAGCAGTGGCTGGACGTAAATGTTTCAGACTTCATTTCCACTTCAGATTGGCCTTCTGAATGTCTGGACCTAAATCCTCTGGACTGCAAATTATGTTCCAAGGTTCAGGAGATGGCTTGCAAGAAGAGACATCCCAATGTTGAAAGCTTAAATTAGTCTCTTCGGAGACAGCTTCAAATTTTCCAGTTGATGTGTTGCATAATGCAATTGATTAGTGGACAGAAAGACTTAAGCACCGTGTAATGCTACTGGGGTCATTTGGAATAATTATGTCTGATTTTATTGAGGTGCATTTGATTTTCCATAATACATCTATGCAACGTATGTTATTAGGATATTAAAATATCCCTAACATTTTATGTCAGTGCAATTAAAACTTCGGGACTGTATTTATGGTAAGAAGGTAAATTAAGAACAAACGAATGAAGAACTTGTGGTAAAATAATATTGAATTTCCTTCTTTTCGCCAAATGCACTAACTGCGTGATCAGGATGTTGATTTCTATAATTATATAGAAAAAAATCCTTCCTAACTCTACAGGGTATAACAGAAAGGTACGGCAAAATTTCAGGGGTGAATTCCTTATGGGTAGACAAGCAAAATAATTCATATGACCATATGTCGGGAAATGCATTGTTTCAGAGTTACGACCATTGAGCCACCTGACGGTGTGATACAGTTACATTTTGGTCTCTCCTTAATATGACTCAATTTAAACCTCAATAACTCAGTCCCTAATTAAGCTAGAGAGATAATTTTGGTAGCAATGTGTTTCTGAAGGGTTAAGCTTTCCGCGATATGCATTTTTTGAGTGTACCCTTAAGGAAAAAGGAATACCTTCCCCAAATTCCTGATGAAAAAAAAAAAAACAAATAAACGTAATTACCCTCACCCATCGGCCGTGGTATGCCCCACATACATAAAATACATACCGGCGGAAAGCGTCGTCCTTCAGGAATACATAGATACCAAAATTATATTCCTAGTTAACCAGAGGCTTAGTTATTGAGGTTTAAGTTGAGTCGCATTAAGGAGTGACCAGAATGTGACTTACACCGTCAGGCGGCTCAACGGCTGTAACTCTGTAATTGAATGGCTGTAACAATGCATTTCCCAACATATGGTCAGATGAACTCTTTTGCTTGTCTACGAATAAGGAATCCACCCCTGAAATTTTGCCGTACCTTTTTGTTGCACCCTGTATATAAAACTACATGAACTGACATAAAATAATTGAAATTTGGAACGATTGTAGCTTTTCGGAATTAACCTGCAGGAAAATTTTAAAAAGTTTTAGGCGGTCTAAACGGGGGATGAAGAAATTTCCCATGTTATTTAAATGGGCCTTCTTTTGGGCCCATAATCTCATGTTTTAGGTGATTGGAATTAAAACTTGAAGTTCGGCATGCTTGTATGTTTTCGTTAGCGTTACCTAAGCATATCACCAGAAATGAAAATTTCTAACTTTAATGGGATTTTGTAGACAATTGAAAAATCTTCCCCGTGTGGTTTATATTGGACATTTTCTATTCCTCAAAATTATTGGGCACTTCCTGTAGGGACTGTATTTTTTCAGTGTTTTATCAAAATACTTTTGGCTTACTTTATACAAATATCTTATCAAATAATTATGATGTTATCACAATCACCGAAATCTTTTTTAACAAACTGCCATACTGACGAGGAATTCTTTGATAAAATATACCAAGCTTTTCGTCAAGATATAAACTTTGAACTATCAAATGATTGTAAGGGAGGGGGGTGTTAATAGCAGTACATCAAAATTACAATGTCTGCTATATGAACTCTTTGAACTAAATTTTGAATGTGTAGTAATCGTCAAGCTCTCCAGTCACTCACTGAAGATGTTTAGTTGTGCAGAATACATTATTCCGGATTCAACTGTAATGACATATGAATTGTTTTACGAATTTATCAAGAGCAATGTTCCGATAGGAAGCGCCGTTTTTTGCATATGGGACTTTAATATAAATCAAATAACATGTTATAATTTTGACCTTCTACTTTCAACAAATAAAAGTAAAGACTTAAATAACTTCATGTCCTTGCATCACTTAATGTCCCATAATGACATTGAAAATAGTAATGGTCGAACCTTAGATTTAGTATTCTCAAATTTTAACGACGTTTCTGTAGTAAAAGAGTGTTCTCTTGTTACTAATGAAGACAGGCATCACCCAGCTTTACTTATCTATTTCCCATTTAAACACATAGAAAAACATATTTCCAAAAGATGTATATATAACTCTCTAAAGTAAACTGGGATTGCCTTTCGTAATAGGATGATGTAAATATTGCATTAATAAAATTCTATCAAATGATTAACAACATATTTTCTGTATCTGTTCCATCGAAAAGACATATCAGCGGAGGCAATCCATGTTGTTTTACTTATAATGTAATTTTAAAAAATAAAATCCAAGACATACAACCATAACAAGTGGAAAAAGGGAACAACAAATATACTTTATCAGCGCGATCAATTTGAGAGACTGAGTAAAGAAATAAAATCTGACATTAAATTAGCCTACATAACTTTTATTTTAAACTCAGAATGCTCTATCGTAAAAGACCCAAGCCAGATCTGGAGCTTTAATAAACACAAACACAGTATTTATCATCACACTTCTTTATATGAAATGGTCATGATATAAAATAAATAAATGAAATAGAACAGGCATTTGCACATTATTTTCATTCAGTTTACAACAATGTACCCGCCACATACAACGTCGACTCTTTCCTTGCTAATCGGACCGAATGTAATCTATTAGACAACTTTCAATTAGATGAAATAAAACTCGAAGTAATACAAAATGCTATACAATCGTTGACATCTTGTAGTCCTGACAACATTCCCCCTTATGTTGTGAAAGGTTGCAGTGATATATATTTAAATACCCACTTCGCATTAGTCCTATATTTAATATTTCTATCACAACAAACACTTTCCCAGATAAATGGAAAGAAAGTTTAGTTTATCCATTACCAAAATCTGGAAACAAGAGAGAAATAGAAAATTTCAGGCCTATGGCTATTCCGTCGCCCTTTGCCAAAATTCTTGAAAGTATATTATATGCACGAATTTTAAATCATGTAAAACCTGTAACTTCAAATTATCAACACGGCTTCTTTTGTAATAAGTCAACTTTGACAAACTTATCAAGTTTAACAAATTTTATAGCAACATAATTAGATATAGGCTGTCAAATAGATGTCATTTGTACTGATTTTAGCAAGGCATTTGACGTCGTTGATCATGATGTCTTGCTACTTAAAGTAACATCTCTGAATTTTTCAAAACAAACAATGGAATATCTTATATCATACTTGCATAACCAAAAACACTATGTTTCAAACAAAGGATTTGTTAGTAAAAAGTTAAATTCTCTATCGGGAGTCCCTCAAGGATCTAATCTAGGTCTCCTGTTGTTACTTCTTGTTATTAATGACATTCCTCTGTGTATTAAAACTTCTTATATTGTTCTTTTTGCTGACGATCCCCAATTATGCTCCAAAGTAGGTTCAAATGATAACTGCGTTAATCTTCAACAGGATCTAGAGAGAGTTCAATATGATGTGATAAGAATAAATTAGTCCTGAATATATCCAAATGTAAATCTATATCTTTCAAGAGTAAAGCAAATCCAATTAACTTTACCTATACAATAAGTGACACTTCCTTGTCTACCCCAAATACTATCAAAGATCTAGGTGTTATATTTGATAGCAAATTAACCTTTGCTGAACACATTGACACCATAACGAGTAGTGCATATAGAAATCTGGATTTAATTTATAGGATAGAACAGGATTTCTACAAAGCATCAACATTTATAGGGTTATATTTTTCGCATGAAAGATCAAAATTAGAATACTGTTGTACTGTTTTGACACCAAATGTCACTAAATATTCTGATGCAATAGAAAATATAGAGTTTAAATTCTTAAAGTTTCTTGCATACAAGAAAACCTGTTTCTACCCACAATATATCCAATTATGAAGAGGTAGTAGCGGATTCTAGCTTTCAAACTTTAGAAAAAAAAGAGGAGGGTTTTTGATTTGTTGTTCTTACATAAATTATTAAACGGTAAAATTGATTGTCCAGAATTCGTTTAAGAAGTATTATTACAATTCAGGGAAGGCTGGAACAGCAATCACTGGGGCAGTCTATTGTAGAAAACAAGAACTAACATATTGCATAAGTCTCTTCTGTAGAGAATGTGTGCTCCATATAACGAAATGATTGGATTTCGTGTAGTAGATGCATTTAGTATATCAGAAAATAAGTTCAAAAGGATTGCCAGGCAATAACTTCTGCATAATTAGACGAAGTATGTTTTTGTATGTATAATAATGTACGTATAATAGTGTATGTTAAAAAAATCAGGTTTACGACACTATAACTGGACATTAAGCCTGTTGTGTTGAAGTTAATTAATTAATTAATTCAATATGGCGTGATTGTAGCTTTCTGGCACTAACCCACAGGAAAATGGTCAAAAATGAATATTTGTTTTTAATTTTTAAGAGTGTCTAAAAGGGGGATGAAGAAATCCTCATATTATTTTAAATGGTCTTTATTTGAAATACAATCTCATATTTTAGGTACTTGCAACTGGAATAAAAACTTGAAATTCGGTGTACATGTACGTTTTCGTTAGCATTACCTAGGTAAATCACAAAAAAATCCAACTCTAGAGTGGTTTCATGTGGAACTGAAAATTATTTCCCGTGTTATTTCAATGGAACACCTTCTACACTCCGAAACGTTTAGGCACTTTCGGCAGAATTAGAATAATGAAATTTGGCATGATTGTAGCTTTCCGGAACTAAACGACAGAAAAATTGCCAAAATTGCATATTTTTAATTTAAAGGGGGTCTAAAGGTGGGTGAATAAATGTCCTATGCTATTTAAATGAGCATTTTTTTTTTGTGGAAGGATACAAAATATTTTTTAGATAGTTGAAATAGGAAAATAAACTTGAAATTCGGTAGAATTGTGGGTTTAGGAAGTGTAAGGCCGTAGGCCCAGAAAACCTGGAGGTCTGAGGGTGAAGACCCCAGTTAGCCAAGAGCTAGTTTAATTCTAGAACTAGGTGCTTCTGTTCTTAATGGTATGCGAATGCAAAATTAATACTCTACCACAGTCGTTTCGAACTTGAAATTGTATGACATAAGAACATGGTTTCACAATCTATGAAAAACCAGAGGGAAACACAATAACGAAAGAATAGAAGGAGATGGTAGGGACGTGGTTTACAATCTGAGAAAAAAACACAAGAACACAATGGGAAAATGAAGGCAAGGTTAACGTAGGAGCGTGCTTTTACAGCCTGATAAAAATAGCGAGAAACATAATAAAGGAAGGAGTGCAAGGGATGACATAGGAGCATGGTTTTACAATCTGAGAAAATCAGAGATAAACAAATTGAAGAAAGGAGGACAGAGGATGATGTAAGAGCTTCGTTTTATAATCTAAAAAAACAACAACAGAGAAACACAATGAGAAATGTAGGACAGGGACGACGTAAGAGCGTGTTTTACAACCTGAGAGTAGCAGAGAGAAACACAATGAGGAAAGTAGGGGAGGAGGTGACGCAAGATCGTGGCTTTATAATCTGAGAAAAGCAGAGAGAAACACAGTGAGGAAAAGAGTGCAGGGGCTGACATAGAAAAAGAAGTGTTGGCAGTGTACCGTGGTCATGGATCCACCAGTAGTATGCCTACAAAACCATCGGCTACACTATCGATATTCTAGTTTACCTGTCAATACTGCATTTTATAACATCACTTTACCTGCGAGCTTCCTCTCTCTCAAATGGAGCAGGCGAGAAGCAAACTGTGACGTCACACCATATTTAATTGAAAATGATTGCTCTACAGTATAATGAGGCATATTTAATAATGAGTTTCATGGTGTAAATATGAAGGGTTCATATACCTATGTGTTTGATTTGCAGAGAGGAAAAAAGTAATTGGGTGTTGTGTAACAATTGTGTAGCCATAAGGGAAAGGATGGAAATTCCTGGGTTAGGTGTTAAAGCAATTGAAAATCAATTAAGATGCACTTACAGTTAAGTATTTTTGTAACTTATTTTATATATAAAAACTAAGTTTCTATATAAATAGCTTCAGTAGTTATATATTGACTATTTCTAGTAGTTAATATCTTTATTTTGCTCTAGGATATTGCTACATAGAAAAGTAGATTGAAAAACTTTCCACAAATGTAACGCTTGTTAAAGAACAAAACGAAATATTATTGGTTCAACTGGTGTCGTTTTCAATCAATGCTTTAATAAAAAAGGAAAAACGAAAAAGTAATAGCTGAATTAATTTTTGATGTGTTAAACGGAGCAATCGCAGCGGAGGTATTTCGTCTGAAATTTCCGTGAGTGGCGATAGGACGATTTATGGGTTATTATTTGTTAAAAAGTCTCTATCGCACAAATTTCTTTTGTTGCTTTTACGATACGAACATTACATTGTCAAATCAATATCGTAATCTTGGGCAATGTTTTGTTTCTACCGCCAAGACTTATTACCCGAGAGTCCACGGTTGTTATAAATCCTGCTGTCATTCGCCGACCTCAGCGCCATCTAGTAGCTAAAGTGTGATTTATTGAGCAAGGAAACACACGCGGAAACAAAAGAGGTGGAAAAAACAACCTTCGTACTAATATCTGTTTTTCGTTTCTATTGAATTATGAGCAATGGATGTACCGTGTAAACAAGAAAAGCCTGAAAATTAGAGAAGTTTTCTCACGTGACGTGGGTACTGTTTTTTTTTCTTGAACGTAAAGTACAAGGCTTTTTAATGTATTAGTAAGAAACGACCAGAAATAACGGCTTGCAGAAATAATGAAGCTCACAAGTAAAAGCATATTCATAGTCCTCAACTGTATTTTTTCTTTTCATTTCTTTCTTAGTTTCTAGATCCATAGTGTCTTCAAGAAAACATAATACGGGAACGTTCGCTTAACCATAGAGCAACTGATTCTGGTACAAATCTATCAGGTTGGTCCTAGAATATTCCTAGCAGGAAAGAAAGCTTGCATCAAGTTGGATACGGGTTTGCCTTGCAATTCTGGCTAGCTTGTATCCGACTCCTTCCTGTTCTGTCTAATTTCTGCTCTGCCTAATTACCCTTCCAAGCTTTTGAATAGTGATGAGCGCAAGAGTCTTGGTCTTACAGTTTTTGCAAGAGTCTTGCATGGAAGACCAAGACCAAGACCAAGACCAGGAATCTCGATGCAAGACCAAGACCAAGACCAAGGGGTGCAAGACCAAGACCAAGACCAAGACCAAGACCAAGGGGTGCAAGACCAAGACCAAGACCAAGGGGTGCAAGACGAAGACCAAGACCAAGACCAAGACCATACTTGCAAGACCAAGACCAAGACCAAGACTCCTGCGTAGGAGTCTTGCACAAGTACCGGCACTACTTGCTTTTTTTATGGAATATAAAAAAGAAGGGGATGGATTTCTTGGCTTCAGTAAAAATGCTACTGGAGTAAATGTGTTCCCAGTAGTTTATGCAAGCCATGCGAGTCGATCTGCTCCTGTAGCATATAGCAATTCTTAACATGTATAAGGTCCGAGACTGGAAAGTTCTTTCATAGTTTCACTTCGATGGTGGAACTTAGGGTAGAAGGAGGGGAAAGGATATATATATATATATATATATATATATATATATATATATATATATATATATATATATATATATATATATAGTATATAGTATATAACTTAATAACTCTTAAAATACCTGACCGATCTCAATCAAATTTTCAACGTAGATGAGGTTCAAACCTGAATTGGTTTCTGTCATATCACTTTGACGGTGCAGCTTAAGGGAGGGGGAGCAGATAGATATTTAAAAATGATAGACAAATATCGATATTAAAGTGGAATCTATAGTTTTGGGGGTCGTTGAGATAAGCAGTGACACTTCCGATTATGTTTAAATTCAAATTCAGCTCCGTATCTTGGCGGAGATGAGGGAAAATATATACAAAAGATCGAAAATGACGAATATTAATGTCGAATCCATAGTTTTCGAGGTCGCTGAGTTGAATACTGACACTTCCGATATGTTTACTACCAGATTCAGCCCCATAACTTGGGAGAGATGGAGATACATAAAAATGATCAAAAAAATGACCAAATCTTAATGTCGAATACATAGTTTTGGCGTCGTTAAAGTGAACAGTGATACTTCCGATCTCGTTTAAATGCAAATTCAACACCGCAACTTGGGGAACGGGGAGGAAGGAGATATATAAAAATTATCGAAAATGACCATTATCAGTGTCGAACTCATGGTTTTCGAGGTCATTGAGATGAACAATGACACTTCCAACGCCGTGCCTCGCAACATGGGGGAGGAGGAGATATCTTAGTTTATGGAAAATGACCGATATTAGTGCCGAATCCATAGTTTTTGGGGTCTCTAAGACGAAAAGTGGCACTTCGGATGCCGTTTAAATCCAAATTCAGCACCGCAACTTGGGGAGGAGGAGGAGAGAAATATATAAAAGTCATCGAAAATGATTGATTTCAGTACATAGAGTACATATTGGAATAAGTAAAATAAAATCTCAATATTTAGTTGGAAGTTTATTTAATACGAGGATTAGCTAATCGTGGTTGAAAAGGAAAATCTGACGCCTTTAGAGTGTAAAAATAATTTTGCAATTCATGGTATTTCAATAGTCTGTGCCATCTTCATTTTCTTTCATGCGTCTCAGGGGTAGTCTTCCCAGTTTGGGAACCAGTGGAGTGTTGGTTCTGTTAAAAAATATAAACAGATTATGGAACGTTGTGATTTATTTTATAAGTAGTGAAGCGTGGGCACATTAAAAAATAAGGGTCATCACCCATGTTGTACGCTATCACCATACTTAAGCGAAGGTAAAACTATATTACATTTAGAAACATACAATGTATTTCCGTTACTATTGACGCATAGCAGAATTTATTATCCCTAAAATTTACCTTTGAAAAGCATAAGATTTTTTAAATGCAAGACTTGCAAGACTCTTGCAAGCAAGACCAAGACTGGGTGTGCAAGACCAAGACCAAGGGTTCCAGTGCAAGACCAAGACCAAGACTGAATGTGCAAGACCAAGACCATCCTGGTCTTAATTATAGTCTTGCATTTGTTCATCACTACTTTTGAAGTGTCAGAATTTTTCCCAATGTCCCAGGATTTCGCTCCCTGTTCTGACAATGTGGAGACGAGCCATAGCATTGTTACGAAGCAACGACTACACTTTAAAGAAATAAAACACCATTGAAACACTTTTAGCTTTATAAAGTGTACTTTGCGTGACCAAAAGCGTTAATTCTTTAAAACAGTATGTAGTATGACATATTTAAAACACTTTTTCTCGGTAAACAGTTAGAAAGCAACGTGATGGCAAATTTTGCAAATACATCTGTTACATACTTGGAAAACACGTATGTAAAATGGATAAGTATGTTTAATCTGCAGGTGTTCAAAGAGTCTCGGTAATATGTAAAGTGTCCTACTATGTCTGAAAGTACAGTATGCGGCAAAACAAACATTATTGAAATTCGCGTACGAGTGGTGCTCAGATGCTATGTGGCATGAGCTGTGAGTGCCACATGTGTGCTCAGTTGTGTGTGGACTACCGTAGTGTGTGGTTGGTGCGAAGATAATGTTACTCACAACAGAGGAGGAGGTACTTATTGTCGAGCAAGATTTCCGCTCGTACGGTATGGGGCAGCGTCTCACTGTAGGAGATTAGAGTGGACGTCTACTGTATTGCTCTATAATGTTAGCTATGGCATATGAAAATGAAGATTTCAACAGTAACATATGGTTCAGTGATGAAAAGCCATGTGTACTTTGATCACCACATCAATCAACAGTTGATTATTGACTCTGTCTCGCATGATTTGTGCGGCTTTTACCGCACGAAAAATCTGTCGTTATAACAACAATGGATGCAGCAAGACGAAGCTATTGCCCACACTGCAAGCGAGTCACTTACCCTTCTGCTCACAAGAGTTTGGACGTCGCTTAGTTTCCTGTGGAACGGATTTTCCATATCCTTCCCACTCCCCTTACCTCATGACTCCAGATGCCTACGTAAGGGGTATGCTGAAGGAAGCAATTTTCCGAACAGATAACTTCCTGCCACTATACCGGAGTTAAGAGAAAAGATTCGGTCATTTTCTTTGTCATTCCAACAAACCGTGTTCACTGAAATGTTCGTCGATCTACAGGACCGCTATAAAGAATATGTGCGACATAATGTTCAACATTTTGAACACATGATGTACAGGAATGATTCCTTGTAAATTTACAATATGTGTTGAGTAACATTTAGTTGACATCCATTTGACAACCTTTCTTACGTTTCGTTATGTTGTGCAACAAATAAATAAATGTCAAGAATGTAATTTCAGTACTGTTTGTTCTGCCACATACTATAGTTTCCTTATTTATTGCAGTGTAAGAAGAATTGAGACTATCATACAACTGAGTAGAGTTTTTATATATACAGCACCTTACTGTGCATATAGTAATAATTGTTATTTATACTACGGACAGAGATCGGTAAATTACCCATACAGTAAAAGAATGGTTGTCAGTAATTGCTCATATAATATGCAACCTTATCTACGAGATCCTAATGTTCCAATTTATATATTTATGACATTATTATTACTATTGCAACTTCTGTATGAGGAAATGTTGACTGAATTACTTTAATATCAAAAGTCACTTTTTTAAAGAAAATACAATTTTCCTATAATTACTTTTAAGAATTTTCCATGACATGAGAGAAAATTAATCCACGTTTTTGCTGGAGCAGTCTTTACCTATGTTACTGTTTAGTTAGCTGCACGCTCGAAACCAGAAGGTTAAGATCTCCTCGTTGAAGTTGTATGGTCTACGATTGCTAATTTAATTTCAGAGAAGCTGAAATAATATGAGAAGATCAAGAGGTCCTAAAAGCAAGTGCAATTGTCGGGAAAATAATTAGCATTTAATTTCTCTTAAATCTAAATATCCCTTTTAGTGAAAACGAGGCAAAAAGGTAGGGAGAACGAGAATCCCTGTTCTACCTGAAGATAACATTAGATAAAAAATATGTTACAAAGTGCTGGATGGTCAGTAGGCAGAACAGGAAGATACCTTTGGATCCTACCTGCGTGGGAAACGTGCAATCCAGCCACAAACTACGTCCTGGTTACGAAACAACGGTGGCGTGTTGTTTGCCACGATTTTGCCACAGTATTTGCATTCCGATCTTATCACATCTCATTATCTTGAAAATTCACACACACCTGGAGTAAAAGGAAGTGTTGCCAGGCACCTCTGTTTTTGATCCTCTGGAGCAAGTGGTAAGTGTTCTCGCCTTTAGAACGAGAGAGGTCTCATTAGACTTACTGCTGAAGGAGAACATTAAGCTCCAAACAAATGAACGCAACACATCATTAATATTACAATAGTTAAGTAAATCGATATAATTGCAGTTTCTCTTTTAACTGGAGATTTAATATCATCTCCTTTTATATAATTTTCGGTTTTCCTTTATGCTACTCGACTAAAGAACTTTGTTTTATATACTTAAGAAAAATTAAACGAAATATTTCAATTTTACGTCCCATGCTTAAGCGTGTAAGCTAAAGACATGGTAATGATGAGAATGAATGAAAAATAGTTTAGTGAGGAAAATGAGAGGAAACAGAACAACTCTGAGAAAACACATGCACACGGTGTTTGTCCACCACAAACCCACTTCGTGCGAGGAAATTCTGAGTGCCTTGTGAAGTTCAGGAAACATAAATATAACCAATTTATAAATTTCATTGTAAATATCCGAGAAAGTAGCTGCACACAGACTGACTTACACATTTGTTTCTCTTTGACAAAATTATAACTTAAGTCATCAGAATAGATTGTAATTAATTTTTTGATAGAGTCATTGCTATCCAAAATGTTTATTCTGAGAATTGCTTGAAAAGTTAGGATAATATTTCTCATTTCTGCACAACGAGATATGATCTTGTGTACGATTACATCAAAAAGCTAATATTTTAAATTGTTCTTCTTTGGTTTCTTCTGGAAGTGGTTCAATATCAAATGAGTTATCTTTCGATTGCGGAATTCAACTTCTTACATTTATATGGTCAAAATTTTACCTCAAAACATCCGAGAAAATTAATAGTTCTAACTTAGAGGAATGAAATCTGCCCGTTTACTTCTGCCATAGGCTTCATTGTCTCAGATCGTACACAGGGCTGTCTTGTGGCTATGTGGATAGGGTATACGCCTTTGGTGTGGGAGACCTGGTTTCGATTACCGGTGGAAACTCACGTGGATCAGAGACCGTGTTAAGCTGTAGGCCCAGGTCTCATAGTCTGCTTCTGAATGGGATGCTTAACTCAAATCCACTCCAATTTATGCACATTCCACAAAGGCTATGGAGGGATTGCCGACCCTTGTATTTTAATAATTTCTGTGGTATTGATTTGATTTTCAGTTTTAGCGTCCCGTTCAGCATCGAGGCTATATAAAACGTGGACCTACAGTTTAATGTCGAATCCAGACCACATAAACTTCCGCCGAGAATCGAACCTGGATTTCCCAGGCCAAAGGCGCATACACAAAGAGCGTCCACTACTAGGCGGCTCATTTTGTGTGGACTTCAAAATAGCCATGTAACAATACAAAAGTCACTAAATCTTTGTATTACCAATATACTAAATTTCCTTCCTCTCACCAAAGGTGTTTAAAAGATCACTAAATCCATATTTTTAAATCTAATTTTGTTTATTTTTTTTCTCTAGAAAGGTTATGAAATGTTATATATATATATATATATATATCGCACACCCGCCGAAAGGTTAGGACCCCCATTTGTCGGGATTGCTATGCCCCTTATGGGTAGTCTGATGATATACCTAGATTTAATGTTGGCTGTACAATCGAACACAAACAAATTGTACGCCATATCAATTTCGAAAATGCATTTGTAGAGGTTCTAAGCAAGCAAATTTTTATATCGAATGCCTGAACTCACCTTGAATAAATTTAACTATCGCGTTAACAGCCGTTAGTGCAGTAATGCAATAACATGCTTGGGACAGTTTGTGTTGTATGAATTCTGATTATAAATATAATAGATTTGATTGTTATAATTTGGTCATCTGGTAACCCTTAACTTATAAGTCGATTTTGTATAAATTCTTACGATTGGGATATGAGATAAACTAGAGAAAACAATACCGTGGCAAACAACACCAAAATCGAGACGTGGCAAACAACACCGTGGCAAACAGCACGTAATCGAAACAACATGGAAGTAAGCTTGCATCCTAGAATTGGTATGAACTTACATCAAGTTCATGAGTTATCTAGTGATATTCCCTTTCCACCCTTCTTTGTCGCCATGCTATCGGCGTAAACTACAACATTCGTGGTTTAAGTTAAAATTGTTTACAATTTGGCAAATGGATACCCTATTATTACAAATGGTAGTCATAAGTAATTTTTGGTATGATTGTGGATTGGGGATTGGTAATTGCATAAATATAGTCGAAAAAAGATGAATGGGCGTGGTTTAAAGTGTATGTTATCTAGTCGACAATTTGCTATCATTTATCCAACAATTTCGACCTCGTACTGGAAATCGCGTTTTTGCTTTTATTGTAAGATTTTGTAGTTAAATTCTATACAAAGCGACCAACAACAAACTTAAGACTAACGTTGGCAAATGCGCAGCAATACGGCTAATTTCAACTTAATGCTTATGTTGGTAAATGATCGGCAAAATGGCTAATTTCAACTTAAGGCTAACATTGGTAAATAAAGGCAAAACGGCTAATTAGAAGTTAGGGCCAACATTGACAAATGCTGGTCAGTACAGCTAATTACAACTTACCATCAACGTTGGTAATGCTCTGGAAAACGGCAAATTACAACTTACGGCAAACGTTGGTAAATGCTAAGCAAACATATTTCTAATATTTCAGTTTAACGTTCCACGATTATGGTAGTTAGGCTAAGAGAGACGATGACTAAGCAAGCAAATGATGAAGAAATAATTGGTGAAATAAAATGTGGAAGGACATGGGAGTATCTCGAGAAAACCCACGGACACGATGTTGTCCACCACAAACTTATTTGCCTGGGGATCGAATCTGGGATCCCACACACTAGAGGTAAATGCTTTATTACTGAGCCATCGTGTTTTGCAATTTCAAAATGAGAAGTCATTTTGCATTTCAGCAAAAAAAAAAAAAAAAAAAAAACGTATTTTTCTTGGATTCTAGGTTTAAATTCTACAGGTTTGTCAACTTATAACTTAATCCAACAACAACAACAAAACTTTTTCATTCTATTAAAGCGTTAGAGAAGCATGATCAACTTTTAACCACATGGTGGAGACTTGAACTTACGAATAAAATCTAGTAATTTACGAGTTTGTATAATATGTATTTTCAATCGTCTTAATCTGGCATCGATCTCAAAACCACCAGAATTGAAATAATGTATCTAAGGTTTTGTGGTCTCAAGTTTAAAAAAAAATATTGAAATCATGCCTTTCAGGAAAGTAAATCAAAAGCAAACACAAACTATTGATGAATTAGACTCTACGCTTGGCCAGATAATTCAATGTGTAATACTGCCTAGACAAAGGAAAAAATATAAACAGAACTATAGTGTCATTGAGGTTTCTGACACGGAAAGTAAAGTTTATCTCAGCAATTAATTCTCGCAACGCAGATGAGCAAAGTTCAAAAAACATCTGCTTAGTGTTAATGTTCACACAGTACTATGTAAATAACAGCGTTTTGATATTAAATCCACAAAGGATATAGTCTCATTTTTCAGGACTTTGATGATAGTTGAGATGAATAGATGTGACAATGACAGGAAAAGAAAAGTGTCGTTGCCAGTTGCATTCAAAGGTCAGAGTGGGCAATGGACTAAAATTTTTCTAGATAGAAGAAAAATGTACGCAAAACATCATATAATGAGCTCTGTTTTAGACGTAAAAGAGAGAATTAGAAATCAGTTACAAAAACATAGTGAGCGGATAATAAACTTTGTTTACCTCATCCTAGCGTTAATAGAGAAATTTGACAAGAACATGACTGCACAAATAAAAAGAAAACGTATTTGGCGTACTTAAAAACGTAGGTTACATGCTTAAATCCTGTAGTATTTGGACTTAGCGTACAACTAATATGTAACATCTGGCAGTGAACGTATAAATGAAAAAGTATGTTTTATAGTACTTTCCGTATAAGAATACCAGCTGTACGCATTTTCCGTACGAAAGAAAGAACTGTGCATAGGCGGTAAGGATCTTGCATGCAGATGGACGTATGTAACATGTAGCTGCCGTATGTAACATATGCATATGCATATAATATACGGAAGACTATTAGATGTCAGACATCCTGCAGCGGTATGATGTAATATCTAAGCCGGAAAAAAGATGGTACGTATGTGACATAAGAATAATGTATGCTCCGAATAAATTTCCGAAACATATCGATTTCGTCTATTTGTACAATACACCGCTGTCCGAATCGGGATTAAAAAGATAGGGTTAATTGCATCTGGTCTTTCGTTTTACTACACAGATAAAGTATAAAACAAATCGTATAATATATATATATATATATATATATATATATATATATATATATATAGATAGATAGATAGATAGATAGATAGATATTCATAGAAGATTTGCTAAAGGTTGAAAAGAATTTGCGTAAAATTGAACGGAGACAACAACTTGCTAAAAGTAGAGGAAAATTAGAATCAATTTCGGTACAAAAAATAATAAGCAGAATTGAAGGGTTGGATGCAACAACCAGGTAAATCCATTTCTTAGCGAATTAGAGATTTTCACATGCTCCAGTAGAAAAAAAAAATTGTGTGCAAGAATCATGTGGATCCGATTATTATTTTCAGTGTTATAATGCAAATGGGGTACCTAAATACAGTGTTCATCGTGAAGTTAGAGCAAGAAGCAGGCAGCTCCGGAAACATTTCTAAAAGTGGACTTACCTGATTCTTGTATCCAACCCTCCAATTATAAAACCAACGAAAATATGCGACTCGTCAGAGAGTGATTCGAACGATAGTGCAGTTTTAGTTAAAGAAGCTAAGAAAAAATTGCATGTTAGTCAAAACCTAGAAGAAAATGAAATTAAAGTAAAACCAGCTACTTGTACACAGATGGCTATGATAGAGGAAACTCTTGAAGTGGTAAAATTATCTGTGACAAATCAGATGCAGACTGTTAGTAACAGTAGCAATACTAATAGTCACTGAAAACAACAACAACAAAATAGTGCCCGCCGGGGTCCCCAAAGAACTTTTGAAATCAAAATGGTAAGAACAGGTAACACTAGAATAACGGTAGAAATTGAAATAATAAAGGACAAAATTATCATAATATAAGAAATTATATTCCAAACAGAGGTAGGGGTAGAAAGTACTATAATAATAACAGAATACAAAGTTGCAATAATTGGAATCAACAGTTTTTTCCAATGTACTTTCAACAGAATCAACGACATCGACCTTGACAAGAATTTAAACTAATGCAGCGAATTTTGCTGTCAAAATTGTCAAAGACAAGGTCAACCACATAATTTAAACTAGGAACGCCTGCAAATGGACTGGACAGGGTACATTTGCATCGTATAGAGCACTGAAATAAAAACAAATTTTAGCCTCAATTCAATGTGAAAATGACATGGTATTTTTAAATGTACATACAGAAAATAAACCTATTAGAGCTGTGATTGATCCTGCCAGTCAGTTATCTATTATCAATAAGAATTCAATTCCTTCAGGAGTTATAGTCAGAAGTATAGAGACAAGAATTAAAGGAATACATCCGAATTCAATTTCAGTAAATAAAATAGCTGTAATTACTTTTTCTATAACATGGAAAACTTTTGTCCGTGATTGTACTTTTAGTTCTTTGCTCTTCAAAATGACTTACAAAAGACAGTGAAAGCGAACTTTGGATATTTCAAAACTCAATTTTGATTAACTTACGAATTCTTTATCTGTAAAAACTACTACGTAGTTTTACCTTTGTATTTGTTTCAAAGCACTGAAATCATCTACCTGACACAGGCCATCGTGTAAGTTCACGCATTGACAAACATAATGAGGCAAGTACATTCGTATTAGTACTATTTTACCACGAGTACACTAAGTGCATAACCTCAGCACTAGACGGAAAGCAAAACGACTCGGTTTTCTTCAGTCGTAGCAGTTACGACGCAAATCTCAGTAAGACGAAAAGATCATACTTGAGCTAGGACCAAACATGATTGATCTATGGGACTTATGTAATCCAGATATACTTACTTTCATATTTGTTAATTTCTAGCCATGATTCAGTACTTCGAAAGTTTCAACAGACATGAATAAACGTTAACATACAGACACTAAAGTCATTCCCCAAAACTCTATTCTTTCATTTCACCATAAACAAAATGTTCTTGTGAGCTCCTTCGTAGATAAGCGGTTAGCGTACGCGCCTTTGGCGTGAGAGACCCGGGTTCTATTTCTGGAGCTCATGTGGTTCGGGTTCCACGTTAATCAGTAGGTCCCGTCTCATACAGCCTCGCTGCTGAAAGGGACGTTAAACTCAAAATCAACTCAACTCAGAATGTTCTTGAATACTGGTGTAAGAATTATTAATGTCTAGATTTCTAAGAAAAGTTGGTTATTGCTATGACTATGTTACCTCTCGCGTACGTCCCGTTCTATCTTAATATCATAGATATCTCATGTCATTAGCTCATCCAGAGAAATGTGCTTCAATAGTTTTTATGGGATAGAACGATGACGTCTTGGATCACGAAAACTGATAGATGAAGGTTTTGCTTATGTGGAAAATTTTAACAATGTATAGCAATTCTACCATTGCAACAAATAAAATGCTTTCTGTTCCATAATAATACCTTAGCTTACGTATTTTTCAATCATAATAATAATAATTTTGGATCATATATCATTATTTATAATGTATACTGTTCTGTTGCTACTGCTGTACTGAAAATCATGATCAGTGTATATTTCAGGATCAGTTTCGTCATCGTAGGTAGCGTAATTATTGTAGAGAACTAATTTCAAGATTACAAAAGAATAGCTTCCTTGATTTCCTCAATGACTATACTGAAGAAAATCCGCTATCCCGACAGTCGTATGTTTTACAAATATACGGAATCCTTATATTTACTACGGAAATCTGTACGGAGCATACGTTATCTATATGCTACATACATACTTACTTTTTCCGCTTAGATTGTTAAATCATGCCATTGGGTCATTCCATTTCAAATCACCTAGAGCACTATGCTTCAATGTTACCACAACACTACTAAATTACCATAACTTCCTTATTTTTGAAGTTTTAGGGCTCCCCCAGGTGTCAAATGAAAGCTTAATTTTTGCTCTTTTAATAGATCTTAAGTAACCTTGAAAAAGTTACACTGTCAAACAAACATTAATGGGCAATCAAAGCATTTTTTTTTTTTTTACAAATTGCTCCGTTGCTCAAAAGTTACAACTATGAAACTTTTGAAACTTTTTTGTACATTTATCTTAACACGTACATGGTATGGTTAAAAATAAAGATGGTGTTTTTTTATTGTATTTTTGTAATTATTACCTTTTATGTACGGAAATATACAGTTTTAAGTGTTGTTACAAACTGTGTCATTGCTCGTAAGTTACTTCTATGAAACTTTCGAAACTTTTTAATAGAATCATCTTAGCTCATACATGATATATTTAAAAGTAAAAAAAGATGCTTTTGGTATTTTTTATTATTATTATTATTATTATTATTATTATTATTATTATTATTATTATTATTATTATTATTATTATTATTATTATTATTATTATTATTATTATTATTACTATTATTATTATTTGGTATTTTACATTTACGGAAATATACAGTTTTAAGTCTTGTTACAAATTGTGTCAATGCTCGTAAATTACAACTGTGAATCTCTTGAAACCTTTTTTACAGGATCATTTTATCACATACACGATGTGGTTTAAAAAAATAAAAAGGGTGGTTTTGGTATTTTTGTAATTATTATTTTTGTACGTCAGAGTACAATTCATGAATCCCTCTGGGCCCTCTCTATTGTATTGGCCAGAAAATGAAGACTTTTGTTGGTTCCTTTTTGAAAATGTCATCTATGAAGTTTCTGTTCCACCTCTTACAAGCCTGGACTTACGCAACTAGAAGCAAAATTAAAAGAAGACATCGTGTCATCAATAAAAAGAATGATCTCTGAAATATAGGACACAAGATTTTGTATGTAAATCAATGTAATTCTAAGAAGTATTACTGGTATGTATGTTTATTGTTTTCATCTATGTGCATTAGTCTATTATTTCTTATTTCTTTTGGTAGGGCTTGTAATAATCACTCAACCCCATACATTGTTAGGCCTATAATTTCCATTGACAAACCGCAAGATTATTACAAATAAGGTATCACTTTTAGTTATTTATTCATACCTAGTAAATGCAAACTAATCCTATAAAAAGTTACAAAGTTGGTAGTTGTAAGCGATGGTACACTCCGCATCAAAAAAATGCGATAGCTAACGCCGTGCAACTAGGCCACCCAATATACACCTTCTTATCCCATAATAGTGTCAGGTAAAGATACCCCTTCTCTCTCCTCCTGTCTTTCCTCCAATACTAAAATTTGCTAACAACATGAGCACAATTCTAATTTCAAACTATGTATTAGATTCAATAAAATGAAATAACAAAACCGAGACGAAACAAGAATCATAAGTTGATGTAGGGAGAAACTGAAACACATACAATGAAAAATTAAAACCAATGGATGTCTGTTACACAGAGATTCAGAAATGACGCAGAGAGAGAGAGAGAGAGAGAGAAGAGGAGAGATGAAGAAAAAGGGAGAACAGATAACAATGTGGAATTTAAATGTAGTAAGAAAAGAACCTAAAATTATAAAGTTCCGTCTCCATAAATCAAACAGTAATATAGAAATAACGTTTGTTTTTACATATTTTTCAGAACTATTAGAACATATAAAGTATGCTTTAAACATTCATTAAGTCATTTTCATAAAAGATAGCATACTCAATTTCAAGTAGAATTGTAGTTCTCCGAGACATATCTAGGATAATGTCAAAATTAAACACACATGCTTTGTTTCCGCGTGGTTCGATTGCAAATTCGGTAGTGTTCATTGGAAGTACTGATCCAAAATGCATTCTAATAAACCCGGTAGATAGCGTCAAGGGAGTCATTTAGGGAGAGCAAGAGGGGGCAATAGCCCCCCCAGGAATTTGAAGAATACATATATTATAATTGATTGTCTACTAATATACTACTACAAAACTTGGAAATCTCATGTCGGTAATGCCCTTGCCCCCTTCAAGCGAAGTCTGAAATGGCGCCCCTGGATAGCGTCGGTCATATCCTCATTACGATTATAATGCAAACTGAACAAAAAAAAAAAAGCGAAAATAAAAATAAATAAAGAAAGATAAAATTGAATGAGTGCTATTTCACTGCTAAATTTCTATCAGCAATACCCTATATTAAAAGTCCAAACTGTATCGTAATGAAAACTTACAAATATTCGAAAGGAAAACTGAGTGTTTCTCATAGATGTATCATTTTTAAATTTCAACGTGAATAAAACACGTTGAATTATAGGATGGAAAGAAATTTTCCGTCGAACTAGTATAAATAAAATTTTGTTTTCAAATAACCAAAGAGTTTACTATTTTCTAGTCTTTTCCGAAGATTGATTTGTTCCGAACGTCCAGCACTGATTTCATCTCTTGCGTATATTACGTCATTCGTACAGATAGAATGAACACTCTAGAGCTCAAACAGGTCATCGTGTCATTCGGACGATGTTGGTTAGATTATAGACCACCACTGGATCGATGATTCAAACCCATAGTAACCTAATAATTAGACTGAAACTCGGTAAACCAGAGGATAAAAAAGAGATTTCACTTATTCCCTTGCGTTTAAACAGTATTTCTATCACAGATGACCAGGACTAGAGATGTTATCCCCAGAGCACGAAAAACACGCAGCCGCCGAAGTTGCCAGTAAATTAGATTTTCCAGACCAGGTATATTGGGCTCTTGTTCCGTTTTAAGTTTGGAACACATACACGCACATGAAATGCGTGTGTGTGTTAGAGAGAGGGGGAGAAGGGAAAAATGCAAAGACAGGATAGAGAAACTTCAAGAAAGAGAGAAGGGGGACGAACATAAATATGAAAAATACTTATCATTTCTGTGTATGATGTAAAACGCAGACTGTTTACTCGAATTGTCGTCAGTGATGCCTTGTAAGTTCTGCAACAGAAGATGAATCTCTGTTTGCAGCCATTATTTTATTCGAAAAATAATCGTACTACCTGATGGGGAATCGAACTGAGATTTTCCAGTTGGAAGTATAACAGTTTACCACTACTCCACTGATTGCTGTACCCAAAATTGGTTTAACAAATGGTATAGTATTTATTTCTGAGAACGATAACACGTAAAGTGTGTACTGCAGATCAATGATGTGTTTGGAATGTCCTGGTAATGGTCCTTTGGTCACTTAAGAGTAGGTATGGCCAAAGTTTTTCAAAATCGAAATCCGGAAAGTAAAAAAACAAAATTCCTGAATTGGCCATCACTACTTCAGAGGAAAGGCATATTCTGTTTACAACAGTAAATCTGTATATTTCTGTACATTTAAAACACAATTAATAATAATAATAATAATAATAATAATAATAATAATAATAATAATAATAATAATAATAATAATAATACAAATAATACCAAAAGCACCCTTTTAATTTTTTAACCATATCATGTATGTGGAAAAATGATTCTATAAAAAGAAGCTTCAAAAGTGTCATAGTTGTAACTTATAAGCAATGACACAATTTGTAACAAAACTTAAAACTGTATATTTCCATACGAAAAAAAATATATTTTCAAAAATACAAAAAAAAAAACACCCTCTTTATCTTTTAATCATACCATGTACGTGTTAAAATGGATGTACAGAAAAGTTTCAAAAATTTTGTAGTTGTAACTTTTGAGCAACGGCACACTTCGTATAAAACCATAAAATTTGTTTTGTATGCCGATTAATGTTTGACAGTGTAACTTTTTCCAAGGTTACTTAAAATCTACTGAAAGAAGAAAAATTAAGCTTTCATTTGCCAACTGGATGAACCCAATGACTTCAAAAACAAGGAAGTTGTGGTAATTTAGTTCCGTAATGCTGAGTGCCGGAAAGTGAAATTGACGCAAAATTCACATTTAAAAAAAAAAAAATTCTCCCCGGCCCATTTCTCATCCAAAAAATCGAAAAAAAATAATTTAGTGTAATTCCATTGGTATGTATGTATGAAAAAAATCAAGATAATCTGAGACATTGAAGCACGGTCATGTTTTAAAATTAGGTGATTTGACATGGAATGATCCCATTGCATATCTAACAGTCTCTATATATTACATATGTATAGGTATGTTACAAATGTCAGCTATATGTTTAAAGGGGTCATACACGCACACACTTGCATAACCAACTTGTTGTTTCATCTTGCATGTTGGAATAATATTTTGTCCATACACGTACCAACTGGACGACCTTGGAATTACAAAAGTCACGTGATTTATTCTGCTGTCATGATTAACGACCTAAATATAAAACAAACAACTTCCACGAACGAGTACATACACGATAATCTTGCATGGAGAACGGCAAAACTATCATGCAAGTTTACAGAAGATTTTGAAAACTTTCATCATGCAAGATGAACGAGTCCACACACAATCAACTGACCTGTTTTTTTTTATCATGTTTCATGCAAGTTGGACGGTTTCATCATACATGTGTGTGCGTGTATGGGCTCCCTTAAATACGTCCAAATGTATGCGACATACTGACCGCCTATATACAGTTATTTCTTACGTATGGAATGTACGTATATTCGGAACATATGGGAAGTACGCATAAAACATACTCTTTCAGTTATGCGTTTGCTGGAGTATATTACCTATAGTCGTACGTTAAGTCCAAAACTACAGGATTTACGCATGTAACCTACATTTTTTCGTATGCCACTTACATTTCTTTTACTCAGTGTACGCAAAATAATTTTATTTTACTCAGTGGGACTAATCGATTGATGTGTCTCATCTTTCGATATTTTTCACCTTCAAATGCTAACAACATTGTAAAATTTTAAATTCGTACGTAACAATTTCAAATAGTATACTTTGGTTAAGAACACGGGTATTGTTAGATATCTCCTGATTCGTTCTCACCAAAAAGTATTCTTCACGAAGTTAGGAAAATTAGCATCAAGTTAGACGGTAGTTTTCCTCCTTCCCAAATACTAATACCTTTTCCCTTTCATTCTGTCCTTTCCTTCAAAAAAAAAAAAAAAAAAAAAAAAAAAGTAATCACAACACCAAATTCCATCTTTCGCTCTTTTCTCGTGGTTCCATCTTGCCTTATTCTTTGTATATATCCCATTTTTGTTCTTCACCCTTTCTGCTGTCAAATTATTTCTTGGACAGAGGCGAAGACGAAGATGCTTTAGAAGAAGTCGAGGAATGTTCATTAATGCGCAGACTACTTCCTAATTCAACAGAAATCGACAAGAACCAAGAAATCATCCCCCCGCCCTCGCGCCTTCCCAAGGCGAGAGCTATCCGGGTGACTTACCCGCCCTTTTGTCCCCGTCTAATGACTTTTCATTTACTCCCCGGTTTCAAGCATCTCGATACCGCAGTTAGAGAACCCCTTTTCTTCAATATGCTAATAGCAACAGCTAATACTACTTTTTTTTGTGCCTTGTCTACTCCAATGCGAGGAACTTGGAAGATAGAATTTCGAATGAGTTTTAAGAATTAACGGTCACGGAAAAGTGTGATATTGGAAAATGCACACAGTTAGAACATTTTTAACACAGGAAACTTGAAGCTTTGAACAAGTTTTTATATATTGATTTTCCGGACCTGGTTACTAAAACTTAACAAATTTTTGTAAATTTACATATTATTTCCTGAAGGAAAGTAAGTGTTTTACTTGTTGTTACCACAAAAACACATCTTTCATAAGGTCTAAGTAACATATATAAATCCTGAACCATCACCAAACATACATTCCAACATTCAAAATTTTGTATTGCATTAAAATTAACAAAATGAATACAAACAAGCCGAAGAGAACCGATCTCAGAAGTTTTCGGCATGCAAAACTGTGTAACACAGCCTTTGGTGTCAGTTTGAGCCTACCCTGGTCAAGTCTGTTAACCAAATATAGTGATCTTGAGTTCTAGGCGATGGGCTACTTGCATACCAGATTTCGTAGATGTCCGGCCAATAGTTCCCGAGATATAAAGCACCACAAACAGAACGAGTCAAGTAGAACCGAGTCGAGCATGTCCCTAGCTGAACTTGGCAACCAAATATAGCACTGTTATTCAGTTGACCATGGACTATTTGCTCACCAAATTTGGTTCAGATATGGCTAGTAGTTACCGGGAAATAAAGTACTACATACAAGACGACCCAAGACTGCCTCTGGACAAGTCTGGACACTAAATCAAACAATCTTATTTCCTAGACAACGGGCTACTCGTCCTCCAAATTTCGTTCATATCCCGCCAGTAGTTATACAGAAATAAAGAACCACATGTAAGGCGAGCCGAGCTAAGCTGACTCTATCTCTGGCGCAGCCAGGTCACCAAATTCAGCTACCTTTATTACCCTAGAATGAGTCACTCGTCCACCAAATTTCGTTTAGATCCGACCAAAAGTTACCAAGAAATAATGTGCCTCATGTAAGGCGTCTTGAGCCGATCCGAACTTAACCGAGCTTGTCCCTAACCGAGTCCGGGCACCAAATACACTATTTTATTTATTTGGACATGGGCAATTTCTCCACCAAATTTGGTTCAGAATGACCAGTAGTCACCAAGAAATAAAGTACTACATACGAGGCGAATCGAGCTGATCCGAGCCTAGCCAAGCTTGTTTCTGACCGAAGTCCTTCCACCAAATATAGCATTCTTTTACTTCATTGGCCATAGGCTATTGGCCATCAAATTGGTTTCAGATGCGATCAGTAGTTACTGAGAAATAAATTACCACACACACACACACACACACACACACACACACATATATATATATATATATATATATATATATATATATATATATATATATATATATATATATATATATATATATATGCATACATGCACCTGAAGTGAGACTATAACTTCACTTTGCTTACGTCGGGAGCTAACGAAAACCGTTCCAAAATTATTTGTACAGCTTTAATATTCACACATCCTAACTGAAATAATACGATGCAGATCTGTGTTTATATTGTATATAGTCTGTCCGTTTAAAGCATATGTTCTTGCTGGAATTCTCTGGTCATTGGATTGGGCGAAATGGTCCAGTGGAGCATTCACTTTTATAACCTGAATAACCTCGTATTTCCTGGGTCACTTTAAAACAATGTTGTCCTAAAATGCACTTTGGAAATTTCTCCAGGGACTCTTCGATGCGTGCAACTCAACTGCATAAAACGTCTGCAGCTATGTGTTATGCATGACAGACAACGTATAGGACATATACTACAATTGTGTACGTACGTTACAGCTTGTCCTTTGAACTGTCTGAGGAATAATGTTTTGAACTAAAAAAAAAAGAGCAAGTTTTGTTGACTGTCATTGTTCATAAATCTGAAAAAAGGAACTTTATGTTGTAATATGTATTTTAATATGACTGCCATGAGCTAGAAGTAGATCTCCAAATATAGGACTCTTCTCTCGATGTACAATGGTGAAGTCGGAATGAACATCACCTCCAACATTGTGGAGAAAGGAAAGTATCGTAAGACTTTTGATTCACATTGTAGTTTAAGACATAGTTTATTTTGTTCCATTTAAAGTAAGATCCGAATTACATATACACCAAACGAGAATAAAACGAATACTTCATCCCAAAGATAGGCTGGTAAACCATTTAGACACACGAAAGTCATATAATAATTGTTGATTCTTAGGACACATTTACGCACATATCCCGTAAGGATTTGACACACCATTATGCATAATTTGACACGCATTTACTGCATACGTTAATTTTTATACATTTGTAAGTTTGATTGCAGTTCAATCGTACGTATGTAGTTGAGTTGGTCTTAAGTTTAACATCCCGTTCGGCAGTGAGGCTATATGAAACGTGGACCTACATATTAATGTGGTGGAATCAGAACCACATGAGCTCCTGCCGGGAATCGAACCCGGTATCCACGCCAAGAGCGCGTATGCTAACCGTTTAACCACGAAGGAGTTTGTACGCATAACACTCTGTGCTGCGTAGCCCGATTTTGAACATGAAATTTCTAAGAAATATAGGAATTGGATGTTTATGTTATTTTTGATTTATGGCAGGTCAGAACCATAATCAGAATAAAAACAATCCCTTTTGGAATCACATATTCTTCATATTCTTTTCAGAATCCTAAGTGCTATTTAAACGTTAAAAAAAATCTTTAGAATCTCGTAAAAGTTACGAAAGTAGAAAATCATTTCCTCGTCACCGTTTCAAGTGTTTTAAACTTGAAACTCGTTTGACTATGTACCTTACTGTCATTGGTCTTTTTGTATGTCACTTATCTCTTGTCTGGATCTGTGAAAAACTACGAATTTTAGTGGAAACGAAGAATAAATTGAGAAAATGTCTGTCTGGAGAAAACTGACAGAATCGTAAACCAAACTGAAGATAGGTTATCTCGATCTTTTTTCTCTCTCTCTTTGTTTTGCCAAGAAGTCACGAACGCAATGAACCAGACTAGTTCCAGCGCCCAATCCCATCAAGATGTGGACTTCTATGTGCAACGCATGGAATAGGGCTTGGGGCAGGGGGAGAGGAGCGACGGGGTTGACGGGGACGAAGACGCTGATAGAAACCCAGAGGAGACGAAACTCAATCAAGCAGTCGGCAGGCATCAACGCAATACAATCCTTTCCGAAGCCGAATTCAAGCAAGAGAATCACATTATGGCTTTGGGAGCAACTCGTATTTTGTACCAAAAACTAAAATAGCAAAGGGGCGCTGAGCCTGGATGGAGAACACTGTAAAAATAAAAGTGTATCACCCTAAAGGAGAGCGACTGGTTTAGAAGGTTAGCAGGACAGTGAGAAGTTAGTATTTACTTTTCTGCTCTCGAGTGATCAAGGAACCGAGAAAGAATTGTAATGGTGAGATTAATTAAATTAATAGATTCATATATTTCAATATATCTAGACTGTGCGCGAGAAACAGTATAAGTAAAAAAAATAAATAAAAAAAGAAAAGAAATATAAATGAATGCAGGTTTTCAGGAGGCAAGTTTTTTTTTTTTACCATGCATAGGTATGAATCACTTATACTAACAGTACTAAGACGCGATTATTCAACTCACGTTTAGAATTGACTTATACCAAGTTAACCAGAGGTGGTGCATGACACATAAATCTCCAATTTTGACTTATCTCATTTTGGCCAATTTCTGACTTGTACTGATTCTCCCACGCAGTCTAGATTTATCTTCATACTGGGTGGGTCAAAATGATGTCCCTGATTTTGTTAATTTATTATTCGTACAGTAATGAGCTTTTCTTGCCGATATATTTTTTTATAGAATATAATTTTAGAAAGCTTTTTCTTTCTTTTTCTGCTGGAGAGGTGTAGTTTCATAGACGTCCACCAGGAGACAGTTTAGTTGAATTGATCAATATGGCTTCTACAACCCATAGAGCGTGCTGAGCTTGATTTTCATGTGACTAAGTCCGTTGTCCAAGTTCAACGGCATTTCTGTGGAGATTTTATGGTATTCGTGCCACTACTTGCTACAACAGTGGTTAAATTGCGTGAGCGCATCGCTGCAGCTGCGGCCGATATGCTAGGAGGTGTTTGGCAGGAACTTGATTATAGACTAGATGTGTGTTGTGCAACTCGTAGATCGCATGTTGAATACTTATAGCACGTTAGAAAAAAAAACTTTTTGAGCGGATCAATCAGTGTGTGTAATCTCTGTTTACACATGTGTTATTGAAAGCAAAATAATAATAATAATAATAAATACAATCAAGACATCATTTTGAATCGTCCTGTATAAAAGAACTCCATATTCACTGATTGATTAACGTCTAGGCCAGATTGCTCAAGCTAGAAACAATATTTGGAAAGTACGTATGATTTAGACGTGAAATACCGCTAAGGAAGATTATTTTTTGTTTTTTGTTTTTTAGAAATGCAATTTGGAAGATAATTAGTATTGGGGATTGGAACGATTATAATATTAGATGTTCATATATATCAAGATTCTTTAAGTTTAGAGTCATGAAATTTGGCTTTTACTTTCTTTTTTAAAATTTTATTTAAAATAATCAAACACTGTTTCATATATATATGTATATATATATATATATATATATATATATATATATATATATATATATATATATATAGATAGATAGATAGATAGATAGATAGATAGATAGATAGATATTCAGGATGGTAAGAAATTATTTGAGCAAACTTCGAGAACTGATTCCCGACACTGAAACCAGCAAAGAAGTTCTCTGGAACTTTGGTCAGTGAGGGATTGTTTGGGTGTTATAAGGTGCCAAAAGCTTGGGAAAATGAACTTCAGAGGGCTGTAATTCAAAAACAACGCAACGTAAAGAGTGTGGTTTAGAACATCACACACGGATAGATACCAGATCGATTGAAAAATGTGTTTCAAACATCCACAAGATGTGCACAAGGAATTCCCCGAAGGAACGTAGGGATTCCCTATAACCTGGCGAGAAATCCCTACGTTCCTTTGGGGAATCCCTCGTACACATCTTCCGGATGGTTAAAACATACAGTTTTCATTCGAGCAGCTATGACTTCAAGTGTCATGTTCTAAACTGCACTCTCTTCGTTGCGTTGTTTTTGAATTACAGCTCTCTGAAGTTCATTTTCCCACGCTTTTGGCACCTTATAACACCCAAACAAACAATCACTGACCAAAGTTCCAGAGAACTTCTTTGCTGGTTTCAGTGTCGGGAATCAGTTCTCGAAGTTTGCTCAAATAATTTCTTACCGTCCTGGATATATATATACCACCCGCAGCCGAATGGGGTGAATACAATCGCAGTTTCAAAATTGATCTTAGAGACCACGAAAACTATGAATTCAACACTAATATCGGCCATTTTCTACTACTTTTACATGTCTTGGTAACACCCCCCTTGCTGACCCCCGGCCCGCATGTAATGGTAGATGAATATGCAAGTCATTGCTAATGGAAGTGTCACCATTGATCTCAGTGACCGCGAAAACTATTTATTTGACACTAATATCGGTCATTTAGGATTATTTTTACATGTCTGGGTCTCCTCCCCGGTGTTGCCCGGCCCGCAGGCAAAAAGGGTGAATTTGGAAGTTAATACACTCGGAGTTTCACCATTGATCTCAAAGACCGCGAAAACTATAAATTCGACACTAATATCGGTCATTTTCTACAACTTTACATGTCCCAGTAAACGCCCCAGCCTGAGACCACTCTGGTTCGAAGTTTGACAAAATCGCTTCGCCTTGGTCTGGGGCCTATAACAAGGTATCCGTGACCAAAATTTGGTAACTCTCGGTCAACTTGTCTGGTTCCCAGGCCGGTCACTGTAAACGCCCCCTGGTTGGAAATTTGAGAAAAAGTGCTTCATCTTGATCTGGGTACTGGGCCGAGGTACGCCTGACCAAAATTTGGTAACTTTTGGCACTCGTCTGGTCCCCAGGCCGCACAGAGACAGACAGACAAACACATAAACTAACTCTTTATTTTATTTGCATTAGATTAGATTAGAAGATTAGATAGATACCCATATCTCGGAATTCCTTTACGTTAGACACATGGGATTTAGTATATCGACTTCACATTATAAATAGTTAAACACGTGTAGTAGCGTTTCTTGAAGTTTGGCCTAGAATAGAAGGGAAAATAGATAAAGGTAATTCACTAAGAGGTCCGGTGGGCCATTAAACTAAAAGATTTCGTTCCACTAAAAGGTCCTTACGAGGCATTCTAATTTCGTGCAAGACTTCGAATTGATACGAATTCGACGTGAAAAATGCGGAAGGGAGAACACAAAATGTTGCTCATAGCAACATGTAACACATTTGCTAACAGTAGCTTTTGACTTCCTGGAAACTTCGCCCCCAGACATCCGTGTTTGCTCGGCCTATGGCCGGGCACCTCATATGTAACAGTAACTGCTATAATAATAATAATCATACATATTAACTATCGGGTAAAGACACAAAACAACTGTAACGAACATGTTTCGTTACACAAGTTTTAGCTCGGTTATCGCCTCGCACCCCTTAAGGGGTTCTCTAACTCTAGGAGCGCACTGAGTTTCTCCCTATCTAAAAGCATGTAAAATTTGGTCACGATTATTTCATATCTACAAATTTCTTTTCTGGGATTTGTTCCCTCTCTTCATTACTCATATTTTTGATATCTGGAATCTGTTTCAGATAACTTACAAGTGAAATTTACAACTCATACTCCATTTACGTCTCTCATATAGAGTTTCCTCCCAATTCCACCATTCAGTGGTTGCCACATAAATGTGGCAACACTCCGTGTGGACTTTGTTTCTGAGAGTAACAACCATGTAACAGTAGCAATGTATCGTGTTGTTATGTTCTTTCTCCTTTTCCTTAAAATACTGAAAGGAATAAAGAGGGAGGGTGCCAAGATATCCCTTCCGTTATTTCAGCATTTGAAATACAAAAAGAGAGATTGCTAAAGAAAAACACAATAAAAAACCTGGGTCTGGGAGTTATGCTGTCGGAAAGGAGTCTATGTTATTTCGAGTTTAGGAGGAATGGAACTCGTTCTTTGTGTTCTCAAACTGTACATAAAGAAATGAATAGATGTAGGTAAGAACTTTTGGGTTTGGGATAAATTTAAGAAAAGTTGTATTTATTGAGGTTTAACAACAACTCAAAATGTATTAGGGTAAAAGCACCAGTAGTCATCACTGTAGCAGTAGTTAAACACTAAATTTCTTAAAATAAGGGAAGCGCATGAGATTAAAAATTTCAGATACACGCTGCTAGCTTGTTACACTCTTTCTCACAATGTCACGTTACGTGTAACAACAGAACCCTCGGTGGTGGAATGCTTTGCGGAAAAGTAGAGAAGTGTGTGATGAAACAACGTGCAGGAATCGTGTTCACTTGTGTAAAAGCGTATGTGCAGGTATGGTTTTGGTCACTTATCTATTGCGGTACTGTAGTTTTTATTAGTCTGACTGATTGAACCTTAGCTTTAATATCCCTAGAATACGTTTATCGTGCCAGATTTTATATCTACGAGCATTTTTTTTTTTTTGATTTAATAGGTGTGGCGACTACTGGATCACATCTTACGTACTTGTACTAGAGTTCATCTCACTTGACGACTGCTGAATCATACTTTGTATACAGCAGTCGAAACTGTATATAGTAGTCGGAACAAATAGTCGTCACGAGAATAAACACTGTCAAAACAACTTTCGTCCTCTTTATTAAAACTGTTAATCTTGCTCTCTCGCTAGCTACACCCAGAGTGCGAAATCCTAGGGGACGGAGAGAATTCTCCGCACTAAATATTAAAAAAACAACATCCTTACATCCTTGCACTAGAAACCTATTGTGGGAGAATAAAGTGAAATAGAGATAGAAGTTTGCATAATCATTACAGTTATTCATATATAATTAACATGTATTTCATTTCTAATTAACGGGTGATCTAGTGGTCAGCGGTATATTTTTTAACTCTCCAGTCAGTCTTTCCCACATCGACTGACATCGTTCCCTACCCTGGTTACTTCCCTATGTAGTGAGTCATGAGCACGGACGTAGCCAAAGAGTTGGCCAATGTGGTCCAGTCCTTCCTCCAAAATATACTACCGTAAGACGGGGTTACTTTGCACCAGATGTAAAAAAAAAAATAATGAAAATCGCATGTAACTTACAAACAATCATTTAGAATACTGTATTTTAAACATACAATAAGTAGATATATAAGGAAAACATTAGTGCAAGTGCTTTCGTAAACAGATAGTATGACCATGGTTATTGAAATAAGACTTTGGTCCGTCTCCTTTAGCCTACCCGGTATAGCTGTGGTCGTAAAACTTAAAGATTTCATTTTATTTCATATAAACTTTACTGCAATGTAACCACATACGTGAAAATACCTTGCACCTTATACAAAAAGGTATGTTCAATATACGAACATAATGTTTCTGTGCAATATTTTCTCTCCTGTATTTATACATTTTACTTCCTACACAAAACTGCATGCAGTCTACAAATGTGAATGTTGAAATGGCGGTACCGGTATCAGTACTTAGAATGGATTATCGATATTTGCAAAGAAAAAAATATATATTTTCTAGTACTGACATAGGAACCACATTCTGATAGTTTTGCATGTCCCACAAAAATTGCAACTCAAGAACAGAACAAATCTCTGTGATTTGATTTGCCTTGGTTGCTCTTTGTATCCAAGAATATCATCCCAACCGTAATCAGTGGAAGATTTACGGGGTCTGGGGCTTTCAGGCTGAAGCCCACCCAAATTAAAGGATTTCTTTAAAAAATGATGTTAGTCATTCCTATGCTTATACGCTTGAAGCCCTGCAAAATGTCTAGTGATTTCTAAATAAACCAAGTCTTTCTGTGTGAAGTCCTTCTCAAACTATTTTCCTGAATCCGAAGCTGTTCGTAATTTACTTTCCAACAAGAAATCCATTCCGGCATCTACCCAAATAGGAAATTTACCTAAAGATAGACGGCAGGAGTACTAGTAGTAATAATTTCCTATCTAAGGGGTTACGTTGGACCGATGCAAAGTAACCCCGTCTCTTGAAACTTTCTCTTTACAGTTCGTTGGTTTACCGACAGAGGACTGTGCAATTTTGTTCGTATTTTGTGCAAAGTTAACCCTGGGGTGCAAAGTAACTCCATCTTACAGTACTTACAGAAGATTAGTTAACAATTTTCACATTAATTTTAAAGGTTGCAACAGGAGCTTAGCGCTGTGCGATATTTCGATCGAACGATTGACAGTTTCAAATATCAAAATATCGATATCGAAATGTTTGATCGATATTTTCGATCTTTCCAATATTTTCATAATTTCGAATTTTGATATTGCTTATATTTCGATGTTGCTGTATTTTTCGATATTTCAAACAAGTTTCTATAGTTTGCGATATCGATTATTATGTCTAAACTCGGATATCGCAAAGCCGTATCAAACCCCCTCCGAAATGAAGTTTTTGGCTACGGGCCTGATTAGGGATGCGCATGAAATGAGCAGAGACAGAATTTTCGTTACGAAATTTGAGACGAGACAAAGCTCTTTCAATAGAACCAGATACAGTTTTCGAGACGAGACATAACTTTCGTGGCACCTTATCGAGAGGAGACAGCCTCAAATCTTTTCTCGTGCGCATCCCTAGGTCTGATCGTGAGTTGTCAAAAAACATGTTAATTAGAATAACAACATGTAAATACAATATAGGTAGCTAAAACAGTTTTGTTTTCATTCTTCAGTGCTTAAAGTAATGCATTGTAATTAATCTCAGTATTTTTTAGTGTATCCTTAAGCTTAACGTGATGTATAATTAACTTTTGAATTCAGTTAACCTATTTTGTTTCTCAAATTGTTTTAAAAACGTATGTACAAACATGTTTATTTTCATTCTTGAGTGCTTAAAGTGACGTATTGTTATCAAACACGGTATTTGATATTGCACTCTTAACGTTAAGTGATATAGAGTTAACATTTGAATTCAGTTAACATTTTTCTACCTGAAATTGCTTTTAAAAGGTACGTAAAAAGTTTTTATTTTATTTTCTTGAGTGCTAAAATTGATTCACAATTATTAAACTTAGTACTTTATATCGTATTCTTAACCTTAAACTGATAAACAGCGAAGCTTTGAATAAATTATGTCAAGTTATGTAAGTGACGAACACTAGTATAAAACCCTGACGACCACTGGAACATTTCGATTTTGAGGTGACGACTACTGTTGCAATAAAAGGGATTTAAAAATATTGTTTTTCCTTCAACGACTACTCGATATTGAATTCTGACTACATGGTCATATATAGGAAGAATCACTGTCCTTCCAGCAATGTTACAGCTCAGACAGATTCACGATGCTCACTGAAGAGACAAAAGAGTAAGTTTTCAACCTTAAACTGACGACCATTGGTGTTTTTGCCCTCCTATGCAAAAGTGAGTGAGTACCCCCAATGTGTTGCCTAATTTCTGCATTTTTGATATATGAAAATATACGAGCATGTCTCTAAAAGTAAAGAACATATTTGTTTACCGAAAACTGTAACTTGGTAAGCCTTGTGGCTATCGAGATATGGGAAAATAAAAAGCGACACCATAAGTATGTGGGGCTTCCATACTTGACGCTACGATTTGGAAAATGAATTAAAATATGACTAGCAACTATGAAGATATTGTCAAATGAGGGGAGGACAAATATAGTTATGGGGTTTTCGTGTTAGGTGGTAAAATGTCCGAAATCGGTCATGGAAAGTTAATATGCACCACCAGCAATTTCATCCTATATAATTAGATATCTCCATGGGCTGTAACAAGATTAATTGATTAAAGCTTTTGAAAATATAACTTGACATTTGTAAATAATATTAGAAATATGTATTTACCTAAAACTTCCAGCCAGTACATCTAACATCTAGAGAAACACCGTGAAATAAAAGCGTATGAGATCTTGAAATTTCATAAACAATTATTTGTCGCAACAAAGTTAAATAAGGTGGTACTTCTATACGTTAAGTGAGTACCTCAGTACAATTTCGATAAAAAGATTAGTTCAGTTCTAAGTTTTCTTCTAACAATTCCAAGGGTTAATCGGCCTGTGTAAAAAAATGAAAATTCTTTCTTAATATCTAATATAGTAACCAACATATAAGGAATTATATATTTTATGACGTAAAAATAGATATCTTTATGGATTTGTACTTTTGGGTCTGCTATAAGAAGAAGAAATCTCAGAATACTACTGTATATACCTTAATAGACAATTAAATGGGCTGGGCACAGTAGCAAATCTGGGGAACGTGCAGGCCAATTACAAGGACCGCCTCTTCCAATCCATCTGTCACGGAACGTTTGATTCATATACTCTCGAGCACTAGCTGAAAAGTGGGCTGGGGCGCCATCATGTTTAAACCACATCCGTTGGCGAACACCGAGAGGGACATCCTCTAATAACTCTGGAAGTATGTCTCGCAGGAATTTCGTATACACTGGTGCAGTTAATCGTGGTGGTAGTAAATATGGACCTATTATCTGATTAATGATAATACCCGCCGACATATTTATGGCGAATCGGTCTTGGTGGCCCCTTTCCACAATTGCATAAGGATTTTTGTCTGCCTATACATGACTATTGTGACTATTAAATATCCCGTCTTTCGTAAAACAAGCTTCGTCGGTGAAGAGCACGTAGGAAGCAAACTGCGGATCAATTACAGATTTTGATTTGGAGAAACCACTCACAAAACCGAACGCGAGGTTGAAAGTCAGTTGGACGTAAGGCCTGAACCCCCTGCGGATGATAGGGCTGTAACTGTTGCTCGTGTACTACATTCCAAGCTACTCCCCTTTTACGTTCTACTTTCCGGGTACTTACTGTTGGGTCTTGGGCGAAACAATCAAGCACTTGTTCTTCAAAGTCCGGAGTCCTTGTGGTTCTTCGTCTTCCTTGGTCGTAGTATTAAGGTTGTAAATTCCCCGTGTCTCGTAAGCGTTGAAAAAGTCTGGCAAACATAGTATGCGCTGGATGTCTTCTTTGCGGATACTTCAGTCGAAATAACCTATCAGCTTCTCGACTGTTGCCATTTGCTTGACCGTATACAAATATCATGTCCGCAAGTTCTGCTATCGAATACCCCATTTGATCTCACATTCGAACAAGCAAAGCACAAACTGCACTAAGGAACTCGTACGCTACGAACAAACCACATGAAGAATGACCTTCCACCTTCCACAAACGCCTTCTAGTAGGGTTATCTTATACTTTCCTTACCTTCGATTGTTTTCTAAGACACAAGGAAGAACAAATGCTTGTGATCGAACCTGCAAACTGTGGAGTACTTCAGGTGATAACACAATCTGTCAAAACAAAATATCTTCTAAACGATAACAATATGACATGTTAAGCATTCTAGACAAAATCTCGGGATCAGTCCTACAAAACAGCGGAAGCAACGACTAAAACAAACGTCCTGATAAATTGTTTTTCCTTGTTGTTTTTCAATGTTCGGGTAACGCACATTACGGCTAATGATAAAAAACGGATATTTTACTCTTGTTCTCTGGCAGTGGTCAAATTAACATGGGATGGCGGAAAAATCCCCCTCTCGTAAAAAGTATCCTCGGTTCGTATCATCAAATAAAATAAGATTTCCGCCTGGAAGAAAGCACCTATATCCCCCGGATTTTCCCCTTAGTTTTACTTGCTTTCAATGACAAAACTACATGGAAGAAAGACTTTAATAGTGTGATCATTTTACAACATTTTAGTACGTTTCATGACTATTACCTTTTATTAAAAGCGTCTGCTCAATGATAGGACAGCGTAATATCATGTATTTACCATTTGTACCAAATTATTCACTTTTTCCTTTCATGTTTTCCACTCTTATTTAGTGCGCGTTATGCAACCAAACATGGCACGTATAAAACTGTTCACCATTTTGTGCTTGTGCGAGACATCGACTTAGTACAGACGCACTATTGCTAGCAGTTGGGACAGCTATTCATCCGTATCCTTTTCGACCCATCTTTCCTGACAGATTATCCGGGAATCCCCACGCTCCTTTGGAGAATCCCTTGTGCATGAATTGCACAATCTCTACCTAAGCATTTTTGAATACAGCAGCTTCGGTGTCTTTGACGTGACCATGCCGCATTAGCTGTATCATTCACCATAGTCGAGCTATAGAGCTTTGAATGTCATTTTCCCACGCTTTCGGCACCTTGTGGCTCCGAAATTATGTACGTTGGACAAAAGTTTATTTGAACTTTTTTCTTGTTTCCGTGTCAGGAATCTTCCCTTATATTTTGTAACATAGTCACGCGGTCACCCTGTATATATATATATATATATATATATATATATATATATATATATATTAGGGTGGTCCTTAATTACATGGCGAAATTTTTTCTTCCGAATTTCTTTGCTCCCAACCCCTAAATTGGTTCCATGTCGGACCCAATTTATCCATGAAAAAAAAATGGGCTCAATCGAAGAATATTTAACCGGCCCCAAGCGACCTAAAGTTTGAATGCATATCCAATATGTTAATATATAGGAAAAGTCTGGAATAAACCCTTCTTACTTTAAAGCGGCTGAAGGGAAAGGGACCAAATCTTGAATACAGGGATTGGAAGTAATCCACATCTGACCCTGAGAAATAGCATGATGGCGGCCATTTTGAAGTCCGTAATTTTGTATTTGGACCCAAAATTTTAAATAGAAATGATGTTTTGTGACATCGTTTTTGGTAACCCTTCATTATAAAAACATGTCTTCCTATATTTTCAACTTATCTCTGATCATTTATTTTTTTAGCTTTGAAATAATAGTTTATTATCTTTCAATATTGTTTTTTCTTTATAGGTTACTGAAATATTAATAAACTATTACATACATGTAACAAGGAAATAATTATATATGTTATATAATTACATCCCGTCGAAATACACACCAGCCTATATTGAAATTATTTATATGAAATGAAATTACATAAATTATATAATGAATGTTTAAAATGATAATAAAATAAAGCTGAAGGCTATGGATAACTAGCCAAATTCTACTGCATCATTCAGCCAATTTTTGTAGCATCTGGATACTTTTTTCTGTGTTCGCTGACTATCTGCAATATGTATTGTTTCTCTTTTTCATCCTTTGTTAAAATGTTCCCGTATTCTTGTATCAGTTTCACACCTCTCTCTGCAACATCATTCACCACCACAATGTTTTTCAATATATTCAACCCACGTTGAAAGTTCACATCTTCTTCCCAAGTGTATGGGCAAGATTGCAGAAAATGTGTATTTATCGAAAATCTTGAGAAATATGTCTTCGAATCATCGGAAACGAAGTCAGAGAATTCTTTTTCTCTGAAGCTGTTGAGTTCTTCACTATTTATAGAGTATCGCTTTATTTGGTTTTGTGCATCACATTCTTCTGTGCTCCCTTTTATATTAAGAATCATTTTTTCTTTCACATGTTGTGGCACTTCATCATCAAAGAATGCAAATGCCGCAGTTTCTGGTTTAAAATTTTGTGCCCGAATCCAAGATGGTGGACGTAAAGATATGCCTCATCTCGGTCCCTACTCAGTATCAGATATGGATCTACTTCTACAACCTCTATCCAAGATATGATTCCTTTCCCTCAGCCATTTTTAAGTTACAAAAGTTTATTACAAAACTTTTGCCATATACTATACATTGTAAATGCATTCAGATGTTTAGGTCGCTTGGGGGTCGGTTAAATATTCTTCGATTGAGCCCATTTTTTTACAGATTAATTTGGTCCGACATGGAACCAATTTAGGGGTTGGGAGCAAAGAAATTCGGAAATCGAAAATTAAGGACCACCCTAATATATATATATATATATATATATATAGGCTATATAAGAGCTTGGTATTTTTCCTCACCTTGCTTCCATGAGAGGGCACGGTGGCTCAGTGGTAGTGCGCTTACCTATGCTACCTGGGGTCCCTAGTTCCAACCTCGGCCAAGTATATTCGTACAATATCATGTCCATAGGTTGTCTCGAGGTACTAACGTTTCTGTCCGTATTCTCATTTCACCGTTTCCTCTACCGTCATTCATTTGCCTTAATTGTGAGTCTCCCTTAACCTAAAAGGCCTAACTATTGTCACCAGTTTGATAGCAATAGATACCGCTAGCGTTAACTATTGTAAGATATGATGCAACTTAGAAACTATATTGTGTCAAGTTATATGTTAGATTTTTAAACTATGTTATGCATAAATATCGAAAATTTTATAGAACGGGTTTGTTCGTCTGTGGACAGGTATCAGAGCAAAGACGGTAAGAGACATAGAGTTGGTGTTTTTGCAATCGATTAAGTGTCCCAAAAAGGTTCCATCTCCTTCGCTAACTATTCATTCTGACAATAAGTGGTTCGGATCAGCCATTTCCGATTTCAATACTTATCACCATTAAACAACAATGGTAATAGATAGGAAGTATTGGTTTTTTGTAATTGATTCCGTGTTTTAAGAAAACGTATCTTCAAAACCAACAACACACTATCAAGACGAGAATTGGTTCAAACTTAATACTACTTTTGGAATCGATCCGATTCTCATAGATCAAGAACAGTAAGATATACCAAGATGCAGCTTTTACAATTGATTCAGCGTTCGATTCTCAGCGAGGGCACTCGGTCGAAAAAGTGTAAAAAGCTTTTTTCAGACCAGCCACCCTGAACGAGGTTTTCTTGTGTTTTCCTCATTCACACAAGACAAATACCGGGGTGGTACCTAACTTATAGGTCCCAGGACGCTTCCTTCCTTTCCCAATCTTTTCTTCCTTTTCTTTCCCCGGAGAGTGTGCTCGCCGAAGGACGTCATCCCTCAAAACGTGACGGGCCATAGCTACCGAAAATCCAGAAATCTACATAATAAATCCTAAATCGTGATTAAGGGTTCTGAAGAATATATTCCATCTCATAGATTAGCCCCATATTTAAACCAGAAGTGGTTCCAATTAACCAGTGTTCGAAGTGGAAAAAACAGAGACGGTATGTTTTATTATGACTGACTAGACATACCTGCTATCTAAATGGCAATATACAGTGAGGGTATGTTACCTAAAAGATTGCATTTCTATTTACATAATGACTCAAAACCAAGGGAAAGTACCCTCATAGCTATGGGGAGCATGAAGAGGCTTCCAGAATTTCTGAGAAAAAAAATATCCCCTTGTGTTGTATTATAGAGAACTATACACGAACATGTTTAAAAACCGGATTCTTATTCTAACAATTTTTAAACAATTCATCTTTGGAGGGTGGATGTTACTTTGGCTCCATTTCATTCTGTTGACATGATCTGCGCTTCTGCTTCCCTTTCTAAGCCAGGATTTCACAAATGTTTCAGGCATAAACTCTTCCATCAGACGAAGAGTTTCAAGAAGACTAAGCTATTTACGAAAGGCACTTAAAGTTGATTCCTTACAGTTGCTAATATGTTGTTCATAACACTAAATGATTTTTCGCTTAAGCTGTTGATATGACTATACTGTCTATTGCTTCCATAAGTAGTTCAAATCATCTGGAATAATAACGTCATTCACATACTGCCTAAACGCTGTAACAGCTGTTTTCAAATTGATTCCAAACTGTTGACAAAGAAATCTAATTTTCCCGTCGTCTCTGTTCCCAGCATCAGGCCCTTTTTTGTATCTAAAACTTCTGTGTTCAATAGTAACTCATGATACACTGAAGCAAATGTTTCAGATTTGAGTGAAGAAGATTTATACGTTGAGTAGTAATTATTCGTTTTTCCATTTCCTGTTCCAGATGGGCATATAACGTCTTTTTGTCTATTATCTGCACTCTACCTGGGCCATGTAGCTCAACATCTTTTAGTATTTTACACTAGACTCCTTGTGTTGTCATCTCGAAATATTCACCAGAATGAGTCTGCAATGAGTGAAATGCTTGTATTTTTTTTGCTTTATGAAATTGTGAGCTTGAATAAACGTCATGTTTCTCCTTTGTAGCTGAAAGAATAACTCTTCTATTTGCTTAGTGCATCCGAAATCAAACTCATATTCTGTAGAACAAAATGTACCATATGTTATCCTATCCAACAACACTTTGTACTGGTTTCTTTCTTTGGAATTCTTCCTAGAATTAGTACAAGCATATTGAAAATGTCGTACGGAAGGGGGAAAGCCAGTTTATCGTTGTAGACACAAAAGAAGTCCGGCGAACTCATAACGATACTTTCCGATTTCAGTTTAAACGAGTTGCCTCAATACACCATCTTTTGTTTGGATTGAGTCTATGACTCATTTGTTTTTGTCATGTGACCCTTATCTACAACCACACAACAAACAAGTTCTTGCATAGGAGCAAAGCGTAACTTCAAAAACAAAAAGGAAGGAAAAAGATAACAAAAATGTCGGTGTTGTCAACCTAGAAAATATTTCTACATATGAAATAAAATCTTTGAAGTGTTATTCGTCAACTACTGTGTAAAAATGGATTTATAAAAGATATATTATCATCCACTTTCCAGTGATGGTACGTTTTAATCACTGAAAAACCAGAGGTGGTATGAATTCATCACTGAAAAACCAGAGACGGTATGGCATACCACCGTATACCGCCTTACTTCGACCACTGCAATTAACCATTCTCGCTTTCAACAAATCGAAATAAGAAAAAAAAGCTGTAATAAATCGCGAAAATTATTTTTTTTCTTTTCTTTTCTTTTTCTTTTTGCTATCGATTCAATGTCTCAGGAGGAGCATATTGTCAAAAGCCACAACACTTTACAAAACCTGTAAAAACCCGTGATTGAAATTTTCTACTACTTCCGGTTTCAATACTGATTTTGATGGAGCAAGAACGGTAAAGATATATAAATACAGCTTTTTGTAATTGATTCAGCATTTCAATAATAGCTCTCGTCTTCACAGTTAATCCTCTATTCACAACATAAGTGGTTGAAATTATCCATTTTCAGTTTGAACACATATCGCCATAGGGCAAAAACGGTAATAGATAGCGACAAGTTTTTTTTTCTTCAATCGATTCAGAGTATTGACAGTACATACCATCACAACCTGCAAAGACTCTTCTAAAACACAAAGTGGTTAAAATTTAATATGTCTTCCCGTTTCAACACTGATTTGCGTAGAGGAAAAAGGTCAGAAATATCGAGAAGTAACTTTTTTTTAATCGATTAAACTTTCCAGAGATAGGAGTACACCTTTTTTTATTATTAACCAGTCAAAGAGAGGGAACTGGAAAGTTATTTGAATTAAGAGGAAGCAGATTCGCATCTTGAAAGCCAAAAATACGATGTTGAGGGTCGATGTGCTGACCACACATCGTCTGGCCGAAAGCCGTTGGTAAGATAGCCCGTCTTAGATCATAACGTAAAGGAGTGTAATTTAGCTTTAATGTCTATTTACTTTAAATTTAAACTGTTTCATTCCGTGCTAGTGTTCTTCATAAGAAGCAGTTTCCCAGACTTTGGAAAGAACAGAAAGTTTCGTAATTTACTTTTGTGCAGAGAAGACATTGTGTGTAATTACTGTATTCACCTCCTACATTTGTAGATACCATAAGAATATACAGTTGATAGCGCATCTCATTCTGCCCTCCATATTCAGTTAGGGAACAAAGCAGAAGATGGGGACATCCTATCTGGGATTTCGTCTTCTTTTGTAATTTCTTGCATTATCTCTGTCTTTTTTCTTCTTTCAACCTTCTTTGAGTTGATTTTCGTCTCAGTGTGATGCTATCATGCCAAAAAGGCAGGGTCAATTCCCAGGAAACCTTCACCAAGATAAAAGTCCGCTGCCGAAGACAGAGCGGTTAATTGCAAGGGAACCCAAGGCTGCTTCTTTAGATGTCCACCACAAGAAGACGGCGCTATCTTCGCCTACTATCTTTTCTCTTCTTTTCTTCTCAACTTAAATAGAAGAGTCTTCAACACACACATACACATACATAAGAATGGCAGTATTCACTTCCGCGCCCACGAGCAATCGTTCCAAAAAGTCAATTTCTAAGAATTCAAAACGCTTTCAAAATACTAAATTTACTTTGAACATTGTAGTCGTTATCAAATGTTCCTATTCAAACGTTACTTGTTACACAAAAGAAGACCAACCAAGAAAAGATGGTTTTCTATAAGTTTGCCATAATTTGCTGACAACACTTGACTTAAATCCCTACATTCGCAATTATTATGTGAGACGAATTTTGTGTTTCACCGTTATCAATTGCATTGAAATTAACAGATAATGTTGACTAATTATCAAAATTATTATTCCGTTATCTTTTCCCTTCTGTATCTTATCAAGGAAAAGGTCAAATTCTCACACGGATTCCTAGTTTGAGACAGTGTTTCTTGAAATGTTGTCTACATGAGAACCACTTTTATTCGTTAGACTAGCCACAACATCAACAGAGGACAGGACAGCCAAACCGAGGTAGAGGTAGGCAGGATAGGATGCGGGGAGAGATGCGTAAGTTCATTGACCGTATAACTTAATTACATTTTAGAAGAAGTTTTTGTCTATAGTGATCGCAAGGAGTCGTGAAGCAGGACCAAGATCTATCAATTTTAACACCCAATAGTACGCGAGGGCGTGTCACAGTCGTCTACCTCCATCCATGAAATTTTGTCAGTGTCATTTCTGGCGCTATACGTAGAACATCTCCTGAGGGTAGTGTTGTCGGATTGCCGCTAAGTTTCATTCGGATTATTTTTGTTACCCTTGTTTTATTTATTTGTTATTATTGCCATTACCGTTTAATGCTAATAATTATTAGCGTTCATATTATAGTTCTTTAAGTGCTGTGTTCTTTTTGCCACTCATTTACCATGCTTTTTTTAAATTTGGCAACGTTGTTGGTGGACTTAAACCGTTTGACATTTGCTCAAGCGTGCGTTCGGAAGGCAGGTCCACGAATCGTACCGAATTCTTCCGATTAATCACACGTGAAGCAAATCAGTTTTATGATTGGTGTAGAACCCAGGTTTTACAAGTCGTCGCTGTTACTATTGCACGTGCTCTGACGATCATGCGATATGAAGCTTTGTTTCATTTGTTCACAGTTTCCTGTCTGTACTGCACCTTAGCCTGGTTTTCCTGTCCTGTAATCGATATACGATTAACCTTGTGGATCATTCTCTTATCCCCTTCAAAAGCAAATGTTATCAACATATCCCAGTATACCGTATATTTATATTTTTCAATAGTATTAACCAAAATTTCCATAATTGTACAGTGTTAGCATAAATGATTAATTCGTTTTGAAGACTATATTTTCAAAATGTTACACGCTCACACATGAAATATATATGAACAGAACCACAGACTCACTAAGTTCATATACCCTCTACAAATGTTCAATATGTGCCCCTTTGGTGATACGACACACGTCCAGACAATACTCGAGCTCATTCCGTACATTTGGTACCATATTCCTGGCAATAGTCTGCACTGCAGCAATGATGCATTCTTTGAACTCGACTAAGGATTGCGGTAGTGGGGATACGTGAACAAGGTCCTTAACGTACTTCCACAGGAAGGCGCAAGGCGCTAAATCAGGAGATCTAGGATTTCAGGGGAACAAATCTAGGTCACTCTCACCAATACACCCAATCCATCGATGCGGGATGTGAAATTGAGGGAGTGCCCCGTCTTGTGCCCTTCTCGTGCTGCCACCTGGAATACACAATACAAACCTGGTGAGTTTGTCGTTGTTTCCATATAGACCCTATCTTTCATGTGTGCACGTGTAACACTTTTGAAAATATAGCCTTTTCAAAATGAATGTATCATTTATGCTAACTCTATATATTGGCAGTAATAAAAAAAAAATACATATTAGCTTTATTAATAACTAGAAAATATCTTCTAACATGTTACAACTGTTTCTTGAATATGCGATATTAACAACATAAAAATGTTGCGTTGACCTCCTCAGTTTATGTCAAAACAGCGTTGTCATATCTCAGCTCATTAACCCACTATGTGTTTGCCAAATAGGAGAGTGATACACGTGCTTTATTAATAGTGACTCTGGGAGAACCCCTGAGTGTTTCGTGGTTGGGTAACACCTAGAGCAGATTCATAGCTACAGACATGAATTATAGTGACTATTAATGATACAAAATAGCAGGCCTAATAGTTGCTTCATCTGAATTTGCGGTAAAGCTTGTTAAATATTGCACTGTCCTAGAGAACGTAGCGAAGCGGCGCATGCTAACTATTAGGAGTTGGTGTTACCCACAGATAAAATATTGCCGCTATAAAAAGACTAGAGGCTTTCAAGCATATTTTATAATAATGAATTTGTATAAGTTATTAGAATTGATAACTACCTTATTAGATTGTATAATCTACGCATTGTTTGTATAATTTAAGGTTCACAAATATAGTATCTAATACTCAATGCATTTCAATTGTATTTTTATCTGTCTTTCTTGGAGTAATGTTTGATCAGGCCTCAAAGATGACTTGTGATCCGTGAGTCATAGCTTAAGAAGCACTGGTTCAGAGAATTTATGACTAAATAAATGTGTCAAGTTATTTCTTCACTAGCCCTAAAGACGAAAGAGGAAGTTGTATTTTCGGTTTCAAATAACATGACTACTTGGTTAAGGTAGCATAGGGTGGCTCATTGGATTGGGTTTGAGTTTAATGTCTTTGTAGCAACAAGGTTACATGAGACGTGGACTTTCAACTTAGCGCTGGATCTGATCTACATGAGTTCTTGCCGGGAATCGAACCCGCATCCGACGTGTAAGCTATCCAAATAGGCACAAGGAATAACGTAGAGTGGTTTATGATTCATACCACTGCACAGTAGGTCAGAAGACCTTAAAAGTCACGCATTACCTAAATTTTCAAAGTGTATGTTTTGTAATAAGTAACAGCGACACAGTTTGACAAACTCCCAAGGCTTAAATGCAGTATGAGTTTTCCCTGTAGCTTTACATATGTCTTGTCTGTATGCTGCTGCTGATGATGATGATTTTGAGTTTAACGTCCCGTTCAGCAACGAGGTTCTATGAGACGTGGACCTACTGGTTAACGTGGAATCCGAACTACATGAGCTCCCGTCGGGATTGTCTGTATGCATTTAAAGTGAAACTTTTCCGAGTGTTTGTATGACATGAAGAATGTGATTCTTATAAGTAAAATCGTAGGTCATATCCAGTAGCTAACAAAAACAAAATGGCAAAAGGAATACAGGCGAGTTTTGGATATAGTATCAGTATGGGTTATTACTGACGTGAGTGTTGCAATTATTATTACATACATTAATCATGTGCATTGCAAATGTCTAGAATGAATACTAGATGATGTAAATGAAACTGTGCAATTTCTTGTAATCAAGATCAGTAGTTACAATATTTGCCTTTTAAAAAAAAAATGTACCACCATGTACACCAGAAATACGAGCATTGTTGAAGTCTACAATATGTAAGGTATATCATGTGAAAACTATAGCTGCCCATGTGTGCCCCCATACAAATGGCATTGAAAAATGTATCATGAGGTGATGGATATCAAAATGACTGTTTTTGCAAGAAATCAGCAACAATAGTAAAGAGAAGTCTTACACGTTTACAAACGACATAATAACAAATATATAAATAACACGATGGTAATGCACTGTGTAAAGATAATGTGACTTCTAACTTTGGAATTAATTTTGTTTCTTATTTCTACAAGTGTAAACATGGAATATAAGCAAACACATAGACAACTGTTCAACATACTCCTTGAGAAAGCAGTCATTCTCAGTCTGCTAAGACAAAGTACCTTGAAAGTCGTGTGATGGAAGTACTATTCATAGGAGAAGCATATAAATAAATTAAGAACAATAGTTTATCTTTTATAAGGTTGTTTTCCTCAAAGGTGTTTCAGAAATGGAAGGCGAGCAACAGGATGACCAACAGTGGCTCAAGAAGACGATGATATTTTCTTGACCACATGCACAGACGACCATTAATATTGATACCTTTAAGTTTGGATTATCGACTCTCCACGCATGGATTCGCGTTTTTTAATGCCTTGTACATGTCTCGTATCGGTTTGATATCAAATGGAAAGTTAGGGAAGCAGATAAACAAAAATTCACATTAAGAAAGGAAATGCTACATGCAAAATTCAAAACTGGAATGGATCTTTTGGTGGACCAACCAAAGCCTGATGGAAGTGGGATATCTAGTAATGGCAATTCGACACGAAGATTTTTCCAAGATCCAAGTCTGTCAGCAGCAATTACTGGGATTGACGAGGTACTTATTGAGATGTTTGGTGTTGTGCTGGGAGTTATTTCTTGCGGATTTGACATAAACGTTCCTGCATTTGATGAGTATGCTCTTCAGACTGCTAAGATGTTAGTCGAGAAGTATCCGTGGTAATTCATGCCTGCGTCTGTGCATAAAATGTTGCTTCATTGTCCTTCTATAATTTCTGCTATTGGACCATTGAGCGAAGAAGCTCAGGAAGCATGGAATAAAGACGTACGTCGATTTAGGCATCATATTGCAGAAAATTCCCACAATATGGTACAAATGAATACCTGTTTTAAACTTACTTGCTACGTCAGACCCTGTCATTTTCTCAATGAAACCTCTGCAAAACTAACGAAAAAAGCTTTCAACACCAATGCTAGTTGTTCTGGTGGAACCTTCTCACATTACAACACAAGCAGCACAAGACAGCGACTGCTCTGTAAGTAGCAGTAAAGACAGTAGTGACTGAAATAACACCTACTGATAGTGAGAACATGGTGATGCGTGTGATTGATTAACTTGTGATAATTCAAAATGGTACGTACAGTCTAAATTACACAGATTTATACTGTAGAATTGCATATCGACATTTTTCCTGCGTAACACTTGTGTTTGTGTGATGTCTGACCACAAGCATAGGTTTCAAACATTATTAAATTTATATTTTCGTAATATATTTTATGTACCACTAGAGTGCACTGGTCTATTTGTCTTGTAGCACTGATTTACATATCGTCATACCACATATTTCATCCCCATTTCGTACGATTTTCTGCATGTTAAAATACCAGACTTTCAGTAAATCAATCTAATTTACTACTATTCTTCATTTTCTTTCGTTTTTGACCATATAAAATGAATCATGAATCACAATCATTGGACAATACCTACATTAATTATGCGCACAAAATTGCCAATTACGGCCCACTGTGTACTAGTCAAAGTGACATGACATAAAATGAAAACTTTCAATTTAACGTCCCACGTTTATGCCCTTTAGGCTAAGGGAGACGATAATTAAGGCAAGTGAATGATAATGGTAGTATTGCTGGAAAGAGAAAGTGAGACGAAACGAGAGTGCGCCGAGAAAACCGACAAACACGATGATGTCCACCACAAACTTACTTACCCGGAGATCGAACCACGGCCTCATGCACCAGAGGTAAGCGTTCTACCGCTGAACCATTATGACCCCCTCATTGGCCAAAATCTAGTCTGTTACATAAAAGAGAAACTAATCTTGTGTGTGGTTCAATAAAGGGAAGAGGCTGAAACGTTTGGTATGAATTTTTGGATATCATTATCTAGTACCTCAAACTGAGTGTTTATCATGTTACCTTGATTAAAATCCATGTCCTACTATGCGGGGAAGCGGGGATCATAATGTGTGTAAAAAATGTGGTATGAGTCCGCAGGTTAGGAAGGTAAAACTCGGAATATAGATTCTTCATTATAAACAAACGGATCCATGTCCCTGTCTCCTTAAAAATTCTTGTTTTAAGGGGGGGAGGCAGCATTTTCTGTAATATATTTTGCACACTGAAAGCGATGTTGTCTGTTGTTTGAGATCACATCACGGTTAGATGGTCGAACAGTTTGAAATAAATTTTGTAACATCCCGACCTAAGTATTTTTAAAGTATTATATTGATTAAAAGCCGTAACCTAAGAGGGATCGGGGGTTCAAATTTATGCCAAAAATACAGTATTGTACGATCCAGTATAAAAAAATAAACGGACACTTCTCTCAGCAACTCAGTATACAAACTCCCTATCAAATAAACGGACACTTCTCTCAGCAACTCAGTATACAAACATGGGCGGAGGTATAGGGGAATGGGGGCATTGCCCCGAACTTTTTGACAAAAAATATGTTATTCATATTAAGGCCACACTCATCTAGGAAGTATTTCAAAGGTCCGAAACCCTCCAAAATGTCTGCCCCCCGCAACAATTCCTAACTCCGCCCATGTATGCAAATTCCCGATTAAAAATAAATATACACTTTTCTCAGCAACTCAGCATACAAACTCCTAATTAAAAATAAACGGACAGTTCTCTTATAAATTCTAAAATTTCCCATTTTAAAGAGAGAGGAATATGTCCTATATTTTATTCACTACAGTGAAATCGACGTTATCTGTTGTTTGTGATTCTATCACGGGACAACCACTAGGGATGTACACGAGAAAGTTCGAGCGAGTGTTCTTTGAAACTCGACTCGACTCGATACATATAACTTTGAGCTAGACTCGAGAACTAGGCTCGAAAATTTCATCCAACCCGACTCGGAACTCGACTCGAATTCGGGTAGAGTTTCGAGTCAAGTCGAGCCAAAACGAGCCAATTCTAGCTAAATTCTGTGTGCAGTTTCAAATACTTTGTTCAAGTATCCTACATTTACAATGTAATTATCAATGATACTACTCCAACTTTATTATTATTATTATTATTGTAATTATTATTATTATTATTATTATTATTATTATTATTATTATTATTATTATTATTATTATTATTATTATTATTATTATTATTATTACTCGTATTATACAAACAGGGTGTATAATCATGACATACAGGCGGTTTGTATCTGAATACTTAGTCTTCAGAAGGCAAGGACATCGTTCACGAGGTACTGGCCTTGAATTCCGGAGAAGCAAGTATTCGGACTCGAGCCAAAAGTTGTTAAAAGTTATATGTCGCCGGCCAAATATGTTCAAAACCACTCGGCCAGGATTTAAGGTTGTCAACGGCTCGAGCGGCTCGGCTCAGAGCTCATTCACTATCGAGACGAACCGAGAAGTTTGCTGGGCCAACAGCTCACCCAACCGAGCTAGCTCGAACCAATGGCTCACCCGAGCCAAGCCGGTTGACATCACTACCCGGATCGGAATTCAGTTTGGACTAAAAAAAAAATTGACAGATCTCAGCCTTGATAGTAAGAACTACAGTATATACTTATTATTGGTGCTCACGACATTTGAGGATGTTTTGTTATACAAATCTATTGTCGTCTCGTTATCGATACTAGATGAGATACGAGTAGTGTACCCTGTCGTGAGCAACACTACTATTCAAGTATTCAACATTACTACTTACATTTATCATGGCTTTCGCTTTTTAATCTAATCAGGCGATGATTTCACTACAAGTTAAAACGAGATGGACGAGCAAGCCATTTATGCAACTCGACTAGACTCGAAACTCTACCTCAAAAACAATGACTGGCTCGAAATTCGACTCGAGAAAATTGTCTTTAACTCGACTCGAAACTCGAGTCGAGTTTCAGGCCGAGTCAAGTTTTAGCACGATTCATGCTCATCCGTAACAACTACTTCCTCTTTTTAAATGAATTTTGGAACCGCGTTATTTCCTACCTCAATCTGGTTTCCTATTATATCACTTTGATTAAGCAACACAACCTAAGTGGGTAGGGAGCTCAAAAATGTTTGCCATGCATAGATTAACTTACCGTTCTTTATTATCATTACACTTTCATTAAAATGCACACCTGAAGGTGAAGAAGAGACTCAAATAATTCCATAAATCTACTATCTCCGTGTGAAAAACAGGCATTTCAGCTAGTATCATTATAAACTGTGTTCCACAAAGAACGCAACTTTTGAAATGCCCGCCATTTGTGTTCTAGTAAGTTGGCAGCACTGAACGTTACATGATTTTGATCTTGTGTCTTTGTGGTCAGTAGTCACGGAGCACCGAATAGCACATGATTGTCATTTATTTCCTGTACGGGTAGGATTCCACAACATTCACTGTATTTGTAGTAAATTTACACTATAACAACACTCTGTTTCATCGTAAAGTGCTCCATTCCTACACGTACAGAAAAAAAGATGACGGTCATGTGCTGTTTGGCGCTCTATGACTACAGACCACAAAGACACCAGATAGAAATCGTGAGACGTTCAGTGCTACCAACTTCCCAGAACAGAAATAGCGGGCATTTCAAAAGTTTCGTTCTTTATGAGACACCGTTTATAAGAAAAAATGATTTGTGTGAGATCGAATCCCTGGAAACGGCTGAACGGTTTGAAATGAATTTTAGAATATACAATAGTTATCAGCTATCTAGAACTCGACTGTTTGCAGTCTTACTTTAATTAAAGTGCATATTCTAACGAGGGAGCGGGGATTATAACTTATACCATAAATTTAGTATCCTACAGTCTCGTAAAGCTAGGATGATGAAACTGGTTATATAAACTTATCCTTTAAAATACGGAGAGAAATATACCAGCATTTTTGAGAATTCCGGTTTTATGATAGGGAAAGAGACGTTTACTATACAAATAAAAAATAAATATAAAATGTTTGACGGCGATCCTATCCTAGCTCGCTGTTCCGAATGTTTTGGCTTGATTTAATATAAGTGGATCGCGCCCTAATTTAGGCTTTTTTCACACTATTGGCCATGAGAAATGGATGGGAAATGGTTCAAAAGTAAAAACAATCGAAAACGACGGATGTATACGTCTACCATATGTTGCAGTGCTCAGATGAAAAGTGATATTTGAGTCTAAATTTATCCCCTATCGGCATGATAGTGAGCGGTGTGCATGGTAAGTAGGTGACATATAAATATCAGCCCCACTAAATTCAGTGGTCATAGACATGGGAGTTAAAAAGAAGTAACACTGCAGATGTATTTCATTGTAGTTTTATTGAAATGTGTATCCTAAGGCAAGGAAAGAGAGTTCGAGTAAATCCACAAACCTATTATCCCCGTGCGAAGAACTGGCATCTCAGCTAGTGTTTCATAAATTATACTCACAACTGTAGGTAAGGAAAGATCGGGCTCTCTTTGCAAAATATGTAACTCGAAAAGGAACCTAAAACAAAGTGATAGTGCTTTGTATTTAGTTCAACACAAAATATGCCCCTTTGTTTCCCAAATTGTAGGTCCATTGTTCATATAACTTCGGAAAAGTGAAATCTTTTAGTTTAAAGTCCCACAATTATGCCCTTTAGGGTAAGGGAGACTACAATTAAGGGAATTGAGTAATGAGAGAATTGGTAGAATGTAAGTCTGAGGACATGGGAGTAACGCAAGAAACTTCAAGAACACGTTGAGGTCCATAACAAACTTGCTTGACAGGGAATCGAACCAAGAACCCCACACATCAGAGGTAAGCCTCTATTACTGAGCCACCGTGCCCCCTCATGTAGCTTCTATGCTGTAAGATCATAACATAATTATTTTTAGATTTGGGAAAGAAATAACTAAGTCTGCCCCCTGCAGTTGATGGTCAAATGTTTCCGTATGCATAAGCCGTACATGTAATGTAGGGCATTGTTTTTGGCGGCAGAACAATCACTCTTATGAGGAAAATAGAAATAAAAAATTGAATAAGCTCTAACCATGAGAAAATGAAGCTGAAAAGAATATTTTAACTTAACGTCCCACGCTGGTGTTCTTTAGACTGAAAGATATGAGTGGTTAATAAAACTCAAGGATTATAAAATAATTGGTGGGACGAAAATGAGGGAGAATATGGGGGAATCGAGAGAAATCTAACGCACACCATGATCCCACCAGAAACTCAAATTGTCTGTGATTGCACCAGGAACCCTAAGGCTAAAGGTGAGCACTCTATTACTAAGCCGCAGAGCCCCTTCCAAACCACGTTTCTTGTGATTGGTTGATTTAATTGGACTTTAGCGTCCCTTTCGCTGTTGAGGCTATATGGGACATGAACCTTCATCTCAGATTGGAGTCCGTCCCACCGTAACGCATTCTAATTGTTTAAGGCTCTTCTACCTGGAACATACCCTTTCACCTCGTGCACTGAAGGCGCATGAAATAGCCATTAGGCTACCAAGGATTGCATAACTTTTTGGTGAACATCTTACTCGTGTGTGTTTCATAGATATTATCCCGTTTTCCTTCTCTTGCTATATTTCACTTCCTAATCCTAATCTTCAGTATATATAAAACTACATGAACTAACTCACTCACTGACATAACATAACGAGTACTTTCGGTTGACATGGAAAGTTGACATTTGAGATTGTAGCTTTTCGGGACTAACCCACAAGAAAATTGCGAAAACTGAACATTTTTAATTTTCAGAGGGTCTAAGGGGGGATGAAGGAACTCCCCACATTATTATATTAGACCTTATTTTTGGACATACGGTATCATATTTTAGGTACTTGGAATTGGAATAAAAACTTGAAATTCAGTATGGTCGTACGTTTTCGTTAGAGTTTCCTAAAGTAAATCACCCCCCTCCCAAATTCCTACTTTAGAGTTGTTTTTTGGGGAACTGAAAAATCTTTCCCATGTTATTTATAAGGAACATCTACACCCCAAAATGTTTTGTAATTTGACGTGATTGTATCTTTCCGGGACTAACCCACAGGCAAATTGCCAAAATTGAATATGTTTCGTTTTTAAGGGATCTAAAGGAGGATGAAGAAATTCCCATGTTATTTTAATGGGTATTTTGTTGGGATAAACATATCTTTCAGATAGTTGAAGTACACTGTAGAAAAATGAGGTGTTGAAACAACACAAAATGACTACCACTTTAGCGTGTTACTTGTGTGTTAATTCAGCACCAAGCATTTTTTTTGTCCGTCATCCCGGTTAAAGGGTTGTGCCCTTTCTTCGGGTAAGTTCATTAATTTGACTGATTGAATTGAAGGAAATGTAGGTGGTCTAAGAGGTTTCTTATTAATCATTTATTTATTCATTATATTTATATAATCATAGACATGCATACATATAAAAGGAAACACATACATGAACGATAATATTTTAGGTACTATAAGTGAATATGTTAGCACCAAGCACGTTGCCTTCCGAGCATATCAGCAATAACTCATTATTACCTGAGAGAATTTGCATTGGTATTTATCGTTTAATATGAGAAAATCTTTGCGAAATATATTAGACACTTATGCCAAGTAACGAATAATGTTCTATGTTTTCTGTAATCCGTCACAATAACATTTTTGTAACGCTGTGGATTGTCTGACAACACTTATTTAGGCAACAGTCCTGCCATCTTCTGTTTATAAGTGCTAAGACACAAGAATAACATATAAAGAAAATAGATGGAAGTACCGCTATCTATGTAACTGCTGTCAGATGATTCACAGGTTTACAACAATATTATTGTGACAAATTACAGAAACTATAGAATGTTATTAGTTACTTGCCACAAAATGCGAAATATATTTCGCAAAGCTTTGCTCGTACCAAACAATAAAAAAACGATGCAAATACTCACAGTCAGTAACGAGATATTTCTGATATGCTCTGAAGTCGATGTGCTTGGTGTTGAATTGACACACAAGTAACACGCCAAAGTGGTAGTCATTTTGTGTTGTTTCAACACCTCATTTTTTGCTGTGTAGGAAAAGAAACCAGAAATTCGGGAGAATTGTGGGTTTCGGATGTGCGAGGTTATAGATCGAGTAAACGCGTCGTCACACGATTTTGGTTTCCTCCCCCCCCTCTCGCTTCACCGATTCTTCCCTCATCATTCACTTCCTTTATTCATCGTTTCCTTTAGCCTAAAGGACATAATCGTGGGACGTTTACACTAAAATATTTCATTTCACTTTTCATTTTTAATATATAATTAGTCATCTGCATTTGTCTCTCTTCCATAGTTTGCATGGAACAAATATGAAACTTATTAGGTTTTATTTCATATTTCAATACTGAATTTTCAAGATTCAACAACGAACTCTGCCACTATGTATGGGAATCATCCATTTTTTTTATTTTCCCTTTATTTTACCTTACCTTTTCTGAAATAAATAAATAACTATTTATGCGTTTTCTTTCCTTTTCTGTTCGTAGGAATAAAATTATAAACTAAAATGAAAATGAAGCTGGCTTCCATTATTGTGGCTAAAATGGTCTTCAAAGATAAGCTGGCTTTATGAAGGCTAAGTTCAACATATACGCTATATATTAACATACACATTCCTAAGTGAAGCAGCGGTGCACATGAAAACCACTTGAATCAGAGTTGTTTGAAAATGTGCTTTCAAGCATAACAGGAGCAAAGATTAGAATAACCAACTTTCTCACCACACTTAGCATATTAGCATGTTTTCCTGAAAACGTTCCTTGCGCCTCTGGATAATTATTGTTTTAGCTTAGAATGTTTGCAGATGAGTTCCAGATGTGTACAGTACACTATAGAGGAAACGTTTTAAATCCACCATTAAGCCATTATTTCCAGCAAAATCACTGGAACCAACAGAAATATCTCACTAATTCAGTGATTGAAGAAACCAATTATGATTCTTGAAGTCTCAGTGTTGCCAGGACAGGGGGAGTTTTGGTTTTGAATTCCAACTTAAAAAAAAAATAACTCAGACTTCATAATAGCAATGCAACGAAAAATTTGAACATCAACGAATAACAACGTCACATAGAAAGATTTGCAGAACAAAATGACCAACTTCAAAGACAAAATAGAACATTATTTCAAAATTCAAAACAATAAGACAAACAATATGTACACTTCGCATCAAATAATTGCGACAGCAAACGCCGTGCAGCTATACCACCAAAGTAACACCTTCTTATCCCATAATCGTGTGTGGAAGAGACATCCTCTTTCACCTCCCTTCGTCTCTTCCATATTACAATCAAAAAATAGCATAAGCACAATTTTAATATCCCTATTTTTATTCCATTAATCCACTTAAATACCATATTTTATATCTGTGCTCCATTTTTCTTTGTCTTTTTTCTTCTTTTTTCCCCGTTTAATCTCTTTGTCTCACAGACGTCCATCGGTTTCATTTTTTTTTGTTTACTGGGTGTGTGTTTAAACTTCTCCCACCATCATCTTATGAATTTTGTTTCGTCATTTATCATTTATTCTTTCATTTTATCGATACAAATACATGTATGTTTTGACACTAAAACCGCGCTCATCTTGTTTGCTGATTTTAATATAGGAGACAGACGAAGGAAGGAGGGAGGGGCTCTATTTACCAAGCATGATCGTGGGATAAGAAGGTATCGTTTGGGTGCCCTACCTGCACGATGTTTGCTGCATTTTATGTATTATTATTTGTTTGTTTATTTACTTACTTATTTACATATTTATTTATTTATTTATTGATGAGAAGTGTATAAAAGTACACAATATAATAAACATAAGTACATTCTACATTATGATATGATAAAGAACTAAGGATCATATCTCTAGTACAAAAGTTCCCTCACGTGAATAAATTAGCAAGTGCAATTTTTATACTAATTACAGTACACTAATTCGAATGGAACTTGTTTGAGATTTATCCCTTCATTTCGTCCCGAAACAAATCATCTCAAGGTTGGAACCTTTGAAGTACTGATTATGTCAATGGTAAAGGTGCCCAAACTTTTACACATTTATAATTGCATATTGTATACTGATTTGAGAATATTGAACCCCACGAAACTTTTTTTTTAAACTTATCCTTTCATGGGGTCAGAAGAACTTTCACAATTGGCATAAGCGGCACCTCAAAGACTCAAATTTTATGTCATTTATCTTGAAACGAAATGCATGGATAAGTTTGAAAAAGTGACATTGGATGAGAATGAGTAGTGTGCTTAACTTTTATTGGAGAAAGTGATCTTCAAGTAACCAATCACACCTAAAGCTCTTGGTGATAGTGCAGGCAGAAAAAGAAAAACAATTGTTATGATCGCTGTGCTGAGAATATCTACAAGCAGATGGCTGAGCAACACTGTTGCAATATAATGTAGTAATAAAGACTATAGGACATCTTAATGCGTATTTGGTCTCTATACCAATGGGAACACTATTGAATAAACTTCCTTTGGGTTTATTTAATTTCCTTCACGTTGGTCTTGCGTTCATCTAGACATACATACTTTTATCTTTGATGTTACCACCAATCACCTCTATACTCCTTCCTAGACCTTGATCTTCTCCATTTTCTATTAATTTTCTTCATCCTTGCTTTTCTTTGCCTGTAGTTCGCGTTGCTTCTCATAACACAGCTAAATCATCTCAGATGTATATGCTGCATTTTTTCTCCAGATTCTAGAGCATTATATATGGTGTTTCAAGGCAACACCGACAATGTTTGGGAGATGATTCCTGACACCAAGATAAGATAAAAAGTACAGACCAAAATGGGTGCAGAAATCCGTCATTTTGGACTTACAGGCTGCCGAAAATATATTAAAAAAATGAACTTTAAAGGTCCAAAGCCCCAGTACTATGGGACCTACCGTAGTTAGGTCAAGACTTCACTTAGGAACTAATATGTCCCCTTTCCAAAAATCCATGTCTCAGAATCCTTCGGTACTTTCGCAACAATTCTTATAGAGGGAGATTATCTACGGGCATATACTTTGAAGTACTCACAAACTATGTCTTCGAAATGATGGATTTATTCACCCAGGTTGATCTATACTTCTTGTCCGTGTGTTCCTGATCCGCAGAAAGGGGTTCAAACAGTTTTTTTCACTCTCAGCGTTGTTATTTTTTGAAGAATAGAAAAAAATCCAATGCGTATGTCCCTGTTCCGCAGAATGGCAGATTTTATTTTTTACGTAAGTTTGTGAAAAGACTGTACTGCACGAGAAGTACAAAGATATTTGTATTACATGTTGAGAAATTGATTTCATCGAAATATTGTAATCGCATATACAAATTGTAACAAACAAATTATTTCATAAATTATTGAGAATGTCAAGGTGTATTGTATAGCAGCACGCCATATAGTGAAAGGGAATTTCTGTAAAGTGAAAGGAGCAAAAAGATATTGATGGATGGAACATTTAAAATTTACCCATTTCTATTTTCATAGCTACATTGCACAGAAAGTATTTCGTACATTTTCTTCCACTTCTCTTCTGCTTAATGCAAAGCAAGTCAGTCATTGTACACACCTATGCCTCAGCAAATCAAGGAAAAAACTGATTTTTTTCTTCCAGTTTTGTGTGCAACAATTTATGATTGACTTTGAAAAGGTGGCAATAAACGCTACAAGAGAAACATTCCAGCAAGCGACATTACACATATTTGTTTGTTTCATTTTACTTAATCTATATGGAGAAATATATAAAATATTGGATTGGCTCACTTTACAAGGCTGATTATAACGTGAAGAAATGGGTTAGAAGAGCAGCTGCATGTCCCCTTGTTCCTCCTGAAGACATACCTGACGAATTCCTATATATACAAGACGATACACTCGACATCTCAGAGGCACAAGTTTTCCTATATTACTATGTGCACACCTATGTTGACGAACTGAATGCAACCTTCCACGTGTAAATATATCAATATTTGCAAGTTTACTTTTTTATTGGATTGTTATTTGACTCCTTACGTTGTACTAATTATATTTTTATTAGTGCTTCAGGGCAACAAAAAACAAATTAGATAACAGCGAAAAAAAGTACAAAAAATGCCAAGGTAGTTTAATAGCATTTCAATATTAATAGGAATTAAACCTAAAAGATCCCTATATACACTGATTCATTCTACTTTTGAACCAAGAACAGTCCGAGAATGCGGCTGCTGGAAGCAGGCAATTCAACTTTGCGGAGAAGATTGTGAAGATGTTTAGATAGTCGTACTCGTTTTCTTAAGGCTAGGTCTAGATGTGGCGAAATTGGCCTTATTCCATATTTTAATGCAGTATCTCGTTACATTCATTTGGATAGTTGGGCCACGGTTGCTCAGTGGTAGAGCGGGTTCAAACCCTGCTCCCACTAAGTGAACTTTCTGGTGGACAAACACCGTGTACGTGGGTTTCCTCGGGGTTCTCCCGTTTCCTCCCACTTTCTTCATTCCACCATTTCATTCATTTCTCATCATCACTGCCTCCTTTAGCCTAACCGGCATAATCGTGAGACATAAAACTCAAAGATTTCATTTCATTTCATTTCATTTTCATTTGGATAGTTGAAATTACAATCCAATGAAGATAAGGTGAAATTAAAAGACACATTTGTATTTTAAACTTATTAAGGTTTATACCATTATTATTCAATGCATACGATTGTTTTTATTTATGTGTCTGTATGTGTAATTCGTTTTTCTTGCAGTAAATCACTATTGCACTTGTACGACAAGTCTCTATTGCGAGCCGCACCTCTTTAGATTTATGTTGGTGATTTGTTCATTTCGCCAAATATTTCTAATATTGAGGAGCTACAAAAACTTTCCATGCGTTTCTGCGGAACAGGAATGGGTAAATTTGGCAACGTTGCACACTGATAAGGAATTATGAGAAACAGAATTCTGTGAAACAGGAAGTAACCCTTTTTGTCTTGCCTTGGTGTCAGGAATCATTTCTCAAACATTGTCAGTGTCGTTTCGAAACACCCTATATATATTAACTTTGAACAATGATTCGCACTTGGGTTTGAAGTTTGAAAAGCCAACCACCTACAAGTTGACAAAATTAAGTATCGATGTATTCATTGTGTTAAATATGATATAAATTCCTCTTCATTGCAGTTTGTCCAACTAAGTTTTTTTAACAAAGTTAATAATAAAAATATCAACTTCTTCCTTGACAAGTTTTATTATGTAAATTTCAAACTAATGTAACTTGTCTATAATAAAACATTGTTCACTTTCAGTCATAAACGTGCAGAATATTGTGACTTCATTAGTTTCATGGTCTATGTTGAAACAATTATCACGTCATTGCTGGTTCCCTTGTTTCAGTTACACCATCAGCTGTGTAATAGAGATCACATATCATTCACAGTTACATGGCCACTAATGTGGGAGCTCATATTTGGTATTTGGTTGGTCTCTTGATTGATGATAGTACGTGAAAGGTGTTTTCCCATACTGCCTAAATCCCGTTCTTCCTAAAGGCCCTTCAGCACTTTGTATAAAATATCTTATATGATCTATATAATCTTTCGGAAATTCTGTAAAGAGGGGATTTTTTATTGGGAATTTTTCTTTAGCAATTATAACAGATTCTGAACTATTTTTTCAAGTTTCGTCATAAATTTTAGGTGTTATTCTATTTGTTATTTTCGGAGAAAATACTAGGATACAGTTATGTTATTAGCAGTGTTATTCATATCTGCATTAGAAAATCTACAGTCTTTTCTTTAACACTTCTAGTAATCCAGTACAAGAACCTTTCATACGAGAGCACTTTTCCCCCGTATTTCGAACTAACAAATTTTGCAATTCGGTGCTGCTTACACTATTGGTGCCAATTCGTATAAAGTTTCAGATTAAAAATTTGAATTGCAATTTATACGGATTACTATCTCAGTCTCAGAACTTCTACTTTTCGAAGCACAAATAACATCTAAAATTTATGTGAAACTTGAAGACATATTCCTCTTACAGAATCTGTTAAAATTACTAAACAGCTTATTACGAATGTAGGACAAAATCCAAAAGGACAAAACCTATGGAAAATTCTGACAAAACGGACAAAATTCAAGGGATAAAATCGTAAGTGAAGCCTAATAAAATTATTTGATTTTTTTTTTGATAATATTTTTCTTCGGCTGCCTTGCATCTCAAATGTTATCTGTAATTCTTCACTTTATTGAAATAACATTTTGCTCTTAAATATTTATTGAAAACCTAACAAAAGACATGAAACTCTTATAGTAAATATATATTCCACATTTTGATCTTTGCTTTAAAAAAATCTTGACCAGTATTTCAGAATTAAAATAAATAAAAAAAAATATACAACACTCAAAATAAAAAAAAAACTGCTATATGCTACCTCACAAGGATGAAAATTTTTCAGGAAATCAAATAATATTACAGTTATTTTTCGCAATTAAAAGCAATTCGCTAAGGGGCTGCGGTGGCTCAGTGGTAGACCTTTCATCTCTGGTGCATGGGATCCTGGGTTTGATCCCAGCTCGGGCCAAGTGAACCTTATGGTGGACAAACACCGTATGCGTGGGTTTGCTCGGGGTTCTCCCGTTTCCTCCCACTTTCTTCATTCCACAATTTCGTTCATTTCTCATCATCATCGGCTCCTTTAGCCTAGCCAGCATAACCGTGGGGCGTAAAAAATTTAAAGATTTCATTTCATTTTTTAAAAACACGCTACGAGTCAAGAACTTCGGTGTTGGATTTTCCTAAAATATCTCTCCCCAAATTAAATTTTCTGTCTTCAAAGATTAGGCAAAACGGGAATTAGGCACAATTGGAATGAATCACGTGAAATGAGCGATAATCTCAATAGCAAAACAGAAGAACTTCGCATTCAATCCTTTATAAATTACGTTGATTTTAATGCCACGTAGTCTAAAAACATATTAGTCCTTTCCGAACAAGATACCGTAAGTATACAAAATCTTAGCGTTTATAAGTCGCAGCGGGACAAGCTGAACGTCATTTTACAGCTAAATGTAATAGATGTGCTAAAATTGTTGGAATTTTTATAATCAGACGTAAGGTACTCTGCAGTGAAAATGAGTGAACTTTCCACAGTACTGCGCTACATTTTACAAAAAAAAGCGCTTTTATAAGCAAGATACATTATCTAAAGCAAGGTACATATACTGTGATGTGTGACTAGTGAACGCTGTTTTTGTGCCTCCGACAAATTACCGTGTAATGTGAAAATATAATCATCTAAGTGGGTTTTGGTGAATGTATTAAACACAGTAAGTACTGTAGATAATTGTTCTATATGAATTAATGCGATAAATCATATATAAAATGCCTTATTCGTCAATTTTCCTTGCTGTATGTTAGGCTGTAATGTAAACAAACAGTATTGCCAACCCACATTAATCTGCAAGTTGGGCACAGACTATTGCGTTCTGTTGGTTTCGATACATCGAATCACGATGAGTTCCTGCATCGAATGTAATAGGACTATTGTGAGACAAGAAGCAGCTTCTAAGTTACAGTGCTCGGACTGTTTGAAGTTATGTCATCTCAAATGTGCTAAATTAGAAGAGACGGATTTAGAATTCATGAAATCAGTGAAACAACCCTGGCGTTGCAAGTCGTGTGATAAGACAAGAAGACGTAGCTTGCATTTAGAATCAGCTTCTTTACCAGAGACAGAATTGCCAACTCTTTCTGATGTGTTTAAGTTGTTACAAGAGCTAAAACAGGAAGTATCAGATCTAAAGAGATCGAACATTGAAACTGAACGGGAACTTGGAAACTCGTTAGAACTGTCACACAAAAAGTTAGATGAAAACGCCGATTTAATCAGGAAACAGGCGGAAACAATACAAACTTGTTTAGCGACTGTAGAACAATTAAAACAGGAAAATGCGACATTAAAGAAAAAAATCACGGACATTGAACTGCGAATTGATGAGGTAGATCAATATAACAGACGAAATACATTAGAAATTTATGGTATTAACAAACAAATTAATGAAAATGTATTAGATATTGTAAAGTCTGTGGGGCGAGCATTAGATATGACTGTTACAGATGGAATGATCAATGCTTGCCACAGATTACCTGATTCATCCTCTGGCACTGGTGGTGGTATTATTGTGAAATTTGTAAGGCGTACAGATAAAGAAATGTTCATCAAACAAAGGAAAGTAAAAATAAATTTAAACACAGTACATTTGGGTTATACCTACAATCAGATGATTTATGTTAATCACTCTCATACAGAAGACGTATCTTTGGTCAAGCTTGAAAGAAGCAACGCGAAAATAACTATGCTTACTTATGGGTTGATTATTCAGGGAATATAAAACTGAGAAAGCAAAAGGAAGATACGTTCGTGCATGCTTTAAGAACACTCGAGGATGTTAACAACCTAGTTACAACCTAATGGATACTGCAAAAATTGGTAATTTAACCATTTACTATCAAAATGTTAGAGGTTTAAATACAAAGTGTCAGGAATTTTATTTAAATACATTAAGCAATAATTTTGATGTAATTGTTATTACCGAGAGTTGGTTGCATAGTAACTTTTATAATAATGAATTATTTGATGATAATTACAAGGTATATCGATGCGATAGAAATGGAAATAAACGTGGTGGTGGGGTGTTGATTGCAATAAGGGATAAGTACGATTCCAAACTGATTGACTTAAAAAGCGAAACAGAATCTTTAGTTGTAAAAATAGTTGTACATAGTGTATCATTGTATATTGTGACTGTATAATTTACACCTGCTTCTTCTATTGACAAGTATATGTCTTTTATAACATGTTTGAGTCGCATCTGGATTTTCAATATCATAATATACTAGTTATTGGTGATTTTAATTTACCTTTAATTAGTGATTCCAAATATGACTTACAAACCGGAGGTAGCGCCTACAAAAATTTGTTAAATTTTATGAACCTATACAATCTATTCACCTTGAATGACATTAAGAATAGCAATAACAAAACGCTTGATTTAGTTTTAACTAATATTTTAAATACTGTAGTAACTAGGGAATTAATGCCGATGGTATCTGAAGACAAGCAACATCCTGCTCTAAAAATATTAATAAGTACAAAAAGTAATGTTAGTAGGGTCAAGAACGAAACTTTTTATTATAACAATTTTCAAAGAGCAGACTTTCTTCAATTGTATAAAATGTTGCGTGATACGAATTGGTCTGCCCTGTACAATGCAGATTGTGTAGAACTAGCTATTAGCATATTTTATAATAAAATTAATAAGGTTTTCTCTAGTACGGTTCCGAAAATACGAAAAAGAACAAGTAGAATATATCCATGTTGGTTTACTAAAGAAATAATTAAGATGCTAAAATTAAAAGATTACTATCGGAAACATATTGCGATAGCGGAAGAATATAAGGAATTATTTAGGCAAACAAGGAAAAAAGTAAAAACTATGATTAGTAAAGCATACTCAAATTATTTACGAGAAATAGAAAATAATATAAAATCTGATCCAAAATCTTTCTGGAACTTCTTAAATAATAAAAAAGTAAATCGTAATGTAATGAACTATTCAATGAAGTTTCAAGATATTCCTCTTGAAACTACAAGTGATATAGCGGAAGGATTTGCTATATATTTTCAATCTGTATACACAGATATCTCTGTACAACATACACATCTCGAAAATATTCTACCTTTGTCATCGAACTCGTTATCATTAGGCGTAATTACTGATGTTGAGTATAAAAGTGCTATAAGAAAACTGAAACCAAAACGCTCATGTGGTCCAGATGGAATACCTCCATACTTACTAAAAGCATGTTCAAATATCTTAATGCGACCGCTATGTGCAATCTTTAATCTTATAATAGGGACTCAAGTATTTCCTGAAGACTGGAAAATGACACGAATTTGTCCAATATTTAAGTCGGGTGATACGTGCAATATTGAAAATTACAGGCCAGTTGCTGTAATTTGCGCTCCGGCGAAGGTTTTGGAACATATCCTATATAGCAGAATTTTTAATCATGTAAAATGCTTTATAGATGTCAACCAACATGGATTTTACCCTGGTCGATCAACTACTACAAATTTAATTAATTTCGTTCAAGATATACACAGTTCATTCTCAAATAAAACCAGTACACACACGATTTACTTGGATTTTAGTAAAGCCTTTGACAAAATAAATCATAGCATACTTGTAAATAAATTATCATCATATGGATTAACTCAACCTTTTTTTAATTTAATTAAATCATACTTATCTGGCAGGAAATATTTTGTTCAATACAAACAATCGAAATCATTAGAATACGTAGCTACCTCGGGAGTACCTCAAGAATCAAAACTGGGTCCATTATTTTTTCTATTGTGTATGAATGACTTACAGTTCTCAATAAAACATTCCAAATACCTTATGTATGCAGACGATGTAAAATTATATAAAGAAGTAAGGTGTATTACAGATACAATAGAGCTGCAAGAAGATCTTGATTTAATATATAAATGGAGTGTAGAAAATAAGCTTAACCTTAATATTAAAAAATGTGCATTTATGATAATGTCAAGAGCGAAAGAGCGTATTAATTGTTGTTCATATACTCTTAATGGTGAAAACATGGAAGAAATTACCACATGTAAAGATTTAGGGGTAAAAATTACGTGTAATTTATCATTTGATAACCATATCACTGAAGCCTATAGACAGCTTCTTTATGCCTATAGTTCTTTATGCCTATAGACAGCTTGGTTTCATTATACGGAACACCAGAAATTTAAATGATGTTGTAGCTATTTCTATGGTGTATAATAGCTTGGTTCGGACCAAAATAGAATATACATGCGTTGTTTGGGCTCCATATTATAAATCTCTTCAGAAGAAAATAGAAAGTATTCAAAAGAAATTCCTAAGGTATCTTTATTTTAAAACAACAGAAGCTTCTGCTATAAGAAACAAAATATCGTATAAAACCCCTCTAGATAAATTTAACTATGTTAGTTTGAGTAACAGACGTGAGTATTTCCAACAATTATTTCTCTATAAAATTATGAATTCTTATGTTGCCAATAGTAATTTCTTACAAAAAATTGGACTCAATGCTAGACCAGGCTATCTACGTAAGCGACAACTGTTAACTGTAGATGTTCCGAGAACTGAAATGTATAAAGGCTCACCATTATATAGAATGTGCAGTAGGTTTAATAGCATATCAGTATTAAACAAAGATCTAGATTTAGCATTACCTCTGTCTCTGTATACAAAGAAGTTGAAAAATATATTGTATTAGAATGCGAATACATGTATTTGCATATATATGTGTAAACCAATTATTTGACTTTTAATGGTTTCTTGTAATACTCTTCACGTTTAACGGTTTATACTCTTACGATAGTTATTATTGTCTTTGTCAGATATCTACAGGAATTTTGTCAGTATCATTATATTCACTATTATGTATAATATTATATTATATGAACTATCTATATTATGTACCTTCTGTAATTGGAGATTCTATTCTCTGTTGAAGGACAATAAATAAATAAACAATTACAACCCTAAAATGGTTCTGTCGCTTTCGTTCCGGAAATTACGATGTCCAAAATGCTCCTTATACTGGTCGACCAGTCACAGCAAAAGGAGGGAATATTGTGTAAAAAGCTGAGAACGATACCAAAGGCGAGAACGATACCAACTAAACTACACGGGACCACACTCTTCGGTTTAACATTGATTTCCCTAGAGCAAAAAGGGTAGTGGGAGTTGGCAAACATTTTTTTTATGGACTTAGATTTCCTATCTCAGTCGGAATCGGAAGTAGTTAAACTATGAAAGGTTCCAATTTCAACATTGATTCCTACAGAGAAAAACTGTAAAGCTGGCCATACTCGGGCCGAGTTGGTCGCCTTGCGACAAGCAATTTGTCGATGGGCAATAATGCATGTAATAATAATAATAATAATAATAATAATAATAATAATAATAATAATAATAATAATAATAATAATAATAATAATAATAATAAAAGCATATGCTGTATGGATGAGTGATGTATCTTCTTAATAATCCATCCACGGCAGTCACAATAATTTATAATGTTTTTATTTTATCATCTATGAATAATTGTAAAAGTAATTATGGCTTTAGTATAATATGAATATATATATATATATATTGTATAATCACATTATTGACATGGTCTATGCCATATGGCAATCATCCAATGTAAATGGTCAATAAACGCAATAAAATTCAATTCGATTCAATTGCACGAATATCGACTCGTGTATAGGGTCGTTTCGATCACATTGCAGGCAATCTCTTATCGAATGGCGATGATTCGATCCACCAGGTTGCCGAGCGATCTAGACATCTTTGGGCTATGGGATTTCCAGAAAAAATGCGCATGTGGCGGCAAACAATGATATCGAGCGATCACTGAATGTCTGCGCATGCGTAAATAAGCCCAAACTACATATTCCACGCAGTAACAGACGTCTTATGAACTAAGGAAGTAAAGATTACCTACTTGATTGCTGGGACTTCAATTTGATTGCCTATCGACCAAATTATCGGTCGCTAGGTGGCCAACTCAGTTCTATGGCCAGCTTAAGAGACAGCAAGAAATTGTTTTCCATATTGACTCAACGCCGAAAGGACAGGTTTTATCTCTGAAATTCTTCTAGATGGTAAATGTGTACTACTCACGGTTTCATTCCTATAGTGTCGATCCCTATTCTAGTCTAAGAATGAGAAACGAAACTCACTTGTTATTTCTGTACACCCACAAGATTTCCAATGGGTATGCTGCATTCGTCTATCGGTTTCGGTACGACAACCAGTGTTGAGAATGGCTACTTCTTGGTGGGTAATCATTGGGGAAGAACAATGGTATTGGCAATGCAACTTTTGCGCAACGTCGTGAGGATAATTGAGCAGTTATCTAGAAAAGAGATGCAGCAGACTCCGGTCAAGGAAACTAATAACAACAGTGGAACTCGTAATAGTGTGCTAACCACAGTTCCACAAACTTAAAATTGCTGGCTGGTCAGTTTAAACCTTTCGGTTTTTAAGTATAGATCCACCTCAAAATTACTAGAGATATAAAAATGTGACAGCACAGACAGGAAGTCAGTATTGCATTAAAATTGGATGGAAGTAGCTCACTCGGGTTTTGAGTCCTTCTTAATTCAATTATAAGGACCCAAACTTTATTGAATTTAAAGACGTTTTATGCATGAATTTTAATCCATAAAATTACTTGTCAGAACAGCAAACTTATCAAACTAATTTGTGCAAGAATTAATAATTTAAAAATTTAACTCATTTATCTAGTCTTGTGTGGCCAATTGAAGAGCTATGAGAAATAAGAGCTTATCAGACTCCGTTCTAGGAAACTAACGATAAAGACGGTGGAATTAAGAAAGTGCAAACTTCCCCAACCCAAACTCATCGAATGATGAGTTTAAACCTTTCGAGATTTTTAGATTATGATAGCTACCATCTCTGTCAGCATATACTTTCCAATAAGTAATGTCTTAAGGTGTTATTGCGGGTAGCGGTGTGTCGTTGGTAGAGCAGTCACCTTTGGTACGTTGGGTCCCCGGTTCGATCCCAGTTCGCGCCAAGCAGGGTTTGTGGTGGGCAAAGACCATGTCCAGGGTTTTCTCGAGATTTTTCTGTTCCTCCAATTTTGTTCATCAAAATATTTCATTCATTTCTCATCACCATCATTTCCTTTAGCCTACATGACAT